>NC_091809.1:4375000-5000000 GCF_041296235.1 Equus asinus | reverse complement strand
GAAAAAGAGGACCCAGAAAATGGAAGGTGAACAGAAATCACACCTGAATTATCCACAATGAAAGATGATGTCCGTCTTTAGACAGACTCTGCTGGAACGTTTGAAAGTCAGAGAAATTCACAAGCCGAAAAACGGCAGCGAAGGTCAAGCATGGGCTAACTGGGAAGGGTGAGTTATGAGACTGCTCCAAGCAGGCTCTGAAACCTGTATCCAGGAAGCATGCTGGACCTCAGAGACACAATTATGACAAATCCTCTGACATCACAATGGACCCGAAAAACAACCTAGCCTCATCTACACAGTGCTAGAGTTGGGCTCACTAGTATATTTAACTCCCGTTGCACTCAACTGCACGTTGCCACTGAACATGTAAGTGGCCGGCCGGTGGTGCAGTGGTGAGGTCCGCACCTTCTGGGTCTGTGGCCCAGTATGGTCTGGGTGGAATCCTCGGTTTGGGCCCCCTCACCACTGCTTCAGTTGTTCTGGTGCAGGCGTCCGAGGTAGAGTAGAGGCAGATGGGAAGGGACGTTGGACAGGGCCAGACTTCCACAGCAAATACAGGAGCATTGCCAGCAGATGTGAGCACAGCAATGCACTTGTGCCAAAACAAAACCAATTAAAAGTTGCAAAGAACAGAAAAACTGAAGCTAAGGAAAAAAAAAAACAAAAAAACAGGAGCTTGCCATTACGAAGAATAGGATCTCTGTGAATAACCTTAGCAAAACAGGTGAATTCTATGTTAATTCAAAAACTAGCAAACCTTTGGGGAAAGAAACTCAAGAAGACACAAGAAAAAAAAAGATATCGAGGGATCGAGGAATGGAAGGATTAACACACTTGAAAGGTTCATACCGCAGTAAGGAATCTCTGGATTCCATGCAATCCCAGTCAAAGTTGCAGCAGTATTTGCCACAGAGAAGAAGAGAGAATCCTAAAGTTTCTAGCCAGCAACACGAGACCCTGACTAGGCAAAGGAATCCTCAGGAAAACGAACAAAGCAGCACGTGTCACAATTTCTGATTTCAACATAGAGGACGAAGCGCTAGGTACCGAAACGGCACAGTCTGGGCCCCAAAACAGGCATGAAGACCCATGCAAAACAATTGAGAGCCCAGAGCCCAACTCAAACTTACATGGACAGCCCATTTTGGACCAGGGAGCCAAGTGGAGACAGCGGAGGAAGGAGAGTCTCTACAATAAACGGTGCTGGGAAGCCTGCACAGCCACATGGAACACAACGAGAGTACACCATGATGTTACACCTGGCACACACACCACCTGAAATGGATTAAAGCCTTGAATGGCAGACTTGAAACCGTGAACCTTGTAGGAGAAGACCTAGGCAGAGTGCTCTTTGCCATCTGTCTGAGCCGCCTATTTGGAAGAAGCATGTCTGACTGGGCAAGGGCAACAAAGGAAACAAGAAACAAACGGGACCACATCAAATGCACACACTTCTGCCCACTCAAGGAAACCATCAACTGAATACTAAGACACCACAACGATTGGGAGAGGATGTTTGCAAACCACACATCGGACAAGGGGTGAAAAGCCCAAAGATACAATCAACTCGCACGTCTCCACAAGAAAAAAAACAAGCCAATGAAAACCTGGTCAAAAGATGGAAGCAGAGATTTCTCCGAAGAAGACAGAAAGAGGGCCAGTAGGTGCATGAAAACTTGTTCACCATCATGAAGTCTCAGGAAAATGCAAATCCAAACTGCAAGGCCATGGCAGCTCACTGTGGTCAGCATGGCTAGAAGGAAGCAGACAGGAAATAACAAGTGTCAGAGAGGAGGTGGAGAGAAGGGAAGCCTCCTGCACTGCTGGTGGGAGTGTAACCCGGTGCAGCCACGATGCCAAAGGTGTGGAACTGCCTCAGAAGTTTAAGTATCCATGTCCCGTATGACCCAGCTATTAATCTGCCGCTTGCTTATCCAAAACAGTCAGAAAGACTACCGCATAAAGACATGTGCATGGCTGTGTTCACCACAGTCTTACTCCTGATATCCAAGACTTGGAAAGCACCCTGGTGTCCAGCAAGGGATGATTGGAGAAGGAAGATGGGCTATAGCCACACAATGGTATACCACTCAGCCGGAACAAATGATGCAATCCAGCCATTTGTGACCACCAGAATGGCTGTGAGGGTTTTAGGGGAAGTGTAACAAGCCCCAGTGAGAAATTCAAATACCATAGAATCTCACTTACAAGGCGAAGAAAAAGCAAGCACTAACCAACAGGTGGCACTGAACATTTGTATGCGGGCTCCCAGAGGCAAAGAGGGGCGGTGACGGAGGGTGAAAGAGAAGATTAGGCACAAGTGTGTGGTGAGGGCCTGTGATTAGTCTTACACTGGTGAAGATGATGTAAGCTACACAGAAGTCTAAAGCAATGAGGATGTGAATCTGGAAGTTATAGTACGTTCTAATGCAGGGTCATGGCTATAAATTCACCTCAAATCAAAAATCCAAAAAGGGGTCCAGAATGATGTCATAAAGCTTTGGGGGCGGAAAGAGTTTACAGAAGGTGAACTTCCAAGGATGGAAAATCACCTCCAAATGCTTACAGATGCTACAGAAAGGCAGACCATTCCAAATAGGTGAAGAGGAATACTACGAAGAGAACATGATCAGTCCTAAACCCATGAACGAACGGAAAATGTTACCGTCCATGATGTTATTACTAATCACCTTCACGAATAATCCAAACAGGCCCACGTCTTCCCAAGTTCAGGCAAAAGGTTGGTCCAAAAGTACAATTCAGGGCCGGCCCTGTGGTGGAGCAGGTAAGTGCCCACATTCCGCTTGGGCGGCCCGGGCCTCACTGTTTCACATTACGAGTGCATATCACATTAGTAGTGTTAGGAAATATAGATTTCATGGTATGGTGCGGGCAGAGATCATAAATAAGCAGCAATTGTGAGGATACGTTATCAATACGCACAAGAAAAGGAACCATAAGAATATTACAATCTATGGAAGTATCTGGTACACTTCCCAAAGGCAGAAGGAAGGAAAACTTGTGACCTGCCAAGGTGGAATTGGCAGAGTGCCACGAGATGACACCATCATTGTGCATCAGAACATTCCCTGGGCAACTTCAACTTGTGAGGGAGTCCAGGACTTTTTCTGGGTAAGGTCCACCCATTTTGCCATCTACCCAAGATATAAGAGATAAAACCCAGGATAATCTTACAGGAGTGAAACCAGTGTCTAGAGAGAATGTAGGAGCCCTTTCGAAGTTCAAGGAGAAAGATAGAAACTGACAACAATTGCAGAAAAAGGAAAACTATCCTACCTAGACAGGGTGAGGAGTCAGACTGGTCTGAGATGGCTGTGAAACTCTGTGTGCACGGAGGTTGTCAGGACAACTTCGAATTTTGAGGTCGCTTATGACATCACGGTGAACATGTCCCCCAGGGTGGCCGCATGGTTACAGTCTGAGGATTGGCCTAGGCTAGGCTATTAAAGGGACAGATACCCAGAAACAGGTTTGGCAAACAGAAAGCAGGCACAGAAACTAGAAGAGATAAAACAGAGTCTGATGCAAGGGATAAGAAAGGAACCCTAGGCCACAAGTGAGAATAGAGGGACAGGCACGGAGAGGAGAACATTGTCATCTATTCAAGTCTATGGGGAGGTCATGCTGATTCAAGCTTGCAACTTCATTGGAAACAAGTGGCCGGACTTGGCGTTCATCACACCTACAGTGCCCTTGTGCCTTAAGCATAATGCAAAGTCAAGAAAGATGTCTTGAGGACATTGAAGAGAAGAATCGATGCCTCCTTTCCAAGGCCCATAGCATTCTTTGCAGGTCAGTCTCTTTTTCCGAAGCTCTGGTGTCACGTGGGCCCACTGGGCACATGGTAATGTGTCCCAAGAGATGTCTTGGAAGCCTTGAAGGAATGGAGCCCTGTCACGCTTGGGGTATGTCTCTTTGTTTGGAAGTGCTCTACAAGGGTGCTGAAAAGCACCCTCTTCCACAGGGCTTCGTTCCTTCGTGAAGGCTGCCCTCCCAGGCTAGTGTGCTCTGTTTGCCTCCATCGAAATTCTCTCCCCCTACCTCTTGCCGTAGAAGGATTATTGATTATGTGTTTTGACACCATATGTAAGGAAGTTGCACGAAAATTAGAACTTTACAGTTGTGTTTCAAGAAAAATAAACAGGCCAGGGTAGAGGATGTAGGGCAAACAAATGGCACACCCTATAAAAATTAAGTAAGCCCGTATCTGGACGGAATCTAGGGGAACGTTCAAGGATCAGGGGTCAAGTTCGAAACTTCCCAAATCCGGAAAAGAGACAGAAAAATATCTTTCCTGGAGAGTGGAATTCATCCGATTTGTCTAAGTTGTCTTGGAAACATTGTGTCCGTGAAGGGGGTTGCCAGGACCACCTCGAATTTGGAGTTTCTGATCTCAGGATGTCAAACCAACCCACATGACCACGTGTTCTCAGTGCTTAGTTTGACCTAGGCTAGGGTAGCCAAGAGTCCTACAAGTGACCGGTGCAAATTCAAGGACAACAACCAAGAGTCACGAAAGCACTCACACCTCACCCTAGAGAACATACAGCGATTAAAGAAATACAAACTAATCCCTTGGAATGAAGGAGAACGGACTGATAAGCATGTCTAAGGGAGATAGCTGAGAAAGACCATGACGAGTATACTATGGAAAAGAAAAAGAGGACCCAGAAAATGGAAGGTGAACAGAAATCACACCTGAATTATCCACAATGAAAGATGATGTCCGTCTTTAGACAGACTCTGCTGGAACGTTTGAAAGTCAGAGAAATTCACAAGCCGAAAAACGGCAGCGAAGGTCAAGCATGGGCTAACTGGGAAGGGTGAGTTATGAGACTGCTCCAAGCAGGCTCTGAAACCTGTATCCAGGAAGCATGCTGGACCTCAGAGACACAATTATGACAAATCCTCTGACATCACAATGGACCCGAAAAACAACCTAGCCTCATCTACACAGTGCTAGAGTTGGGCTCACTAGTATATTTAACTCCCGTTGCACTCAACTGCACGTTGCCACTGAACATGTAAGTGGCCGGCCGGTGGTGCAGTGGTGAGGTCCGCACCTTCTGGGTCTGTGGCCCAGTATGGGCTGGGTGGAATCCTCGGTTTGGGCCCCCTCACCACTGCTTCAGTTGTTCTGGTGCAGGCGTCCGAGGTAGAGTAGAGGCAGATGGGAAGGGACGTTGGACAGGGCCAGACTTCCACAGCAAATACAGGAGCATTGCCAGCAGATGTGAGCACAGCAATGCACTTGTGCCAAAACAAAACCAATTAAAAGTTGCAAAGAACAGAAAAACTGAAGCTAAGGAAAAAAAAAACAAAAAAACAGGAGCTTGCCATTACGAAGAATAGGATCTCTGTGAATAACCTTAGCAAAACAGGTGAATTCTATGTTAATTCAAAAACTAGCAAACCTTTGGGGAAAGAAACTCAAGAAGACACAAGAAAAAAAAAGATATCGAGGGATCGAGGAATGGAAGGATTAACACACTTGAAAGGTTCATACCGCAGTAAGGAATCTCTGGATTCCATGCAATCCCAGTCAAAGTTGCAGCAGTATTTGCCACAGAGAAGAAGAGAGAATCCTAAAGTTTCTAGCCAGCAACACGAGACCCTGACTAGGCAAAGGAATCCTCAGGAAAACGAACAAAGCAGCACGTGTCACAATTTCTGATTTCAACATAGAGGACGAAGCGCTAGGTACCGAAACGGCACAGTCTGGGCCCCAAAACAGGCATGAAGACCCATGCAAAACAATTGAGAGCCCAGAGCCCAACTCAAACTTACATGGACAGCCCATTTTGGACCAGGGAGCCAAGTGGAGACAGCGGAGGAAGGAGAGTCTCTACAATAAACGGTGCTGGGAAGCCTGCACAGCCACATGGAACACAACGAGAGTACACCATGATGTTACACCTGGCACACACACCACCTGAAATGGATTAAAGCCTTGAATGGCAGACTTGAAACCGTGAACCTTGTAGGAGAAGACCTAGGCAGAGTGCTCTTTGCCATCTGTCTGAGCCGCCTATTTGGAAGAAGCATGTCTGACTGGGCAAGGGCAACAAAGGAAACAAGAAACAAACGGGACCACATCAAACGCACACACTTCTGCCCACTCAAGGAAACCATCAACTGAATACTAAGACACCACAACGATTGGGAGAGGATGTTTGCAAACCACACATCGGACAAGGGGTGAAAAGCCCAAAGATACAATCAACTCGCACGTCTCCACAAGAAAAAAAACAAGCCAATGAAAACCTGGTCAAAAGATGGAAGCAGAGATTTCTCCGAAGAAGACAGAAAGAGGGCCAGTAGGTGCATGAAAACTTGTTCACCATCATGAAGTCTCAGGAAAATGCAAATCCAAACTGCAAGGCCATGGCAGCTCACTGTGGTCAGCATGGCTAGAAGGAAGCAGACAGGAAATAACAAGTGTCAGAGAGGAGGTGGAGAGAAGGGAAGCCTCCTGCACTGCTGGTGGGAGTGTAACCCGGTGCAGCCACGATGCCAAAGGTGTGGAACTGCCTCAGAAGTTTAAGTATCCATGTCCCGTATGACCCAGCTATTAATCTGCCGCTTGCTTATCCAAAAAAGTCAGAAAGACTACCGCATAAAGACATGTGCATGGCTGTGTTCACCACAGTCTTACTCCGGATATCCAAGACTTGGAAAGCACCCTGGTGTCCAGCAAGGGATGATTGGAGAAGGAAGATGGGCTATAGCCACACAATGGTATACCACTCAGCCGGAACAAATGATGCAATCCAGCCATTTGTGACCACCAGAATGGCTGTGAGGGTTTTAGGGGAAGTGTAACAAGCCCCAGTGAGAAATTCAAATACCATAGAATCTCACTTACAAGGAGAAGAAAAAGCAAGCACTAACCAACAGGTGGCACTGAACATTTGTATGCGGGCTCCCAGAGGCAAAGAGGGGCGGTGACGGAGGGTGAAAGAGAAGATTAGGCACAAGTGTGTGGTGAGGGCCTGTGATTAGTCTTACACTGGTGAAGATGATGTAAGCTACACAGAAGTCTAAAGCAATGAGGATGTGAATCTGGAAGTTATAGTACGTTCTAATGCAGGGTCATGGCTATAAATTCACCTCAAATCAAAAATCCAAAAAGGGGTCCAGAATGATGTCATAAAGCTTTGGGGGCGGAAAGAGTTTACAGAAGGTGAACTTCCAAGGATGGAAAATCACCTCCAAATGCTTACAGATGCTACAGAAAGGCAGACCATTCCAAATAGGTGAAGAGGAATACTACGAAGAGAACATGATCAGTCCTAAACCCATGAACGAACGGAAAATGTTACCGTCCATGATGTTATTACTAATCACCTTCACGAATAATCCAAACAGGCCCACGTCTTCCCAAGTTCAGGCAAAAGGTTGGTCCAAAAGTACAATTCAGGGCCGGCCCTGTGGTGGAGCAGGTAAGTGCCCACATTCCGCTTGGGCGGCCCGGGCCTCACTGTTTCACATTACGAGTGCATATCACATTAGTAGTGTTAGGAAATATAGATTTCATGGTATGGTGCGGGCAGAGATCATAAATAAGCAGCAATTGTGAGGATACGTTATCAATACGCACAAGAAAAGGAACCATAAGAATATTACAATCTATGGAAGTATCTGGTACACTTCCCAAAGGCAGAAGGAAGGAAAACTTGTGACCTGCCAAGGTGGAATTGGCAGAGTGCCACGAGATGACACCATCATTGTGCATCAGAACATTCCCTGGGCAACTTCAACTTGTGAGGGAGTCCAGGACTTTTTCTGGGTAAGGTCCACCCATTTTGCCATCTACCCAAGATAAAAGAGATAAAACCCAGGATAATCTTACAGGAGTGAAACCAGTGTCTAGAGAGAATGTAGGAGCCCTTTCGAAGTTCAAGGAGAAAGATAGAAACTGACAACAATTGCAGAAAAAGGAAAACTATCCTACCTAGACAGGGTGAGGAGTCAGACTGGTCTGAGATGGCTGTGAAACTCTGTGTGCACGGAGGTTGTCAGGACAACTTCGAATTTTGAGGTCGCTTATGACATCACGGTGAACATGTCCCCCAGGGTGGCCGCATGGTTACAGTCTGAGGATTGGCCTAGGCTAGGCTATTAAAGGGACAGATACCCAGAAACAGGTTTGGCAAACAGAAAGCAGGCACAGAAACTAGAAGAGATAAAACAGAGTCTGATGCAAGGGATAAGAAAGGAACCCTAGGCCACAAGTGAGAATAGAGGGACAGGCACGGAGAGGAGAACATTGTCATCTATTCAAGTCTATGGGGAGGTCATGCTGATTCAAGCTTGCAACTTCATTGGAAACAAGTGGCCGGACTTGGCGTTCATCACACCTACAGTGCCCTTGTGCCTTAAGCATAATGCAAAGTCAAGAAAGATGTCTTGAGGACATTGAAGAGAAGAATCGATGCCTCCTTTCCAAGGCCCATAGCATTCTTTGCAGGTCAGTCTCTTTTTCCGAAGCTCTGGTGTCACGTGGGCCCACTGGGCACATGGTAATGTGTCCCAAGAGATGTCTTGGAAGCCTTGAAGGAATGGAGCCCTGTCACGCTTGGGGTATGTCTCTTTGTTTGGAAGTGCTCTACAAGGGTGCTGAAAAGCACCCTCTTCCACAGGGCTTCGTTCCTTCGTGAAGGCTGCCCTCCCAGGCTAGTGTGCTCTGTTTGCCTCCATCGAAATTCTCTCCCCCTACCTCTTGCCGTAGAAGGATTATTGATTATGTGTTTTGACACCATATGTAAGGAAGTTGCACGAAAATTAGAACTTTACAGTTGTGTTTCAAGAAAAATAAACAGGCCAGGGTAGAGGATGTAGGGCAAACAAATGGCACACCCTATAAAAATTAAGTAAGCCCGTATCTGGACGGAATCTAGGGGAACGTTCAAGGATCAGGGGTCAAGTTCGAAACTTCCCAAATCCGGAAAAGAGACAGAAAAATATCTTTCCTGGAGAGTGGAATTCATCCGATTTGTCTAAGTTGTCTTGGAAACATTGTGTCCGTGAAGGGGGTTGCCAGGACCACCTCGAATTTGGAGTTTCTGATCTCAGGATGTCAAACCAACCCACATGACCACGTGTTCTCAGTGCTTAGTTTGACCTAGGCTAGGGTAGCCAAGAGTCCTACAAGTGACCGGTGCAAATTCAAGGACAACAACCAAGAGTCACGAAAGCACTCACACCTCACCCTAGAGAACATACAGCGATTAACGAAATACAAACTAATCCCTTGGAATGAAGGAGAACGGACTGATAAGCATGTCTAAGGGAGATAGCTGAGAAAGACCATGACGAGTATACTATGGAAAAGAAAAAGAGGACCCAGAAAATGGAAGGTGAACAGAAATCACACCTGAATTATCCACAATGAAAGATGATGTCCGTCTTTAGACAGACTCTGCTGGAACGTTTGAAAGTCAGAGAAATTCACAAGCCAAAAAACGGCAGCGAAGGTCAAGCATGGGCTAACTGGGAAGGGTGAGTTATGAGACTGCTCCAAGCAGGCTCTGAAACCTGTATCCAGGAAGCATGCTGGACCTCAGAGACACAATTATGACAAATCCTCTGACATCACAATGGACCCGAAAAACAACCTAGCCTCATCTACACAGTGCTAGAGTTGGGCTCACTAGTATATTTAACTCCCGTTGCACTCAACTGCACGTTGCCACTGAACATGTAAGTGGCCGGCCGGTGGTGCAGTGGTGAGGTCCGCACCTTCTGGGTCTGTGGCCCAGTATGGGCTGGGTGGAATCCTCGGTTTGGGCCCCCTCACCACTGCTTCAGTTGTTCTGGTGCAGGCGTCCGAGGTAGAGTAGAGGCAGATGGGAAGGGACGTTGGACAGGGCCAGACTTCCACAGCAAATACAGGAGCATTGCCAGCAGATGTGAGCACAGCAATGCACTTGTGCCAAAACAAAACCAATTAAAAGTTGCAAAGAACAGAAAAACTGAAGCTAAGGAAAAAAAAAACAAAAAAACAGGAGCTTGCCATTACGAAGAATAGGATCTCTGTGAATAACCTTAGCAAAACAGGTGAATTCTATGTTAATTCAAAAACTAGCAAACCTTTGGGGAAAGAAACTCAAGAAGACACAAGAAAAAAAAAGATATCGAGGGATCGAGGAATGGAAGGATTAACACACTTGAAAGGTTCATACCGCAGTAAGGAATCTCTGGATTCCATGCAATCCCAGTCAAAGTTGCAGCAGTATTTGCCACAGAGAAGAAGAGAGAATCCTAAAGTTTCTAGCCAGCAACACGAGACCCTGACTAGGCAAAGGAATCCTCAGGAAAACGAACAAAGCAGCACGTGTCACAATTTCTGATTTCAACATAGAGGACGAAGCGCTAGGTACCGAAACGGCACAGTCTGGGCCCCAAAACAGGCATGAAGACCCATGCAAAACAATTGAGAGCCCAGAGCCCAACTCAAACTTACATGGACAGCCCATTTTGGACCAGGGAGCCAAGTGGAGACAGCGGAGGAAGGAGAGTCTCTACAATAAACGGTGCTGGGAAGCCTGCACAGCCACATGGAACACAACGAGAGTACACCATGATGTTACACCTGGCACACACACCACCTGAAATGGATTAAAGCCTTGAATGGCAGACTTGAAACCGTGAACCTTGTAGGAGAAGACCTAGGCAGAGTGCTCTTTGCCATCTGTCTGAGCCGCCTATTTGGAAGAAGCATGTCTGACTGGGCAAGGGCAACAAAGGAAACAAGAAACAAACGGGACCACATCAAACGCACACACTTCTGCCCACTCAAGGAAACCATCAACTGAATACTAAGACACCACAACGATTGGGAGAGGATGTTTGCAAACCACACATCGGACAAGGGGTGAAAAGCCCAAAGATACAATCAACTCGCACGTCTCCACAAGAAAAAAAACAAGCCAATGAAAACCTGGTCAAAAGATGGAAGCAGAGATTTCTCCGAAGAAGACAGAAAGAGGGCCAGTAGGTGCATGAAAACTTGTTCACCATCATGAAGTCTCAGGAAAATGCAAATCCAAACTGCAAGGCCATGGCAGCTCACTGTGGTCAGCATGGCTAGAAGGAAGCAGACAGGAAATAACAAGTGTCAGAGAGGAGGTGGAGAGAAGGGAAGCCTCCTGCACTGCTGGTGGGAGTGTAACCCGGTGCAGCCACGATGCCAAAGGTGTGGAACTGCCTCAGAAGTTTAAGTATCCATGTCCCGTATGACCCAGCTATTAATCTGCCGCTTGCTTATCCAAAAAAGTCAGAAAGACTACCGCATAAAGACATGTGCATGGCTGTGTTCACCACAGTCTTACTCCGGATATCCAAGACTTGGAAAGCACCCTGGTGTCCAGCAAGGGATGATTGGAGAAGGAAGATGGGCTATAGCCACACAATGGTATACCACTCAGCCGGAACAAATGATGCAATCCAGCCATTTGTGACCACCAGAATGGCTGTGAGGGTTTTAGGGGAAGTGTAACAAGCCCCAGTGAGAAATTCAAATACCATAGAATCTCACTTACAAGGAGAAGAAAAAGCAAGCACTAACCAACAGGTGGCACTGAACATTTGTATGCGGGCTCCCAGAGGCAAAGAGGGGCGGTGACGGAGGGTGAAAGAGAAGATTAGGCACAAGTGTGTGGTGAGGGCCTGTGATTAGTCTTACACTGGTGAAGATGATGTAAGCTACACAGAAGTCTAAAGCAATGAGGATGTGAATCTGGAAGTTATAGTACGTTCTAATGCAGGGTCATGGCTATAAATTCACCTCAAATCAAAAATCCAAAAAGGGGTCCAGAATGATGTCATAAAGCTTTGGGGGCGGAAAGAGTTTACAGAAGGTGAACTTCCAAGGATGGAAAATCACCTCCAAATGCTTACAGATGCTACAGAAAGGCAGACCATTCCAAATAGGTGAAGAGGAATACTACGAAGAGAACATGATCAGTCCTAAACCCATGAACGAACGGAAAATGTTACCGTCCATGATGTTATTACTAATCACCTTCACGAATAATCCAAACAGGCCCACGTCTTCCCAAGTTCAGGCAAAAGGTTGGTCCAAAAGTACAATTCAGGGCCGGCCCTGTGGTGGAGCAGGTAAGTGCCCACATTCCGCTTGGGCGGCCCGGGCCTCACTGTTTCACATTACGAGTGCATATCACATTAGTAGTGTTAGGAAATATAGATTTCATGGTATGGTGCGGGCAGAGATCATAAATAAGCAGCAATTGTGAGGATACGTTATCAATACGCACAAGAAAAGGAACCATAAGAATATTACAATCTATGGAAGTATCTGGTACACTTCCCAAAGGCAGAAGGAAGGAAAACTTGTGACCTGCCAAGGTGGAATTGGCAGAGTGCCACGAGATGACACCATCATTGTGCATCAGAACATTCCCTGGGCAACTTCAACTTGTGAGGGAGTCCAGGACTTTTTCTGGGTAAGGTCCACCCATTTTGCCATCTACCCAAGATAAAAGAGATAAAACCCAGGATAATCTTACAGGAGTGAAACCAGTGTCTAGAGAGAATGTAGGAGCCCTTTCGAAGTTCAAGGAGAAAGATAGAAACTGACAACAATTGCAGAAAAAGGAAAACTATCCTACCTAGACAGGGTGAGGAGTCAGACTGGTCTGAGATGGCTGTGAAACTCTGTGTGCACGGAGGTTGTCAGGACAACTTCGAATTTTGAGGTCGCTTATGACATCACGGTGAACATGTCCCCCAGGGTGGCCGCATGGTTACAGTCTGAGGATTGGCCTAGGCTAGGCTATTAAAGGGACAGATACCCAGAAACAGGTTTGGCAAACAGAAAGCAGGCACAGAAACTAGAAGAGATAAAACAGAGTCTGATGCAAGGGATAAGAAAGGAACCCTAGGCCACAAGTGAGAATAGAGGGACAGGCACGGAGAGGAGAACATTGTCATCTATTCAAGTCTATGGGGAGGTCATGCTGATTCAAGCTTGCAACTTCATTGGAAACAAGTGGCCGGACTTGGCGTTCATCACACCTACAGTGCCCTTGTGCCTTAAGCATAATGCAAAGTCAAGAAAGATGTCTTGAGGACATTGAAGAGAAGAATCGATGCCTCCTTTCCAAGGCCCATAGCATTCTTTGCAGGTCAGTCTCTTTTTCCGAAGCTCTGGTGTCACGTGGGCCCACTGGGCACATGGTAATGTGTCCCAAGAGATGTCTTGGAAGCCTTGAAGGAATGGAGCCCTGTCACGCTTGGGGTATGTCTCTTTGTTTGGAAGTGCTCTACAAGGGTGCTGAAAAGCACCCTCTTCCACAGGGCTTCGTTCCTTCGTGAAGGCTGCCCTCCCAGGCTAGTGTGCTCTGTTTGCCTCCATCGAAATTCTCTCCCCCTACCTCTTGCCGTAGAAGGATTATTGATTATGTGTTTTGACACCATATGTAAGGAAGTTGCACGAAAATTAGAACTTTACAGTTGTGTTTCAAGAAAAATAAACAGGCCAGGGTAGAGGATGTAGGGCAAACAAATGGCACACCCTATAAAAATTAAGTAAGCCCGTATCTGGACGGAATCTAGGGGAACGTTCAAGGATCAGGGGTCAAGTTCGAAACTTCCCAAATCCGGAAAAGAGACAGAAAAATATCTTTCCTGGAGAGTGGAATTCATCCGATTTGTCTAAGTTGTCTTGGAAACATTGTGTCCGTGAAGGGGGTTGCCAGGACCACCTCGAATTTGGAGTTTCTGATCTCAGGATGTCAAACCAACCCACATGACCACGTGTTCTCAGTGCTTAGTTTGACCTAGGCTAGGGTAGCCAAGAGTCCTACAAGTGACCGGTGCAAATTCAAGGACAACAACCAAGAGTCACGAAAGCACTCACACCTCACCCTAGAGAACATACAGCGATTAACGAAATACAAACTAATCCCTCGGAATGAAGGAGAACGGACTGATAAGCATGTCTAAGGGAGATAGCTGAGAAAGACCATGACGAGTATACTATGGAAAAGAAAAAGAGGACCCAGAAAATGGAAGGTGAACAGAAATCACACCTGAATTATCCACAATGAAAGATGATGTCCGTCTTTAGACAGACTCTGCTGGAACGTTTGAAAGTCAGAGAAATTCACAAGCTGAAAAACGGCAGCGAAGGTCAAGCATGGGCTAACTGGGAAGGGTGAGTTATGAGACTGCTCCAAGCAGGCTCTGAAACCTGTATCCAGGAAGCATGCTGGACCTCAGAGACACAATTATGACAAATCCTCTGACATCACAATGGACCCGAAAAACAACCTAGCCTCATCTACACAGTGCTAGAGTTGGGCTCACTAGTATATTTAACTCCCGTTGCACTCAACTGCACGTTGCCACTGAACATGTAAGTGGCCGGCCGGTGGTGCAGTGGTGAGGTCCGCACCTTCTGGGTCTGTGGCCCAGTATGGGCTGGGTGGAATCCTCGGTTTGGGCCCCCTCACCACTGCTTCAGTTGTTCTGGTGCAGGCGTCCGAGGTAGAGTAGAGGCAGATGGGAAGGGACGTTGGACAGGGCCAGACTTCCACAGCAAATACAGGAGCATTGCCAGCAGATGTGAGCACAGCAATGCACTTGTGCCAAAACAAAACCAATTAAAAGTTGCAAAGAACAGAAAAACTGAAGCTAAGGAAAAAAAAAACAAAAAAACAGGAGCTTGCCATTACGAAGAATAGGATCTCTGTGAATAACCTTAGCAAAACAGGTGAATTCTATGTTAATTCAAAAACTAGCAAACCTTTGGGGAAAGAAACTCAAGAAGACACAAGAAAAAAAAAGATATCGAGGGATCGAGGAATGGAAGGATTAACACACTTGAAAGGTTCATACCGCAGTAAGGAATCTCTGGATTCCATGCAATCCCAGTCAAAGTTGCAGCAGTATTTGCCACAGAGAAGAAGAGAGAATCCTAAAGTTTCTAGCCAGCAACACGAGACCCTGACTAGGCAAAGGAATCCTCAGGAAAACGAACAAAGCAGCACGTGTCACAATTTCTGATTTCAACATAGAGGACGAAGCGCTAGGTACCGAAACGGCACAGTCTGGGCCCCAAAACAGGCATGAAGACCCATGCAAAACAATTGAGAGCCCAGAGCCCAACTCAAACTTACATGGACAGCCCATTTTGGACCAGGGAGCCAAGTGGAGACAGCGGAGGAAGGAGAGTCTCTACAATAAACGGTGCTGGGAAGCCTGCACAGCCACATGGAACACAACGAGAGTACACCATGATGTTACACCTGGCACACACACCACCTGAAATGGATTAAAGCCTTGAATGGCAGACTTGAAACCGTGAACCTTGTAGGAGAAGACCTAGGCAGAGTGCTCTTTGCCATCTGTCTGAGCCGCCTATTTGGAAGAAGCATGTCTGACTGGGCAAGGGCAACAAAGGAAACAAGAAACAAACGGGACCACATCAAATGCACACACTTCTGCCCACTCAAGGAAACCATCAACTGAATACTAAGACACCACAACGATTGGGAGAGGATGTTTGCAAACCACACATCGGACAAGGGGTGAAAAGCCCAAAGATACAATCAACTCGCACGTCTCCACAAGAAAAAAAACAAGCCAATGAAAACCTGGTCAAAAGATGGAAGCAGAGATTTCTCCGAAGAAGACAGAAAGAGGGCCAGTAGGTGCATGAAAACTTGTTCACCATCATGAAGTCTCAGGAAAATGCAAATCCAAACTGCAAGGCCATGGCAGCTCACTGTGGTCAGCATGGCTAGAAGGAAGCAGACAGGAAATAACAAGTGTCAGAGAGGAGGTGGAGAGAAGGGAAGCCTCCTGCACTGCTGGTGGGAGTGTAACCCGGTGCAGCCACGATGCCAAAGGTGTGGAACTGCCTCAGAAGTTTAAGTATCCATGTCCCGTATGACCCAGCTATTAATCTGCCGCTTGCTTATCCAAAAAAGTCAGAAAGACTACCGCATAAAGACATGTGCATGGCTGTGTTCACCACAGTCTTACTCCGGATATCCAAGACTTGGAAAGCACCCTGGTGTCCAGCAAGGGATGATTGGAGAAGGAAGATGGGCTATAGCCACACAATGGTATACCACTCAGCCGGAACAAATGATGCAATCCAGCCATTTGTGACCACCAGAATGGCTGTGAGGGTTTTAGGGGAAGTGTAACAAGCCCCAGTGAGAAATTCAAATACCATAGAATCTCACTTACAAGGCGAAGAAAAAGCAAGCACTAACCAACAGGTGGCACTGAACATTTGTATGCGGGCTCCCAGAGGCAAAGAGGGGCGGTGACGGAGGGTGAAAGAGAAGATTAGGCACAAGTGTGTGGTGAGGGCCTGTGATTAGTCTTACACTGGTGAAGATGATGTAAGCTACACAGAAGTCTAAAGCAATGAGGATGTGAATCTGGAAGTTATAGTACGTTCTAATGCAGGGTCATGGCTATAAATTCACCTCAAATCAAAAATCCAAAAAGGGGTCCAGAATGATGTCATAAAGCTTTGGGGGCGGAAAGAGTTTACAGAAGGTGAACTTCCAAGGATGGAAAATCACCTCCAAATGCTTACAGATGCTACAGAAAGGCAGACCATTCCAAATAGGTGAAGAGGAATACTACGAAGAGAACATGATCAGTCCTAAACCCATGAACGAACGGAAAATGTTACCGTCCATGATGTTATTACTAATCACCTTCACGAATAATCCAAACAGGCCCACGTCTTCCCAAGTTCAGGCAAAAGGTTGGTCCAAAAGTACAATTCAGGGCCGGCCCTGTGGTGGAGCAGGTAAGTGCCCACATTCCGCTTGGGCGGCCCGGGCCTCACTGTTTCACATTACGAGTGCATATCACATTAGTAGTGTTAGGAAATATAGATTTCATGGTATGGTGCGGGCAGAGATCATAAATAAGCAGCAATTGTGAGGATACGTTATCAATACGCACAAGAAAAGGAACCATAAGAATATTACAATCTATGGAAGTATCTGGTACACTTCCCAAAGGCAGAAGGAAGGAAAACTTGTGACCTGCCAAGGTGGAATTGGCAGAGTGCCACGAGATGACACCATCATTGTGCATCAGAACATTCCCTGGGCAACTTCAACTTGTGAGGGAGTCCAGGACTTTTTCTGGGTAAGGTCCACCCATTTTGCCATCTACCCAAGATATAAGAGATAAAACCCAGGATAATCTTACAGGAGTGAAACCAGTGTCTAGAGAGAATGTAGGAGCCCTTTCGAAGTTCAAGGAGAAAGATAGAAACTGACAACAATTGCAGAAAAAGGAAAACTATCCTACCTAGACAGGGTGAGGAGTCAGACTGGTCTGAGATGGCTGTGAAACTCTGTGTGCACGGAGGTTGTCAGGACAACTTCGAATTTTGAGGTCGCTTATGACATCACGGTGAACATGTCCCCCAGGGTGGCCGCATGGTTACAGTCTGAGGATTGGCCTAGGCTAGGCTATTAAAGGGACAGATACCCAGAAACAGGTTTGGCAAACAGAAAGCAGGCACAGAAACTAGAAGAGATAAAACAGAGTCTGATGCAAGGGATAAGAAAGGAACCCTAGGCCACAAGTGAGAATAGAGGGACAGGCACGGAGAGGAGAACATTGTCATCTATTCAAGTCTATGGGGAGGTCATGCTGATTCAAGCTTGCAACTTCATTGGAAACAAGTGGCCGGACTTGGCGTTCATCACACCTACAGTGCCCTTGTGCCTTAAGCATAATGCAAAGTCAAGAAAGATGTCTTGAGGACATTGAAGAGAAGAATCGATGCCTCCTTTCCAAGGCCCATAGCATTCTTTGCAGGTCAGTCTCTTTTTCCGAAGCTCTGGTGTCACGTGGGCCCACTGGGCACATGGTAATGTGTCCCAAGAGATGTCTTGGAAGCCTTGAAGGAATGGAGCCCTGTCACGCTTGGGGTATGTCTCTTTGTTTGGAAGTGCTCTACAAGGGTGCTGAAAAGCACCCTCTTCCACAGGGCTTCGTTCCTTCGTGAAGGCTGCCCTCCCAGGCTAGTGTGCTCTGTTTGCCTCCATCGAAATTCTCTCCCCCTACCTCTTGCCGTAGAAGGATTATTGATTATGTGTTTTGACACCATATGTAAGGAAGTTGCACGAAAATTAGAACTTTACAGTTGTGTTTCAAGAAAAATAAACAGGCCAGGGTAGAGGATGTAGGGCAAACAAATGGCACACCCTATAAAAATTAAGTAAGCCCGTATCTGGACGGAATCTAGGGGAACGTTCAAGGATCAGGGGTCAAGTTCGAAACTTCCCAAATCCGGAAAAGAGACAGAAAAATATCTTTCCTGGAGAGTGGAATTCATCCGATTTGTCTAAGTTGTCTTGGAAACATTGTGTCCGTGAAGGGGGTTGCCAGGACCACCTCGAATTTGGAGTTTCTGATCTCAGGATGTCAAACCAACCCACATGACCACGTGTTCTCAGTGCTTAGTTTGACCTAGGCTAGGGTAGCCAAGAGTCCTACAAGTGACCGGTGCAAATTCAAGGACAACAACCAAGAGTCACGAAAGCACTCACACCTCACCCTAGAGAACATACAGCGATTAACGAAATACAAACTAATCCCTCGGAATGAAGGAGAACGGACTGATAAGCATGTCTAAGGGAGATAGCTGAGAAAGACCATGACGAGTATACTATGGAAAAGAAAAAGAGGACCCAGAAAATGGAAGGTGAACAGAAATCACACCTGAATTATCCACAATGAAAGATGATGTCCGTCTTTAGACAGACTCTGCTGGAACGTTTGAAAGTCAGAGAAATTCACAAGCCGAAAAACGGCAGCGAAGGTCAAGCATGGGCTAACTGGGAAGGGTGAGTTATGAGACTGCTCCAAGCAGGCTCTGAAACCTGTATCCAGGAAGCATGCTGGACCTCAGAGACACAATTATGACAAATCCTCTGACATCACAATGGACCCGAAAAACAACCTAGCCTCATCTACACAGTGCTAGAGTTGGGCTCACTAGTATATTTAACTCCCGTTGCACTCAACTGCACGTTGCCACTGAACATGTAAGTGGCCGGCCGGTGGTGCAGTGGTGAGGTCCGCACCTTCTGGGTCTGTGGCCCAGTATGGTCTGGGTGGAATCCTCGGTTTGGGCCCCCTCACCACTGCTTCAGTTGTTCTGGTGCAGGCGTCCGAGGTAGAGTAGAGGCAGATGGGAAGGGACGTTGGACAGGGCCAGACTTCCACAGCAAATACAGGAGCATTGCCAGCAGATGTGAGCACAGCAATGCACTTGTGCCAAAACAAAACCAATTAAAAGTTGCAAAGAACAGAAAAACTGAAGCTAAGGAAAAAAAAAACAAAAAAACAGGAGCTTGCCATTACGAAGAATAGGATCTCTGTGAATAACCTTAGCAAAACAGGTGAATTCTATGTTAATTCAAAAACTAGCAAACCTTTGGGGAAAGAAACTCAAGAAGACACAAGAAAAAAAAAGATATCGAGGGATCGAGGAATGGAAGGATTAACACACTTGAAAGGTTCATACCGCAGTAAGGAATCTCTGGATTCCATGCAATCCCAGTCAAAGTTGCAGCAGTATTTGCCACAGAGAAGAAGAGAGAATCCTAAAGTTTCTAGCCAGCAACACGAGACCCTGACTAGGCAAAGGAATCCTCAGGAAAACGAACAAAGCAGCACGTGTCACAATTTCTGATTTCAACATAGAGGACGAAGCGCTAGGTACCGAAACGGCACAGTCTGGGCCCCAAAACAGGCATGAAGACCCATGCAAAACAATTGAGAGCCCAGAGCCCAACTCAAACTTACATGGACAGCCCATTTTGGACCAGGGAGCCAAGTGGAGACAGCGGAGGAAGGAGAGTCTCTACAATAAACGGTGCTGGGAAGCCTGCACAGCCACATGGAACACAACGAGAGTACACCATGATGTTACACCTGGCACACACACCACCTGAAATGGATTAAAGCCTTGAATGGCAGACTTGAAACCGTGAACCTTGTAGGAGAAGACCTAGGCAGAGTGCTCTTTGCCATCTGTCTGAGCCGCCTATTTGGAAGAAGCATGTCTGACTGGGCAAGGGCAACAAAGGAAACAAGAAACAAACGGGACCACATCAAACGCACACACTTCTGCCCACTCAAGGAAACCATCAACTGAATACTAAGACACCACAACGATTGGGAGAGGATGTTTGCAAACCACACATCGGACAAGGGGTGAAAAGCCCAAAGATACAATCAACTCGCACGTCTCCACAAGAAAAAAAACAAGCCAATGAAAACCTGGTCAAAAGATGGAAGCAGAGATTTCTCCGAAGAAGACAGAAAGAGGGCCAGTAGGTGCATGAAAACTTGTTCACCATCATTAAGTCTCAGGAAAATGCAAATCCAAACTGCAAGGCCATGGCAGCTCACTGTGGTCAGCATGGCTAGAAGGAAGCAGACAGGAAATAACAAGTGTCAGAGAGGAGGTGGAGAGAAGGGAAGCCTCCTGCACTGCTGGTGGGAGTGTAACCCGGTGCAGCCACGATGCCAAAGGTGTGGAACTGCCTCAGAAGTTTAAGTATCCATGTCCCGTATGACCCAGCTATTAATCT
The DNA here is from genome assembly GCF_041296235.1 of Equus asinus. Lineage (NCBI taxonomy): Eukaryota > Metazoa > Chordata > Mammalia > Perissodactyla > Equidae > Equus > Equus asinus. Next base: position 4,979,364 of record NC_091809.1, on the reverse strand, counting down.
GCCGCTTGCTTATCCAAAACAGTCAGAAAGACTACCGCATAAAGACATGTGCATGGCTGTGTTCACCACAGTCTTACTCCGGATATCCAAGACTTGGAAAGCACCCTGGTGTCCAGCAAGGGATGATTGGAGAAGGAAGATGGGCTATAGCCACACAATGGTATACCACTCAGCCGGAACAAATGATGCAATCCAGCCATTTGTGACCACCAGAATGGCTGTGAGGGTTTTAGGGGAAGTGTAACAAGCCCCAGGGAGAAATTCAAATACCATAGAATCTCACTTACAAGGCGAAGAAAAAGCAAGCACTAACCAACAGGTGGCACTGAACATTTGTATGCGGGCTCCCAGAGGCAAAGAGGGGCGGTGACGGAGGGTGAAAGAGAAGATTAGGCACAAGTGTGTGGTGAGGGCCTGTGATTAGTCTTACACTGGTGAAGATGATGTAAGCTACACAGAAGTCTAAAGCAATGAGGATGTGAATCTGGAAGTTATAGTACGTTCTAATGCAGGGTCATGGCTATAAATTCACCTCAAATCAAAAATCCAAAAAGGGGTCCAGAATGATGTCATAAAGCTTTGGGGGCGGAAAGAGTTTACAGAAGGTGAACTTCCAAGGATGGAAAATCACCTCCAAATGCTTACAGATGCTACAGAAAGGCAGACCATTCCAAATAGGTGAAGAGGAATACTACGAAGAGAACATGATCAGTCCTAAACCCATGAACGAACGGAAAATGTTACCGTCCATGATGTTATTACTAATCACCTTCACGAATAATCCAAACAGGCCCACGTCTTCCCAAGTTCAGGCAAAAGGTTGGTCCAAAAGTACAATTCAGGGCCGGCCCTGTGGTGGAGCAGGTAAGTGCCCACATTCCGCTTGGGCGGCCCGGGCCTCACTGTTTCACATTACGAGTGCATATCACATTAGTAGTGTTAGGAAATATAGATTTCATGGTATGGTGCGGGCAGAGATCATAAATAAGCAGCAATTGTGAGGATACGTTATCAATACGCACAAGAAAAGGAACCATAAGAATATTACAATCTATGGAAGTATCTGGTACACTTCCCAAAGGCAGAAGGAAGGAAAACTTGTGACCTGCCAAGGTGGAATTGGCAGAGTGCCACGAGATGACACCATCATTGTGCATCAGAACATTCCCTGGGCAACTTCAACTTGTGAGGGAGTCCAGGACTTTTTCTGGGTAAGGTCCACCCATTTTGCCATCTACCCAAGATAAAAGAGATAAAACCCAGGATAATCTTACAGGAGTGACACCAGTGTCTAGAGAGAATGTAGGAGCCCTTTCGAAGTTCAAGGAGAAAGATAGAAACTGACAACAATTGCAGAAAAAGGAAAACTATCCTACCTAGACAGGGTGAGGAGTCAGACTGGTCTGAGATGGCTGTGAAACTCTGTGTGCACGGAGGTTGTCAGGACAACTTCGAATTTTGAGGTCGCTTATGACATCACGGTGAACATGTCCCCCAGGGTGGCCGCATGGTTACAGTCTGAGGATTGGCCTAGGCTAGGCTATTAAAGGGACAGATACCCAGAAACAGGTTTGGCAAACAGAAAGCAGGCACAGAAACTAGAAGAGATAAAACAGAGTCTGATGCAAGGGATAAGAAAGGAACCCTAGGCCACAAGTGAGAATAGAGGGACAGGCACGGAGAGGAGAACATTGTCATCTATTCAAGTCTATGGGGAGGTCATGCTGATTCAAGCTTGCAACTTCATTGGAAACAAGTGGCCGGACTTGGGGTTCATCACACCTACAGTGCCCTTGTGCCTTAAGCATAATGCAAAGTCAAGAAAGATGTCTTGAGGACATTGAAGAGAAGAATCGATGCCTCCTTTCCAAGGCCCATAGCATTCTTTGCAGGTCAGTCTCTTTTTCCGAAGCTCTGGTGTCACGTGGGCCCACTGGGCACATGGTAATGTGTCCCAAGAGATGTCTTGGAAGCCTTGAAGGAATGGAGCCCTGTCACGCTTGGGGTATGTCTCTTTGTTTGGAAGTGCTCTACAAGGGTGCTGAAAAGCACCCTCTTCCACAGGGCTTCGTTCCTTCGTGAAGGCTGCCCTCCCAGGCTAGTGTGCTCTGTTTGCCTCCATCGAAATTCTCTCCCCCTACCTCTTGCCGTAGAAGGATTATTGATTATGTGTTTTGACACCACATGTAAGGAAGTTGCACGAAAATTAGAACTTTACAGTTGTGTTTCAAGAAAAATAAACAGGCCAGGGTAGAGGATGTAGGGCAAACAAATGGCACACCCTATAAAAATTAAGTAAGCCCGTATCTGGACGGAATCTAGGGGAACGTTCAAGGATCAGGGGTCAAGTTCGAAACTTCCCAAATCCGGAAAAGAGACAGAAAAATATCTTTCCTGGAGAGTGGAATTCATCCGATTTGTCTAAGTTGTCTTGGAAACATTGTGTCCGTGAAGGGGGTTGCCAGGACCACCTCGAATTTGGAGTTTCTGATCTCAGGATGTCAAACCAACCCACATGACCACGTGTTCTCAGTGCTTAGTTTGACCTAGGCTAGGGTAGCCAAGAGTCCTACAAGTGACCGGTGCAAATTCAAGGACAACAACCAAGAGTCACGAAAGCACTCACACCTCACCCTAGAGAACATACAGCGATTAAAGAAATACAAACTAATCCCTTGGAATGAAGGAGAACGGACTGATAAGCATGTCTAAGGGAGATAGCTGAGAAAGACCATGACGAGTATACTATGGAAAAGAAAAAGAGGACCCAGAAAATGGAAGGTGAACAGAAATCACACCTGAATTATCCACAATGAAAGATGATGTCCGTCTTTAGACAGACTCTGCTGGAACGTTTGAAAGTCAGAGAAATTCACAAGCCAAAAAACGGCAGCGAAGGTCAAGCATGGGCTAACTGGGAAGGGTGAGTTATGAGACTGCTCCAAGCAGGCTCTGAAACCTGTATCCAGGAAGCATGCTGGACCTCAGAGACACAATTATGACAAATCCTCTGACATCACAATGGACCCGAAAAACAACCTAGCCTCATCTACACAGTGCTAGAGTTGGGCTCACTAGTATATTTAACTCCCGTTGCACTCAACTGCACGTTGCCACTGAACATGTAAGTGGCCGGCCGGTGGTGCAGTGGTGAGGTCCGCACCTTCTGGGTCTGTGGCCCAGTATGGTCTGGGTGGAATCCTCGGTTTGGGCCCCCTCACCACTGCTTCAGTTGTTCTGGTGCAGGCGTCCGAGGTAGAGTAGAGGCAGATGGGAAGGGACGTTGGACAGGGCCAGACTTCCACAGCAAATACAGGAGCATTGCCAGCAGATGTGAGCACAGCAATGCACTTGTGCCAAAACAAAACCAATTAAAAGTTGCAAAGAACAGAAAAACTGAAGCTAAGGAAAAAAAAAACAAAAAAACAGGAGCTTGCCATTACGAAGAATAGGATCTCTGTGAATAACCTTAGCAAAACAGGTGAATTCTATGTTAATTCAAAAACTAGCAAACCTTTGGGGAAAGAAACTCAAGAAGACACAAGAAAAAAAAAGATATCGAGGGATCGAGGAATGGAAGGATTAACACACTTGAAAGGTTCATACCGCAGTAAGGAATCTCTGGATTCCATGCAATCCCAGTCAAAGTTGCAGCAGTATTTGCCACAGAGAAGAAGAGAGAATCCTAAAGTTTCTAGCCAGCAACACGAGACCCTGACTAGGCAAAGGAATCCTCAGGAAAACGAACAAAGCAGCACGTGTCACAATTTCTGATTTCAACATAGAGGACGAAGCGCTAGGTACCGAAACGGCACAGTCTGGGCCCCAAAACAGGCATGAAGACCCATGCAAAACAATTGAGAGCCCAGAGCCCAACTCAAACTTACATGGACAGCCCATTTTGGACCAGGGAGCCAAGTGGAGACAGCGGAGGAAGGAGAATCTCTACAATAAACGGTGCTGGGAAGCCTGCACAGCCACATGGAACACAACGAGAGTACACCATGATGTTACACCTGGCACACACACCACCTGAAATGGATTAAAGCCTTGAATGGCAGACTTGAAACCGTGAACCTTGTAGGAGAAGACCTAGGCAGAGTGCTCTTTGCCATCTGTCTGAGCCGCCTATTTGGAAGAAGCATGTCTGACTGGGCAAGGGCAACAAAGGAAACAAGAAACAAACGGGACCACATCAAATGCACACACTTCTGCCCACTCAAGGAAACCATCAACTGAATACTAAGACACCACAACGATTGGGAGAGGATGTTTGCAAACCACACATCGGACAAGGGGTGAAAAGCCCAAAGATACAATCAACTCGCACGTCTCCACAAGAAAAAAAACAAGCCAATGAAAACCTGGTCAAAAGATGGAAGCAGAGATTTCTCCGAAGAAGACAGAAAGAGGGCCAGTAGGTGCATGAAAACTTGTTCACCATCATTAAGTCTCAGGAAAATGCAAATCCAAACTGCAAGGCCATGGCAGCTCACTGTGGTCAGCATGGCTAGAAGGAAGCAGACAGGAAATAACAAGTGTCAGAGAGGAGGTGGAGAGAAGGGAAGCCTCCTGCACTGCTGGTGGGAGTGTAACCCGGTGCAGCCACGATGCCAAAGGTGTGGAACTGCCTCAGAAGTTTAAGTATCCATGTCCCGTATGACCCAGCTATTAATCTGCCGCTTGCTTATCCAAAAAAGTCAGAAAGACTACCGCATAAAGACATGTGCATGGCTGTGTTCACCACAGTCTTACTCCTGATATCCAAGACTTGGAAAGCACCCTGGTGTCCAGCAAGGGATGATTGGAGAAGGAAGATGGGCTATAGCCACACAATGGTATACCACTCAGCCGGAACAAATGATGCAATCCAGCCATTTGTGACCACCAGAATGGCTGTGAGGGTTTTAGGGGAAGTGTAACAAGCCCCAGTGAGAAATTCAAATACCATAGAATCTCACTTACAAGGCGAAGAAAAAGCAAGCACTAACCAACAGGTGGCACTGAACATTTGTATGCGGGCTCCCAGAGGCAAAGAGGGGCGGTGACGGAGGGTGAAAGAGAAGATTAGGCACAAGTGTGTGGTGAGGGCCTGTGATTAGTCTTACACTGGTGAAGATGATGTAAGCTACACAGAAGTCTAAAGCAATGAGGATGTGAATCTGGAAGTTATAGTACGTTCTAATGCAGGGTCATGGCTATAAATTCACCTCAAATCAAAAATCCAAAAAGGGGTCCAGAATGATGTCATAAAGCTTTGGGGGCGGAAAGAGTTTACAGAAGGTGAACTTCCAAGGATGGAAAATCACCTCCAAATGCTTACAGATGCTACAGAAAGGCAGACCATTCCAAATAGGTGAAGAGGAATACTACGAAGAGAACATGATCAGTCCTAAACCCATGAACGAACGGAAAATGTTACCGTCCATGATGTTATTACTAATCACCTTCACGAATAATCCAAACAGGCCCACGTCTTCCCAAGTTCAGGCAAAAGGTTGGTCCAAAAGTACAATTCAGGGCCGGCCCTGTGGTGGAGCAGGTAAGTGCCCACATTCCGCTTGGGCGGCCCGGGCCTCACTGTTTCACATTACGAGTGCATATCACATTAGTAGTGTTAGGAAATATAGATTTCATGGTATGGTGCGGGCAGAGATCATAAATAAGCAGCAATTGTGAGGATACGTTATCAATACGCACAAGAAAAGGAACCATAAGAATATTACAATCTATGGAAGTATCTGGTACACTTCCCAAAGGCAGAAGGAAGGAAAACTTGTGACCTGCCAAGGTGGAATTGGCAGAGTGCCACGAGATGACACCATCATTGTGCATCAGAACATTCCCTGGGCAACTTCAACTTGTGAGGGAGTCCAGGACTTTTTCTGGGTAAGGTCCACCCATTTTGCCATCTACCCAAGATATAAGAGATAAAACCCAGGATAATCTTACAGGAGTGAAACCAGTGTCTAGAGAGAATGTAGGAGCCCTTTCGAAGTTCAAGGAGAAAGATAGAAACTGACAACAATTGCAGAAAAAGGAAAACTATCCTACCTAGACAGGGTGAGGAGTCAGACTGGTCTGAGATGGCTGTGAAACTCTGTGTGCACGGAGGTTGTCAGGACAACTTCGAATTTTGAGGTCGCTTATGACATCACGGTGAACATGTCCCCCAGGGTGGCCGCATGGTTACAGTCTGAGGATTGGCCTAGGCTAGGCTATTAAAGGGACAGATACCCAGAAACAGGTTTGGCAAACAGAAAGCAGGCACAGAAACTAGAAGAGATAAAACAGAGTCTGATGCAAGGGATAAGAAAGGAACCCTAGGCCAAAGGTGAGAATAGAGGGACAGGCACGGAGAGGAGAACATTGTCATCTATTCAAGTCTATGGGGAGGTCATGCTGATTCAAGCTTGCAACTTCATTGGAAACAAGTGGCCGGACTTGGCGTTCATCACACCTACAGTGCCCTTGTGCCTTAAGCATAATGCAAAGTCAAGAAAGATGTCTTGAGGACATTGAAGAGAAGAATCGATGCCTCCTTTCCAAGGCCCATAGCATTCTTTGCAGGTCAGTCTCTTTTTCCGAAGCTCTGGTGTCACGTGGGCCCACTGGGCACATGGTAATGTGTCCCAAGAGATGTCTTGGAAGCCTTGAAGGAATGGAGCCCTGTCACGCTTGGGGTATGTCTCTTTGTTTGGAAGTGCTCTACAAGGGTGCTGAAAAGCACCCTCTTCCACAGGGCTTCGTTCCTTCGTGAAGGCTGCCCTCCCAGGCTAGTGTGCTCTGTTTGCCTCCATCGAAATTCTCTCCCCCTACCTCTTGCCGTAGAAGGATTATTGATTATGTGTTTTGACACCATATGTAAGGAAGTTGCACGAAAATTAGAACTTTACAGTTGTGTTTCAAGAAAAATCAACAGGCCAGGGTAGAGGATGTAGGGCAAACAAATGGCACACCCTATAAAAATTAAGTAAGCCCGTATCTGGACGGAATCTAGGGGAACGTTCAAGGATCAGGGGTCAAGTTCGAAACTTCCCAAATCCGGAAAAGAGACAGAAAAATATCTTTCCTGGAGAGTGGAATTCATCCGATTTGTCTAAGTTGTCTTGGAAACATTGTGTCCGTGAAGGGGGTTGCCAGGACCACCTCGAATTTGGAGTTTCTGATCTCAGGATGTCAAACCAACCCACATGACCACGTGTTCTCAGTGCTTAGTTTGACCTAGGCTAGGGTAGCCAAGAGTCCTACAAGTGACCGGTGCAAATTCAAGGACAACAACCAAGAGTCACGAAAGCACTCACACCTCACCCTAGAGAACATACAGCGATTAACGAAATACAAACTAATCCCTTGGAATGAAGGAGAACGGACTGATAAGCATGTCTAAGGGAGATAGCTGAGAAAGACCATGACGAGTATACTATGGAAAAGAAAAAGAGGACCCAGAAAATGGAAGGTGAACAGAAATCACACCTGAATTATCCACAATGAAAGATGATGTCCGTCTTTAGACAGACTCTGCTGGAACGTTTGAAAGTCAGAGAAATTCACAAGCCAAAAAACGGCAGCGAAGGTCAAGCATGGGCTAACTGGGAAGGGTGAGTTATGAGACTGCTCCAAGCAGGCTCTGAAACCTGTATCCAGGAAGCATGCTGGACCTCAGAGACACAATTATGACAAATCCTCTGACATCACAATGGACCCGAAAAACAACCTAGCCTCATCTACACAGTGCTAGAGTTGGGCTCACTAGTATATTTAACTCCCATTGCACTCAACTGCACGTTGCCACTGAACATGTAAGTGGCCGGCCGGTGGTGCAGTGGTGAGGTCCGCACCTTCTGGGTCTGTGGCCCAGTATGGTCTGGGTGGAATCCTCGGTTTGGGCCCCCTCACCACTGCTTCAGTTGTTCTGGTGCAGGCGTCCGAGGTAGAGTAGAGGCAGATGGGAAGGGACGTTGGACAGGGCCAGACTTCCACAGCAAATACAGGAGCATTGCCAGCAGATGTGAGCACAGCAATGCACTTGTGCCAAAACAAAACCAATTAAAAGTTGCAAAGAACAGAAAAACTGAAGCTAAGGAAAAAAAAAACAAAAAAACAGGAGCTTGCCGTTACGAAGAATAGGATCTCTGTGAATAACCTTAGCAAAACAGGTGAATTCTATGTTAATTCAAAAACTAGCAAACCTTTGGGGAAAGAAACTCAAGAAGACACAAGAAAAAAAAAGATATCGAGGGATCGAGGAATGGAAGGATTAACACACTTGAAAGGTTCATACCGCAGTAAGGAATCTCTGGATTCCATGCAATCCCAGTCAAAGTTGCAGCAGTATTTGCCACAGAGAAGAAGAGAGAATCCTAAAGTTTCTAGCCAGCAACACGAGACCCTGACTAGGCAAAGGAATCCTCAGGAAAACGAACAAAGCAGCACGTGTCACAATTTCTGATTTCAACATAGAGGACGAAGCGCTAGGTACCGAAACGGCACAGTCTGGGCCCCAAAACAGGCATGAAGACCCATGCAAAACAATTGAGAGCCCAGAGCCCAACTCAAACTTACATGGACAGCCCATTTTGGACCAGGGAGCCAAGTGGAGACAGCGGAGGAAGGAGAGTCTCTACAATAAACGGTGCTGGGAAGCCTGCACAGCCACATGGAACACAACGAGAGTACACCATGATGTTACACCTGGCACACACACCACCTGAAATGGATTAAAGCCTTGAATGGCAGACTTGAAACCGTGAACCTTGTAGGAGAAGACCTAGGCAGAGTGCTCTTTGCCATCTGTCTGAGCCGCCTATTTGGAAGAAGCATGTCTGACTGGGCAAGGGCAACAAAGGAAACAAGAAACAAACGGGACCACATCAAATGCACACACTTCTGCCCACTCAAGGAAACCATCAACTGAATACTAAGACACCACAACGATTGGGAGAGGATGTTTGCAAACCACACATCGGACAAGGGGTGAAAAGCCCAAAGATACAATCAACTCGCACGTCTCCACAAGAAAAAAAACAAGCCAATGAAAACCTGGTCAAAAGATGGAAGCAGAGATTTCTCCGAAGAAGACAGAAAGAGGGCCAGTAGGTGCATGAAAACTTGTTCACCATCATGAAGTCTCAGGAAAATGCAAATCCAAACTGCAAGGCCATGGCAGCTCACTGTGGTCAGCATGGCTAGAAGGAAGCAGACAGGAAATAACAAGTGTCAGAGAGGAGGTGGAGAGAAGGGAAGCCTCCTGCACTGCTGGTGGGAGTGTAACCCGGTGCAGCCACGATGCCAAAGGTGTGGAACTGCCTCAGAAGTTTAAGTATCCATGTCCCGTATGACCCAGCTATTAATCTGCCGCTTGCTTATCCAAAACAGTCAGAAAGACTACCGCATAAAGACATGTGCATGGCTGTGTTCACCACAGTCTTACTCCTGATATCCAAGACTTGGAAAGCACCCTGGTGTCCAGCAAGGGATGATTGGAGAAGGAAGATGGGCTATAGCCACACAATGGTATACCACTCAGCCGGAACAAATGATGCAATCCAGCCATTTGTGACCACCAGAATGGCTGTGAGGGTTTTAGGGGAAGTGTAACAAGCCCCAGTGAGAAATTCAAATACCATAGAATCTCACTTACAAGGCGAAGAAAAAGCAAGCACTAACCAACAGGTGGCACTGAACATTTGTATGCGGGCTCCCAGAGGCAAAGAGGGGCGGTGACGGAGGGTGAAAGAGAAGATTAGGCACAAGTGTGTGGTGAGGGCCTGTGATTAGTCTTACACTGGTGAAGATGATGTAAGCTACACAGAAGTCTAAAGCAATGAGGATGTGAATCTGGAAGTTATAGTACGTTCTAATGCAGGGTCATGGCTATAAATTCACCTCAAATCAAAAATCCAAAAAGGGGTCCAGAATGATGTCATAAAGCTTTGGGGGCGGAAAGAGTTTACAGAAGGTGAACTTCCAAGGATGGAAAATCACCTCCAAATGCTTACAGATGCTACAGAAAGGCAGACCATTCCAAATAGGTGAAGAGGAATACTACGAAGAGAACATGATCAGTCCTAAACCCATGAACGAACGGAAAATGTTACCGTCCATGATGTTATTACTAATCACCTTCACGAATAATCCAAACAGGCCCACGTCTTCCCAAGTTCAGGCAAAAGGTTGGTCCAAAAGTACAATTCAGGGCCGGCCCTGTGGTGGAGCAGGTAAGTGCCCACATTCCGCTTGGGCGGCCCGGGCCTCACTGTTTCACATTACGAGTGCATATCACATTAGTAGTGTTAGGAAATATAGATTTCATGGTATGGTGCGGGCAGAGATCATAAATAAGCAGCAATTGTGAGGATACGTTATCAATACGCACAAGAAAAGGAACCATAAGAATATTACAATCTATGGAAGTATCTGGTACACTTCCCAAAGGCAGAAGGAAGGAAAACTTGTGACCTGCCAAGGTGGAATTGGCAGAGTGCCACGAGATGACACCATCATTGTGCATCAGAACATTCCCTGGGCAACTTCAACTTGTGAGGGAGTCCAGGACTTTTTCTGGGTAAGGTCCACCCATTTTGCCATCTACCCAAGATATAAGAGATAAAACCCAGGATAATCTTACAGGAGTGAAACCAGTGTCTAGAGAGAATGTAGGAGCCCTTTCGAAGTTCAAGGAGAAAGATAGAAACTGACAACAATTGCAGAAAAAGGAAAACTATCCTACCTAGACAGGGTGAGGAGTCAGACTGGTCTGAGATGGCTGTGAAACTCTGTGTGCACGGAGGTTGTCAGGACAACTTCGAATTTTGAGGTCGCTTATGACATCACGGTGAACATGTCCCCCAGGGTGGCCGCATGGTTACAGTCTGAGGATTGGCCTAGGCTAGGCTATTAAAGGGACAGATACCCAGAAACAGGTTTGGCAAACAGAAAGCAGGCACAGAAACTAGAAGAGATAAAACAGAGTCTGATGCAAGGGATAAGAAAGGAACCCTAGGCCACAAGTGAGAATAGAGGGACAGGCACGGAGAGGAGAACATTGTCATCTATTCAAGTCTATGGGGAGGTCATGCTGATTCAAGCTTGCAACTTCATTGGAAACAAGTGGCCGGACTTGGGGTTCATCACACCTACAGTGCCCTTGTGCCTTAAGCATAATGCAAAGTCAAGAAAGATGTCTTGAGGACATTGAAGAGAAGAATCGATGCCTCCTTTCCAAGGCCCATAGCATTCTTTGCAGGTCAGTCTCTTTTTCCGAAGCTCTGGTGTCACGTGGGCCCACTGGGCACATGGTAATGTGTCCCAAGAGATGTCTTGGAAGCCTTGAAGGAATGGAGCCCTGTCACGCTTGGGGTATGTCTCTTTGTTTGGAAGTGCTCTACAAGGGTGCTGAAAAGCACCCTCTTCCACAGGGCTTCGTTCCTTCGTGAAGGCTGCCCTCCCAGGCTAGTGTGCTCTGTTTGCCTCCATCGAAATTCTCTCCCCCTACCTCTTGCCGTAGAAGGATTATTGATTATGTGTTTTGACACCATATGTAAGGAAGTTGCACGAAAATTAGAACTTTACAGTTGTGTTTCAAGAAAAATAAACAGGCCAGGGTAGAGGATGTAGGGCAAACAAATGGCACACCCTATAAAAATTAAGTAAGCCCGTATCTGGACGGAATCTAGGGGAACGTTCAAGGATCAGGGGTCAAGTTCGAAACTTCCCAAATCCGGAAAAGAGACAGAAAAATATCTTTCCTGGAGAGTGGAATTCATCCGATTTGTCTAAGTTGTCTTGGAAACATTGTGTCCGTGAAGGGGGTTGCCAGGACCACCTCGAATTTGGAGTTTCTGATCTCAGGATGTCAAACCAACCCACATGACCACGTGTTCTCAGTGCTTAGTTTGACCTAGGCTAGGGTAGCCAAGAGTCCTACAAGTGACCGGTGCAAATTCAAGGACAACAACCAAGAGTCACGAAAGCACTCACACCTCACCCTAGAGAACATACAGCGATTAACGAAATACAAACTAATCCCTTGGAATGAAGGAGAACGGACTGATAAGCATGTCTAAGGGAGATAGCTGAGAAAGACCATGACGAGTATACTATGGAAAAGAAAAAGAGGACCCAGAAAATGGAAGGTGAACAGAAATCACACCTGAATTATCCACAATGAAAGATGATGTCCGTCTTTAGACAGACTCTGCTGGAACGTTTGAAAGTCAGAGAAATTCACAAGCCAAAAAACGGCAGCGAAGGTCAAGCATGGGCTAACTGGGAAGGGTGAGTTATGAGACTGCTCCAAGCAGGCTCTGAAACCTGTATCCAGGAAGCATGCTGGACCTCAGAGACACAATTATGACAAATCCTCTGACATCACAATGGACCCGAAAAACAACCTAGCCTCATCTACACAGTGCTAGAGTTGGGCTCACTAGTATATTTAACTCCCGTTGCACTCAACTGCACGTTGCCACTGAACATGTAAGTGGCCGGCCGGTGGTGCAGTGGTGAGGTCCGCACCTTCTGGGTCTGTGGCCCAGTATGGGCTGGGTGGAATCCTCGGTTTGGGCCCCCTCACCACTGCTTCAGTTGTTCTGGTGCAGGCGTCCGAGGTAGAGTAGAGGCAGATGGGAAGGGACGTTGGACAGGGCCAGACTTCCACAGCAAATACAGGAGCATTGCCAGCAGATGTGAGCACAGCAATGCACTTGTGCCAAAACAAAACCAATTAAAAGTTGCAAAGAACAGAAAAACTGAAGCTAAGGAAAAAAAAAACAAAAAAACAGGAGCTTGCCATTACGAAGAATAGGATCTCTGTGAATAACCTTAGCAAAACAGGTGAATTCTATGTTAATTCAAAAACTAGCAAACCTTTGGGGAAAGAAACTCAAGAAGACACAAGAAAAAAAAAGATATCGAGGGATCGAGGAATGGAAGGATTAACACACTTGAAAGGTTCATACCGCAGTAAGGAATCTCTGGATTCCATGCAATCCCAGTCAAAGTTGCAGCAGTATTTGCCACAGAGAAGAAGAGAGAATCCTAAAGTTTCTAGCCAGCAACACGAGACCCTGACTAGGCAAAGGAATCCTCAGGAAAACGAACAAAGCAGCACGTGTCACAATTTCTGATTTCAACATAGAGGACGAAGCGCTAGGTACCGAAACGGCACAGTCTGGGCCCCAAAACAGGCATGAAGACCCATGCAAAACAATTGAGAGCCCAGAGCCCAACTCAAACTTACATGGACAGCCCATTTTGGACCAGGGAGCCAAATGGAGACAGCGGAGGAAGGAGAGTCTCTACAATAAACGGTGCTGGGAAGCCTGCACAGCCACATGGAACACAACGAGAGTACACCATGATGTTACACCTGGCACACACACCACCTGAAATGGATTAAAGCCTTGAATGGCAGACTTGAAACCGTGAACCTTGTAGGAGAAGACCTAGGCAGAGTGCTCTTTGCCATCTGTCTGAGCCGCCTATTTGGAAGAAGCATGTCTGACTGGGCAAGGGCAACAAAGGAAACAAGAAACAAACGGGACCACATCAAATGCACACACTTCTGCCCACTCAAGGAAACCATCAACTGAATACTAAGACACCACAACGATTGGGAGAGGATGTTTGCAAACCACACATCGGACAAGGGGTGAAAAGCCCAAAGATACAATCAACTCGCACGTCTCCACAAGAAAAAAAACAAGCCAATGAAAACCTGGTCAAAAGATGGAAGCAGAGATTTCTCCGAAGAAGACAGAAAGAGGGCCAGTAGGTGCATGAAAACTTGTTCACCATCATGAAGTCTCAGGAAAATGCAAATCCAAACTGCAAGGCCATGGCAGCTCACTGTGGTCAGCATGGCTAGAAGGAAGCAGACAGGAAATAACAAGTGTCAGAGAGGAGGTGGAGAGAAGGGAAGCCTCCTGCACTGCTGGTGGGAGTGTAAGCCGGTGCAGCCACGATGCCAAAGGTGTGGAACTGCCTCAGAAGTTTAAGTATCCATGTCCCGTATGACCCAGCTATTAATCTGCCGCTTGCTTATCCAAAAAAGTCAGAAAGACTACCGCATAAAGACATGTGCATGGCTGTGTTCACCACAGTCTTACTCCTGATATCCAAGACTTGGAAAGCACCCTGGTGTCCAGCAAGGGATGATTGGAGAAGGAAGATGGGCTATAGCCACACAATGGTATACCACTCAGCCGGAACAAATGATGCAATCCAGCCATTTGTGACCACCACAATGGCTGTGAGGGTTTTAGGGGAAGTGTAACAAGCCCCAGTGAGAAATTCAAATACCATAGAATCTCACTTACAAGGCGAAGAAAAAGCAAGCACTAACCAACAGGTGGCACTGAACATTTGTATGCGGGCTCCCAGAGGCAAAGAGGGGCGGTGACGGAGGGTGAAAGAGAAGATTAGGCACAAGTGTGTGGTGAGGGCCTGTGATTAGTCTTACACTGGTGAAGATGATGTAAGCTACACAGAAGTCTAAAGCAATGAGGATGTGAATCTGGAAGTTATAGTACGTTCTAATGCAGAGTCATGGCTATAAATTCACCTCAAATCAAAAATCCAAAAAGGGGTCCAGAATGATGTCATAAAGCTTTGGGGGCGGAAAGAGTTTACAGAAGGTGAACTTCCAAGGATGGAAAATCACCTCCAAATGCTTACAGATGCTACAGAAAGGCAGACCATTCCAAATAGGTGAAGAGGAATACTACGAAGAGAACATGATCAGTCCTAAACCCATGAACGAACGGAAAATGTTACCGTCCATGATGTTATTACTAATCACCTTCACGAATAATCCAAACAGGCCCACGTCTTCCCAAGTTCAGGCAAAAGGTTGGTCCAAAAGTACAATTCAGGGCCGGCCCTGTGGTGGAGCAGGTAAGTGCCCACATTCCGCTTGGGCGGCCCGGGCCTCACTGTTTCACATTACGAGTGCATATCACATTAGTAGTGTTAGGAAATATAGATTTCATGGTATGGTGCGGGCAGAGATCATAAATAAGCAGCAATTGTGAGGATACGTTATCAATACGCACAAGAAAAGGAACCATAAGAATATTACAATCTATGGAAGTATCTGGTACACTTCCCAAAGGCAGAAGGAAGGAAATCTTGTGACCTGCCAAGGTGGAATTGGCAGAGTGCCACGAGATGACACCATCATCGTGCATCAGAACATTCCCTGGGCAACTTCAACTTGTGAGGGAGTCCAGGACTTTTTCTGGGTAAGGTCCACCCATTTTGCCATCTACCCAAGATATAAGAGATAAAACCCAGGATAATCTTACAGGAGTGAAACCAGTGTCTAGAGAGAATGTAGGAGCCCTTTCGAAGTTCAAGGAGAAAGATAGAAACTGACAACAATTGCAGAAAAAGGAAAACTATCCTACCTAGACAGGGTGAGGAGTCAGACTGGTCTGAGATGGCTGTGAAACTCTGTGTGCACGGAGGTTGTCAGGACAACTTCGAATTTTGAGGTCGCTTATGACATCACGGTGAACATGTCCCCCAGGGTGGCCGCATGGTTACAGTCTGAGGATTGGCCTAGGCTAGGCTATTAAAGGGACAGATACCCAGAAACAGGTTTGGCAAACAGAAAGCAGGCACAGAAACTAGAAGAGATAAAACAGAGTCTGATGCAAGGGATAAGAAAGGAACCCTAGGCCACAAGTGAGAATAGAGGGACAGGCACGGAGAGGAGAACATTGTCATCTATTCAAGTCTATGGGGAGGTCATGCTGATTCAAGCTTGCAACTTCATTGGAAACAAGTGGCCGGACTTGGCGTTCATCACACCTACAGTGCCCTTGTGCCTTAAGCATAATGCAAAGTCAAGAAAGATGTCTTGAGGACATTGAAGAGAAGAATCGATGCCTCCTTTCCAAGGCCCATAGCATTCTTTGCAGGTCAGTCTCTTTTTCCGAAGCTCTGGTGTCACGTGGGCCCACTGGGCACATGGTAATGTGTCCCAAGAGATGTCTTGGAAGCCTTGAAGGAATGGAGCCCTGTCACGCTTGGGGTATGTCTCTTTGTTTGGAAGTGCTCTACAAGGGTGCTGAAAAGCACCCTCTTCCACAGGGCTTCGTTCCTTCGTGAAGGCTGCCCTCCCAGGCTAGTGTGCTCTGTTTGCCTCCATCGAAATTCTCTCCCCCTACCTCTTGCCGTAGAAGGATTATTGATTATGTGTTTTGACACCATATGTAAGGAAGTTGCACGAAAATTAGAACTTTACAGTTGTGTTTCAAGAAAAATAAACAGGCCAGGGTAGAGGATGTAGGGCAAACAAATGGCACACCCTATAAAAATTAAGTAAGCCCGTATCTGGACGGAATCTAGGGGAACGTTCAAGGATCAGGGGTCAAGTTCGAAACTTCCCAAATCCGGAAAAGAGACAGAAAAATATCTTTCCTGGAGAGTGGAATTCATCCGATTTGTCTAAGTTGTCTTGGAAACATTGTGTCCGTGAAGGGGGTTGCCAGGACCACCTCGAATTTGGAGTTTCTGATCTCAGGATGTCAAACCAACCCACATGACCACGTGTTCTCAGTGCTTAGTTTGACCTAGGCTAGGGTAGCCAAGAGTCCTACAAGTGACCGGTGCAAATTCAAGGACAACAACCAAGAGTCACGAAAGCACTCACACCTCACCCTAGAGAACATACAGCGATTAAAGAAATACAAACTAATCCCTTGGAATGAAGGAGAACGGACTGATAAGCATGTCTAAGGGAGATAGCTGAGAAAGACCATGACGAGTATACTATGGAAAAGAAAAAGAGGACCCAGAAAATGGAAGGTGAACAGAAATCACACCTGAATTATCCACAATGAAAGATGATGTCCGTCTTTAGACAGACTCTGCTGGAACGTTTGAAAGTCAGAGAAATTCACAAGCCAAAAAACGGCAGCGAAGGTCAAGCATGGGCTAACTGGGAAGGGTGAGTTATGAGACTGCTCCAAGCAGGCTCTGAAACCTGTATCCAGGAAGCATGCTGGACCTCAGAGACACAATTATGACAAATCCTCTGACATCACAATGGACCCGAAAAACAACCTAGCCTCATCTACACAGTGCTAGAGTTGGGCTCACTAGTATATTTAACTCCCATTGCACTCAACTGCACGTTGCCACTGAACATGTAAGTGGCCGGCCGGTGGTGCAGTGGTGAGGTCCGCACCTTCTGGGTCTGTGGCCCAGTATGGGCTGGGTGGAATCCTCGGTTTGGGCCCCCTCACCACTGCTTCAGTTGTTCTGGTGCAGGCGTCCGAGGTAGAGTAGAGGCAGATGGGAAGGGACGTTGGACAGGGCCAGACTTCCACAGCAAATACAGGAGCATTGCCAGCAGATGTGAGCACAGCAATGCACTTGTGCCAAAACAAAACCAATTAAAAGTTGCAAAGAACAGAAAAACTGAAGCTAAGGAAAAAAAAAAACAAAAAAACAGGAGCTTGCCATTACGAAGAATAGGATCTCTGTGAATAACCTTAGCAAAACAGGTGAATTCTATGTTAATTCAAAAACTAGCAAACCTTTGGGGAAAGAAACTCAAGAAGACACAAGAAAAAAAAAGATATCGAGGGATCGAGGAATGGAAGGATTAACACACTTGAAAGGTTCATACCGCAGTAAGGAATCTCTGGATTCCATGCAATCCCAGTCAAAGTTGCAGCAGTATTTGCCACAGAGAAGAAGAGAGAATCCTAAAGTTTCTAGCCAGCAACACGAGACCCTGACTAGGCAAAGGAATCCTCAGGAAAACGAACAAAGCAGCACGTGTCACAATTTCTGATTTCAACATAGAGGACGAAGCGCTAGGTACCGAAACGGCACAGTCTGGGCCCCAAAACAGGCATGAAGACCCATGCAAAACAATTGAGAGCCCAGAGCCCAACTCAAACTTACATGGACAGCCCATTTTGGACCAGGGAGCCAAATGGAGACAGCGGAGGAAGGAGAGTCTCTACAATAAACGGTGCTGGGAAGCCTGCACAGCCACATGGAACACAACGAGAGTACACCATGATGTTACACCTGGCACACACACCACCTGAAATGGATTAAAGCCTTGAATGGCAGACTTGAAACCGTGAACCTTGTAGGAGAAGACCTAGGCAGAGTGCTCTTTGCCATCTGTCTGAGCCGCCTATTTGGAAGAAGCATGTCTGACTGGGCAAGGGCAACAAAGGAAACAAGAAACAAACGGGACCACATCAAATGCACACACTTCTGCCCACTCAAGGAAACCATCAACTGAATACTAAGACACCACAACGATTGGGAGAGGATGTTTGCAAACCACACATCGGACAAGGGGTGAAAAGCCCAAAGATACAATCAACTCGCACGTCTCCACAAGAAAAAAAACAAGCCAATGAAAACCTGGTCAAAAGATGGAAGCAGAGATTTCTCCGAAGAAGACAGAAAGAGGGCCAGTAGGTGCATGAAAACTTGTTCACCATCATGAAGTCTCAGGAAAATGCAAATCCAAACTGCAAGGCCATGGCAGCTCACTGTGGTCAGCATGGCTAGAAGGAAGCAGACAGGAAATAACAAGTGTCAGAGAGGAGGTGGAGAGAAGGGAAGCCTCCTGCACTGCTGGTGGGAGTGTAAGCCGGTGCAGCCACGATGCCAAAGGTGTGGAACTGCCTCAGAAGTTTAAGTATCCATGTCCCGTATGACCCAGCTATTAATCTGCCGCTTGCTTATCCAAAAAAGTCAGAAAGACTACCGCATAAAGACATGTGCATGGCTGTGTTCACCACAGTCTTACTCCTGATATCCAAGACTTGGAAAGCACCCTGGTGTCCAGCAAGGGATGATTGGAGAAGGAAGATGGGCTATAGCCACACAATGGTATACCACTCAGCCGGAACAAATGATGCAATCCAGCCATTTGTGACCACCAGAATGGCTGTGAGGGTTTTAGGGGAAGTGTAACAAGCCCCAGTGAGAAATTCAAATACCATAGAATCTCACTTACAAGGCGAAGAAAAAGCAAGCACTAACCAACAGGTGGCACTGAACATTTGTATGCGGGCTCCCAGAGGCAAAGAGGGGCGGTGACGGAGGGTGAAAGAGAAGATTAGGCACAAGTGTGTGGTGAGGGCCTGTGATTAGTCTTACACTGGTGAAGATGATGTAAGCTACACAGAAGTCTAAAGCAATGAGGATGTGAATCTGGAAGTTATAGTACGTTCTAATGCAGGGTCATGGCTATAAATTCACCTCAAATCAAAAATCCAAAAAGGGGTCCAGAATGATGTCATAAAGCTTTGGGGGCGGAAAGAGTTTACAGAAGGTGAACTTCCAAGGATGGAAAATCACCTCCAAATGCTTACAGATGCTACAGAAAGGCAGACCATTCCAAATAGGTGAAGAGGAATACTACGAAGAGAACATGATCAGTCCTAAACCCATGAACGAACGGAAAATGTTACCGTCCATGATGTTATTACTAATCACCTTCACGAATAATCCAAACAGGCCCACGTCTTCCCAAGTTCAGGCAAAAGGTTGGTCCAAAAGTACAATTCAGGGCCGGCCCTGTGGTGGAGCAGGTAAGTGCCCACATTCCGCTTGGGCGGCCCGGGCCTCACTGTTTCACCTTACGAGTGCATATCACATTAGTAGTGTTAGGAAATATAGATTTCATGGTATGGTGCGGGCAGAGATCATAAATAAGCAGCAATTGTGAGGATACGTTATCAATACGCACAAGAAAAGGAACCATAAGAATATTACAATCTATGGAAGTATCTGGTACACTTCCCAAAGGCAGAAGGAAGGAAAACTTGTGACCTGCCAAGGTGGAATTGGCAGAGTGCCACGAGATGACACCATCATTGTGCATCAGAACATTCCCTGGGCAACTTCAACTTGTGAGGGAGTCCAGGACTTTTTCTGGGTAAGGTCCACCCATTTTGCCATCTACCCAAGATATAAGAGATAAAACCCAGGATAATCTTACAGGAGTGAAACCAGTGTCTAGAGAGAATGTAGGAGCCCTTTCGAAGTTCAAGGAGAAAGATAGAAACTGACAACAATTGCAGAAAAAGGAAAACTATCCTACCTAGACAGGGTGAGGAGTCAGACTGGTCTGAGATGGCTGTGAAACTCTGTGTGCACGGAGGTTGTCAGGACAACTTCGAATTTTGAGGTCGCTTATGACATCACGGTGAACATGTCCCCCAGGGTGGCCGCATGGTTACAGTCTGAGGATTGGCCTAGGCTAGGCTATTAAAGGGACAGATACCCAGAAACAGGTTTGGCAAACAGAAAGCAGGCACAGAAACTAGAAGAGATAAAACAGAGTCTGATGCAAGGGATAAGAAAGGAACCCTAGGCCACAAGTGAGAATAGAGGGACAGGCACGGAGAGGAGAACATTGTCATCTATTCAAGTCTATGGGGAGGTCATGCTGATTCAAGCTTGCAACTTCATTGGAAACAAGTGGCCGGACTTGGCGTTCATCACACCTACAGTGCCCTTGTGCCTTAAGCATAATGCAAAGTCAAGAAAGATGTCTTGAGGACATTGAAGAGAAGAATCGATGCCTCCTTTCCAAGGCCCATAGCATTCTTTGCAGGTCAGTCTCTTTTTCCGAAGCTCTGGTGTCACGTGGGCCCACTGGGCACATGGTAATGTGTCCCAAGAGATGTCTTGGAAGCCTTGAAGGAATGGAGCCCTGTCACGCTTGGGGTATGTCTCTTTGTTTGGAAGTGCTCTACAAGGGTGCTGAAAAGCACCCTCTTCCACAGGGCTTCGTTCCTTCGTGAAGGCTGCCCTCCCAGGCTAGTGTGCTCTGTTTGCCTCCATCGAAATTCTCTCCCCCTACCTCTTGCCGTAGAAGGATTATTGATTATGTGTTTTGACACCATATGTAAGGAAGTTGCACGAAAATTAGAACTTTACAGTTGTGTTTCAAGAAAAATAAACAGGCCAGGGTAGAGGATGTAGGGCAAACAAATGGCACACCCTATAAAAATTAAGTAAGCCCGTATCTGGACGGAATCTAGGGGAACGTTCAAGGATCAGGGGTCAAGTTCGAAACTTCCCAAATCCGGAAAAGAGACAGAAAAATATCTTTCCTGGAGAGTGGAATTCATCCGATTTGTCTAAGTTGTCTTGGAAACATTGTGTCCGTGAAGGGGGTTGCCAGGACCACCTCGAATTTGGAGTTTCTGATCTCAGGATGTCAAACCAACCCACATGACCACGTGTTCTCAGTGCTTAGTTTGACCTAGGCTAGGGTAGCCAAGAGTCCTACAAGTGACCGGTGCAAATTCAAGGACAACAACCAAGAGTCACGAAAGCACTCACACCTCACCCTAGAGAACATACAGCGATTAAAGAAATACAAACTAATCCCTTGGAATGAAGGAGAACGGACTGATAAGCATGTCTAAGGGAGATAGCTGAGAAAGACCATGACGAGTATACTATGGAAAAGAAAAAGAGGACCCAGAAAATGGAAGGTGAACAGAAATCACACCTGAATTATCCACAATGAAAGATGATGTCCGTCTTTAGACAGACTCTGCTGGAACGTTTGAAAGTCAGAGAAATTCACAAGCCAAAAAACGGCAGCGAAGGTCAAGCATGGGCTAACTGGGAAGGGTGAGTTATGAGACTGCTCCAAGCAGGCTCTGAAACCTGTATCCAGGAAGCATGCTGGACCTCAGAGACACAATTATGACAAATCCTCTGACATCACAATGGACCCGAAAAACAACCTAGCCTCATCTACACAGTGCTAGAGTTGGGCTCACTAGTATATTTAACTCCCATTGCACTCAACTGCACGTTGCCACTGAACATGTAAGTGGCCGGCCGGTGGTGCAGTGGTGAGGTCCGCACCTTCTGGGTCTGTGGCCCAGTATGGGCTGGGTGGAATCCTCGGTTTGGGCCCCCTCACCTCTGCTTCAGTTGTTCTGGTGCAGGCGTCCGAGGTAGAGTAGAGGCAGATGGGAAGGGACGTTGGACAGGGCCAGACTTCCACAGCAAATACAGGAGCATTGCCAGCAGATGTGAGCACAGCAATGCACTTGTGCCAAAACAAAACCAATTAAAAGTTGCAAAGAACAGAAAAACTGAAGCTAAGGAAAAAAAAAAACAAAAAAACAGGAGCTTGCCATTACGAAGAATAGGATCTCTGTGAATAACCTTAGCAAAACAGGTGAATTCTATGTTAATTCAAAAACTAGCAAACCTTTGGGGAAAGAAACTCAAGAAGACACAAGAAAAAAAAAGATATCGAGGGATCGAGGAATGGAAGGATTAACACACTTGAAAGGTTCATACCGCAGTAAGGAATCTCTGGATTCCATGCAATCCCAGTCAAAGTTGCAGCAGTATTTGCCACAGAGAAGAAGAGAGAATCCTAAAGTTTCTAGCCAGCAACACGAGACCCTGACTAGGCAAAGGAATCCTCAGGAAAACGAACAAAGCAGCACGTGTCACAATTTCTGATTTCAACATAGAGGACGAAGCGCTAGGTACCGAAACGGCACAGTCTGGGCCCCAAAACAGGCATGAAGACCCATGCAAAACAATTGAGAGCCCAGAGCCCAACTCAAACTTACATGGACAGCCCATTTTGGACCAGGGAGCCAAGTGGAGACAGCGGAGGAAGGAGAGTCTCTACAATAAACGGTGCTGGGAAGCCTGCACAGCCACATGGAACACAACGAGAGTACACCATGATGTTACACCTGGCACACACACCACCTGAAATGGATTAAAGCCTTGAATGGCAGACTTGAAACCGTGAACCTTGTAGGAGAAGACCTAGGCAGAGTGCTCTTTGCCATCTGTCTGAGCCGCCTATTTGGAAGAAGCATGTCTGACTGGGCAAGGGCAACAAAGGAAACAAGAAACAAACGGGACCACATCAAATGCACACACTTCTGCCCACTCAAGGAAACCATCAACTGAATACTAAGACACCACAACGATTGGGAGAGGATGTTTGCAAACCACACATCGGACAAGGGGTGAAAAGCCCAAAGATACAATCAACTCGCACGTCTCCACAAGAAAAAAAACAAGCCAATGAAAACCTGGTCAAAAGATGGAAGCAGAGATTTCTCCGAAGAAGACAGAAAGAGGGCCAGTAGGTGCATGAAAACTTGTTCACCATCATGAAGTCTCAGGAAAATGCAAATCCAAACTGCAAGGCCATGGCAGCTCACTGTGGTCAGCATGGCTAGAAGGAAGCAGACAGGAAATAACAAGTGTCAGAGAGGAGGTGGAGAGAAGGGAAGCCTCCTGCACTGCTGGTGGGAGTGTAACCCGGTGCAGCCACGATGCCAAAGGTGTGGAACTGCCTCAGAAGTTTAAGTATCCATGTCCCGTATGACCCAGCTATTAATCTGCCGCTTGCTTATCCAAAAAAGTCAGAAAGACTACCGCATAAAGACATGTGCATGGCTGTGTTCACCACAGTCTTACTCCTGATATCCAAGACTTGGAAAGCACCCTGGTGTCCAGCAAGGGATGATTGGAGAAGGAAGATGGGCTATAGCCACACAATGGTATACCACTCAGCCGGAACAAATGATGCAATCCAGCCATTTGTGACCACCAGAATGGCTGTGAGGGTTTTAGGGGAAGTGTAACAAGCCCCAGTGAGAAATTCAAATACCATAGAATCTCACTTACAAGGCGAAGAAAAAGCAAGCACTAACCAACAGGTGGCACTGAACATTTGTATGCGGGCTCCCAGAGGCAAAGAGGGGCGGTGACGGAGGGTGAAAGAGAAGATTAGGCACAAGTGTGTGGTGAGGGCCTGTGATTAGTCTTACACTGGTGAAGATGATGTAAGCTACACAGAAGTCTAAAGCAATGAGGATGTGAATCTGGAAGTTATAGTACGTTCTAATGCAGGGTCATGGCTATAAATTCACCTCAAATCAAAAATCCAAAAAGGGGTCCAGAATGATGTCATAAAGCTTTGGGGGCGGAAAGAGTTTACAGAAGGTGAACTTCCAAGGATGGAAAATCACCTCCAAATGCTTACAGATGCTACAGAAAGGCAGACCATTCCAAATAGGTGAAGAGGAATACTACGAAGAGAACATGATCAGTCCTAAACCCATGAACGAACGGAAAATGTTACCGTCCATGATGTTATTACTAATCACCTTCACGAATAATCCAAACAGGCCCACGTCTTCCCAAGTTCAGGCAAAAGGTTGGTCCAAAAGTACAATTCAGGGCCGGCCCTGTGGTGGAGCAGGTAAGTGCCCACATTCCGCTTGGGCGGCCCGGGCCTCACTGTTTCACCTTACGAGTGCATATCACATTAGTAGTGTTAGGAAATATAGATTTCATGGTATGGTGCGGGCAGAGATCATAAATAAGCAGCAATTGTGAGGATACGTTATCAATACGCACAAGAAAAGGAACCATAAGAATATTACAATCTATGGAAGTATCTGGTACACTTCCCAAAGGCAGAAGGAAGGAAAACTTGTGACCTGCCAAGGTGGAATTGGCAGAGTGCCACGAGATGACACCATCATTGTGCATCAGAACATTCCCTGGGCAACTTCAACTTGTGAGGGAGTCCAGGACTTTTTCTGGGTAAGGTCCACCCATTTTGCCATCTACCCAAGATATAAGAGATAAAACCCAGGATAATCTTACAGGAGTGAAACCAGTGTCTAGAGAGAATGTAGGAGCCCTTTCGAAGTTCAAGGAGAAAGATAGAAACTGACAACAATTGCAGAAAAAGGAAAACTATCCTACCTAGACAGGGTGAGGAGTCAGACTGGTCTGAGATGGCTGTGAAACTCTGTGTGCACGGAGGTTGTCAGGACAACTTCGAATTTTGAGGTCGCTTATGACATCACGGTGAACATGTCCCCCAGGGTGGCCGCATGGTTACAGTCTGAGGATTGGCCTAGGCTAGGCTATTAAAGGGACAGATACCCAGAAACAGGTTTGGCAAACAGAAAGCAGGCACAGAAACTAGAAGAGATAAAACAGAGTCTGATGCAAGGGATAAGAAAGGAACCCTAGGCCACAAGTGAGAATAGAGGGACAGGCACGGAGAGGAGAACATTGTCATCTATTCAAGTCTATGGGGAGGTCATGCTGATTCAAGCTTGCAACTTCATTGGAAACAAGTGGCCGGACTTGGCGTTCATCACACCTACAGTGCCCTTGTGCCTTAAGCATAATGCAAAGTCAAGAAAGATGTCTTGAGGACATTGAAGAGAAGAATCGATGCCTCCTTTCCAAGGCCCATAGCATTCTTTGAAGGTCAGTCTCTTTTTCCGAAGCTCTGGTGTCACGTGGGCCCACTGGGCACATGGTAATGTGTCCCAAGAGATGTCTTGGAAGCCTTGAAGGAATGGAGCCCTGTCA
The DNA here is from genome assembly GCF_041296235.1 of Equus asinus. Taxonomy (NCBI): domain Eukaryota; kingdom Metazoa; phylum Chordata; class Mammalia; order Perissodactyla; family Equidae; genus Equus; species Equus asinus. Next base: position 4,953,975 of record NC_091809.1, on the reverse strand, counting down.
CGCTTGGGGTATGTCTCTTTGTTTGGAAGTGCTCTACAAGGGTGCTGAAAAGCACCCTCTTCCACAGGGCTTCGTTCCTTCGTGAAGGCTGCCCTCCCAGGCTAGTGTGCTCTGTTTGCCTCCATCGAAATTCTCTCCCCCTACCTCTTGCCGTAGAAGGATTATTGATTATGTGTTTTGACACCATATGTAAGGAAGTTGCACGAAAATTAGAACTTTACAGTTGTGTTTCAAGAAAAATAAACAGGCCAGGGTAGAGGATGTAGGGCAAACAAATGGCACACCCTATAAAAATTAAGTAAGCCCGTATCTGGACGGAATCTAGGGGAACGTTCAAGGATCAGGGGTCAAGTTCGAAACTTCCCAAATCCGGAAAAGAGACAGAAAAATATCTTTCCTGGAGAGTGGAATTCATCCGATTTGTCTAAGTTGTCTTGGAAACATTGTGTCCGTGAAGGGGGTTGCCAGGACCACCTCGAATTTGGAGTTTCTGATCTCAGGATGTCAAACCAACCCACATGACCACGTGTTCTCAGTGCTTAGTTTGACCTAGGCTAGGATAGCCAAGAGTCCTACAAGTGACCGGTGCAAATTCAAGGACAACAACCAAGAGTCACGAAAGCACTCACACCTCACCCTAGAGAACATACAGCGATTAAAGAAATACAAACTAATCCCTTGGAATGAAGGAGAACGGACTGATAAGCATGTCTAAGGGAGATAGCTGAGAAAGACCATGACGAGTATACTATGGAAAAGAAAAAGAGGACCCAGAAAATGGAAGGTGAACAGAAATCACACCTGAATTATCCACAATGAAAGATGATGTCCGTCTTTAGACAGACTCTGCTGGAACGTTTGAAAGTCAGAGAAATTCACAAGCCAAAAAACGGCAGCGAAGGTCAAGCATGGGCTAACTGGGAAGGGTGAGTTATGAGACTGCTCCAAGCAGGCTCTGAAACCTGTATCCAGGAAGCATGCTGGACCTCAGAGACACAATTATGACAAATCCTCTGACATCACAATGGACCCGAAAAAAAACCTAGCCTCATCTACACAGTGCTAGAGTTGGGCTCACTAGTATATTTAACTCCCATTGCACTCAACTGCACGTTGCCACTGAACATGTAAGTGGCCGGCCGGTGGTGCAGTGGTGAGGTCCGCACCTTCTGGGTCTGTGGCCTAGTATGGGCTGGGTGGAATCCTCGGTTTGGGCCCCCTCACCTCTGCTTCAGTTGTTCTGGTGCAGGCGTCCGAGGTAGAGTAGAGGCAGATGGGAAGGGACGTTGGACAGGGCCAGACTTCCACAGCAAATACAGGAGCATTGCCAGCAGATGTGAGCACAGCAATGCACTTGTGCCAAAACAAAACCAATTAAAAGTTGCAAAGAACAGAAAAACTGAAGCTAAGGAAAAAAAAAAACAAAAAAACAGGAGCTTGCCATTACGAAGAATAGGATCTCTGTGAATAACCTTAGCAAAACAGGTGAATTCTATGTTAATTCAAAAACTAGCAAACCTTTGGGGAAAGAAACTCAAGAAGACACAAGAAAAAAAAAGATATCGAGGGATCGAGGAATGGAAGGATTAACACACTTGAAAGGTTCATACCGCAGTAAGGAATCTCTGGATTCCATGCAATCCCAGTCAAAGTTGCAGCAGTATTTGCCACAGAGAAGAAGAGAGAATCCTAAAGTTTCTAGCCAGCAACACGAGACCCTGACTAGGCAAAGGAATCCTCAGGAAAACGAACAAAGCAGCACGTGTCACAATTTCTGATTTCAACATAGAGGACGAAGCGCTAGGTACCGAAACGGCACAGTCTGGGCCCCAAAACAGGCATGAAGACCCATGCAAAACAATTGAGAGCCCAGAGCCCAACTCAAACTTACATGGACAGCCCATTTTGGACCAGGGAGCCAAGTGGAGACAGCGGAGGAAGGAGAGTCTCTACAATAAACGGTGCTGGGAAGCCTGCACAGCCACATGGAACACAACGAGAGTACACCATGATGTTACACCTGGCACACACACCACCTGAAATGGATTAAAGCCTTGAATGGCAGACTTGAAACCGTGAACCTTGTAGGAGAAGACCTAGGCAGAGTGCTCTTTGCCATCTGTCTGAGCCGCCTATTTGGAAGAAGCATGTCTGACTGGGCAAGGGCAACAAAGGAAACAAGAAACAAACGGGACCACATCAAATGCACACACTTCTGCCCACTCAAGGAAACCATCAACTGAATACTAAGACACCACAACGATTGGGAGAGGATGTTTGCAAACCACACATCGGACAAGGGGTGAAAAGCCCAAAGATACAATCAACTCGCACGTCTCCACAAGAAAAAAAACAAGCCAATGAAAGCCTGGTCAAAAGATGGAAGCAGAGATTTCTCCGAAGAAGACAGAAAGAGGGCCAGTAGGTGCATGAAAACTTGTTCACCATCATGAAGTCTCAGGAAAATGCAAATCCAAACTGCAAGGCCATGGCAGCTCACTGTGGTCAGCATGGCTAGAAGGAAGCAGACAGGAAATAACAAGTGTCAGAGAGGAGGTGGAGAGAAGGGAAGCCTCCTGCACTGCTGGTGGGAGTGTAACCCGGTGCAGCCACGATGCCAAAGGTGTGGAACTGCCTCAGAAGTTTAAGTATCCATGTCCCGTATGACCCAGCTATTAATCTGCCGCTTGCTTATCCAAAAAAGTCAGAAAGACTACCGCATAAAGACATGTGCATGGCTGTGTTCACCACAGTCTTACTCCTGATATCCAAGACTTGGAAAGCACCCTGGTGTCCAGCAAGGGATGATTGGAGAAGGAAGATGGGCTATAGCCACACAATGGTATACCACTCAGCCGGAACAAATGATGCAATCCAGCCATTTGTGACCACCAGAATGGCTGTGAGGGTTTTAGGGGAAGTGTAACAAGCCCCAGTGAGAAATTCAAATACCATAGAATCTCACTTACAAGGCGAAGAAAAAGCAAGCACTAACCAACAGGTGGCACTGAACATTTGTATGCGGGCTCCCAGAGGCAAAGAGGGGCGGTGACGGAGGGTGAAAGAGAAGATTAGGCACAAGTGTGTGGTGAGGGCCTGTGATTAGTCTTACACTGGTGAAGATGATGTAAGCTACACAGAAGTCTAAAGCAATGAGGATGTGAATCTGGAAGTTATAGTACGTTCTAATGCAGGGTCATGGCTATAAATTCACCTCAAATCAAAAATCCAAAAAGGGGTCCAGAATGATGTCATAAAGCTTTGGGGGCGGAAAGAGTTTACAGAAGGTGAACTTCCAAGGATGGAAAATCACCTCCAAATGCTTACAGATGCTACAGAAAGGCAGACCATTCCAAATAGGTGAAGAGGAATACTACGAAGAGAACATGATCAGTCCTAAACCCATGAACGAACGGAAAATGTTACCGTCCATGATGTTATTACTAATCACCTTCACGAATAATCCAAACAGGCCCACGTCTTCCCAAGTTCAGGCAAAAGGTTGGTCCAAAAGTACAATTCAGGGCCGGCCCTGTGGTGGAGCAGGTAAGTGCCCACATTCCGCTTGGGCGGCCCGGGCCTCACTGTTTCACATTACGAGTGCATATCACATTAGTAGTGTTAGGAAATATAGATTTCATGGTATGGTGCGGGCAGAGATCATAAATAAGCAGCAATTGTGAGGATACGTTATCAATACGCACAAGAAAAGGAACCATAAGAATATTACAATCTATGGAAGTATCTGGTACACTTCCCAAAGGCAGAAGGAAGGAAAACTTGTGACCTGCCAAGGTGGAATTGGCAGAGTGCCACGAGATGACACCATCATTGTGCATCAGAACATTCCCTGGGCAACTTCAACTTGTGAGGGAGTCCAGGACTTTTTCTGGGTAAGGTCCACCCATTTTGCCATCTACCCAAGATATAAGAGATAAAACCCAGGATAATCTTACAGGAGTGAAACCAGTGTCTAGAGAGAATGTAGGAGCCCTTTCGAAGTTCAAGGAGAAAGATAGAAACTGACAACAATTGCAGAAAAAGGAAAACTATCCTACCTAGACAGGGTGAGGAGTCAGACTGGTCTGAGATGGCTGTGAAACTCTGTGTGCACGGAGGTTGTCAGGACAACTTCGAATTTTGAGGTCGCTTATGACATCACGGTGAACATGTCCCCCAGGGTGGCCGCATGGTTACAGTCTGAGGATTGGCCTAGGCTAGGCTATTAAAGGGACAGATACCCAGAAACAGGTTTGGCAAACAGAAAGCAGGCACAGAAACTAGAAGAGATAAAACAGAGTCTGATGCAAGGGATAAGAAAGGAACCCTAGGCCACAAGTGAGAATAGAGGGACAGGCACGGAGAGGAGAACATTGTCATCTATTCAAGTCTATGGGGAGGTCATGCTGATTCAAGCTTGCAACTTCATTGGAAACAAGTGGCCGGACTTGGCGTTCATCACACCTACAGTGCCCTTGTGCCTTAAGCATAATGCAAAGTCAAGAAAGATGTCTTGAGGACATTGAAGAGAAGAATCGATGCCTCCTTTCCAAGGCCCATAGCATTCTTTGAAGGTCAGTCTCTTTTTCCGAAGCTCTGGTGTCACGTGGGCCCACTGGGCACATGGTAATGTGTCCCAAGAGATGTCTTGGAAGCCTTGAAGGAATGGAGCCCTGTCACGCTTGGGGTATGTCTCTTTGTTTGGAAGTGCTCTACAAGGGTGCTGAAAAGCACCCTCTTCCACAGGGCTTCGTTCCTTCGTGAAGGCTGCCCTCCCAGGCTAGTGTGCTCTGTTTGCCTCCATCGAAATTCTCTCCCCCTACCTCTTGCCGTAGAAGGATTATTGATTATGTGTTTTGACACCATATGTAAGGAAGTTGCACGAAAATTAGAACTTTACAGTTGTGTTTCAAGAAAAATAAACAGGCCAGGGTAGAGGATGTAGGGCAAACAAATGGCACACCCTATAAAAATTAAGTAAGCCCGTATCTGGACGGAATCTAGGGGAACGTTCAAGGATCAGGGGTCAAGTTCGAAACTTCCCAAATCCGGAAAAGAGACAGAAAAATATCTTTCCTGGAGAGTGGAATTCATCCGATTTGTCTAAGTTGTCTTGGAAACATTGTGTCCGTGAAGGGGGTTGCCAGGACCACCTCGAATTTGGAGTTTCTGATCTCAGGATGTCAAACCAACCCACATGACCACGTGTTCTCAGTGCTTAGTTTGACCTAGGCTAGGGTAGCCAAGAGTCCTACAAGTGACCGGTGCAAATTCAAGGACAACAACCAAGAGTCACGAAAGCACTCACACCTCACCCTAGAGAACATACAGCGATTAAAGAAATACAAACTAATCCCTTGGAATGAAGGAGAACGGACTGATAAGCATGTCTAAGGGAGATAGCTGAGAAAGACCATGACGAGTATACTATGGAAAAGAAAAAGAGGACCCAGAAAATGGAAGGTGAACAGAAATCACACCTGAATTATCCACAATGAAAGATGATGTCCGTCTTTAGACAGACTCTGCTGGAACGTTTGAAAGTCAGAGAAATTCACAAGCCAAAAAACGGCAGCGAAGGTCAAGCATGGGCTAACTGGGAAGGGTGAGTTATGAGACTGCTCCAAGCAGGCTCTGAAACCTGTATCCAGGAAGCATGCTGGACCTCAGAGACACAATTATGACAAATCCTCTGACATCACAATGGACCCGAAAAAAAACCTAGCCTCATCTACACAGTGCTAGAGTTGGGCTCACTAGTATATTTAACTCCCATTGCACTCAACTGCACGTTGCCACTGAACATGTAAGTGGCCGGCCGGTGGTGCAGTGGTGAGGTCCGCACCTTCTGGGTCTGTGGCCCAGTATGGGCTGGGTGGAATCCTCGGTTTGGGCCCCCTCACCTCTGCTTCAGTTGTTCTGGTGCAGGCGTCCGAGGTAGAGTAGAGGCAGATGGGAAGGGACGTTGGACAGGGCCAGACTTCCACAGCAAATACAGGAGCATTGCCAGCAGATGTGAGCACAGCAATGCACTTGTGCCAAAACAAAACCAATTAAAAGTTGCAAAGAACAGAAAAACTGAAGCTAAGGAAAAAAAAAAACAAAAAAACAGGAGCTTGCCATTACGAAGAATAGGATCTCTGTGAATAACCTTAGCAAAACAGGTGAATTCTATGTTAATTCAAAAACTAGCAAACCTTTGGGGAAAGAAACTCAAGAAGACACAAGAAAAAAAAAGATATCGAGGGATCGAGGAATGGAAGGATTAACACACTTGAAAGGTTCATACCGCAGTAAGGAATCTCTGGATTCCATGCAATCCCAGTCAAAGTTGCAGCAGTATTTGCCACAGAGAAGAAGAGAGAATCCTAAAGTTTCTAGCCAGCAACACGAGACCCTGACTAGGCAAAGGAATCCTCAGGAAAACGAACAAAGCAGCACGTGTCACAATTTCTGATTTCAACATAGAGGACGAAGCGCTAGGTACCGAAACGGCACAGTCTGGGCCCCAAAACAGGCATGAAGACCCATGCAAAACAATTGAGAGCCCAGAGCCCAACTCAAACTTACATGGACAGCCCATTTTGGACCAGGGAGCCAAGTGGAGACAGCGGAGGAAGGAGAGTCTCTACAATAAACGGTGCTGGGAAGCCTGCACAGCCACATGGAACACAACGAGAGTACACCATGATGTTACACCTGGCACACACACCACCTGAAATGGATTAAAGCCTTGAATGGCAGACTTGAAACCGTGAACCTTGTAGGAGAAGACCTAGGCAGAGTGCTCTTTGCCATCTGTCTGAGCCGCCTATTTGGAAGAAGCATGTCTGACTGGGCAAGGGCAACAAAGGAAACAAGAAACAAACGGGACCACATCAAATGCACACACTTCTGCCCACTCAAGGAAACCATCAACTGAATACTAAGACACCACAACGATTGGGAGAGGATGTTTGCAAACCACACATCGGACAAGGGGTGAAAAGCCCAAAGATACAATCAACTCGCACGTCTCCACAAGAAAAAAAACAAGCCAATGAAAACCTGGTCAAAAGATGGAAGCAGAGATTTCTCCGAAGAAGACAGAAAGAGGGCCAGTAGGTGCATGAAAACTTGTTCACCATCATGAAGTCTCAGGAAAATGCAAATCCAAACTGCAAGGCCATGGCAGCTCACTGTGGTCAGCATGGCTAGAAGGAAGCAGACAGGAAATAACAAGTGTCAGAGAGGAGGTGGAGAGAAGGGAAGCCTCCTGCACTGCTGGTGGGAGTGTAACCCGGTGCAGCCACGATGCCAAAGGTGTGGAACTGCCTCAGAAGTTTAAGTATCCATGTCCCGTATGACCCAGCTATTAATCTGCCGCTTGCTTATCCAAAAAAGTCAGAAAGACTACCGCATAAAGACATGTGCATGGCTGTGTTCACCACAGTCTTACTCCTGATATCCAAGACTTGGAAAGCACCCTGGTGTCCAGCAAGGGATGATTGGAGAAGGAAGATGGGCTATAGCCACACAATGGTATACCACTCAGCCGGAACAAATGATGCAATCCAGCCATTTGTGACCACCAGAATGGCTGTGAGGGTTTTAGGGGAAGTGTAACAAGCCCCAGTGAGAAATTCAAATACCATAGAATCTCACTTACAAGGCGAAGAAAAAGCAAGCACTAACCAACAGGTGGCACTGAACATTTGTATGCGGGCTCCCAGAGGCAAAGAGGGGCGGTGACGGAGGGTGAAAGAGAAGATTAGGCACAAGTGTGTGGTGAGGGCCTGTGATTAGTCTTACACTGGTGAAGATGATGTAAGCTACACAGAAGTCTAAAGCAATGAGGATGTGAATCTGGAAGTTATAGTACGTTCTAATGCAGGGTCATGGCTATAAATTCACCTCAAATCAAAAATCCAAAAAGGGGTCCAGAATGATGTCATAAAGCTTTGGGGGCGGAAAGAGTTTACAGAAGGTGAACTTCCAAGGATGGAAAATCACCTCCAAATGCTTACAGATGCTACAGAAAGGCAGACCATTCCAAATAGGTGAAGAGGAATACTACGAAGAGAACATGATCAGTCCTAAACCCATGAACGAACGGAAAATGTTACCGTCCATGATGTTATTACTAATCACCTTCACGAATAATCCAAACAGGCCCACGTCTTCCCAAGTTCAGGCAAAAGGTTGGTCCAAAAGTACAATTCAGGGCCGGCCCTGTGGTGGAGCAGGTAAGTGCCCACATTCCGCTTGGGCGGCCCGGGCCTCACTGTTTCACATTACGAGTGCATATCACATTAGTAGTGTTAGGAAATATAGATTTCATGGTATGGTGCGGGCAGAGATCATAAATAAGCAGCAATTGTGAGGATACGTTATCAATACGCACAAGAAAAGGAACCATAAGAATATTACAATCTATGGAAGTATCTGGTACACTTCCCAAAGGCAGAAGGAAGGAAAACTTGTGACCTGCCAAGGTGGAATTGGCAGAGTGCCACGAGATGACACCATCATTGTGCATCAGAACATTCCCTGGGCAACTTCAACTTGTGAGGGAGTCCAGGACTTTTTCTGGGTAAGGTCCACCCATTTTGCCATCTACCCAAGATATAAGAGATAAAACCCAGGATAATCTTACAGGAGTGAAACCAGTGTCTAGAGAGAATGTAGGAGCCCTTTCGAAGTTCAAGGAGAAAGATAGAAACTGACAACAATTGCAGAAAAAGGAAAACTATCCTACCTAGACAGGGTGAGGAGTCAGACTGGTCTGAGATGGCTGTGAAACTCTGTGTGCACGGAGGTTGTCAGGACAACTTCGAATTTTGAGGTCGCTTATGACATCACGGTGAACATGTCCCCCAGGGTGGCCGCATGGTTACAGTCTGAGGATTGGCCTAGGCTAGGCTATTAAAGGGACAGATACCCAGAAACAGGTTTGGCAAACAGAAAGCAGGCACAGAAACTAGAAGAGATAAAACAGAGTCTGATGCAAGGGATAAGAAAGGAACCCTAGGCCACAAGTGAGAATAGAGGGACAGGCACGGAGAGGAGAACATTGTCATCTATTCAAGTCTATGGGGAGGTCATGCTGATTCAAGCTTGCAACTTCATTGGAAACAAGTGGCCGGACTTGGCGTTCATCACACCTACAGTGCCCTTGTGCCTTAAGCATAATGCAAAGTCAAGAAAGATGTCTTGAGGACATTGAAGAGAAGAATCGATGCCTCCTTTCCAAGGCCCATAGCATTCTTTGCAGGTCAGTCTCTTTTTCCGAAGCTCTGGTGTCACGTGGGCCCACTGGGCACATGGTAATGTGTCCCAAGAGATGTCTTGGAAGCCTTGAAGGAATGGAGCCCTGTCACGCTTGGGGTATGTCTCTTTGTTTGGAAGTGCTCTACAAGGGTGCTGAAAAGCACCCTCTTCCACAGGGCTTCGTTCCTTCGTGAAGGCTGCCCTCCCAGGCTAGTGTGCTCTGTTTGCCTCCATCGAAATTCTCTCCCCCTACCTCTTGCCGTAGAAGGATTATTGATTATGTGTTTTGACACCATATGTAAGGAAGTTGCACGAAAATTAGAACTTTACAGTTGTGTTTCAAGAAAAATAAACAGGCCAGGGTAGAGGATGTAGGGCAAACAAATGGCACACCCTATAAAAATTAAGTAAGCCCGTATCTGGACGGAATCTAGGGGAACGTTCAAGGATCAGGGGTCAAGTTCGAAACTTCCCAAATCCGGAAAAGAGACAGAAAAATATCTTTCCTGGAGAGTGGAATTCATCCGATTTGTCTAAGTTGTCTTGGAAACATTGTGTCCGTGAAGGGGGTTGCCAGGACCACCTCGAATTTGGAGTTTCTGATCTCAGGATGTCAAACCAACCCACATGACCACGTGTTCTCAGTGCTTAGTTTGACCTAGGCTAGGGTAGCCAAGAGTCCTACAAGTGACCGGTGCAAATTCAAGGACAACAACCAAGAGTCACGAAAGCACTCACACCTCACCCTAGAGAACATACAGCGATTAACGAAATACAAACTAATCCCTTGGAATGAAGGAGAACGGACTGATAAGCATGTCTAAGGGAGATAGCTGAGAAAGACCATGACGAGTATACTATGGAAAAGAAAAAGAGGACCCAGAAAATGGAAGGTGAACAGAAATCACACCTGAATTATCCACAATGAAAGATGATGTCCGTCTTTAGACAGACTCTGCTGGAACGTTTGAAAGTCAGAGAAATTCACAAGCCAAAAAACGGCAGCGAAGGTCAAGCATGGGCTAACTGGGAAGGGTGAGTTATGAGACTGCTCCAAGCAGGCTCTGAAACCTGTATCCAGGAAGCATGCTGGACCTCAGAGACACAATTATGACAAATCCTCTGACATCACAATGGACCCGAAAAAAAACCTAGCCTCATCTACACAGTGCTAGAGTTGGGCTCACTAGTATATTTAACTCCCATTGCACTCAACTGCACGTTGCCACTGAACATGTAAGTGGCCGGCCGGTGGTGCAGTGGTGAGGTCCGCACCTTCTGGGTCTGTGGCCCAGTATGGGCTGGGTGGAATCCTCGGTTTGGGCCTCCTCACCTCTGCTTCAGTTGTTCTGGTGCAGGCGTCCGAGGTAGAGTAGAGGCAGATGGGAAGGGACGTTGGACAGGGCCAGACTTCCACAGCAAATACAGGAGCATTGCCAGCAGATGTGAGCACAGCAATGCACTTGTGCCAAAACAAAACCAATTAAAAGTTGCAAAGAACAGAAAAACTGAAGCTAAGGAAAAAAAAAAACAAAAAAACAGGAGCTTGCCATTACGAAGAATAGGATCTCTGTGAATAACCTTAGCAAAACAGGTGAATTCTATGTTAATTCAAAAACTAGCAAACCTTTGGGGAAAGAAACTCAAGAAGACACAAGAAAAAAAAAGATATCGAGGGATCGAGGAATGGAAGGATTAACACACTTGAAAGGTTCATACCGCAGTAAGGAATCTCTGGATTCCATGCAATCCCAGTCAAAGTTGCAGCAGTATTTGCCACAGAGAAGAAGAGAGAATCCTAAAGTTTCTAGCCAGCAACACGAGACCCTGACTAGGCAAAGGAATCCTCAGGAAAACGAACAAAGCAGCACGTGTCACAATTTCTGATTTCAACATAGAGGACGAAGCGCTAGGTACCGAAACGGCACAGTCTGGGCCCCAAAACAGGCATGAAGACCCATGCAAAACAATTGAGAGCCCAGAGCCCAACTCAAACTTACATGGACAGCCCATTTTGGACCAGGGAGCCAAGTGGAGACAGCGGAGGAAGGAGAGTCTCTACAATAAACGGTGCTGGGAAGCCTGCACAGCCACATGGAACACAACGAGAGTACACCATGATGTTACACCTGGCACACACACCACCTGAAATGGATTAAAGCCTTGAATGGCAGACTTGAAACCGTGAACCTTGTAGGAGAAGACCTAGGCAGAGTGCTCTTTGCCATCTGTCTGAGCCGCCTATTTGGAAGAAGCATGTCTGACTGGGCAAGGGCAACAAAGGAAACAAGAAACAAACGGGACCACATCAAATGCACACACTTCTGCCCACTCAAGGAAACCATCAACTGAATACTAAGACACCACAACGATTGGGAGAGGATGTTTGCAAACCACACATCGGACAAGGGGTGAAAAGCCCAAAGATACAATCAACTCGCACGTCTCCACAAGAAAAAAAACAAGCCAATGAAAACCTGGTCAAAAGATGGAAGCAGAGATTTCTCCGAAGAAGACAGAAAGAGGGCCAGTAGGTGCATGAAAACTTGTTCACCATCATGAAGTCTCAGGAAAATGCAAATCCAAACTGCAAGGCCATGGCAGCTCACTGTGGTCAGCATGGCTAGAAGGAAGCAGACAGGAAATAACAAGTGTCAGAGAGGAGGTGGAGAGAAGGGAAGCCTCCTGCACTGCTGGTGGGAGTGTAACCCGGTGCAGCCACGATGCCAAAGGTGTGGAACTGCCTCAGAAGTTTAAGTATCCATGTCCCGTATGACCCAGCTATTAATCTGCCGCTTGCTTATCCAAAACAGTCAGAAAGACTACCGCATAAAGACATGTGCATGGCTGTGTTCACCACAGTCTTACTCCTGATATCCAAGACTTGGAAAGCACCCTGGTGTCCAGCAAGGGATGATTGGAGAAGGAAGATGGGCTATAGCCACACAATGGTATACCACTCAGCCGGAACAAATGATGCAATCCAGCCATTTGTGACCACCAGAATGGCTGTGAGGGTTTTAGGGGAAGTGTAACAAGCCCCAGTGAGAAATTCAAATACCATAGAATCTCACTTACAAGGCGAAGAAAAAGCAAGCACTAACCAACAGGTGGCACTGAACATTTGTATGCGGGCTCCCAGAGGCAAAGAGGGGCGGTGACGGAGGGTGAAAGAGAAGATTAGGCACAAGTGTGTGGTGAGGGCCTGTGATTAGTCTTACACTGGTGAAGATGATGTAAGCTACACAGAAGTCTAAAGCAATGAGGATGTGAATCTGGAAGTTATAGTACGTTCTAATGCAGGGTCATGGCTATAAATTCACCTCAAATCAAAAATCCAAAAAGGGGTCCAGAATGATGTCATAAAGCTTTGGGGGCGGAAAGAGTTTACAGAAGGTGAACTTCCAAGGATGGAAAATCACCTCCAAATGCTTACAGATGCTACAGAAAGGCAGACCATTCCAAATAGGTGAAGAGGAATACTACGAAGAGAACATGATCAGTCCTAAACCCATGAACGAACGGAAAATGTTACCGTCCATGATGTTATTACTAATCACCTTCACGAATAATCCAAACAGGCCCACGTCTTCCCAAGTTCAGGCAAAAGGTTGGTCCAAAAGTACAATTCAGGGCCGGCCCTGTGGTGGAGCAGGTAAGTGCCCACATTCCGCTTGGGCGGCCCGGGCCTCACTGTTTCACATTACGAGTGCATATCACATTAGTAGTGTTAGGAAATATAGATTTCATGGTATGGTGCGGGCACAGATCATAAATAAGCAGCAATTGTGAGGATACGTTATCAATACGCACAAGAAAAGGAACCATAAGAATATTACAATCTATGGAAGTATCTGGTACACTTCCCAAAGGCAGAAGGAAGGAAAACTTGTGACCTGCCAAGGTGGAATTGGCAGAGTGCCACGAGATGACACCATCATTGTGCATCAGAACATTCCCTGGGCAACTTCAACTTGTGAGGGAGTCCAGGACTTTTTCTGGGTAAGGTCCACCCATTTTGCCATCTACCCAAGATATAAGAGATAAAACCCAGGATAATCTTACAGGAGTGAAACCAGTGTCTAGAGAGAATGTAGGAGCCCTTTCGAAGTTCAAGGAGAAAGATAGAAACTGACAACAATTGCAGAAAAAGGAAAACTATCCTACCTAGACAGGGTGAGGAGTCAGACTGGTCTGAGATGGCTGTGAAACTCTGTGTGCACGGAGGTTGTCAGGACAACTTCGAATTTTGAGGTCGCTTATGACATCACGGTGAACATGTCCCCCAGGGTGGCCGCATGGTTACAGTCTGAGGATTGGCCTAGGCTAGGCTATTAAAGGGACAGATACCCAGAAACAGGTTTGGCAAACAGAAAGCAGGCACAGAAACTAGAAGAGATAAAACAGAGTCTGATGCAAGGGATAAGAAAGGAACCCTAGGCCACAAGTGAGAATAGAGGGACAGGCACGGAGAGGAGAACATTGTCATCTATTCAAGTCTATGGGGAGGTCATGCTGATTCAAGCTTGCAACTTCATTGGAAACAAGTGGCCGGACTTGGCGTTCATCACACCTACAGTGCCCTTGTGCCTTAAGCATAATGCAAAGTCAAGAAAGATGTCTTGAGGACATTGAAGAGAAGAATCGATGCCTCCTTTCCAAGGCCCATAGCATTCTTTGCAGGTCAGTCTCTTTTTCCGAAGCTCTGGTGTCACGTGGGCCCACTGGGCACATGGTAATGTGTCCCAAGAGATGTCTTGGAAGCCTTGAAGGAATGGAGCCCTGTCACGCTTGGGGTATGTCTCTTTGTTTGGAAGTGCTCTACAAGGGTGCTGAAAAGCACCCTCTTCCACAGGGCTTCGTTCCTTCGTGAAGGCTGCCCTCCCAGGCTAGTGTGCTCTGTTTGCCTCCATCGAAATTCTCTCCCCCTACCTCTTGCCGTAGAAGGATTATTGATTATGTGTTTTGACACCATATGTAAGGAAGTTGCACGAAAATTAGAACTTTACAGTTGTGTTTCAAGAAAAATAAACAGGCCAGGGTAGAGGATGTAGGGCAAACAAATGGCACACCCTATAAAAATTAAGTAAGCCCGTATCTGGACGGAATCTAGGGGAACGTTCAAGGATCAGGGGTCAAGTTCGAAACTTCCCAAATCCGGAAAAGAGACAGAAAAATATCTTTCCTGGAGAGTGGAATTCATCCGATTTGTCTAAGTTGTCTTGGAAACATTGTGTCCGTGAAGGGGGTTGCCAGGACCACCTCGAATTTGGAGTTTCTGATCTCAGGATGTCAAACCAACCCACATGACCACGTGTTCTCAGTGCTTAGTTTGACCTAGGCTAGGGTAGCCAAGAGTCCTACAAGTGACCGGTGCAAATTCAAGGACAACAACCAAGAGTCACGAAAGCACTCACACCTCACCCTAGAGAACATACAGCGATTAACGAAATACAAACTAATCCCTTGGAATGAAGGAGAACGGACTGATAAGCATGTCTAAGGGAGATAGCTGAGAAAGACCATGACGAGTATACTATGGAAAAGAAAAAGAGGACCCAGAAAATGGAAGGTGAACAGAAATCACACCTGAATTATCCACAATGAAAGATGATGTCCGTCTTTAGACAGACTCTGCTGGAACGTTTGAAAGTCAGAGAAATTCACAAGCCAAAAAACGGCAGCGAAGGTCAAGCATGGGCTAACTGGGAAGGGTGAGTTATGAGACTGCTCCAAGCAGGCTCTGAAACCTGTATCCAGGAAGCATGCTGGACCTCAGAGACACAATTATGACAAATCCTCTGACATCACAATGGACCCGAAAAACAACCTAGCCTCATCTACACAGTGCTAGAGTTGGGCACACTAGTATATTTAACTCCCATTGCACTCAACTGCACGTTGCCACTGAACATGTAAGTGGCCGGCCGGTGGTGCAGTGGTGAGGTCCGCACCTTCTGGGTCTGTGGCCCAGTATGGGCTGGGTGGAATCCTCGGTTTGGGCCTCCTCACCTCTGCTTCAGTTGTTCTGGTGCAGGCGTCCGAGGTAGAGTAGAGGCAGATGGGAAGGGACGTTGGACAGGGCCAGACTTCCACAGCAAATACAGGAGCATTGCCAGCAGATGTGAGCACAGCAATGCACTTGTGCCAAAACAAAACCAATTAAAAGTTGCAAAGAACAGAAAAACTGAAGCTAAGGAAAAAAAAAAACAAAAAAACAGGAGCTTGCCATTACGAAGAATAGGATCTCTGTGAATAACCTTAGCAAAACAGGTGAATTCTATGTTAATTCAAAAACTAGCAAACCTTTGGGGAAAGAAACTCAAGAAGACACAAGAAAAAAAAAGATATCGAGGGATCGAGGAATGGAAGGATTAACACACTTGAAAGGTTCATACCGCAGTAAGGAATCTCTGGATTCCATGCAATCCCAGTCAAAGTTGCAGCAGTATTTGCCACAGAGAAGAAGAGAGAATCCTAAAGTTTCTAGCCAGCAACACGAGACCCTGACTAGGCAAAGGAATCCTCAGGAAAACGAACAAAGCAGCACGTGTCACAATTTCTGATTTCAACATAGAGGACGAAGCGCTAGGTACCGAAACGGCACAGTCTGGGCCCCAAAACAGGCATGAAGACCCATGCAAAACAATTGAGAGCCCAGAGCCCAACTCAAACTTACATGGACAGCCCATTTTGGACCAGGGAGCCAAGTGGAGACAGCGGAGGAAGGAGAGTCTCTACAATAAACGGTGCTGGGAAGCCTGCACAGCCACATGGAACACAACGAGAGTACACCATGATGTTACACCTGGCACACACACCACCTGAAATGGATTAAAGCCTTGAATGGCAGACTTGAAACCGTGAACCTTGTAGGAGAAGACCTAGGCAGAGTGCTCTTTGCCATCTGTCTGAGCCGCCTATTTGGAAGAAGCATGTCTGACTGGGCAAGGGCAACAAAGGAAACAAGAAACAAACGGGACCACATCAAATGCACACACTTCTGCCCACTCAAGGAAACCATCAACTGAATACTAAGACACCACAACGATTGGGAGAGGATGTTTGCAAACCACACATCGGACAAGGGGTGAAAAGCCCAAAGATACAATCAACTCGCACGTCTCCACAAGAAAAAAAACAAGCCAATGAAAACCTGGTCAAAAGATGGAAGCAGAGATTTCTCCGAAGAAGACAGAAAGAGGGCCAGTAGGTGCATGAAAACTTGTTCACCATCATGAAGTCTCAGGAAAATGCAAATCCAAACTGCAAGGCCATGGCAGCTCACTGTGGTCAGCATGGCTAGAAGGAAGCAGACAGGAAATAACAAGTGTCAGAGAGGAGGTGGAGAGAAGGGAAGCCTCCTGCACTGCTGGTGGGATTGTAACCCGGTGCAGCCACGATGCCAAAGGTGTGGAACTGCCTCAGAAGTTTAAGTATCCATGTCCCGTATGACCCAGCTATTAATCTGCCGCTTGCTTATCCAAAACAGTCAGAAAGACTACCGCATAAAGACATGTGCATGGCTGTGTTCACCACAGTCTTACTCCTGATATCCAAGACTTGGAAAGCACCCTGGTGTCCAGCAAGGGATGATTGGAGAAGGAAGATGGGCTATAGCCACACAATGGTATACCACTCAGCCGGAACAAATGATGCAATCCAGCCATTTGTGACCACCAGAATGGCTGTGAGGGTTTTAGGGGAAGTGTAACAAGCCCCAGTGAGAAATTCAAATACCATAGAATCTCACTTACAAGGAGAAGAAAAAGCAAGCACTAACCAACAGGTGGCACTGAACATTTGTATGCGGGCTCCCAGAGGCAAAGAGGGGCGGTGACGGAGGGTGAAAGAGAAGATTAGGCACAAGTGTGTGGTGAGGGCCTGTGATTAGTCTTACACTGGTGAAGATGATGTAAGCTACACAGAAGTCTAAAGCAATGAGGATGTGAATCTGGAAGTTATAGTACGTTCTAATGCAGGGTCATGGCTATAAATTCACCTCAAATCAAAAATCCAAAAAGGGGTCCAGAATGATGTCATAAAGCTTTGGGGGCGGAAAGAGTTTACAGAAGGTGAACTTCCAAGGATGGAAAATCACCTCCAAATGCTTACAGATGCTACAGAAAGGCAGACCATTCCAAATAGGTGAAGAGGAATACTACGAAGAGAACATGATCAGTCCTAAACCCATGAACGAACGGAAAATGTTACCGTCCATGATGTTATTACTAATCACCTTCACGAATAATCCAAACAGGCCCACGTCTTCCCAAGTTCAGGCAAAAGGTTGGTCCAAAAGTACAATTCAGGGCCGGCCCTGTGGTGGAGCAGGTAAGTGCCCACATTCCGCTTGGGCGGCCCGGGCCTCACTGTTTCACATTACGAGTGCATATCACATTAGTAGTGTTAGGAAATATAGATTTCATGGTATGGTGCGGGCAGAGATCATAAATAAGCAGCAATTGTGAGGATACGTTATCAATACGCACAAGAAAAGGAACCATAAGAATATTACAATCTATGGAAGTATCTGGTACACTTCCCAAAGGCAGAAGGAAGGAAAACTTGTGACCTGCCAAGGTGGAATTGGCAGAGTGCCACGAGATGACACCATCATTGTGCATCAGAACATTCCCTGGGCAACTTCAACTTGTGAGGGAGTCCAGGACTTTTTCTGGGTAAGGTCCACCCATTTTGCCATCTACCCAAGATATAAGAGATAAAACCCAGGATAATCTTACAGGAGTGAAACCAGTGTCTAGAGAGAATGTAGGAGCCCTTTCGAAGTTCAAGGAGAAAGATAGAAACTGACAACAATTGCAGAAAAAGGAAAACTATCCTACCTAGACAGGGTGAGGAGTCAGACTGGTCTGAGATGGCTGTGAAACTCTGTGTGCACGGAGGTTGTCAGGACAACTTCGAATTTTGAGGTCGCTTATGACATCACGGTGAACATGTCCCCCAGGGTGGCCGCATGGTTACAGTCTGAGGATTGGCCTAGGCTAGGCTATTAAAGGGACAGATACCCAGAAACAGGTTTGGCAAACAGAAAGCAGGCACAGAAACTAGAAGAGATAAAACAGAGTCTGATGCAAGGGATAAGAAAGGAACCCTAGGCCACAAGTGAGAATAGAGGGACAGGCACGGAGAGGAGAACATTGTCATCTATTCAAGTCTATGGGGAGGTCATGCTGATTCAAGCTTGCAACTTCATTGGAAACAAGTGGCCGGACTTGGCGTTCATCACACCTACAGTGCCCTTGTGCCTTAAGCATAATGCAAAGTCAAGAAAGATGTCTTGAGGACATTGAAGAGAAGAATCGATGCCTCCTTTCCAAGGCCCATAGCATTCTTTGAAGGTCAGTCTCTTTTTCCGAAGCTCTGGTGTCACGTGGGCCCACTGGGCACATGGTAATGTGTCCCAAGAGATGTCTTGGAAGCCTTGAAGGAATGGAGCCCTGTCACGCTTGGGGTATGTCTCTTTGTTTGGAAGTGCTCTACAAGGGTGCTGAAAAGCACCCTCTTCCACAGGGCTTCGTTCCTTCGTGAAGGCTGCCCTCCCAGGCTAGTGTGCTCTGTTTGCCTCCATCGAAATTCTCTCCCCCTACCTCTTGCCGTAGAAGGATTATTGATTATGTGTTTTGACACCATATGTAAGGAAGTTGCACGAAAATTAGAACTTTACAGTTGTGTTTCAAGAAAAATAAACAGGCCAGGGTAGAGGATGTAGGGCAAACAAATGGCACACCCTATAAAAATTAAGTAAGCCCGTATCTGGACGGAATCTAGGGGAACGTTCAAGGATCAGGGGTCAAGTTCGAAACTTCCCAAATCCGGAAAAGAGACAGAAAAATATCTTTCCTGGAGAGTGGAATTCATCCGATTTGTCTAAGTTGTCTTGGAAACATTGTGTCCGTGAAGGGGGTTGCCAGGACCACCTCGAATTTGGAGTTTCTGATCTCAGGATGTCAAACCAACCCACATGACCACGTGTTCTCAGTGCTTAGTTTGACCTAGGCTAGGATAGCCAAGAGTCCTACAAGTGACCGGTGCAAATTCAAGGACAACAACCAAGAGTCACGAAAGCACTCACACCTCACCCTAGAGAACATACAGCGATTAAAGAAATACAAACTAATCCCTTGGAATGAAGGAGAACGGACTGATAAGCATGTCTAAGGGAGATAGCTGAGAAAGACCATGACGAGTATACTATGGAAAAGAAAAAGAGGACCCAGAAAATGGAAGGTGAACAGAAATCACACCTGAATTATCCACAATGAAAGATGATGTCCGTCTTTAGACAGACTCTGCTGGAACGTTTGAAAGTCAGAGAAATTCACAAGCCAAAAAACGGCAGCGAAGGTCAAGCATGGGCTAACTGGGAAGGGTGAGTTATGAGACTGCTCCAAGCAGGCTCTGAAACCTGTATCCAGGAAGCATGCTGGACCTCAGAGACACAATTATGACAAATCCTCTGACATCACAATGGACCCGAAAAAAAACCTAGCCTCATCTACACAGTGCTAGAGTTGGGCTCACTAGTATATTTAACTCCCATTGCACTCAACTGCACGTTGCCACTGAACATGTAAGTGGCCGGCCGGTGGTGCAGTGGTGAGGTCCGCACCTTCTGGGTCTGTGGCCCAGTATGGGCTGGGTGGAATCCTCGGTTTGGGCCTCCTCACCTCTGCTTCAGTTGTTCTGGTGCAGGCGTCCGAGGTAGAGTAGAGGCAGATGGGAAGGGACGTTGGACAGGGCCAGACTTCCACAGCAAATACAGGAGCATTGCCAGCAGATGTGAGCACAGCAATGCACTTGTGCCAAAACAAAACCAATTAAAAGTTGCAAAGAACAGAAAAACTGAAGCTAAGGAAAAAAAAAAAACAAAAAAACAGGAGCTTGCCATTACGAAGAATAGGATCTCTGTGAATAACCTTAGCAAAACAGGTGAATTCTATGTTAATTCAAAAACTAGCAAACCTTTGGGGAAAGAAACTCAAGAAGACACAAGAAAAAAAAAGATATCGAGGGATCGAGGAATGGAAGGATTAACACACTTGAAAGGTTCATACCGCAGTAAGGAATCTCTGGATTCCATGCAATCCCAGTCAAAGTTGCAGCAGTATTTGCCACAGAGAAGAAGAGAGAATCCTAAAGTTTCTAGCCAGCAACACGAGACCCTGACTAGGCAAAGGAATCCTCAGGAAAACGAACAAAGCAGCACGTGTCACAATTTCTGATTTCAACATAGAGGACGAAGCGCTAGGTACCGAAACGGCACAGTCTGGGCCCCAAAACAGGCATGAAGACCCATGCAAAACAATTGAGAGCCCAGAGCCCAACTCAAACTTACATGGACAGCCCATTTTGGACCAGGGAGCCAAGTGGAGACAGCGGAGGAAGGAGAGTCTCTACAATAAACGGTGCTGGGAAGCCTGCACAGCCACATGGAACACAACGAGAGTACACCATGATGTTACACCTGGCACACACACCACCTGAAATGGATTAAAGCCTTGAATGGCAGACTTGAAACCGTGAACCTTGTAGGAGAAGACCTAGGCAGAGTGCTCTTTGCCATCTGTCTGAGCCGCCTATTTGGAAGAAGCATGTCTGACTGGGCAAGGGCAACAAAGGAAACAAGAAACAAACGGGACCACATCAAATGCACACACTTCTGCCCACTCAAGGAAACCATCAACTGAATACTAAGACACCACAACGATTGGGAGAGGATGTTTGCAAACCACACATCGGACAAGGGGTGAAAAGCCCAAAGATACAATCAACTCGCACGTCTCCACAAGAAAAAAAACAAGCCAATGAAAACCTGGTCAAAAGATGGAAGCAGAGATTTCTCCGAAGAAGACAGAAAGAGGGCCAGTAGGTGCATGAAAACTTGTTCACCATCATGAAGTCTCAGGAAAATGCAAATCCAAACTGCAAGGCCATGGCAGCTCACTGTGGTCAGCATGGCTAGAAGGAAGCAGACAGGAAATAACAAGTGTCAGAGAGGAGGTGGAGAGAAGGGAAGCCTCCTGCACTGCTGGTGGGAGTGTAACCCGGTGCAGCCACGATGCCAAAGGTGTGGAACTGCCTCAGAAATTTAAGTATCCATGTCCCGTATGACCCAGCTATTAATCTGCCGCTTGCTTATCCAAAACAGTCAGAAAGACTACCGCATAAAGACATGTGCATGGCTGTGTTCACCACAGTCTTACTCCTGATATCCAAGACTTGGAAAGCACCCTGGTGTCCAGCAAGGGATGATTGGAGAAGGAAGATGGGCTATAGCCACACAATGGTATACCACTCAGCCGGAACAAATGATGCAATCCAGCCATTTGTGACCACCAGAATGGCTGTGAGGGTTTTAGGGGAAGTGTAACAAGCCCCAGTGAGAAATTCAAATACCATAGAATCTCACTTACAAGGAGAAGAAAAAGCAAGCACTAACCAACAGGTGGCACTGAACATTTGTATGCGGGCTCCCAGAGGCAAAGAGGGGCGGTGACGGAGGGTGAAAGAGAAGATTAGGCACAAGTGTGTGGTGAGGGCCTGTGATTAGTCTTACACTGGTGAAGATGATGTAAGCTACACAGAAGTCTAAAGCAATGAGGATGTGAATCTGGAAGTTATAGTACGTTCTAATGCAGGGTCATGGCTAGAAATTCACCTCAAATCAAAAATCCAAAAAGGGGTCCAGAATGATGTCATAAAGCTTTGGGGGCGGAAAGAGTTTACAGAAGGTGAACTTCCAAGGATGGAAAATCACCTCCAAATGCTTACAGATGCTACAGAAAGGCAGACCATTCCAAATAGGTGAAGAGGAATACTACGAAGAGAACATGATCAGTCCTAAACCCATGAACGAACGGAAAATGTTACCGTCCATGATGTTATTACTAATCACCTTCACGAATAATCCAAACAGGCCCACGTCTTCCCAAGTTCAGGCAAAAGGTTGGTCCAAAAGTACAATTCAGGGCCGGCCCTGTGGTGGAGCAGGTAAGTGCCCACATTCCGCTTGGGCGGCCCGGGCCTCACTGTTTCACATTACGAGTGCATATCACATTAGTAGTGTTAGGAAATATAGATTTCATGGTATGGTGCGGGCAGAGATCATAAATAAGCAGCAATTGTGAGGATACGTTATCAATACGCACAAGAAAAGGAACCATAAGAATATTACAATCTATGGAAGTATCTGGTACACTTCCCAAAGGCAGAAGGAAGGAAAACTTGTGACCTGCCAAGGTGGAATTGGCAGAGTGCCACGAGATGACACCATCATTGTGCATCAGAACATTCCCTGGGCAACTTCAACTTGTGAGGGAGTCCAGGACTTTTTCTGGGTAAGGTCCACCCATTTTGCCATCTACCCAAGATATAAGAGATAAAACCCAGGATAATCTTACAGGAGTGAAACCAGTGTCTAGAGAGAATGTAGGAGCCCTTTCGAAGTTCAAGGAGAAAGATAGAAACTGACAACAATTGCAGAAAAAGGAAAACTATCCTACCTAGACAGGGTGAGGAGTCAGACTGGTCTGAGATGGCTGTGAAACTCTGTGTGCACGGAGGTTGTCAGGACAACTTCGAATTTTGAGGTCGCTTATGACATCACGGTGAACATGTCCCCCAGGGTGGCCGCATGGTTACAGTCTGAGGATTGGCCTAGGCTAGGCTATTAAAGGGACAGATACCCAGAAACAGGTTTGGCAAACAGAAAGCAGGCACAGAAACTAGAAGAGATAAAACAGAGTCTGATGCAAGGGATAAGAAAGGAACCCTAGGCCACAAGTGAGAATAGAGGGACAGGCACGGAGAGGAGAACATTGTCATCTATTCAAGTCTATGGGGAGGTCATGCTGATTCAAGCTTGCAACTTCATTGGAAACAAGTGGCCGGACTTGGCGTTCATCACACCTACAGTGCCCTTGTGCCTTAAGCATAATGCAAAGTCAAGAAAGATGTCTTGAGGACATTGAAGAGAAGAATCGATGCCTCCTTTCCAAGGCCCATAGCATTCTTTGAAGGTCAGTCTCTTTTTCCGAAGCTCTGGTGTCACGTGGGCCCACTGGGCACATGGTAATGTGTCCCAAGAGATGTCTTGGAAGCCTTGAAGGAATGGAGCCCTGTCACGCTTGGGGTATGTCTCTTTGTTTGGAAGTGCTCTACAAGGGTGCTGAAAAGCACCCTCTTCCACAGGGCTTCGTTCCTTCGTGAAGGCTGCCCTCCCAGGCTAGTGTGCTCTGTTTGCCTCCATCGAAATTCTCTCCCCCTACCTCTTGCCGTAGAAGGATTATTGATTATGTGTTTTGACACCATATGTAAGGAAGTTGCACGAAAATTAGAACTTTACAGTTGTGTTTCAAGAAAAATAAACAGGCCAGGGTAGAGGATGTAGGGCAAACAAATGGCACACCCTATAAAAATTAAGTAAGCCCGTATCTGGACGGAATCTAGGGGAACGTTCAAGGATCAGGGGTCAAGTTCGAAACTTCCCAAATCCGGAAAAGAGACAGAAAAATATCTTTCCTGGAGAGTGGAATTCATCCGATTTGTCTAAGTTGTCTTGGAAACATTGTGTCCGTGAAGGGGGTTGCCAGGACCACCTCGAATTTGGAGTTTCTGATCTCAGGATGTCAAACCAACCCACATGACCACGTGTTCTCAGTGCTTAGTTTGACCTAGGCTAGGGTAGCCAAGAGTCCTACAAGTGACCGGTGCAAATTCAAGGACAACAACCAAGAGTCACGAAAGCACTCACACCTCACCCTAGAGAACATACAGCGATTAACGAAATACAAACTAATCCCTTGGAATGAAGGAGAACGGACTGATAAGCATGTCTAAGGGAGATAGCTGAGAAAGACCATGACGAGTATACTATGGAAAAGAAAAAGAGGACCCAGAAAATGGAAGGTGAACAGAAATCACACCTGAATTATCCACAATGAAAGATGATGTCCGTCTTTAGACAGACTCTGCTGGAACGTTTGAAAGTCAGAGAAATTCACAAGCCAAAAAACGGCAGCGAAGGTCAAGCATGGGCTAACTGGGAAGGGTGAGTTATGAGACTGCTCCAAGCAGGCTCTGAAACCTGTATCCAGGAAGCATGCTGGACCTCAGAGACACAATTATGACAAATCCTCTGACATCACAATGGACCCGAAAAACAACCTAGCCTCATCTACACAGTGCTAGAGTTGGGCTCACTAGTATATTTAACTCCCATTGCACTCAACTGCACGTTGCCACTGAACATGTAAGTGGCCGGCCGGTGGTGCAGTGGTGAGGTCCGCACCTTCTGGGTCTGTGGCCCAGTATGGGCTGGGTGGAATCCTCGGTTTGGGCCTCCTCACCTCTGCTTCAGTTGTTCTGGTGCAGGCGTCCGAGGTAGAGTAGAGGCAGATGGGAAGGGACGTTGGACAGGGCCAGACTTCCACAGCAAATACAGGAGCATTGCCAGCAGATGTGAGCACAGCAATGCACTTGTGCCAAAACAAAACCAATTAAAAGTTGCAAAGAACAGAAAAACTGAAGCTAAGGAAAAAAAAAAAACAAAAAAACAGGAGCTTGCCATTACGAAGAATAGGATCTCTGTGAATAACCTTAGCAAAACAGGTGAATTCTATGTTAATTCAAAAACTAGCAAACCTTTGGGGAAAGAAACTCAAGAAGACACAAGAAAAAAAAAGATATCGAGGGATCGAGGAATGGAAGGATTAACACACTTGAAAGGTTCATACCGCAGTAAGGAATCTCTGGATTCCATGCAATCCCAGTCAAAGTTGCAGCAGTATTTGCCACAGAGAAGAAGAGAGAATCCTAAAGTTTCTAGCCAGCAACACGAGACCCTGACTAGGCAAAGGAATCCTCAGGAAAACGAACAAAGCAGCACGTGTCACAATTTCTGATTTCAACATAGAGGACGAAGCGCTAGGTACCGAAACGGCACAGTCTGGGCCCCAAAACAGGCATGAAGACCCATGCAAAACAATTGAGAGCCCAGAGCCCAACTCAAACTTACATGGACAGCCCATTTTGGACCAGGGAGCCAAGTGGAGACAGCGGAGGAAGGAGAGTCTCTACAATAAACGGTGCTGGGAAGCCTGCACAGCCACATGGAACACAACGAGAGTACACCATGATGTTACACCTGGCACACACACCACCTGAAATGGATTAAAGCCTTGAATGGCAGACTTGAAACCGTGAACCTTGTAGGAGAAGACCTAGGCAGAGTGCTCTTTGCCATCTGTCTGAGCCGCCTATTTGGAAGAAGCATGTCTGACTGGGCAAGGGCAACAAAGGAAACAAGAAACAAACGGGACCACATCAAATGCACACACTTCTGCCCACTCAAGGAAACCATCAACTGAATACTAAGACACCACAACGATTGGGAGAGGATGTTTGCAAACCACACATCGGACAAGGGGTGAAAAGCCCAAAGATACAATCAACTCGCACGTCTCCACAAGAAAAAAAACAAGCCAATGAAAACCTGGTCAAAAGATGGAAGCAGAGATTTCTCCGAAGAAGACAGAAAGAGGGCCAGTAGGTGCATGAAAACTTGTTCACCATCATGAAGTCTCAGGAAAATGCAAATCCAAACTGCAAGGCCATGGCAGCTCACTGTGGTCAGCATGGCTAGAAGGAAGCAGACAGGAAATAACAAGTGTCAGAGAGGAGGTGGAGAGAAGGGAAGCCTCCTGCACTGCTGGTGGGAGTGTAACCCGGTGCAGCCACGATGCCAAAGGTGTGGAACTGCCTCAGAAATTTAAGTATCCATGTCCCGTATGACCCAGCTATTAATCTGCCGCTTGCTTATCCAAAACAGTCAGAAAGACTACCGCATAAAGACATGTGCATGGCTGTGTTCACCACAGTCTTACTCCTGATATCCAAGACTTGGAAAGCACCCTGGTGTCCAGCAAGGGATGATTGGAGAAGGAAGATGGGCTATAGCCACACAATGGTATACCACTCAGCCGGAACAAATGATGCAATCCAGCCATTTGTGACCACCAGAATGGCTGTGAGGGTTTTAGGGGAAGTGTAACAAGCCCCAGTGAGAAATTCAAATACCATAGAATCTCACTTACAAGGAGAAGAAAAAGCAAGCACTAACCAACAGGTGGCACTGAACATTTGTATGCGGGCTCCCAGAGGCAAAGAGGGGCGGTGACGGAGGGTGAAAGAGAAGATTAGGCACAAGTGTGTGGTGAGGGCCTGTGATTAGTCTTACACTGGTGAAGATGATGTAAGCTACACAGAAGTCTAAAGCAATGAGGATGTGAATCTGGAAGTTATAGTACGTTCTAATGCAGGGTCATGGCTAGAAATTCACCTCAAATCAAAAATCCAAAAAGGGGTCCAGAATGATGTCATAAAGCTTTGGGGGCGGAAAGAGTTTACAGAAGGTGAACTTCCAAGGATGGAAAATCACCTCCAAATGCTTACAGATGCTACAGAAAGGCAGACCATTCCAAATAGGTGAAGAGGAATACTACGAAGAGAACATGATCAGTCCTAAACCCATGAACGAACGGAAAATGTTACCGTCCATGATGTTATTACTAATCACCTTCACGAATAATCCAAACAGGCCCACGTCTTCCCAAGTTCAGGCAAAAGGTTGGTCCAAAAGTACAATTCAGGGCCGGCCCTGTGGTGGAGCAGGTAAGTGCCCACATTCCGCTTGGGCGGCCCGGGCCTCACTGTTTCACATTACGAGTGCATATCACATTAGTAGTGTTAGGAAATATAGATTTCATGGTATGGTGCGGGCAGAGATCATAAATAAGCAGCAATTGTGAGGATACGTTATCAATACGCACAAGAAAAGGAACCATAAGAATATTACAATCTATGGAAGTATCTGGTACACTTCCCAAAGGCAGAAGGAAGGAAAACTTGTGACCTGCCAAGGTGGAATTGGCAGAGTGCCACGAGATGACACCATCATTGTGCATCAGAACATTCCCTGGGCAACTTCAACTTGTGAGGGAGTCCAGGACTTTTTCTGGGTAAGGTCCACCCATTTTGCCATCTACCCAAGATATAAGAGATAAAACCCAGGATAATCTTACAGGAGTGAAACCAGTGTCTAGAGAGAATGTAGGAGCCCTTTCGAAGTTCAAGGAGAAAGATAGAAACTGACAACAATTGCAGAAAAAGGAAAACTATCCTACCTAGACAGGGTGAGGAGTCAGACTGGTCTGAGATGGCTGTGAAACTCTGTGTGCACGGAGGTTGTCAGGACAACTTCGAATTTTGAGGTCGCTTATGACATCACGGTGAACATGTCCCCCAGGGTGGCCGCATGGTTACAGTCTGAGGATTGGCCTAGGCTAGGCTATTAAAGGGACAGATACCCAGAAACAGGTTTGGCAAACAGAAAGCAGGCACAGAAACTAGAAGAGATAAAACAGAGTCTGATGCAAGGGATAAGAAAGGAACCCTAGGCCACAAGTGAGAATAGAGGGACAGGCACGGAGAGGAGAACATTGTCATCTATTCAAGTCTATGGGGAGGTCATGCTGATTCAAGCTTGCAACTTCATTGGAAACAAGTGGCCGGACTTGGCGTTCATCACACCTACAGTGCCCTTGTGCCTTAAGCATAATGCAAAGTCAAGAAAGATGTCTTGAGGACATTGAAGAGAAGAATCGATGCCTCCTTTCCAAGGCCCATAGCATTCTTTGAAGGTCAGTCTCTTTTTCCGAAGCTCTGGTGTCACGTGGGCCCACTGGGCACATGGTAATGTGTCCCAAGAGATGTCTTGGAAGCCTTGAAGGAATGGAGCCCTGTCACGCTTGGGGTATGTCTCTTTGTTTGGAAGTGCTCTACAAGGGT
This sequence comes from Equus asinus, assembly GCF_041296235.1. NCBI lineage: Eukaryota > Metazoa > Chordata > Mammalia > Perissodactyla > Equidae > Equus > Equus asinus. The sequence goes on along the minus strand of NC_091809.1, from coordinate 4,925,856 downwards.
GCTGAAAAGCACCCTCTTCCACAGGGCTTCGTTCCTTCGTGAAGGCTGCCCTCCCAGGCTAGTGTGCTCTGTTTGCCTCCATCGAAATTCTCTCCCCCTACCTCTTGCCGTAGAAGGATTATTGATTATGTGTTTTGACACCATATGTAAGGAAGTTGCACGAAAATTAGAACTTTACAGTTGTGTTTCAAGAAAAATAAACAGGCCAGGGTAGAGGATGTAGGGCAAACAAATGGCACACCCTATAAAAATTAAGTAAGCCCGTATCTGGACGGAATCTAGGGGAACGTTCAAGGATCAGGGGTCAAGTTCGAAACTTCCCAAATCCGGAAAAGAGACAGAAAAATATCTTTCCTGGAGAGTGGAATTCATCCGATTTGTCTAAGTTGTCTGGGAAACATTGTGTCCGTGAAGGGGGTTGCCAGGACCACCTCGAATTTGGAGTTTCTGATCTCAGGATGTCAAACCAACCCACATGACCACGTGTTCTCAGTGCTTAGTTTGACCTAGGCTAGGGTAGCCAAGAGTCCTACAAGTGACCGGTGCAAATTCAAGGACAACAACCAAGAGTCACGAAAGCACTCACACCTCACCCTAGAGAACATACAGCGATTAACGAAATACAAACTAATCCCTTGGAATGAAGGAGAACGGACTGATAAGCATGTCTAAGGGAGATAGCTGAGAAAGACCATGACGAGTATACTATGGAAAAGAAAAAGAGGACCCAGAAAATGGAAGGTGAACAGAAATCACACCTGAATTATCCACAATGAAAGATGATGTCCGTCTTTAGACAGACTCTGCTGGAACGTTTGAAAGTCAGAGAAATTCACAAGCCAAAAAACGGCAGCGAAGGTCAAGCATGGGCTAACTGGGAAGGGTGAGTTATGAGACTGCTCCAAGCAGGCTCTGAAACCTGTATCCAGGAAGCATGCTGGACCTCAGAGACACAATTATGACAAATCCTCTGACATCACAATGGACCCGAAAAACAACCTAGCCTCATCTACACAGTGCTAGAGTTGGGCTCACTAGTATATTTAACTCCCATTGCACTCAAGTGCACATTGCCACTGAACATGTAAGTGGCCGGCCGGTGGTGCAGTGGTGAGGTCCGCACCTTCTGGGTCTGTGGCCCAGTATGGTCTGGGTGGAATCCTCGGTTTGGGCCCCCTCACCACTGCTTCAGTTGTTCTGGTGCAGGCGTCCGAGGTAGAGTAGAGGCAGATGGGAAGGGACGTTGGACAGGGCCAGACTTCCACAGCAAATACAGGAGCATTGCCAGCAGATGTGAGCACAGCAATGCACTTGTGCCAAAACAAAACCAATTAAAAGTTGCAAAGAACAGAAAAACTGAAGCTAAGGAAAAAAAAAACAAAAAAACAGGAGCTTGCCATTACGAACAATAGGATCTCTGTGAATAACCTTAGCAAAACAGGTGAATTCTATGTTAATTCAAAAACTAGCAAACCTTTGGGGAAAGAAACTCAAGAAGACACAAGAAAAAAAAAGATATCGAGGGATCGAGGAATGGAAGGATTAACACACTTGAAAGGTTCATACCGCAGTAAGGAATCTCTGGATTCCATGCAATCCCAGTCAAAGTTGCAGCAGTATTTGCCACAGAGAAGAAGAGAGAATCCTAAAGTTTCTAGCCAGCAACACGAGACCCTGACTAGGCAAAGGAATCCTCAGGAAAACGAACAAAGCAGCACGTGTCACAATTTCTGATTTCAACATAGAGGACGAAGCGCTAGGTACCGAAACGGCACAGTCTGGGCCCCAAAACAGGCATGAAGACCCATGCAAAACAATTGAGAGCCCAGAGCCCAACTCAAACTTACATGGACAGCCCATTTTGGACCAGGGAGCCAAGTGGAGACAGCGGAGGAAGGAGAGTCTCTACAATAAACGGTGCTGGGAAGCCTGCACAGCCACATGGAACACAACGAGAGTACACCATGATGTTACACCTGGCACACACACCACCTGAAATGGATTAAAGCCTTGAATGGCAGACTTGAAACCGTGAACCTTGTAGGAGAAGACCTAGGCAGAGTGCTCTTTGCCATCTGTCTGAGCCGCCTATTTGGAAGAAGCATGTCTGACTGGGCAAGGGCAACAAAGGAAACAAGAAACAAACGGGACCACATCAAATGCACACACTTCTGCCCACTCAAGGAAACCATCAACTGAATACTAAGACACCACAACGATTGGGAGAGGATGTTTGCAAACCACACATCGGACAAGGGGTGAAAAGCCCAAAGATACAATCAACTCGCACGTCTCCACAAGAAAAAAAACAAGCCAATGAAAACCTGGTCAAAAGATGGAAGCAGAGATTTCTCCGAAGAAGACAGAAAGAGGGCCAGTAGGTGCATGAAAACTTGTTCACCATCATGAAGTCTCAGGAAAATGCAAATCCAAACTGCAAGGCCATGGCAGCTCACTGTGGTCAGCATGGCTAGAAGGAAGCAGACAGGAAATAACAAGTGTCAGAGAGGAGGTGGAGAGAAGGGAAGCCTCCTGCACTGCTGGTGGGAGTGTAACCCGGTGCAGCCACGATGCCAAAGGTGTGGAACTGCCTCAGAAGTTTAAGTATCCATGTCCCGTATGACCCAGCTATTAATCTGCCGCTTGCTTATCCAAAACAGTCAGAAAGACTACCGCATAAAGACATGTGCATGGCTGTGTTCACCACAGTCTTACTCCTGATATCCAAGACTTGGAAAGCACCCTGGTGTCCAGCAAGGGATGATTGGAGAAGGAAGATGGGCTATAGCCACACAATGGTATACCACTCAGCCGGAACAAATGATGCAATCCAGCCATTTGTGACCACCAGAATGGCTGTGAGGGTTTTAGGGGAAGTGTAACAAGCCCCAGTGAGAAATTCAAATACCATAGAATCTCACTTACAAGGAGAAGAAAAAGCAAGCACTAACCAACAGGTGGCACTGAACATTTGTATGCGGGCTCCCAGAGGCAAAGAGGGGCGGTGACGGAGGGTGAAAGAGAAGATTAGGCACAAGTGTGTGGTGAGGGCCTGTGATTAGTCTTACACTGGTGAAGATGATGTAAGCTACACAGAAGTCTAAAGCAATGAGGATGTGAATCTGGAAGTTATAGTACGTTCTAATGCAGGGTCATGGCTAGAAATTCACCTCAAATCAAAAATCCAAAAAGGGGTCCAGAATGATGTCATAAAGCTTTGGGGGCGGAAAGAGTTTACAGAAGGTGAACTTCCAAGGATGGAAAATCACCTCCAAATGCTTACAGATGCTACAGAAAGGCAGACCATTCCAAATAGGTGAAGAGGAATACTACGAAGAGAACATGATCAGTCCTAAACCCATGAACGAACGGAAAATGTTACCGTCCATGATGTTATTACTAATCACCTTCACGAATAATCCAAACAGGCCCACGTCTTCCCAAGTTCAGGCAAAAGGTTGGTCCAAAAGTACAATTCAGGGCCGGCCCTGTGGTGGAGCAGGTAAGTGCCCACATTCCGCTTGGGCGGCCCGGGCCTCACTGTTTCACATTACGAGTGCATATCACATTAGTAGTGTTAGGAAATATAGATTTCATGGTATGGTGCGGGCAGAGATCATAAATAAGCAGCAATTGTGAGGATACGTTATCAATACGCACAAGAAAAGGAACCATAAGAATATTACAATCTATGGAAGTATCTGGTACACTTCCCAAAGGCAGAAGGAAGGAAAACTTGTGACCTGCCAAGGTGGAATTGGCAGAGTGCCACGAGATGACACCATCATTGTGCATCAGAACATTCCCTGGGCAACTTCAACTTGTGAGGGAGTCCAGGACTTTTTCTGGGTAAGGTCCACCCATTTTGCCATCTACCCAAGATATAAGAGATAAAACCCAGGATAATCTTACAGGAGTGAAACCAGTGTCTAGAGAGAATGTAGGAGCCCTTTCGAAGTTCAAGGAGAAAGATAGAAACTGACAACAATTGCAGAAAAAGGAAAACTATCCTACCTAGACAGGGTGAGGAGTCAGACTGGTCTGAGATGGCTGTGAAACTCTGTGTGCACGGAGGTTGTCAGGACAACTTCGAATTTTGAGGTCGCTTATGACATCACGGTGAACATGTCCCCCAGGGTGGCCGCATGGTTACAGTCTGAGGATTGGCCTAGGCTAGGCTATTAAAGGGACAGATACCCAGAAACAGGTTTGGCAAACAGAAAGCAGGCACAGAAACTAGAAGAGATAAAACAGAGTCTGATGCAAGGGATAAGAAAGGAACCCTAGGCCACAAGTGAGAATAGAGGGACAGGCACGGAGAGGAGAACATTGTCATCTATTCAAGTCTATGGGGAGGTCATGCTGATTCAAGCTTGCAACTTCATTGGAAACAAGTGGCCGGACTTGGCGTTCATCACACCTACAGTGCCCTTGTGCCTTAAGCATAATGCAAAGTCAAGAAAGATGTCTTGAGGACATTGAAGAGAAGAATCGATGCCTCCTTTCCAAGGCCCATAGCATTCTTTGAAGGTCAGTCTCTTTTTCCGAAGCTCTGGTGTCACGTGGGCCCACTGGGCACATGGTAATGTGTCCCAAGAGATGTCTTGGAAGCCTTGAAGGAATGGAGCCCTGTCACGCTTGGGGTATGTCTCTTTGTTTGGAAGTGCTCTACAAGGGTGCTGAAAAGCACCCTCTTCCACAGGGCTTCGTTCCTTCGTGAAGGCTGCCCTCCCAGGCTAGTGTGCTCTGTTTGCCTCCATCGAAATTCTCTCCCCCTACCTCTTGCCGTAGAAGGATTATTGATTATGTGTTTTGACACCATATGTAAGGAAGTTGCACGAAAATTAGAACTTTACAGTTGTGTTTCAAGAAAAATAAACAGGCCAGGGTAGAGGATGTAGGGCAAACAAATGGCACACCCTATAAAAATTAAGTAAGCCCGTATCTGGACGGAATCTAGGGGAACGTTCAAGGATCAGGGGTCAAGTTCGAAACTTCCCAAATCCGGAAAAGAGACAGAAAAATATCTTTCCTGGAGAGTGGAATTCATCCGATTTGTCTAAGTTGTCTTGGAAACATTGTGTCCGTGAAGGGGGTTGCCAGGACCACCTCGAATTTGGAGTTTCTGATCTCAGGATGTCAAACCAACCCACATGACCACGTGTTCTCAGTGCTTAGTTTGACCTAGGCTAGGGTAGCCAAGAGTCCTACAAGTGACCGGTGCAAATTCAAGGACAACAACCAAGAGTCACGAAAGCACTCACACCTCACCCTAGAGAACATACAGCGATTAACGAAATACAAACTAATCCCTTGGAATGAAGGAGAACGGACTGATAAGCATGTCTAAGGGAGATAGCTGAGAAAGACCATGACGAGTATACTATGGAAAAGAAAAAGAGGACCCAGAAAATGGAAGGTGAACAGAAATCACACCTGAATTATCCACAATGAAAGATGATGTCCGTCTTTAGACAGACTCTGCTGGAACGTTTGAAAGTCAGAGAAATTCACAAGCCAAAAAACGGCAGCGAAGGTCAAGCATGGGCTAACTGGGAAGGGTGAGTTATGAGACTGCTCCAAGCAGGCTCTGAAACCTGTATCCAGGAAGCATGCTGGACCTCAGAGACACAATTATGACAAATCCTCTGACATCACAATGGACCCGAAAAACAACCTAGCCTCATCTACACAGTGCTAGAGTTGGGCTCACTAGTATATTTAACTCCCATTGCACTCAAGTGCACGTTGCCACTGAACATGTAAGTGGCCGGCCGGTGGTGCAGTGGTGAGGTCCGCACCTTCTGGGTCTGTGGCCCAGTATGGTCTGGGTGGAATCCTCGGTTTGGGCCCCCTCACCACTGCTTCAGTTGTTCTGGTGCAGGCGTCCGAGGTAGAGTAGAGGCAGATGGGAAGGGACGTTGGACAGGGCCAGACTTCCACAGCAAATACAGGAGCATTGCCAGCAGATGTGAGCACAGCAATGCACTTGTGCCAAAACAAAACCAATTAAAAGTTGCAAAGAACAGAAAAACTGAAGCTAAGGAAAAAAAAAACAAAAAAACAGGAGCTTGCCATTACGAAGAATAGGATCTCTGTGAATAACCTTAGCAAAACAGGTGAATTCTATGTTAATTCAAAAACTAGCAAACCTTTGGGGAAAGAAACTCAAGAAGACACAAGAAAAAAAAAGATATCGAGGGATCGAGGAATGGAAGGATTAACACACTTGAAAGGTTCATACCGCAGTAAGGAATCTCTGGATTCCATGCAATCCCAGTCAAAGTTGCAGCAGTATTTGCCACAGAGAAGAAGAGAGAATCCTAAAGTTTCTAGCCAGCAACACGAGACCCTGACTAGGCAAAGGAATCCTCAGGAAAACGAACAAAGCAGCACGTGTCACAATTTCTGATTTCAACATAGAGGACGAAGCGCTAGGTACCGAAACGGCACAGTCTGGGCCCCAAAACAGGCATGAAGACCCATGCAAAACAATTGAGAGCCCAGAGCCCAACTCAAACTTACATGGACAGCCCATTTTGGACCAGGGAGCCAAGTGGAGACAGCGGAGGAAGGAGAGTCTCTACAATAAACGGTGCTGGGAAGCCTGCACAGCCACATGGAACACAACGAGAGTACACCATGATGTTACACCTGGCACACACACCACCTGAAATGGATTAAAGCCTTGAATGGCAGACTTGAAACCGTGAACCTTGTAGGAGAAGACCTAGGCAGAGTGCTCTTTGCCATCTGTCTGAGCCGCCTATTTGGAAGAAGCATGTCTGACTGGGCAAGGGCAACAAAGGAAACAAGAAACAAACGGGACCACATCAAATGCACACACTTCTGCCCACTCAAGGAAACCATCAACTGAATACTAAGACACCACAACGATTGGGAGAGGATGTTTGCAAACCACACATCGGACAAGGGGTGAAAAGCCCAAAGATACAATCAACTCGCACGTCTCCACAAGAAAAAAAACAAGCCAATGAAAACCTGGTCAAAAGATGGAAGCAGAGATTTCTCCGAAGAAGACAGAAAGAGGGCCAGTAGGTGCATGAAAACTTGTTCACCATCATGAAGTCTCAGGAAAATGCAAATCCAAACTGCAAGGCCATGGCAGCTCACTGTGGTCAGCATGGCTAGAAGGAAGCAGACAGGAAATAACAAGTGTCAGAGAGGAGGTGGAGAGAAGGGAAGCCTCCTGCACTGCTGGTGGGAGTGTAACCCGGTGCAGCCACGATGCCAAAGGTGTGGAACTGCCTCAGAAGTTTAAGTATCCATGTCCCGTATGACCCAGCTATTAATCTGCCGCTTGCTTATCCAAAACAGTCAGAAAGACTACCGCATAAAGACATGTGCATGGCTGTGTTCACCACAGTCTTACTCCTGATATCCAAGACTTGGAAAGCACCCTGGTGTCCAGCAAGGGATGATTGGAGAAGGAAGATGGGCTATAGCCACACAATGGTATACCACTCAGCCGGAACAAATGATGCAATCCAGCCATTTGTGACCACCAGAATGGCTGTGAGGGTTTTAGGGGAAGTGTAACAAGCCCCAGTGAGAAATTCAAATACCATAGAATCTCACTTACAAGGCGAAGAAAAAGCAAGCACTAACCAACAGGTGGCACTGAACATTTGTATGCGGGCTCCCAGAGGCAAAGAGGGGCGGTGACGGAGGGTGAAAGAGAAGATTAGGCACAAGTGTGTGGTGAGGGCCTGTGATTAGTCTTACACTGGTGAAGATGATGTAAGCTACACAGAAGTCTAAAGCAATGAGGATGTGAATCTGGAAGTTATAGTACGTTCTAATGCAGGGTCATGGCTATAAATTCACCTCAAATCAAAAATCCAAAAAGGGGTCCAGAATGATGTCATAAAGCTTTGGGGGCGGAAAGAGTTTACAGAAGGTGAACTTCCAAGGATGGAAAATCACCTCCAAATGCTTACAGATGCTACAGAAAGGCAGACCATTCCAAATAGGTGAAGAGGAATACTACGAAGAGAACATGATCAGTCCTAAACCCATGAACGAACGGAAAATGTTACCGTCCATGATGTTATTACTAATCACCTTCACGAATAATCCAAACAGGCCCACGTCTTCCCAAGTTCAGGCAAAAGGTTGGTCCAAAAGTACAATTCAGGGCCGGCCCTGTGGTGGAGCAGGTAAGTGCCCACATTCCGCTTGGGCGGCCCGGGCCTCACTGTTTCACATTACGAGTGCATATCACATTAGTAGTGTTAGGAAATATAGATTTCATGGTATGGTGCGGGCAGAGATCATAAATAAGCAGCAATTGTGAGGATACGTTATCAATACGCACAAGAAAAGGAACCATAAGAATATTACAATCTATGGAAGTATCTGGTACACTTCCCAAAGGCAGAAGGAAGGAAAACTTGTGACCTGCCAAGGTGGAATTGGCAGAGTGCCACGAGATGACACCATCATTGTGCATCAGAACATTCCCTGGGCAACTTCAACTTGTGAGGGAGTCCAGGACTTTTTCTGGGTAAGGTCCACCCATTTTGCCATCTACCCAAGATATAAGAGATAAAACCCAGGATAATCTTACAGGAGTGAAACCAGTGTCTAGAGAGAATGTAGGAGCCCTTTCGAAGTTCAAGGAGAAAGATAGAAACTGACAACAATTGCAGAAAAAGGAAAACTATCCTACCTAGACAGGGTGAGGAGTCAGACTGGTCTGAGATGGCTGTGAAACTCTGTGTGCACGGAGGTTGTCAGGACAACTTTGAATTTTGAGGTCGCTTATGACATCACGGTGAACATGTCCCCCAGGGTGGCCGCATGGTTACAGTCTGAGGATTGGCCTAGGCTAGGCTATTAAAGGGACAGATACCCAGAAACAGGTTTGGCAAACAGAAAGCAGGCACAGAAACTAGAAGAGATAAAACAGAGTCTGATGCAAGGGATAAGAAAGGAACCCTAGGCCACAAGTGAGAATAGAGGGACAGGCACGGAGAGGAGAACATTGTCATCTATTCAAGTCTATGGGGAGGTCATGCTGATTCAAGCTTGCAACTTCATTGGAAACAAGTGGCCGGACTTGGGGTTCATCACACCTACAGTGCCCTTGTGCCTTAAGCATAATGCAAAGTCAAGAAAGATGTCTTGAGGACATTGAACAGAAGAATCGATGCCTCCTTTCCAAGGCCCATAGCATTCTTTGAAGGTCAGTCTCTTTTTCCGAAGCTCTGGTGTCACGTGGGCCCACTGGGCACATGGTAATGTGTCCCAAGAGATGTCTTGGAAGCCTTGAAGGAATGGAGCCCTGTCACGCTTGGGGTATGTCTCTTTGTTTGGAAGTGCTCTACAAGGGTGCTGAAAAGCACCCTCTTCCACAGGGCTTCGTTCCTTCGTGAAGGCTGCCCTCCCAGGCTAGTGTGCTCTGTTTGCCTCCATCGAAATTCTCTCCCCCTACCTCTTGCCGTAGAAGGATTATTGATTATGTGTTTTGACACCATATGTAAGGAAGTTGCACGAAAATTAGAACTTTACAGTTGTGTTTCAAGAAAAATAAACAGGCCAGGGTAGAGGATGTAGGGCAAACAAATGGCACACCCTATAAAAATTAAGTAAGCCCGTATCTGGACGGAATCTAGGGGAACGTTCAAGGATCAGGGGTCAAGTTCGAAACTTCCCAAATCCGGAAAAGAGACAGAAAAATATCTTTCCTGGAGAGTGGAATTCATCCGATTTGTCTAAGTTGTCTTGGAAACATTGTGTCCGTGAAGGGGGTTGCCAGGACCACCTCGAATTTGGAGTTTCTGATCTCAGGATGTCAAACCAACCCACATGACCACGTGTTCTCAGTGCTTAGTTTGACCTAGGCTAGGGTAGCCAAGAGTCCTACAAGTGACCGGTGCAAATTCAAGGACAACAACCAAGAGTCACGAAAGCACTCACACCTCACCCTAGAGAACATACAGCGATTAACGAAATACAAACTAATCCCTTGGAATGAAGGAGAACGGACTGATAAGCATGTCTAAGGGAGATAGCTGAGAAAGACCATGACGAGTATACTATGGAAAAGAAAAAGAGGACCCAGAAAATGGAAGGTGAACAGAAATCACACCTGAATTATCCACAATGAAAGATGATGTCCGTCTTTAGACAGACTCTGCTGGAACGTTTGAAAGTCAGAGAAATTCACAAGCCAAAAAACGGCAGCGAAGGTCAAGCATGGGCTAACTGGGAAGGGTGAGTTATGAGACTGCTCCAAGCAGGCTCTGAAACCTGTATCCAGGAAGCATGCTGGACCTCAGAGACACAATTATGACAAATCCTCTGACATCACAATGGACCCGAAAAACAACCTAGCCTCATCTACACAGTGCTAGAGTTGGGCTCACTAGTATATTTAACTCCCATTGCACTCAACTGCACGTTGCCACTGAACATGTAAGTGGCCGGCCGGTGGTGCAGTGGTGAGGTCCGCACCTTCTGGGTCTGTGGCCCAGTATGGGCTGGGTGGAATCCTCGGTTTGGGCCCCCTCACCACTGCTTCAGTTGTTCTGGTGCAGGCGTCCGAGGTAGAGTAGAGGCAGATGGGAAGGGACGTTGGACAGGGCCAGACTTCCACAGCAAATACAGGAGCATTGCCAGCAGATGTGAGCACAGCAATGCACTTGTGCCAAAACAAAACCAATTAAAAGTTGCAAAGAACAGAAAAACTGAAGCTAAGGAAAAAAAAAACAAAAAAACAGGAGCTTGCCATTACGAAGAATAGGATCTCTGTGAATAACCTTAGCAAAACAGGTGAATTCTATGTTAATTCAAAAACTAGCAAACCTTTGGGGAAAGAAACTCAAGAAGACACAAGAAAAAAAAAGATATCGAGGGATCTAGGAATGGAAGGATTAACACACTTGAAAGGTTCATACCGCAGTAAGGAATCTCTGGATTCCATGCAATCCCAGTCAAAGTTGCAGCAGTATTTGCCACAGAGAAGAAGAGAGAATCCTAAAGTTTCTAGCCAGCAACACGAGACCCTGACTAGGCAAAGGAATCCTCAGGAAAACGAACAAAGCAGCACGTGTCACAATTTCTGATTTCAACATAGAGGACGAAGCGCTAGGTACCGAAACGGCACAGTCTGGGCCCCAAAACAGGCATGAAGACCCATGCAAAACAATTGAGAGCCCAGAGCCCAACTCAAACTTACATGGACAGCCCATTTTGGACCAGGGAGCCAAGTGGAGACAGCGGAGGAAGGAGAGTCTCTACAATAAACGGTGCTGGGAAGCCTGCACAGCCACATGGAACACAACGAGAGTACACCATGATGTTACACCTGGCACACACACCACCTGAAATGGATTAAAGCCTTGAATGGCAGACTTGAAACCGTGAACCTTGTAGGAGAAGACCTAGGCAGAGTGCTCTTTGCCATCTGTCTGAGCCGCCTATTTGGAAGAAGCATGTCTGACTGGGCAAGGGCAACAAAGGAAACAAGAAACAAACGGGACCACATCAAATGCACACACTTCTGCCCACTCAAGGAAACCATCAACTGAATACTAAGACACCACAACGATTGGGAGAGGATGTTTGCAAACCACACATCGGACAAGGGGTGAAAAGCCCAAAGATACAATCAACTCGCACGTCTCCACAAGAAAAAAAACAAGCCAATGAAAACCTGGTCAAAAGATGGAAGCAGAGATTTCTCCGAAGAAGACAGAAAGAGGGCCAGTAGGTGCATGAAAACTTGTTCACCATCATTAAGTCTCAGGAAAATGCAAATCCAAACTGCAAGGCCATGGCAGCTCACTGTGGTCAGCATGGCTAGAAGGAAGCAGACAGGAAATAACAAGTGTCAGAGAGGAGGTGGAGAGAAGGGAAGCCTCCTGCACTGCTGGTGGGAGTGTAACCCGGTGCAGCCACGATGCCAAAGGTGTGGAACTGCCTCAGAAATTTAAGTATCCATGTCCCGTATGACCCAGCTATTAATCTGCCGCTTGCTTATCCAAAAAGTCAGAAAGACTACCGCATAAAGACATGTGCATGGCTGTGTTCACCACAGTCTTACTCCTGATATCCAAGACTTGGAAAGCACCCTGGTGTCCAGCAAGGGATGATTGGAGAAGGAAGATGGGCTATAGCCACACAATGGTATACCACTCAGCCGGAACAAATGATGCAATCCAGCCATTTGTGACCACCAGAATGGCTGTGAGGGTTTTAGGGGAAGTGTAACAAGCCCCAGTGAGAAATTCAAATACCATAGAATCTCACTTACAAGGCGAAGAAAAAGCAAGCACTAACCAACAGGTGGCACTGAACATTTGTATGCGGGCTCCCAGAGGCAAAGAGGGGCGGTGACGGAGGGTGAAAGAGAAGATTAGGCACAAGTGTGTGGTGAGGGCCTGTGATTAGTCTTACACTGGTGAAGATGATGTAAGCTACACAGAAGTCTAAAGCAATGAGGATGTGAATCTGGAAGTTATAGTACGTTCTAATGCAGGGTCATGGCTATAAATTCACCTCAAATCAAAAATCCAAAAAGGGGTCCAGAATGATGTCATAAAGCTTTGGGGGCGGAAAGAGTTTACAGAAGGTGAACTTCCAAGGATGGAAAATCACCTCCAAATGCTTACAGATGCTACAGAAAGGCAGACCATTCCAAATAGGTGAAGAGGAATACTACGAAGAGAACATGATCAGTCCTAAACCCATGAACGAACGGAAAATGTTACCGTCCATGATGTTATTACTAATCACCTTCACGAATAATCCAAACAGGCCCACGTCTTCCCAAGTTCAGGCAAAAGGTTGGTCCAAAAGTACAATTCAGGGCCGGCCCTGTGGTGGAGCAGGTAAGTGCCCACATTCCGCTTGGGCGGCCCGGGCCTCACTGTTTCACATTACGAGTGCATATCACATTAGTAGTGTTAGGAAATATAGATTTCATGGTATGGTGCGGGCAGAGATCACAAATAAGCAGCAATTGTGAGGATACGTTATCAATACGCACAAGAAAAGGAACCATAAGAATATTACAATCTATGGAAGTATCTGGTACACTTCCCAAAGGCAGAAGGAAGGAAAACTTGTGACCTGCCAAGGTGGAATTGGCAGAGTGCCACGAGATGACACCATCATTGTGCATCAGAACATTCCCTGGGCAACTTCAACTTGTGAGGGAGTCCAGGACTTTTTCTGGGTAAGGTCCACCCATTTTGCCATCTACCCAAGATATAAGAGATAAAACCCAGGATAATCTTACAGGAGTGAAACCAGTGTCTAGAGAGAATGTAGGAGCCCTTTCGAAGTTCAAGGAGAAAGATAGAAACTGACAACAATTGCAGAAAAAGGAAAACTATCCTACCTAGACAGGGTGAGGAGTCAGACTGGTCTGAGATGGCTGTGAAACTCTGTGTGCACGGAGGTTGTCAGGACAACTTCGAATTTTGAGGTCGCTTATGACATCACGGTGAACATGTCCCCCAGGGTGGCCGCATGGTTACAGTCTGAGGATTGGCCTAGGCTAGGCTATTAAAGGGACAGATACCCAGAAACAGGTTTGGCAAACAGAAAGCAGGCACAGAAACTAGAAGAGATAAAACAGAGTCTGATGCAAGGGATAAGAAAGGAACCCTAGGCCACAAGTGAGAATAGAGGGACAGGCACGGAGAGGAGAACATTGTCATCTATTCAAGTCTATGGGGAGGTCATGCTGATTCAAGCTTGCAACTTCATTGGAAACAAGTGGCCGGACTTGGGGTTCATCACACCTACAGTGCCCTTGTGCCTTAAGCATAATGCAAAGTCAAGAAAGATGTCTTGAGGACATTGAACAGAAGAATCGATGCCTCCTTTCCAAGGCCCATAGCATTCTTTGAAGGTCAGTCTCTTTTTCCGAAGCTCTGGTGTCACGTGGGCCCACTGGGCACATGGTAATGTGTCCCAAGAGATGTCTTGGAAGCCTTGAAGGAATGGAGCCCTGTCACGCTTGGGGTATGTCTCTTTGTTTGGAAGTGCTCTACAAGGGTGCTGAAAAGCACCCTCTTCCACAGGGCTTCGTTCCTTCGTGAAGGCTGCCCTCCCAGGCTAGTGTGCTCTGTTTGCCTCCATCGAAATTCTCTCCCCCTACCTCTTGCCGTAGAAGGATTATTGATTATGTGTTTTGACACCATATGTAAGGAAGTTGCACGAAAATTAGAACTTTACAGTTGTGTTTCAAGAAAACTAAACAAGCCAGGGTAGAGGATGTAGGGCAAACAAATGGCACACCCTATAAAAATAAAGTAAGCCCGTATCTGGACGGAATCTAGGGGAACGTTCAAGGATCAGGGGTCAAGTTCGAAACTTCCCAAATCCGGAAAAGAGACAGAAAAATATCTTTCCTGGAGAATGGAATTCATCCGATTTGTCTAAGTTGTCTTGGAAACATTGTGTCCGTGAAGGGGGTTGCCAGGACCACCTCGAATTTGGAGTTTCTGATCTCAGGATGTCAAACCAACCCACATGACCACGTGTTCTCAGTGCTTAGTTTGACCTAGGCTAGGGTAGCCAAGAGTCCTACAAGTGACCGGTGCAAATTCAAGGACAACAACCAAGAGTCACGAAAGCACTCACACCTCACCCTAGAGAACATACAGCGATTAACGAAATACAAACTAATCCCTTGGAATGAAGGAGAACGGACTGATAAGCATGTCTAAGGGAGATAGCTGAGAAAGACCATGACGAGTATACTATGGAAAAGAAAAAGAGGACCCAGAAAATGGAAGGTGAACAGAAATCACACCTGAATTATCCACAATGAAAGATGATGTCCGTCTTTAGACAGACTCTGCTGGAACGTTTGAAAGTCAGAGAAATTCACAAGCCAAAAAACGGCAGCGAAGGTCAAGCATGGGCTAACTGGGAAGGGTGAGTTATGAGACTGCTCCAAGCAGGCTCTGAAACCTGTATCCAGGAAGCATGCTGGACCTCAGAGACACAATTATGACAAATCCTCTGACATCACAATGGACCCGAAAAACAACCTAGCCTCATCTACACAGTGCTAGAGTTGGGCACACTAGTATATTTAACTCCCATTGCACTCAACTGCACGTTGCCACTGAACATGTAAGTGGCCGGCCGGTGGTGCAGTGGTGAGGTCCGCACCTTCTGGGTCTGTGGCCCAGTATGGGCTGGGTGGAATCCTCGGTTTGGGCCTCCTCACCTCTGCTTCAGTTGTTCTGGTGCAGGCGTCCGAGGTAGAGTAGAGGCAGAAGGGAAGGGACGTTGGACAGGGCCAGACTTCCACAGCAAATACAGGAGCATTGCCAGCAGATGTGAGCACAGCAATGCACTTGTGCCAAAACAAAACCAATTAAAAGTTGCAAAGAACAGAAAAACTGAAGCTAAGGAAAAAAAAAAACAAAAAAACAGGAGCTTGCCATTACGAAGAATAGGATCTCTGTGAATAACCTTAGCAAAACAGGTGAATTCTATGTTAATTCAAAAACTAGCAAACCTTTGGGGAAAGAAACTCAAGAAGACACAAGAAAAAAAAAGATATCGAGGGATCGAGGAATGGAAGGATTAACACACTTGAAAGGTTCATACCGCAGTAAGGAATCTCTGGATTCCATGCAATCCCAGTCAAAGTTGCAGCAGTATTTGCCACAGAGAAGAAGAGAGAATCCTAAAGTTTCTAGCCAGCAACACGAGACCCTGACTAGGCAAAGGAATCCTCAGGAAAACGAACAAAGCAGCACGTGTCACAATTTCTGATTTCAACATAGAGGACGAAGCGCTAGGTACCGAAACGGCACAGTCTGGGCCCCAAAACAGGCATGAAGACCCATGCAAAACAATTGAGAGCCCAGAGCCCAACTCAAACTTACATGGACAGCCCATTTTGGACCAGGGAGCCAAGTGGAGACAGCGGAGGAAGGAGAGTCTCTACAATAAACGGTGCTGGGAAGCCTGCACAGCCACATGGAACACAACGAGAGTACACCATGATGTTACACCTGGCACACACACCACCTGAAATGGATTAAAGCCTTGAATGGCAGACTTGAAACCGTGAACCTTGTAGGAGAAGACCTAGGCAGAGTGCACTTTGCCATCTGTCTGAGCCGCCTATTTGGAAGAAGCATGTCTGACTGGGCAAGGGCAACAAAGGAAACAAGAAACAAACGGGACCACATCAAATGCACACACTTCTGCCCACTCAAGGAAACCATCAACTGAATACTAAGACACCACAACGATTGGGAGAGGATGTTTGCAAACCACACATCGGACAAGGGGTGAAAAGCCCAAAGATACAATCAACTCGCACGTCTCCACAAGAAAAAAAACAAGCCAATGAAAACCTGGTCAAAAGATGGAAGCAGAGATTTCTCCGAAGAAGACAGAAAGAGGGCCAGTAGGTGCATGAAAACTTGTTCACCATCATGAAGTCTCAGGAAAATGCAAATCCAAACTGCAAGGCCATGGCAGCTCACTGTGGTCAGCATGGCTAGAAGGAAGCAGACAGGAAATAACAAGTGTCAGAGAGGAGGTGGAGAGAAGGGAAGCCTCCTGCACTGCTGGTGGGAGTGTAACCCGGTGCAGCCACGATGCCAAAGGTGTGGAACTGCCTCAGAAGTTTAAGTATCCATGTCCCGTATGACCCAGCTATTAATCTGCCGCTTGCTTATCCAAAAAGTCAGAAAGACTACCGCATAAAGACATGTGCATGGCTGTGTTCACCACAGTCTTACTCCTGATATCCAAGACTTGGAAAGCACCCTGGTGTCCAGCAAGGGATGATTGGAGAAGGAAGATGGGCTATAGCCACACAATGGTATACCACTCAGCCGGAACAAATGATGCAATCCAGCCATTTGTGACCACCAGAATGGCTGTGAGGGTTTTAGGGGAAGTGTAACAAGCCCCAGTGAGAAATTCAAATACCATAGAATCTCACTTACAAGGCGAAGAAAAAGCAAGCACTAACCAACAGGTGGCACTGAACATTTGTATGCGGGCTCCCAGAGGCAAAGAGGGGCGGTGACGGAGGGTGAAAGAGAAGATTAGGCACAAGTGTGTGGTGAGGGCCTGTGATTAGTCTTACACTGGTGAAGATGATGTAAGCTACACAGAAGTCTAAAGCAATGAGGATGTGAATCTGGAAGTTATAGTACGTTCTAATGCAGGGTCATGGCTATAAATTCACCTCAAATCAAAAATCCAAAAAGGGGTCCAGAATGATGTCATAAAGCTTTGGGGGCGGAAAGAGTTTACAGAAGGTGAACTTCCAAGGATGGAAAATCACCTCCAAATGCTTACAGATGCTACAGAAAGGCAGACCATTCCAAATAGGTGAAGAGGAATACTACGAAGAGAACATGATCAGTCCTAAACCCATGAACGAACGGAAAATGTTACCGTCCATGATGTTATTACTAATCACCTTCACGAATAATCCAAACAGGCCCACGTCTTCCCAAGTTCAGGCAAAAGGTTGGTCCAAAAGTACAATTCAGGGCCGGCCCTGTGGTGGAGCAGGTAAGTGCCCACATTCCGCTTGGGCGGCCCGGGCCTCACTGTTTCACATTACGAGTGCATATCACATTAGTAGTGTTAGGAAATATAGATTTCATGGTATGGTGCGGGCAGAGATCACAAATAAGCAGCAATTGTGAGGATACGTTATCAATACGCACAAGAAAAGGAACCATAAGAATATTACAATCTATGGAAGTATCTGGTACACTTCCCAAAGGCAGAAGGAAGGAAAACTTGTGACCTGCCAAGGTGGAATTGGCAGAGTGCCACGAGATGACACCATCATTGTGCATCAGAACATTCCCTGGGCAACTTCAACTTGTGAGGGAGTCCAGGACTTTTTCTGGGTAAGGTCCACCCATTTTGCCATCTACCCAAGATATAAGAGATAAAACCCAGGATAATCTTACAGGAGTGAAACCAGTGTCTAGAGAGAATGTAGGAGCCCTTTCGAAGTTCAAGGAGAAAGATAGAAACTGACAACAATTGCAGAAAAAGGAAAACTATCCTACCTAGACAGGGTGAGGAGTCAGACTGGTCTGAGATGGCTGTGAAACTCTGTGTGCACGGAGGTTGTCAGGACAACTTCGAATTTTGAGGTCGCTTATGACATCACGGTGAACATGTCCCCCAGGGTGGCCGCATGGTTACAGTCTGAGGATTGGCCTAGGCTAGGCTATTAAAGGGACAGATACCCAGAAACAGGTTTGGCAAACAGAAAGCAGGCACAGAAACTAGAAGAGATAAAACAGAGTCTGATGCAAGGGATAAGAAAGGAACCCTAGGCCACAAGTGAGAATAGAGGGACAGGCACGGAGAGGAGAACATTGTCATCTATTCAAGTCTATGGGGAGGTCATGCTGATTCAAGCTTGCAACTTCATTGGAAACAAGTGGCCGGACTTGGGGTTCATCACACCTACAGTGCCCTTGTGCCTTAAGCATAATGCAAAGTCAAGAAAGATGTCTTGAGGACATTGAACAGAAGAATCGATGCCTCCTTTCCAAGGCCCATAGCATTCTTTGCAGGTCAGTCTCTTTTTCCGAAGCTCTGGTGTCACGTGGGCCCACTGGGCACATGGTAATGTGTCCCAAGAGATGTCTTGGAAGCCTTGAAGGAATGGAGCCCTGTCACGCTTGGGGTATGTCTCTTTGTTTGGAAGTGCTCTACAAGGGTGCTGAAAAGCACCCTCTTCCACAGGGCTTCGTTCCTTCGTGAAGGCTGCCCTCCCAGGCTAGTGTGCTCTGTTTGCCTCCATCGAAATTCTCTCCCCCTACCTCTTGCCGTAGAAGGATTATTGATTATGTGTTTTGACACCATATGTAAGGAAGTTGCACGAAAATTAGAACTTTACAGTTGTGTTTCAAGAAAACTAAACAAGCCAGGGTAGAGGATGTAGGGCAAACAAATGGCACACCCTATAAAAATTAAGTAAGCCCGTATCTGGACGGAATCTAGGGGAACGTTCAAGGATCAGGGGTCAAGTTCGAAACTTCCCAAATCCGGAAAAGAGACAGAAAAATATCTTTCCTGGAGAGTGGAATTCATCCGATTTGTCTAAGTTGTCTTGGAAACATTGTGTCCGTGAAGGGGGTTGCCAGGACCACCTCGAATTTGGAGTTTCTGATCTCAGGATGTCAAACCAACCCACATGACCACGTGTTCTCAGTGCTTAGTTTGACCTAGGCTAGGGTAGCCAAGAGTCCTACAAGTGACCGGTGCAAATTCAAGGACAACAACCAAGAGTCACGAAAGCACTCACACCTCACCCTAGAGAACATACAGCGATTAAAGAAATACAAACTAATCCCTTGGAATGAAGGAGAACGGACTGATAAGCATGTCTAAGGGAGATAGCTGAGAAAGACCATGACGAGTATACTATGGAAAAGAAAAAGAGGACCCAGAAAATGGAAGGTGAACAGAAATCACACCTGAATTATCCACAATGAAAGATGATGTCCGTCTTTAGACAGACTCTGCTGGAACGTTTGAAAGTCAGAGAAATTCACAAGCCAAAAAACGGCAGCGAAGGTCAAGCATGGGCTAACTGGGAAGGGTGAGTTATGAGACTGCTCCAAGCAGGCTCTGAAACCTGTATCCAGGAAGCATGCTGGACCTCAGAGACACAATTATGACAAATCCTCTGACATCACAATGGACCCGAAAAACAACCTAGCCTCATCTACACAGTGCTAGAGTTGGGCTCACTAGTATATTTAACTCCCATTGCACTCAACTGCACGTTGCCACTGAACATGTAAGTGGCCGGCCGGTGGTGCAGTGGTGAGGTCCGCACCTTCTGGGTCTGTGGCCCAGTATGGGCTGGGTGGAATCCTCGGTTTGGGCCTCCTCACCACTGCTTCAGTTGTTCTGGTGCAGGCGTCCGAGGTAGAGTAGAGGCAGATGGGAAGGGACGTTGGACAGGGCCAGACTTCCACAGCAAATACAGGAGCATTGCCAGCAGATGTGAGCACAGCAATGCACTTGTGCCAAAACAAAACCAATTAAAAGTTGCAAAGAACAGAAAAACTGAAGCTAAGGAAAAAAAAAACAAAAAAACAGGAGCTTGCCATTACGAAGAATAGGATCTCTGTGAATAACCTTAGCAAAACAGGTGAATTCTATGTTAATTCAAAAACTAGCAAACCTTTGGGGAAAGAAACTCAAGAAGACACAAGAAAAAAAAAGATATCGAGGGATCGAGGAATGGAAGGATTAACACACTTGAAAGGTTCATACCGCAGTAAGGAATCTCTGGATTCCATGCAATCCCAGTCAAAGTTGCAGCAGTATTTGCCACAGAGAAGAAGAGAGAATCCTAAAGTTTCTAGCCAGCAACACGAGACCCTGACTAGGCAAAGGAATCCTCAGGAAAACGAACAAAGCAGCACGTGTCACAATTTCTGATTTCAACATAGAGGACGAAGCGCTAGGTACCGAAACGGCACAGTCTGGGCCCCAAAACAGGCATGAAGACCCATGCAAAACAATTGAGAGCCCAGAGCCCAACTCAAACTTACATGGACAGCCCATTTTGGACCAGCGAGCCAAGTGGAGACAGCGGAGGAAGGAGAGTCTCTACAATAAACGGTGCTGGGAAGCCTGCACAGCCACATGGAACACAACGAGAGTACACCATGATGTTACACCTGGCACACACACCACCTGAAATGGATTAAAGCCTTGAATGGCAGACTTGAAACCGTGAACCTTGTAGGAGAAGACCTAGGCAGAGTGCTCTTTGCCATCTGTCTGAGCCGCCTATTTGGAAGAAGCATGTCTGACTGGGCAAGGGCAACAAAGGAAACAAGAAACAAACGGGACCACATCAAATGCACACACTTCTGCCCACTCAAGGAAACCATCAACTGAATACTAAGACACCACAACGATTGGGAGAGGATGTTTGCAAACCACACATCGGACAAGGGGTGAAAAGCCCAAAGATACAATCAACTCGCACGTCTCCACAAGAAAAAAAACAAGCCAATGAAAACCTGGTCAAAAGATGGAAGCAGAGATTTCTCCGAAGAAGACAGAAAGAGGGCCAGTAGGTGCATGAAAACTTGTTCACCATCATGAAGTCTCAGGAAAATGCAAATCCAAACTGCAAGGCCATGGCAGCTCACTGTGGTCAGCATGGCTAGAAGGAAGCAGACAGGAAATAACAAGTGTCAGAGAGGAGGTGGAGAGAAGGGAAGCCTCCTGCACTGCTGGTGGGAGTGTAACCCGGTGCAGCCACGATGCCAAAGGTGTGGAACTGCCTCAGAAGTTTAAGTATCCATGTCCCGTATGACCCAGCTATTAATCTGCCGCTTGCTTATCCAAAACAGTCAGAAAGACTACCGCATAAAGACATGTGCATGGCTGTGTTCACCACAGTCTTACTCCTGATATCCAAGACTTGGAAAGCACCCTGGTGTCCAGCAAGGGATGATTGGAGAAGGAAGATGGGCTATAGCCACACAATGGTATACCACTCAGCCGGAACAAATGATGCAATCCAGCCATTTGTGACCACCAGAATGGCTGTGAGGGTTTTAGGGGAAGTGTAACAAGCCCCAGTGAGAAATTCAAATACCATAGAATCTCACTTACAAGGAGAAGAAAAAGCAAGCACTAACCAACAGGTGGCACTGAACATTTGTATGCGGGCTCCCAGAGGCAAAGAGGGGCGGTGACGGAGGGTGAAAGAGAAGATTAGGCACAAGTGTGTGGTGAGGGCCTGTGATTAGTCTTACACTGGTGAAGATGATGTAAGCTACACAGAAGTCTAAAGCAATGAGGATGTGAATCTGGAAGTTATAGTACGTTCTAATGCAGGGTCATGGCTATAAATTCACCTCAAATCAAAAATCCAAAAAGGGGTCCAGAATGATGTCATAAAGCTTTGGGGGCGGAAAGAGTTTACAGAAGGTGAACTTCCAAGGATGGAAAATCACCTCCAAATGCTTACAGATGCTACAGAAAGGCAGACCATTCCAAATAGGTGAAGAGGAATACTACGAAGAGAACATGATCAGTCCTAAACCCATGAACGAACGGAAAATGTTACCGTCCATGATGTTATTACTAATCACCTTCACGAATAATCCAAACAGGCCCACGTCTTCCCAAGTTCAGGCAAAAGGTTGGTCCAAAAGTACAATTCAGGGCCGGCCCTGTGGTGGAGCAGGTAAGTGCCCACATTCCGCTTGGGCGGCCCGGGCCTCACTGTTTCACATTACGAGTGCATATCACATTAGTAGTGTTAGGAAATATAGATTTCATGGTATGGTGCGGGCACAGATCATAAATAAGCAGCAATTGTGAGGATACGTTATCAATACGCACAAGAAAAGGAACCATAAGAATATTACAATCTATGGAAGTATCTGGTACACTTCCCAAAGGCAGAAGGAAGGAAAACTTGTGACCTGCCAAGGTGGAATTGGCAGAGTGCCACGAGATGACACCATCATTGTGCATCAGAACATTCCCTGGGCAACTTCAACTTGTGAGGGAGTCCAGGACTTTTTCTGGGTAAGGTCCACCCATTTTGCCATCTACCCAAGATATAAGAGATAAAACCCAGGATAATCTTACAGGAGTGAAACCAGTGTCTAGAGAGAATGTAGGAGCCCTTTCGAAGTTCAAGGAGAAAGATAGAAACTGACAACAATTGCAGAAAAAGGAAAACTATCCTACCTAGACAGGGTGAGGAGTCAGACTGGTCTGAGATGGCTGTGAAACTCTGTGTGCACGGAGGTTGTCAGGACAACTTCGAATTTTGAGGTCGCTTATGACATCACGGTGAACATGTCCCCCAGGGTGGCCGCTTGGTTACAGTCTGAGGATTGGCCTAGGCTAGGCTATTAAAGGGACAGATACCCAGAAACAGGTTTGGCAAACAGAAAGCAGGCACAGAAACTAGAAGAGATAAAACAGAGTCTGATGCAAGGGATAAGAAAGGAACCCTAGGCCACAAGTGAGAATAGAGGGACAGGCACGGAGAGGAGAACATTGTCATCTATTCAAGTCTATGGGGAGGTCATGCTGATTCAAGCTTGCAACTTCATTGGAAACAAGTGGCCGGACTTGGGGTTCATCACACCTACAGTGCCCTTGTGCCTTAAGCATAATGCAAAGTCAAGAAAGATGTCTTGAGGACATTGAACAGAAGAATCGATGCCTCCTTTCCAAGGCCCATAGCATTCTTTGCAGGTCAGTCTCTTTTTCCGAAGCTCTGGTGTCACGTGGGCCCACTGGGCACATGGTAATGTGTCCCAAGAGATGTCTTGGAAGCCTTGAAGGAATGGAGCCCTGTCACGCTTGGGGTATGTCTCTTTGTTTGGAAGTGCTCTACAAGGGTGCTGAAAAGCACCCTCTTCCACAGGGCTTCGTTCCTTCGTGAAGGCTGCCCTCCCAGGCTAGTGTGCTCTGTTTGCCTCCATCGAAATTCTCTCCCCCTACCTCTTGCCGTAGAAGGATTATTGATTATGTGTTTTGACACCATATGTAAGGAAGTTGCACGAAAATTAGAACTTTACAGTTGTGTTTCAAGAAAAATAAACAGGCCAGGGTAGAGGATGTAGGGCAAACAAATGGCACACCCTATAAAAATTAAGTAAGCCCGTATCTGGACGGAATCTAGGGGAACGTTCAAGGATCAGGGGTCAAGTTCGAAACTTCCCAAATCCGGAAAAGAGACAGAAAAATATCTTTCCTGGAGAGTGGAATTCATCCGATTTGTCTAAGTTGTCTTGGAAACATTGTGTCCGTGAAGGGGGTTGCCAGGACCACCTCGAATTTGGAGTTTCTGATCTCAGGATGTCAAACCAACCCACATGACCACGTGTTCTCAGTGCTTAGTTTGACCTAGGCTAGGATAGCCAAGAGTCCTACAAGTGACCGGTGCAAATTCAAGGACAACAACCAAGAGTCACGAAAGCACTCACACCTCACCCTAGAGAACATACAGCGATTAAAGAAATACAAACTAATCCCTCGGAATGAAGGAGAACGGACTGATAAGCATGTCTAAGGGAGATAGCTGAGAAAGACCATGACGAGTATACTATGGAAAAGAAAAAGAGGACCCAGAAAATGGAAGGTGAACAGAAATCACACCTGAATTATCCACAATGAAAGATGATGTCCGTCTTTAGACAGACTCTGCTGGAACGTTTGAAAGTCAGAGAAATTCACAAGCCAAAAAACGGCAGCGAAGGTCAAGCATGGGCTAACTGGGAAGGGTGAGTTATGAGACTGCTCCAAGCAGGCTCTGAAACCTGTATCCAGGAAGCATGCTGGACCTCAGAGACACAATTATGACAAATCCTCTGACATCACAATGGACCCGAAAAACAACCTAGCCTCATCTACACAGTGCTAGAGTTGGGCTCACTAGTATATTTAACTCCCATTGCACTCAACTGCACGTTGCCACTGAACATGTAAGTGGCCGGCCGGTGGTGCAGTGGTGAGGTCCGCACCTTCTGGGTCTGTGGCCCAGTATGGGCTGGGTGGAATCCTCGGTTTGGGCCTCCTCACCACTGCTTCAGTTGTTCTGGTGCAGGCGTCCGAGGTAGAGTAGAGGCAGATGGGAAGGGACGTTGGACAGGGCCAGACTTCCACAGCAAATACAGGAGCATTGCCAGCAGATGTGAGCACAGCAATGCACTTGTGCCAAAACAAAACCAATTAAAAGTTGCAAAGAACAGAAAAACTGAAGCTAAGGAAAAAAAAAACAAAAAAACAGGAGCTTGCCATTACGAAGAATAGGATCTCTGTGAATAACCTTAGCAAAACAGGTGAATTCTATGTTAATTCAAAAACTAGCAAACCTTTGGGGAAAGAAACTCAAGAAGACACAAGAAAAAAAAAGATATCGAGGGATCGAGGAATGGAAGGATTAACACACTTGAAAGGTTCATACCGCAGTAAGGAATCTCTGGATTCCATGCAATCCCAGTCAAAGTTGCAGCAGTATTTGCCACAGAGAAGAAGAGAGAATCCTAAAGTTTCTAGCCAGCAACACGAGACCCTGACTAGGCAAAGGAATCCTCAGGAAAACGAACAAAGCAGCACGTGTCACAATTTCTGATTTCAACATAGAGGACGAAGCGCTAGGTACCGAAACGGCACAGTCTGGGCCCCAAAACAGGCATGAAGACCCATGCAAAACAATTGAGAGCCCAGAGCCCAACTCAAACTTACATGGACAGCCCATTTTGGACCAGCGAGCCAAGTGGAGACAGCGGAGGAAGGAGAGTCTCTACAATAAACGGTGCTGGGAAGCCTGCACAGCCACATGGAACACAACGAGAGTACACCATGATGTTACACCTGGCACACACACCACCTGAAATGGATTAAAGCCTTGAATGGCAGACTTGAAACCGTGAACCTTGTAGGAGAAGACCTAGGCAGAGTGCTCTTTGCCATCTGTCTGAGCCGCCTATTTGGAAGAAGCATGTCTGACTGGGCAAGGGCAACAAAGGAAACAAGAAACAAACGGGACCACATCAAATGCACACACTTCTGCCCACTCAAGGAAACCATCAACTGAATACTAAGACACCACAACGATTGGGAGAGGATGTTTGCAAACCACACATCGGACAAGGGGTGAAAAGCCCAAAGATACAATCAACTCGCACGTCTCCACAAGAAAAAAAACAAGCCAATGAAAACCTGGTCAAAAGATGGAAGCAGAGATTTCTCCGAAGAAGACAGAAAGAGGGCCAGTAGGTGCATGAAAACTTGTTCACCATCATGAAGTCTCAGGAAAATGCAAATCCAAACTGCAAGGCCATGGCAGCTCACTGTGGTCAGCATGGCTAGAAGGAAGCAGACAGGAAATAACAAGTGTCAGAGAGGAGGTGGAGAGAAGGGAAGCCTCCTGCACTGCTGGTGGGAGTGTAACCCGGTGCAGCCACGATGCCAAAGGTGTGGAACTGCCTCAGAAGTTTAAGTATCCATGTCCCGTATGACCCAGCTATTAATCTGCCGCTTGCTTATCCAAAACAGTCAGAAAGACTACCGCATAAAGACATGTGCATGGCTGTGTTCACCACAGTCTTACTCCTGATATCCAAGACTTGGAAAGCACCCTGGTGTCCAGCAAGGGATGATTGGAGAAGGAAGATGGGCTATAGCCACACAATGGTATACCACTCAGCCGGAACAAATGATGCAATCCAGCCATTTGTGACCACCAGAATGGCTGTGAGGGTTTTAGGGGAAGTGTAACAAGCCCCAGTGAGAAATTCAAATACCATAGAATCTCACTTACAAGGCGAAGAAAAAGCAAGCACTAACCAACAGGTGGCACTGAACATTTGTATGCGGGCTCCCAGAGGCAAAGAGGGGCGGTGACGGAGGGTGAAAGAGAAGATTAGGCACAAGTGTGTGGTGAGGGCCTGTGATTAGTCTTACACTGGTGAAGATGATGTAAGCTACACAGAAGTCTAAAGCAATGAGGATGTGAATCTGGAAGTTATAGTACGTTCTAATGCAGGGTCATGGCTATAAATTCACCTCAAATCAAAAATCCAAAAAGGGGTCCAGAATGATGTCATAAAGCTTTGGGGGCGGAAAGAGTTTACAGAAGGTGAACTTCCAAGGATGGAAAATCACCTCCAAATGCTTACAGATGCTACAGAAAGGCAGACCATTCCAAATAGGTGAAGAGGAATACTACGAAGAGAACATGATCAGTCCTAAACCCATGAACGAACGGAAAATGTTACCGTCCATGATGTTATTACTAATCACCTTCACGAATAATCCAAACAGGCCCACGTCTTCCCAAGTTCAGGCAAAAGGTTGGTCCAAAAGTACAATTCAGGGCCGGCCCTGTGGTGGAGCAGGTAAGTGCCCACATTCCGCTTGGGCGGCCCGGGCCTCACTGTTTCACATTACGAGTGCATATCACATTAGTAGTGTTAGGAAATATAGATTTCATGGTATGGTGCGGGCAGAGATCATAAATAAGCAGCAATTGTGAGGATACGTTATCAATACGCACAAGAAAAGGAACCATAAGAATATTACAATCTATGGAAGTATCTGGTACACTTCCCAAAGGCAGAAGGAAGGAAAACTTGTGACCTGCCAAGGTGGAATTGGCAGAGTGCCACGAGATGACACCATCATTGTGCATCAGAACATTCCCTGGGCAACTTCAACTTGTGAGGGAGTCCAGGACTTTTTCTGGGTAAGGTCCACCCATTTTGCCATCTACCCAAGATATAAGAGATAAAACCCAGGATAATCTTACAGGAGTGAAACCAGTGTCTAGAGAGAATGTAGGAGCCCTTTCGAAGTTCAAGGAGAAAGATAGAAACTGACAACAATTGCAGAAAAAGGAAAACTATCCTACCTAGACAGGGTGAGGAGTCAGACTGGTCTGAGATGGCTGTGAAACTCTGTGTGCACGGAGGTTGTCAGGACAACTTCGAATTTTGAGGTCGCTTATGACATCACGGTGAACATGTCCCCCAGGGTGGCCGCTTGGTTACAGTCTGAGGATTGGCCTAGGCTAGGCTATTAAAGGGACAGATACCCAGAAACAGGTTTGGCAAACAGAAAGCAGGCACAGAAACTAGAAGAGATAAAACAGAGTCTGATGCAAGGGATAAGAAAGGAACCCTAGGCCACAAGTGAGAATAGAGGGACAGGCACGGAGAGGAGAACATTGTCATCTATTCAAGTCTATGGGGAGGTCATGCTGATTCAAGCTTGCAACTTCATTGGAAACAAGTGGCCGGACTTGGGGTTCATCACACCTACAGTGCCCTTGTGCCTTAAGCATAATGCAAAGTCAAGAAAGATGTCTTGAGGACATTGAACAGAAGAATCGATGCCTCCTTTCCAAGGCCCATAGCATTCTTTGCAGGTCAGTCTCTTTTTCCGAAGCTCTGGTGTCACGTGGGCCCACTGGGCACATGGTAATGTGTCCCAAGAGATGTCTTGGAAGCCTTGAAGGAATGGAGCCCTGTCACGCTTGGGGTATGTCTCTTTGTTTGGAAGTGCTCTACAAGGGTGCTGAAAAGCACCCTCTTCCACAGGGCTTCGTTCCTTCGTGAAGGCTGCCCTCCCAGGCTAGTGTGCTCTGTTTGCCTCCATCGAAATTCTCTCCCCCTACCTCTTGCCGTAGAAGGATTATTGATTATGTGTTTTGACACCATATGTAAGGAAGTTGCACGAAAATTAGAACTTTACAGTTGTGTTTCAAGAAAAATAAACAGGCCAGGGTAGAGGATGTAGGGCAAACAAATGGCACACCCTATAAAAATTAAGTAAGCCCGTATCTGGACGGAATCTAGGGGAACGTTCAAGGATCAGGGGTCAAGTTCGAAACTTCCCAAATCCGGAAAAGAGACAGAAAAATATCTTTCCTGGAGAGTGGAATTCATCCGATTTGTCTAAGTTGTCTTGGAAACATTGTGTCCGTGAAGGGGGTTGCCAGGACCACCTCGAATTTGGAGTTTCTGATCTCAGGATGTCAAACCAACCCACATGACCACGTGTTCTCAGTGCTTAGTTTGACCTAGGCTAGGATAGCCAAGAGTCCTACAAGTGACCGGTGCAAATTCAAGGACAACAACCAAGAGTCACGAAAGCACTCACACCTCACCCTAGAGAACATACAGCGATTAAAGAAATACAAACTAATCCCTCGGAATGAAGGAGAACGGACTGATAAGCATGTCTAAGGGAGATAGCTGAGAAAGACCATGACGAGTATACTATGGAAAAGAAAAAGAGGACCCAGAAAATGGAAGGTGAACAGAAATCACACCTGAATTATCCACAATGAAAGATGATGTCCGTCTTTAGACAGACTCTGCTGGAACGTTTGAAAGTCAGAGAAATTCACAAGCCAAAAAACGGCAGCGAAGGTCAAGCATGGGCTAACTGGGAAGGGTGAGTTATGAGACTGCTCCAAGCAGGCTCTGAAACCTGTATCCAGGAAGCATGCTGGACCTCAGAGACACAATTATGACAAATCCTCTGACATCACAATGGACCCGAAAAACAACCTAGCCTCATCTACACAGTGCTAGAGTTGGGCTCACTAGTATATTTAACTCCCATTGCACTCAACTGCACGTTGCCACTGAACATGTAAGTGGCCGGCCGGTGGTGCAGTGGTGAGGTGCGCACCTTCTGGGTCTGTGGCCCAGTATGGGCTGGGTGGAATCCTCGGTTTGGGCCTCCTCACCACTGCTTCAGTTGTTCTGGTGCAGGCGTCCGAGGTAGAGTAGAGGCAGATGGGAAGGGACGTTGGACAGGGCCAGACTTCCACAGCAAATACAGGAGCATTGCCAGCAGATGTGAGCACAGCAATGCACTTGTGCCAAAACAAAACCAATTAAAAGTTGCAAAGAACAGAAAAACTGAAGCTAAGGAAAAAAAAAACAAAAAAACAGGAGCTTGCCATTACGAAGAATAGGATCTCTGTGAATAACCTTAGCAAAACAGGTGAATTCTATGTTAATTCAAAAACTAGCAAACCTTTGGGGAAAGAAACTCAAGAAGACACAAGAAAAAAAAAGATATCGAGGGATCGAGGAATGGAAGGATTAACACACTTGAAAGGTTCATACCGCAGTAAGGAATCTCTGGATTCCATGCAATCCCAGTCAAAGTTGCAGCAGTATTTGCCACAGAGAAGAAGAGAGAATCCTAAAGTTTCTAGCCAGCAACACGAGACCCTGACTAGGCAAAGGAATCCTCAGGAAAACGAACAAAGCAGCACGTGTCACAATTTCTGATTTCAACATAGAGGACGAAGCGCTAGGTACCGAAACGGCACAGTCTGGGCCCCAAAACAGGCATGAAGACCCATGCAAAACAATTGAGAGCCCAGAGCCCAACTCAAACTTACATGGACAGCCCATTTTGGACCAGCGAGCCAAGTGGAGACAGCGGAGGAAGGAGAGTCTCTACAATAAACGGTGCTGGGAAGCCTGCACAGCCACATGGAACACAACGAGAGTACACCATGATGTTACACCTGGCACACACACCACCTGAAATGGATTAAAGCCTTGAATGGCAGACTTGAAACCGTGAACCTTGTAGGAGAAGACCTAGGCAGAGTGCTCTTTGCCATCTGTCTGAGCCGCCTATTTGGAAGAAGCATGTCTGACTGGGCAAGGGCAACAAAGGAAACAAGAAACAAACGGGACCACATCAAATGCACACACTTCTGCCCACTCAAGGAAACCATCAACTGAATACTAAGACACCACAACGATTGGGAGAGGATGTTTGCAAACCACACATCGGACAAGGGGTGAAAAGCCCAAAGATACAATCAACTCGCACGTCTCCACAAGAAAAAAAACAAGCCAATGAAAACCTGGTCAAAAGATGGAAGCAGAGATTTCTCCGAAGAAGACAGAAAGAGGGCCAGTAGGTGCATGAAAACTTGTTCACCATCATGAAGTCTCAGGAAAATGCAAATCCAAACTGCAAGGCCATGGCAGCTCACTGTGGTCAGCATGGCTAGAAGGAAGCAGACAGGAAATAACAAGTGTCAGAGAGGAGGTGGAGAGAAGGGAAGCCTCCTGCACTGCTGGTGGGAGTGTAACCCGGTGCAGCCACGATGCCAAAGGTGTGGAACTGCCTCAGAAGTTTAAGTATCCATGTCCCGTATGACCCAGCTATTAATCTGCCGCTTGCTTATCCAAAACAGTCAGAAAGACTACCGCATAAAGACATGTGCATGGCTGTGTTCACCACAGTCTTACTCCTGATATCCAAGACTTGGAAAGCACCCTGGTGTCCAGCAAGGGATGATTGGAGAAGGAAGATGGGCTATAGCCACACAATGGTATACCACTCAGCCGGAACAAATGATGCAATCCAGCCATTTGTGACCACCAGAATGGCTGTGAGGGTTTTAGGGGAAGTGTAACAAGCCCCAGTGAGAAATTCAAATACCATAGAATCTCACTTACAAGGAGAAGAAAAAGCAAGCACTAACCAACAGGTGGCACTGAACATTTGTATGCGGGCTCCCAGAGGCAAAGAGGGGCGGTGACGGAGGGTGAAAGAGAAGATTAGGCACAAGTGTGTGGTGAGGGCCTGTGATTAGTCTTACACTGGTGAAGATGATGTAAGCTACACAGAAGTCTAAAGCAATGAGGATGTGAATCTGGAAGTTATAGTACGTTCTAATGCAGGGTCATGGCTATAAATTCACCTCAAATCAAAAATCCAAAAAGGGGTCCAGAATGATGTCATAAAGCTTTGGGGGCGGAAAGAGTTTACAGAAGGTGAACTTCCAAGGATGGAAAATCACCTCCAAATGCTTACAGATGCTACAGAAAGGCAGACCATTCCAAATAGGTGAAGAGGAATACTACGAAGAGAACATGATCAGTCCTAAACCCATGAACGAACGGAAAATGTTACCGTCCATGATGTTATTACTAATCACCTTCACGAATAATCCAAACAGGCCCACGTCTTCCCAAGTTCAGGCAAAAGGTTGGTCCAAAAGTACAATTCAGGGCCGGCCCTGTGGTGGAGCAGGTAAGTGCCCACATTCCGCTTGGGCGGCCCGGGCCTCACTGTTTCACATTACGAGTGCATATCACATTAGTAGTGTTAGGAAATATAGATTTCATGGTATGGTGCGGGCAGAGATCATAAATAAGCAGCAATTGTGAGGATACGTTATCAATACGCACAAGAAAAGGAACCATAAGAATATTACAATCTATGGAAGTATCTGGTACACTTCCCAAAGGCAGAAGGAAGGAAAACTTGTGACCTGCCAAGGTGGAATTGGCAGAGTGCCACGAGATGACACCATCATTGTGCATCAGAACATTCCCTGGGCAACTTCAACTTGTGAGGGAGTCCAGGACTTTTTCTGGGTAAGGTCCACCCATTTTGCCATCTACCCAAGATATAAGAGATAAAACCCAGGATAATCTTACAGGAGTGAAACCAGTGTCTAGAGAGAATGTAGGAGCCCTTTCGAAGTTCAAGGAGAAAGATAGAAACTGACAACAATTGCAGAAAAAGGAAAACTATCCTACCTAGACAGGGTGAGGAGTCAGACTGGTCTGAGATGGCTGTGAAACTCTGTGTGCACGGAGGTTGTCAGGACAACTTCGAATTTTGAGGTCGCTTATGACATCACGGTGAACATGTCCCCCAGGGTGGCCGCTTGGTTACAGTCTGAGGATTGGCCTAGGCTAGGCTATTAAAGGGACAGATACCCAGAAACAGGTTTGGCAAACAGAAAGCAGGCACAGAAACTAGAAGAGATAAAACAGAGTCTGATGCAAGGGATAAGAAAGGAACCCTAGGCCACAAGTGAGAATAGAGGGACAGGCACGGAGAGGAGAACATTGTCATCTATTCAAGTCTATGGGGAGGTCATGCTGATTCAAGCTTGCAACTTCATTGGAAACAAGTGGCCGGACTTGGGGTTCATCACACCTACAGTGCCCTTGTGCCTTAAGCATAATGCAAAGTCAAGAAAGATGTCTTGAGGACATTGAACAGAAGAATCGATGCCTCCTTTCCAAGGCCCATAGCATTCTTTGCAGGTCAGTCTCTTTTTCCGAAGCTCTGGTGTCACGTGGGCCCACTGGGCACATGGTAATGTGTCCCAAGAGATGTCTTGGAAGCCTTGAAGGAATGGAGCCCTGTCACGCTTGGGGTATGTCTCTTTGTTTGGAAGTGCTCTACAAGGGTGCTGAAAAGCACCCTCTTCCACAGGGCTTCGTTCCTTCGTGAAGGCTGCCCTCCCAGGCTAGTGTGCTCTGTTTGCCTCCATCGAAATTCTCTCCCCCTACCTCTTGCCGTAGAAGGATTATTGATTATGTGTTTTGACACCATATGTAAGGAAGTTGCACGAAAATTAGAACTTTACAGTTGTGTTTCAAGAAAAATAAACAGGCCAGGGTAGAGGATGTAGGGCAAACAAATGGCACACCCTATAAAAATTAAGTAAGCCCGTATCTGGACGGAATCTAGGGGAACGTTCAAGGATCAGGGGTCAAGTTCGAAACTTCCCAAATCCGGAAAAGAGACAGAAAAATATCTTTCCTGGAGAGTGGAATTCATCCGATTTGTCTAAGTTGTCTTGGAAACATTGTGTCCGTGAAGGGGGTTGCCAGGACCACCTCGAATTTGGAGTTTCTGATCTCAGGATGTCAAACCAACCCACATGACCACGTGTTCTCAGTGCTTAGTTTGACCTAGGCTAGGATAGCCAAGAGTCCTACAAGTGACCGGTGCAAATTCAAGGACAACAACCAAGAGTCACGAAAGCACTCACACCTCACCCTAGAGAACATACAGCGATTAAAGAAATACAAACTAATCCCTCGGAATGAAGGAGAACGGACTGATAAGCATGTCTAAGGGAGATAGCTGAGAAAGACCATGACGAGTATACTATGGAAAAGAAAAAGAGGACCCAGAAAATGGAAGGTGAACAGAAATCACACCTGAATTATCCACAATGAAAGATGATGTCCGTCTTTAGACAGACTCTGCTGGAACGTTTGAAAGTCAGAGAAATTCACAAGCCAAAAAACGGCAGCGAAGGTCAAGCATGGGCTAACTGGGAAGGGTGAGTTATGAGACTGCTCCAAGCAGGCTCTGAAACCTGTATCCAGGAAGCATGCTGGACCTCAGAGACACAATTATGACAAATCCTCTGACATCACAATGGACCCGAAAAACAACCTAGCCTCATCTACACAGTGCTAGAGTTGGGCTCACTAGTATATTTAACTCCCATTGCACTCAACTGCACGTTGCCACTGAACATGTAAGTGGCCGGCCGGTGGTGCAGTGGTGAGGTGCGCACCTTCTGGGTCTGTGGCCCAGTATGGGCTGGGTGGAATCCTCGGTTTGGGCCTCCTCACCACTGCTTCAGTTGTTCTGGTGCAGGCGTCCGAGGTAGAGTAGAGGCAGATGGGAAGGGACGTTGGACAGGGCCAGACTTCCACAGCAAATACAGGAGCATTGCCAGCAGATGTGAGCACAGCAATGCACTTGTGCCAAAACAAAACCAATTAAAAGTTGCAAAGAACAGAAAAACTGAAGCTAAGGAAAAAAAAAACAAAAAAACAGGAGCTTGCCATTACGAAGAATAGGATCTCTGTGAATAACCTTAGCAAAACAGGTGAATTCTATGTTAATTCAAAAACTAGCAAACCTTTGGGGAAAGAAACTCAAGAAGACACAAGAAAAAAAAAGATATCGAGGGATCGAGGAATGGAAGGATTAACACACTTGAAAGGTTCATACCGCAGTAAGGAATCTCTGGATTCCATGCAATCCCAGTCAAAGTTGCAGCAGTATTTGCCACAGAGAAGAAGAGAGAATCCTAAAGTTTCTAGCCAGCAACACGAGACCCTGACTAGGCAAAGGAATCCTCAGGAAAACGAACAAAGCAGCACGTGTCACAATTTCTGATTTCAACATAGAGGACGAAGCGCTAGGTACCGAAACGGCACAGTCTGGGCCCCAAAACAGGCATGAAGACCCATGCAAAACAATTGAGAGCCCAGAGCCCAACTCAAACTTACATGGACAGCCCATTTTGGACCAGCGAGCCAAGTGGAGACAGCGGAGGAAGGAGAGTCTCTACAATAAACGGTGCTGGGAAGCCTGCACAGCCACATGGAACACAACGAGAGTACACCATGATGTTACACCTGGCACACACACCACCTGAAATGGATTAAAGCCTTGAATGGCAGACTTGAAACCGTGAACCTTGTAGGAGAAGACCTAGGCAGAGTGCTCTTTGCCATCTGTCTGAGCCGCCTATTTGGAAGAAGCATGTCTGACTGGGCAAGGGCAACAAAGGAAACAAGAAACAAACGGGACCACATCAAATGCACACACTTCTGCCCACTCAAGGAAACCATCAACTGAATACTAAGACACCACAACGATTGGGAGAGGATGTTTGCAAACCACACATCGGACAAGGGGTGAAAAGCCCAAAGATACAATCAACTCGCACGTCTCCACAAGAAAAAAAACAAGCCAATGAAAACCTGGTCAAAAGATGGAAGCAGAGATTTCTCCGAAGAAGACAGAAAGAGGGCCAGTAGGTGCATGAAAACTTGTTCACCATCATGAAGTCTCAGGAAAATGCAAATCCAAACTGCAAGGCCAGGGCAGCTCACTGTGGTCAGCATGGCTAGAAGGAAGCAGACAGGAAATAACAAGTGTCAGAGAGGAGGTGCAGAGAAGGGAAGCCTCCTGCACTGCTGGTGGGAGTGTAACCCGGTGCAGCCACGATGCCAAAGGTGTGGAACTGCCTCAGAAGTTTAAGTATCCATGTCCCGTATGACCCAGCTATTAATCTGCCGCTTGCTTATCCAAAACAGTCAGAAAGACTACCGCATAAAGACATGTGCATGGCTGTGTTCACCACAGTCTTACTCCTGATATCCAAGACTTGGAAAGCACCCTGGTGTCCAGCAAGGGATGATTGGAGAAGGAAGATGGGCTATAGCCACACAATGGTATACCACTCAGCCGGAACAAATGATGCAATCCAGCCATTTGTGACCACCAGAATGGCTGTGAGGGTTTTAGGGGAAGTGTAACAAGCCCCAGTGAGAAATTCAAATACCATAGAATCTCACTTACAAGGAGAAGAAAAAGCAAGCACTAACCAACAGGTGGCACTGAACATTTGTATGCGGGCTCCCAGAGGCAAAGAGGGGCGGTGACGGAGGGTGAAAGAGAAGATTAGGCACAAGTGTGTGGTGAGGGCCTGTGATTAGTCTTACACTGGTGAAGATGATGTAAGCTACACAGAAGTCTAAAGCAATGAGGATGTGAATCTGGAAGTTATAGTACGTTCTAATGCAGGGTCATGGCTATAAATTCACCTCAAATCAAAAATCCAAAAAGGGGTCCAGAATGATGTCATAAAGCTTTGGGGGCGGAAAGAGTTTACAGAAGGTGAACTTCCAAGGATGGAAAATCACCTCCAAATGCTTACAGATGCTACAGAAAGGCAGACCATTCCAAATAGGTGAAGAGGAATACTACGAAGAGAACATGATCAGTCCTAAACCCATGAACGAACGGAAAATGTTACCGTCCATGATGTTATTACTAATCACCTTCACGAATAATCCAAACAGGCCCACGTCTTCCCAAGTTCAGGCAAAAGGTTGGTCCAAAAGTACAATTCAGGGCCGGCCCTGTGGTGGAGCAGGTAAGTGCCCACATTCCGCTTGGGCGGCCCGGGCCTCACTGTTTCACATTACGAGTGCATATCACATTAGTAGTGTTAGGAAATATAGATTTCATGGTATGGTGCGGGCACAGATCATAAATAAGCAGCAATTGTGAGGATACGTTATCAATACGCACAAGAAAAGGAACCATAAGAATATTACAATCTATGGAAGTATCTGGTACACTTCCCAAAGGCAGAAGGAAGGAAAACTTGTGACCTGCCAAGGTGGAATTGGCAGAGTGCCACGAGATGACACCATCATTGTGCATCAGAACATTCCCTGGGCAACTTCAACTTGTGAGGGAGTCCAGGACTTTTTCTGGGTAAGGTCCACCCATTTTGCCATCTACCCAAGATATAAGAGATAAAACCCAGGATAATCTTACAGGAGTGAAACCAGTGTCTAGAGAGAATGTAGGAGCCCTTTCGAAGTTCAAGGAGAAAGATAGAAACTGACAACAATTGCAGAAAAAGGAAAACTATCCTACCTAGACAGGGTGAGGAGTCAGACTGGTCTGAGATGGCTGTGAAACTCTGTGTGCACGGAGGTTGTCAGGACAACTTCGAATTTTGAGGTCGCTTATGACATCACGGTGAACATGTCCCCCAGGGTGGCCGCATGGTTACAGTCTGAGGATTGGCCTAGGCTAGGCTATTAAAGGGACAGATACCCAGAAACAGGTTTGGCAAACAGAAAGCAGGCACAGAAACTAGAAGAGATAAAACAGAGTCTGATGCAAGGGATAAGAAAGGAACCCTAGGCCACAAGTGAGAATAGAGGGACAGGCACGGAGAGGAGAACATTGTCATCTATTCAAGTCTATGGGGAGGTCATGCTGATTCAAGCTTGCAACTTCATTGGAAACAAGTGGCCGGACTTGGCGTTCATCACACCTACAGTGCCCTTGTGCCTTAAGCATAATGCAAAGTCAAGAAAGATGTCTTGAGGACATTGAAGAGAAGAATCGATGCCTCCTTTCCAAGGCCCATAGCATTCTTTGCAGGTCAGTCTCTTTTTCCGAAGCTCTGGTGTCACGTGGGCCCACTGGGCACATGGTAATGTGTCCCAAGAGATGTCTTGGAAGCCTTGAAGGAATGGAGCCCTGTCACGCTTGGGGTATGTCTCTTTGTTTGGAAGTGCTCTACAAGGGTGCTGAAAAGCACCCTCTTCCACAGGGCTTCGTTCCTTCGTGAAGGCTGCCCTCCCAGGCTAGTGTGCTCTGTTTGCCTCCATCGAAATTCTCTCCCCCTACCTCTTGCCGTAGAAGGATTATTGATTATGTGTTTTGACACCATATGTAAGGAAGTTGCACGAAAATTAGAACTTTACAGTTGTGTTTCAAGAAAAATAAACAGGCCAGGGTAGAGGATGTAGGGCAAACAAATGGCACACCCTATAAAAATTAAGTAAGCCCGTATCTGGACGGAATCTAGGGGAACGTTCAAGGATCAGGGGTCAAGTTCGAAACTTCCCAAATCCGGAAAAGAGACAGAAAAATATCTTTCCTGGAGAGTGGAATTCATCCGATTTGTCTAAGTTGTCTTGGAAACATTGTGTCCGTGAAGGGGGTTGCCAGGACCACCTCGAATTTGGAGTTTCTGATCTCAGGATGTCAAACCAACCCACATGACCACGTGTTCTCAGTGCTTAGTTTGACCTAGGCTAGGGTAGCCAAGAGTCCTACAAGTGACCGGTGCAAATTCAAGGACAACAACCAAGAGTCACGAAAGCACTCACACCTCACCCTAGAGAACATACAGCGATTAAAGAAATACAAACTAATCCCTTGGAATGAAGGAGAACGGACTGATAAGCATGTCTAAGGGAGATAGCTGAGAAAGACCATGACGAGTATACTATGGAAAAGAAAAAGAGGACCCAGAAAATGGAAGGTGAACAGAAATCACACCTGAATTATCCACAATGAAAGATGATGTCCGTCTTTAGACAGACTCTGCTGGAACGTTTGAAAGTCAGAGAAATTCACAAGCCAAAAAACGGCAGCGAAGGTCAAGCATGGGCTAACTGGGAAGGGTGAGTTATGAGACTGCTCCAAGCAGGCTCTGAAACCTGTATCCAGGAAGCATGCTGGACCTCAGAGACACAATTATGACAAATCCTCTGACATCACAATGGACCCGAAAAACAACCTAGCCTCATCTACACAGTGCTAGAGTTGGGCTCACTAGTATATTTAACTCCCATTGCACTCAACTGCACGTTGCCACTGAACATGTAAGTGGCCGGCCGGTGGTGCAGTGGTGAGGTCCGCACCTTCTGGGTCTGTGGCCCAGTATGGGCTGGGTGGAATCCTCGGTTTGGGCCTCCTCACCTCTGCTTCAGTTGTTCTGGTGCAGGCGTCCGAGGTAGAGTAGAGGCAGATGGGAAGGGACGTTGGACAGGGCCAGACTTCCACAGCAAATACAGGAGCATTGCCAGCAGATGTGAGCACAGCAATGCACTTGTGCCAAAACAAAACCAATTAAAAGTTGCAAAGAATAGAAAAACTGAAGCTAAGGAAAAAAAAAACAAAAAAACAGGAGCTTGCCATTACGAAGAATAGGATCTCTGTGAATAACCTTAGCAAAACAGGTGAATTCTATGTTAATTCAAAAACTAGCAAACCTTTGGGGAAAGAAACTCAAGAAGACACAAGAAAAAAAAAGATATCGAGGGATCGAGGAATGGAAGGATTAACACACTTGAAAGGTTCATACCGCAGTAAGGAATCTCTGGATTCCATGCAATCCCAGTCAAAGTTGCAGCAGTATTTGCCACAGAGAAGAAGAGAGAATCCTAAAGTTTCTAGCCAGCAACACGAGACCCTGACTAGGCAAAGGAATCCTCAGGAAAACGAACAAAGCAGCACGTGTCACAATTTCTGATTTCAACATAGAGGACGAAGCGCTAGGTACCGAAACGGCACAGTCTGGGCCCCAAAACAGGCATGAAGACCCATGCAAAACAATTGAGAGCCCAGAGCCCAACTCAAACTTACATGGACAGCCCATTTTGGACCAGGGAGCCAAGTGGAGACAGCGGAGGAAGGAGAGTCTCTACAATAAACGGTGCTGGGAAGCCTGCACAGCCACATGGAACACAACGAGAGTACACCATGATGTTACACCTGGCACACACACCACCTGAAATGGATTAAAGCCTTGAATGGCAGACTTGAAACCGTGAACCTTGTAGGAGAAGACCTAGGCAGAGTGCTCTTTGCCATCTGTCTGAGCCGCCTATTTGGAAGAAGCATGTCTGACTGGGCAAGGGCAACAAAGGAAACAAGAAACAAACGGGACCACATCAAATGCACACACTTCTGCCCACTCAAGGAAACCATCAACTGAATACTAAGACACCACAACGATTGGGAGAGGATGTTTGCAAACCACACATCGGACAAGGGGTGAAAAGCCCAAAGATACAATCAACTCGCACGTCTCCACAAGAAAAAAAACAAGCCAATGAAAACCTGGTCAAAAGATGGAAGCAGAGATTTCTCCGAAGAAGACAGAAAGAGGGCCAGTAGGTGCATGAAAACTTGTTCACCATCATGAAGTCTCAGGAAAATGCAAATCCAAACTGCAAGGCCATGGCAGCTCACTGTGGTCAGCATGGCTAGAAGGAAGCAGACAGGAAATAACAAGTGTCAGAGAGGAGGTGGAGAGAAGGGAAGCCTCCTGCACTGCTGGTGGGAGTGTAACCCGGTGCAGCCACGATGCCAAAGGTGTGGAACTGCCTCAGAAGTTTAAGTATCCATGTCCCGTATGACCCAGCTATTAATCTGCCGCTTGCTTATCCAAAACAGTCAGAAAGACTACCGCATAAAGACATGTGCATGGCTGTGTTCACCACAGTCTTACTCCTGATATCCAAGACTTGGAAAGCACCCTGGTGTCCAGCAAGGGATGATTGGAGAAGGAAGATGGGCTATAGCCACACAATGGTATACCACTCAGCCGGAACAAATGATGCAATCCAGCCATTTGTGACCACCAGAATGGCTGTGAGGGTTTTAGGGGAAGTGTAACAAGCCCCAGTGAGAAATTCAAATACCATAGAATCTCACTTACAAGGAGAAGAAAAAGCAAGCACTAACCAACAGGTGGCACTGAACATTTGTATGCGGGCTCCCAGAGGCAAAGAGGGGCGGTGACGGAGGGTGAAAGAGAAGATTAGGCACAAGTGTGTGGTGAGGGCCTGTGATTAGTCTTACACTGGTGAAGATGATGTAAGCTACACAGAAGTCTAAAGCAATGAGGATGTGAATCTGGAAGTTATAGTACGTTCTAATGCAGGGTCATGGCTATAAATTCACCTCAAATCAAAAATCCAAAAAGGGGTCCAGAATGATGTCATAAAGCTTTGGGGGCGGAAAGAGTTTACAGAAGGTGAACTTCCAAGGATGGAAAATCACCTCCAAATGCTTACAGATGCTACAGAAAGGCAGACCATTCCAAATAGGTGAAGAGGAATACTACGAAGAGAACATGATCAGTCCTAAACCCATGAACGAACGGAAAATGTTACCGTCCATGATGTTATTACTAATCACCTTCACGAATAATCCAAACAGGCCCACGTCTTCCCAAGTTCAGGCAAAAGGTTGGTCCAAAAGTACAATTCAGGGCCGGCCCTGTGGTGGAGCAGGTAAGTGCCCACATTCCGCTTGGGCGGCCCGGGCCTCACTGTTTCACATTACGAGTGCATATCACATTAGTAGTGTTAGGAAATATAGATTTCATGGTATGGTGCGGGCAGAGATCATAAATAAGCAGCAATTGTGAGGATACGTTATCAATACGCACAAGAAAAGGAACCATAAGAATATTACAATCTATGGAAGTATCTGGTACACTTCCCAAAGGCAGAAGGAAGGAAAACTTGTGACCTGCCAAGGTGGAATTGGCAGAGTGCCACGAGATGACACCATCATTGTGCATCAGAACATTCCCTGGGCAACTTCAACTTGTGAGGGAGTCCAGGACTTTTTCTGGGTAAGGTCCACCCATTTTGCCATCTACCCAAGATATAAGAGATAAAACCCAGGATAATCTTACAGGAGTGAAACCAGTGTCTAGAGAGAATGTAGGAGCCCTTTCGAAGTTCAAGGAGAAAGATAGAAACTGACAACAATTGCAGAAAAAGGAAAACTATCCTACCTAGACAGGGTGAGGAGTCAGACTGGTCTGAGATGGCTGTGAAACTCTGTGTGCACGGAGGTTGTCAGGACAACTTCGAATTTTGAGGTCGCTTATGACATCACGGTGAACATGTCCCCCAGGGTGGCCGCATGGTTACAGTCTGAGGATTGGCCTAGGCTAGGCTATTAAAGGGACAGATACCCAGAAACAGGTTTGGCAAACAGAAAGCAGGCACAGAAACTAGAAGAGATAAAACAGAGTCTGATGCAAGGGATAAGAAAGGAACCCTAGGCCACAAGTGAGAATAGAGGGACAGGCACGGAGAGGAGAACATTGTCATCTATTCAAGTCTATGGGGAGGTCATGCTGATTCAAGCTTGCAACTTCATTGGAAACAAGTGGCCGGACTTGGCGTTCATCACACCTACAGTGCCCTTGTGCCTTAAGCATAATGCAAAGTCAAGAAAGATGTCTTGAGGACATTGAAGAGAAGAATCGATGCCTCCTTTCCAAGGCCCATAGCATTCTTTGCAGGTCAGTCTCTTTTTCCGAAGCTCTGGTGTCACGTGGGCCCACTGGGCACATGGTAATGTGTCCCAAGAGATGTCTTGGAAGCCTTGAAGGAATGGAGCCCTGTCACGCTTGGGGTATGTCTCTTTGTTTGGAAGTGCTCTACAAGGGTGCTGAAAAGCACCCTCTTCCACAGGGCTTCGTTCCTTCGTGAAGGCTGCCCTCCCAGGCTAGTGTGCTCTGTTTGCCTCCATCGAAATTCTCTCCCCCTACCTCTTGCCGTAGAAGGATTATTGATTATGTGTTTTGACACCACATGTAAGGAAGTTGCACGAAAATTAGAACTTTACAGTTGTGTTTCAAGAAAAATAAACAGGCCAGGGTAGAGGATGTAGGGCAAACAAATGGCACACCCTATAAAAATTAAGTAAGCCCGTATCTGGACGGAATCTAGGGGAACGTTCAAGGATCAGGGGTCAAGTTCGAAACTTCCCAAATCCGGAAAAGAGACAGAAAAATATCTTTCCTGGAGAGTGGAATTCATCCGATTTGTCTAAGTTGTCTTGGAAACATTGTGTCCGTGAAGGGGGTTGCCAGGACCACCTCGAATTTGGAGTTTCTGATCTCAGGATGTCAAACCAACCCACATGACCACGTGTTCTCAGTGCTTAGTTTGACCTTGGCTAGGGTAGCCAAGAGTCCTACAAGTGACCGGTGCAAATTCAAGGACAACAACCAAGAGTCACGAAAGCACTCACACCTCACCCTAGAGAACATACAGCGATTAACGAAATACAAACTAATCCCTTGGAATGAAGGAGAACGGACTGATAAGCATGTCTAAGGGAGATAGCTGAGAAAGACCATGACGAGTATACTATGGAAAAGAAAAAGAGGACCCAGAAAATGGAAGGTGAACAGAAATCACACCTGAATTATCCACAATGAAAGATGATGTCCGTCTTTAGACAGACTCTGCTGGAACGTTTGAAAGTCAGAGAAATTCACAAGCCAAAAAACGGCAGCGAAGGTCAAGCATGGGCTAACTGGGAAGGGTGAGTTATGAGACTGCTCCAAGCAGGCTCTGAAACCTGTATCCAGGAAGCATGCTGGACCTCAGAGACACAATTATGACAAATCCTCTGACATCACAATGGACCCGAAAAACAACCTAGCCTCATCTACACAGTGCTAGAGTTGGGCTCACTAGTATATTTAACTCCCATTGCACTCAACTGCACGTTGCCACTGAACATGTAAGTGGCCGGCCGGTGGTGCAGTGGTGAGGTCCGCACCTTCTGGGTCTGTGGCCCAGTATGGGCTGGGTGGAATCCTCGGTTTGGGCCTCCTCACCACTGCTTCAGTTGTTCTGGTGCAGGCGTCCGAGGTAGAGTAGAGGCAGATGGGAAGGGACGTTGGACAGGGCCAGACTTCCACAGCAAATACAGGAGCATTGCCAGCAGATGTGAGCACAGCAATGCACTTGTGCCAAAACAAAACCAATTAAAAGTTGCAAAGAATAGAAAAACTGAAGCTAAGGAAAAAAAAAACAAAAAAAACAGGAGCTTGCCATTACGAAGAATAGGATCTCTGTGAATACCCTTAGCAAAACAGGTGAATTCTATGTTAATTCAAAAACTAGCAAACCTTTGGGGAAAGAAACTCAAGAAGACACAAGAAAAAAAAAGATATCGAGGGATCTAGGAATGGAAGGATTAACACACTTGAAAGGTTCATACCGCAGTAAGGAATCTCTGGATTCCATGCAATCCCAGTCAAAGTTGCAGCAGTATTTGCCACAGAGAAGAAGAGAGAATCCTAAAGTTTCTAGCCAGCAACACGAGACCCTGACTAGGCAAAGGAATCCTCAGGAAAACGAACAAAGCAGCACGTGTCACAATTTCTGATTTCAACATAGAGGACGAAGCGCTAGGTACCGAAACGGCACAGTCTGGGCCCCAAAACAGGCATGAAGACCCATGCAAAACAATTGAGAGCCCAGAGCCCAACTCAAACTTACATGGACAGCCCATTTTGGACCAGGGAGCCAAGTGGAGACAGCGGAGAAAGGAGAGTCTCTACAATAAACGGTGCTGGGAAGCCTGCACAGCCACATGGAACACAACGAGAGTACACCATGATGTTACACCTGGCACACACACCACCTGAAATGGATTAAAGCCTTGAATGGCAGACTTGAAACCGTGAACCTTGTAGGAGAAGACCTAGGCAGAGTGCTCTTTGCCATCTGTCTGAGCCGCCTATTTGGAAGAAGCATGTCTGACTGGGCAAGGGCAACAAAGGAAACAAGAAACAAACGGGACCACATCAAATGCACACACTTCTGCCCACTCAAGGAAACCATCAACTGAATACTAAGACACCACAACAATTGGGAGAGGATGTTTGCAAACCACACATCGGACAAGGGGTGAAAAGCCCAAAGATACAATCAACTCGCACGTCTCCACAAGAAAAAAAACAAGCCAATGAAAACCTGGTCAAAAGATGGAAGCAGAGATTTCTCCGAAGAAGACAGAAAGAGGGCCAGTAGGTGCATG
This sequence comes from Equus asinus, assembly GCF_041296235.1. Classification (NCBI taxonomy): domain Eukaryota; kingdom Metazoa; phylum Chordata; class Mammalia; order Perissodactyla; family Equidae; genus Equus; species Equus asinus. The sequence continues at coordinate 4,881,366 of NC_091809.1, read as the reverse complement.
AAAACTTGTTCACCATCATGAAGTCTCAGGAAAATGCAAATCCAAACTGCAAGGCCATGGCAGCTCACTGTGGTCAGCATGGCTAGAAGGAAGCAGACAGGAAATAACAAGTGTCAGAGAGGAGGTGGAGAGAAGGGAAGCCTCCTGCACTGCTGGTGGGAGTGTAACCCGGTGCAGCCACGATGCCAAAGGTGTGGAACTGCCTCAGAAGTTTAAGTATCCATGTCCCGTATGACCCAGCTATTAATCTGCCGCTTGCTTATCCAAAACAGTCAGAAAGACTACCGCATAAAGACATGTGCATGGCTGTGTTCACCACAGTCTTACTCCTGATATCCAAGACTTGGAAAGCACCCTGGTGTCCAGCAAGGGATGATTGGAGAAGGAAGATGGGCTATAGCCACACAATGGTATACCACTCAGCCGGAACAAATGATGCAATCCAGCCATTTGTGACCACCAGAATGGCTGTGAGGGTTTTAGGGGAAGTGTAACAAGCCCCAGTGAGAAATTCAAATACCATAGAATCTCACTTACAAGGCGAAGAAAAAGCAAGCACTAACCAACAGGTGGCACTGAACATTTGTATGCGGGCTCCCAGAGGCAAAGAGGGGCGGTGACGGAGGGTGAAAGAGAAGATTAGGCACAAGTGTGTGGTGAGGGCCTGTGATTAGTCTTACACTGGTGAAGATGATGTAAGCTACACAGAAGTCTAAAGCAATGAGGATGTGAATCTGGAAGTTATAGTACGTTCTAATGCAGGGTCATGGCTATAAATTCACCTCAAATCAAAAATCCAAAAAGGGGTCCAGAATGATGTCATAAAGCTTTGGGGGCGGAAAGAGTTTACGGAAGGTGAACTTCCAAGGATGGAAAATCACCTCCAAATGCTTACAGATGCTACAGAAAGGCAGACCATTCCAAATAGGTGAAGAGGAATACTACGAAGAGAACATGATCAGTCCTAAACCCATGAACGAACGGAAAATGTTACCGTCCATGATGTTATTACTAATCACCTTCACGAATAATCCAAACAGGCCCACGTCTTCCCAAGTTCAGGCAAAAGGTTGGTCCAAAAGTACAATTCAGGGCCGGCCCTGTGGTGGAGCAGGTAAGTGCCCACATTCCGCTTGGGCGGCCCGGGCCTCACTGTTTCACATTACGAGTGCATATCACATTAGTAGTGTTAGGAAATATAGATTTCATGGTATGGTGCGGGCAGAGATCATAAATAAGCAGCAATTGTGAGGATACGTTATCAATACGCACAAGAAAAGGAACCATAAGAATATTACAATCTATGGAAGTATCTGGTACACTTCCCAAAGGCAGAAGGAAGGAAAACTTGTGACCTGCCAAGGTGGAATTGGCAGAGTGCCACGAGATGACACCATCATCGTGCATCAGAACATTCCCTGGGCAACTTCAACTTGTGAGGGAGTCCAGGACTTTTTCTGGGTAAGGTCCACCCATTTTGCCATCTACCCAAGATATAAGAGATAAAACCCAGGATAATCTTACAGGAGTGACACCAGTGTCTAGAGAGAATGTAGGAGCCCTTTCGAAGTTCAAGGAGAAAGATAGAAACTGACAACAATTGCAGAAAAAGGAAAACTATCCTACCTAGACAGGGTGAGGAGTCAGACTGGTCTGAGATGGCTGTGAAACTCTGTGTGCACGGAGGTTGTCAGGACAACTTCGAATTTTGAGGTCGCTTATGACATCACGGTGAACATGTCCCCCAGGGTGGCCGCATGGTTACAGTCTGAGGATTGGCCTAGGCTAGGCTATTAAAGGGACAGATACCCAGAAACAGGTTTGGCAAACAGAAAGCAGGCACAGAAACTAGAAGAGATAAAACAGAGTCTGATGCAAGGGATAAGAAAGGAACCCTAGGCCACAAGTGAGAATAGAGGGACAGGCACGGAGAGGAGAACATTGTCATCTATTCAAGTCTATGGGGAGGTCATGCTGATTCAAGCTTGCAACTTCATTGGAAACAAGTGGCCGGACTTGGCGTTCATCACACCTACAGTGCCCTTGTGCCTTAAGCATAATGCAAAGTCAAGAAAGATGTCTTGAGGACATTGAAGAGAAGAATCGATGCCTCCTTTCCAAGGCCCATAGCATTCTTTGAAGGTCAGTCTCTTTTTCCGAAGCTCTGGTGTCACGTGGGCCCACTGGGCACATGGTAATGTGTCCCAAGAGATGTCTTGGAAGCCTTGAAGGAATGGAGCCCTGTCACGCTTGGGGTATGTCTCTTTGTTTGGAAGTGCTCTACAAGGGTGCTGAAAAGCACCCTCTTCCACAGGGCTTCGTTCCTTCGTGAAGGCTGCCCTCCCAGGCTAGTGTGCTCTGTTTGCCTCCATCGAAATTCTCTCCCCCTACCTCTTGCCGTAGAAGGATTATTGATTATGTGTTTTGACACCACATGTAAGGAAGTTGCACGAAAATTAGAACTTTACAGTTGTGTTTCAAGAAAAATAAACAGGCCAGGGTAGAGGATGTAGGGCAAACAAATGGCACACCCTATAAAAATTAAGTAAGCCCGTATCTGGACGGAATCTAGGGGAACGTTCAAGGATCAGGGGTCAAGTTCGAAACTTCCCAAATCCGGAAAAGAGACAGAAAAATATCTTTCCTGGAGAGTGGAATTCATCCGATTTGTCTAAGTTGTCTTGGAAACATTGTGTCCGTGAAGGGGGTTGCCAGGACCACCTCGAATTTGGAGTTTCTGATCTCAGGATGTCAAACCAACCCACATGACCACGTGTTCTCAGTGCTTAGTTTGACCTTGGCTAGGGTAGCCAAGAGTCCTACAAGTGACCGGTGCAAATTCAAGGACAACAACCAAGAGTCACGAAAGCACTCACACCTCACCCTAGAGAACATACAGCGATTAACGAAATACAAACTAATCCCTTGGAATGAAGGAGAACGGACTGATAAGCATGTCTAAGGGAGATAGCTGAGAAAGACCATGACGAGTATACTATGGAAAAGAAAAAGAGGACCCAGAAAATGGAAGGTGAACAGAAATCACACCTGAATTATCCACAATGAAAGATGATGTCCGTCTTTAGACAGACTCTGCTGGAACGTTTGAAAGTCAGAGAAATTCACAAGCCAAAAAACGGCAGCGAAGGTCAAGCATGGGCTAACTGGGAAGGGTGAGTTATGAGACTGCTCCAAGCAGGCTCTGAAACCTGTATCCAGGAAGCATGCTGGACCTCAGAGACACAATTATGACAAATCCTCTGACATCACAATGGACCCGAAAAACAACCTAGCCTCATCTACACAGTGCTAGAGTTGGGCTCACTAGTATATTTAACTCCCATTGCACTCAACTGCACGTTGCCACTGAACATGTAAGTGGCCGGCCGGTGGTGCAGTGGTGAGGTCCGCACCTTCTGGGTCTGTGGCCCAGTATGGGCTGGGTGGAATCCTCGGTTTGGGCCTCCTCACCACTGCTTCAGTTGTTCTGGTGCAGGCGTCCGAGGTAGAGTAGAGGCAGATGGGAAGGGACGTTGGACAGGGCCAGACTTCCACAGCAAATACAGGAGCATTGCCAGCAGATGTGAGCACAGCAATGCACTTGTGCCAAAACAAAACCAATTAAAAGTTGCAAAGAATAGAAAAACTGAAGCTAAGGAAAAAAAAAACAAAAAAAACAGGAGCTTGCCATTACGAAGAATAGGATCTCTGTGAATACCCTTAGCAAAACAGGTGAATTCTATGTTAATTCAAAAACTAGCAAACCTTTGGGGAAAGAAACTCAAGAAGACACAAGAAAAAAAAAGATATCGAGGGATCTAGGAATGGAAGGATTAACACACTTGAAAGGTTCATACCGCAGTAAGGAATCTCTGGATTCCATGCAATCCCAGTCAAAGTTGCAGCAGTATTTGCCACAGAGAAGAAGAGAGAATCCTAAAGTTTCTAGCCAGCAACACGAGACCCTGACTAGGCAAAGGAATCCTCAGGAAAACGAACAAAGCAGCACGTGTCACAATTTCTGATTTCAACATAGAGGACGAAGCGCTAGGTACCGAAACGGCACAGTCTGGGCCCCAAAACAGGCATGAAGACCCATGCAAAACAATTGAGAGCCCAGAGCCCAACTCAAACTTACATGGACAGCCCATTTTGGACCAGGGAGCCAAGTGGAGACAGCGGAGAAAGGAGAGTCTCTACAATAAACGGTGCTGGGAAGCCTGCACAGCCACATGGAACACAACGAGAGTACACCATGATGTTACACCTGGCACACACACCACCTGAAATGGATTAAAGCCTTGAATGGCAGACTTGAAACCGTGAACCTTGTAGGAGAAGACCTAGGCAGAGTGCTCTTTGCCATCTGTCTGAGCCGCCTATTTGGAAGAAGCATGTCTGACTGGGCAAGGGCAACAAAGGAAACAAGAAACAAACGGGACCACATCAAATGCACACACTTCTGCCCACTCAAGGAAACCATCAACTGAATACTAAGACACCACAACAATTGGGAGAGGATGTTTGCAAACCACACATCGGACAAGGGGTGAAAAGCCCAAAGATACAATCAACTCGCACGTCTCCACAAGAAAAAAAACAAGCCAATGAAAACCTGGTCAAAAGATGGAAGCAGAGATTTCTCCGAAGAAGACAGAAAGAGGGCCAGTAGGTGCATGAAAACTTGTTCACCATCATGAAGTCTCAGGAAAATGCAAATCCAAACTGCAAGGCCATGGCAGCTCACTGTGGTCAGCATGGCTAGAAGGAAGCAGACAGGAAATAACAAGTGTCAGAGAGGAGGTGGAGAGAAGGGAAGCCTCCTGCACTGCTGGTGGGAGTGTAACCCGGTGCAGCCACGATGCCAAAGGTGTGGAACTGCCTCAGAAGTTTAAGTATCCATGTCCCGTATGACCCAGCTATTAATCTGCCGCTTGCTTATCCAAAACAGTCAGAAAGACTACCGCATAAAGACATGTGCATGGCTGTGTTCACCACAGTCTTACTCCTGATATCCAAGACTTGGAAAGCACCCTGGTGTCCAGCAAGGGATGATTGGAGAAGGAAGATGGGCTATAGCCACACAATGGTATACCACTCAGCCGGAACAAATGATGCAATCCAGCCATTTGTGACCACCAGAATGGCTGTGAGGGTTTTAGGGGAAGTGTAACAAGCCCCAGTGAGAAATTCAAATACCATAGAATCTCACTTACAAGGCGAAGAAAAAGCAAGCACTAACCAACAGGTGGCACTGAACATTTGTATGCGGGCTCCCAGAGGCAAAGAGGGGCGGTGACGGAGGGTGAAAGAGAAGATTAGGCACAAGTGTGTGGTGAGGGCCTGTGATTAGTCTTACACTGGTGAAGATGATGTAAGCTACACAGAAGTCTAAAGCAATGAGGATGTGAATCTGGAAGTTATAGTACGTTCTAATGCAGGGTCATGGCTATAAATTCACCTCAAATCAAAAATCCAAAAAGGGGTCCAGAATGATGTCATAAAGCTTTGGGGGCGGAAAGAGTTTACGGAAGGTGAACTTCCAAGGATGGAAAATCACCTCCAAATGCTTACAGATGCTACAGAAAGGCAGACCATTCCAAATAGGTGAAGAGGAATACTACGAAGAGAACATGATCAGTCCTAAACCCATGAACGAACGGAAAATGTTACCGTCCATGATGTTATTACTAATCACCTTCACGAATAATCCAAACAGGCCCACGTCTTCCCAAGTTCAGGCAAAAGGTTGGTCCAAAAGTACAATTCAGGGCCGGCCCTGTGGTGGAGCAGGTAAGTGCCCACATTCCGCTTGGGCGGCCCGGGCCTCACTGTTTCACATTACGAGTGCATATCACATTAGTAGTGTTAGGAAATATAGATTTCATGGTATGGTGCGGGCAGAGATCATAAATAAGCAGCAATTGTGAGGATACGTTATCAATACGCACAAGAAAAGGAACCATAAGAATATTACAATCTATGGAAGTATCTGGTACACTTCCCAAAGGCAGAAGGAAGGAAATCTTGTGACCTGCCAAGGTGGAATTGGCAGAGTGCCACGAGATGACACCATCATCGTGCATCAGAACATTCCCTGGGCAACTTCAACTTGTGAGGGAGTCCAGGACTTTTTCTGGGTAAGGTCCACCCATTTTGCCATCTACCCAAGATATAAGAGATAAAACCCAGGATAATCTTACAGGAGTGACACCAGTGTCTAGAGAGAATGTAGGAGCCCTTTCGAAGTTCAAGGAGAAAGATAGAAACTGACAACAATTGCAGAAAAAGGAAAACTATCCTACCTAGACAGGGTGAGGAGTCAGACTGGTCTGAGATGGCTGTGAAACTCTGTGTGCACGGAGGTTGTCAGGACAACTTCGAATTTTGAGGTCGCTTATGACATCACGGTGAACATGTCCCCCAGGGTGGCCGCATGGTTACAGTCTGAGGATTGGCCTAGGCTAGGCTATTAAAGGGACAGATACCCAGAAACAGGTTTGGCAAACAGAAAGCAGGCACAGAAACTAGAAGAGATAAAACAGAGTCTGATGCAAGGGATAAGAAAGGAACCCTAGGCCACAAGTGAGAATAGAGGGACAGGCACGGAGAGGAGAACATTGTCATCTATTCAAGTCTATGGGGAGGTCATGCTGATTCAAGCTTGCAACTTCATTGGAAACAAGTGGCCGGACTTGGCGTTCATCACACCTACAGTGCCCTTGTGCCTTAAGCATAATGCAAAGTCAAGAAAGATGTCTTGAGGACATTGAAGAGAAGAATCGATGCCTCCTTTCCAAGGCCCATAGCATTCTTTGAAGGTCAGTCTCTTTTTCCGAAGCTCTGGTGTCACGTGGGCCCACTGGGCACATGGTAATGTGTCCCAAGAGATGTCTTGGAAGCCTTGAAGGAATGGAGCCCTGTCACGCTTGGGGTATGTCTCTTTGTTTGGAAGTGCTCTACAAGGGTGCTGAAAAGCACCCTCTTCCACAGGGCTTCGTTCCTTCGTGAAGGCTGCCCTCCCAGGCTAGTGTGCTCTGTTTGCCTCCATCGAAATTCTCTCCCCCTACCTCTTGCCGTAGAAGGATTATTGATTATGTGTTTTGACACCACATGTAAGGAAATTGCACGAAAATTAGAACTTTACAGTTGTGTTTCAAGAAAAATAAACAGGCCAGGGTAGAGGATGTAGGGCAAACAAATGGCACACCCTATAAAAATTAAGTAAGCCCGTATCTGGACGGAATCTAGGGGAACGTTCAAGGATCAGGGGTCAAGTTCGAAACTTCCCAAATCCGGAAAAGAGACAGAAAAATATCTTTCCTGGAGAGTGGAATTCATCCGATTTGTCTAAGTTGTCTTGGAAACATTGTGTCCGTGAAGGGGGTTGCCAGGACCACCTCGAATTTGGAGTTTCTGATCTCAGGATGTCAAACCAACCCACATGACCACGTGTTCTCAGTGCTTAGTTTGACCTTGGCTAGGGTAGCCAAGAGTCCTACAAGTGACCGGTGCAAATTCAAGGACAACAACCAAGAGTCACGAAAGCACTCACACCTCACCCTAGAGAACATACAGCGATTAACGAAATACAAACTAATCCCTTGGAATGAAGGAGAACGGACTGATAAGCATGTCTAAGGGAGATAGCTGAGAAAGACCATGACGAGTATACTATGGAAAAGAAAAAGAGGACCCAGAAAATGGAAGGTGAACAGAAATCACACCTGAATTATCCACAATGAAAGATGATGTCCGTCTTTAGACAGACTCTGCTGGAACGTTTGAAAGTCAGAGAAATTCACAAGCCAAAAAACGGCAGCGAAGGTCAAGCATGGGCTAACTGGGAAGGGTGAGTTATGAGACTGCTCCAAGCAGGCTCTGAAACCTGTATCCAGGAAGCATGCTGGACCTCAGAGACACAATTATGACAAATCCTCTGACATCACAATGGACCCGAAAAACAACCTAGCCTCATCTACACAGTGCTAGAGTTGGGCTCACTAGTATATTTAACTCCCATTGCACTCAACTGCACGTTGCCACTGAACATGTAAGTGGCCGGCCGGTGGTGCAGTGGTGAGGTCCGCACCTTCTGGGTCTGTGGCCCAGTATGGGCTGGGTGGAATCCTCGGTTTGGGCCTCCTCACCACTGCTTCAGTTGTTCTGGTGCAGGCGTCCGAGGTAGAGTAGAGGCAGATGGGAAGGGACGTTGGACAGGGCCAGACTTCCACAGCAAATACAGGAGCATTGCCAGTAGATGTGAGCACAGCAATGCACTTGTGCCAAAACAAAACCAATTAAAAGTTGCAAAGAATAGAAAAACTGAAGCTAAGGAAAAAAAGAACAAAAAAACAGGAGCTTGCCATTACGAAGAATAGGATCTCTGTGAATACCCTTAGCAAAACAGGTGAATTCTATGTTAATTCAAAAACTAGCAAACCTTTGGGGAAAGAAACTCAAGAAGACACAAGAAAAAAAAAGATATCGAGGGATCTAGGAATGGAAGGATTAACACACTTGAAAGGTTCATACCGCAGTAAGGAATCTCTGGATTCCATGCAATCCCAGTCAAAGTTGCAGCAGTATTTGCCACAGAGAAGAAGAGAGAATCCTGAAGTTTCTAGCCAGCAACACGAGACCCTGACTAGGCAAAGGAATCCTCAGGAAAACGAACAAAGCAGCACGTGTCACAATTTCTGATTTCAACATAGAGGACGAAGCGCTAGGTACCGAAACGGCACAGTCTGGGCCCCAAAACAGGCATGAAGACCCATGCAAAACAATTGAGAGCCCAGAGCCCAACTCAAACTTACATGGACAGCCCATTTTGGACCAGGGAGCCAAGTGGATACAGCGGAGAAAGGAGAGTCTCTACAATAAACGGTGCTGGGAAGCCTGCACAGCCACATGGAACACAACGAGAGTACGCCATGATGTTACACCTGGCACACACACCACCTGAAATGGATTAAAGCCTTGAATGGCAGACTTGAAACCGTGAACCTTGTAGGAGAAGACCTAGGCAGAGTGCTCTTTGCCATCTGTCTGAGCCGCCTATTTGGAAGAAGCATGTCTGACTGGGCAAGGGCAACAAAGGAAACAAGAAACAAACGGGACCACATCAAATGCACACACTTCTGCCCACTCAAGGAAACCATCAACTGAATACTAAGACACCACAACAATTGGGAGAGGATGTTTGCAAACCACACATCGGACAAGGGGTGAAAAGCCCAAAGATACAATCAACTCGCACGTCTCCACAAGAAAAAAAACAAGCCAATGAAAACCTGGTCAAAAGATGGAAGCAGAGATTTCTCCGAAGAAGACAGAAAGAGGGCCAGTAGGTGCATGAAAACTTGTTCACCATCATGAAGTCTCAGGAAAATGCAAATCCAAACTGCAAGGCCATGGCAGCTCACTGTGGTCAGCATGGCTAGAAGGAAGCAGACAGGAAATAACAAGTGTCAGAGAGGAGGTGGAGAGAAGGGAAGCCTCCTGCACTGCTGGTGGGAGTGTAACCCGGTGCAGCCACGATGCCAAAGGTGTGGAACTGCCTCAGAAGTTTAAGTATCCATGTCCCGTATGACCCAGCTATTAATCTGCCGCTTGCTTATCCAAAAAAGTCAGAAAGACTACCGCATAAAGACATGTGCATGGCTGTGTTCACCACAGTCTTACTCCTGATATCCAAGACTTGGAAAGCACCCTGGTGTCCAGCAAGGGATGATTGGAGAAGGAAGATGGGCTATAGCCACACAATGGTATACCACTCAGCCGGAACAAATGATGCAATCCAGCCATTTGTGACCACCAGAATGGCTGTGAGGGTTTTAGGGGAAGTGTAACAAGCCCCAGTGAGAAATTCAAATACCATAGAATCTCACTTACAAGGAGAAGAAAAAGCAAGCACTAACCAACAGGTGGCACTGAACATTTGTATGCGGGCTCCCAGAGGCAAAGAGGGGCGGTGACGGAGGGTGAAAGAGAAGATTAGGCACAAGTGTGTGGTGAGGGCCTGTGATTAGTCTTACACTGGTGAAGATGATGTAAGCTACACAGAAGTCTAAAGCAATGAGGATGTGAATCTGGAAGTTATAGTACGTTCTAATGCAGGGTCATGGCTATAAATTCACCTCAAATCAAAAATCCAAAAAGGGGTCCAGAATGATGTCATAAAGCTTTGGGGGCGGAAAGAGTTTACGGAAGGTGAACTTCCAAGGATGGAAAATCACCTCCAAATGCTTACAGATGCTACAGAAAGGCAGACCATTCCAAATAGGTGAAGAGGAATACTACGAAGAGAACATGATCAGTCCTAAACCCATGAACGAACGGAAAATGTTACCGTCCATGATGTTATTACTAATCACCTTCACGAATAATCCAAACAGGCCCACGTCTTCCCAAGTTCAGGCAAAAGGTTGGTCCAAAAGTACAATTCAGGGCCGGCCCTGTGGTGGAGCAGGTAAGTGCCCACATTCCGCTTGGGCGGCCCGGGCCTCACTGTTTCACATTACGAGTGCATATCACATTAGTAGTGTTAGGAAATATAGATTTCATGGTATGGTGCGGGCAGAGATCATAAATAAGCAGCAATTGTGAGGATACGTTATCAATACGCACAAGAAAAGGAACCATAAGAATATTACAATCTATGGAAGTATCTGGTACACTTCCCAAAGGCAGAAGGAAGGAAATCTTGTGACCTGCCAAGGTGGAATTGGCAGAGTGCCACGAGATGACACCATCATCGTGCATCAGAACATTCCCTGGGCAACTTCAACTTGTGAGGGAGTCCAGGACTTTTTCTGGGTAAGGTCCACCCATTTTGCCATCTACCCAAGATATAAGAGATAAAACCCAGGATAATCTTACAGGAGTGAAACCAGTGTCTAGAGAGAATGTAGGAGCCCTTTCGAAGTTCAAGGAGAAAGATAGAAACTGACAACAATTGCAGAAAAAGGAAAACTATCCTACCTAGACAGGGTGAGGAGTCAGACTGGTCTGAGATGGCTGTGAAACTCTGTGTGCACGGAGGTTGTCAGGACAACTTCGAATTTTGAGGTCGCTTATGACATCACGGTGAACATGTCCCCCAGGGTGGCCGCATGGTTACAGTCTGAGGATTGGCCTAGGCTAGGCTATTAAAGGGACAGATACCCAGAAACAGGTTTGGCAAACAGAAAGCAGGCACAGAAACTAGAAGAGATAAAACAGAGTCTGATGCAAGGGATAAGAAAGGAACCCTAGGCCACAAGTGAGAATAGAGGGACAGGCACGGAGAGGAGAACATTGTCATCTATTCAAGTCTATGGGGAGGTCATGCTGATTCAAGCTTGCAACTTCATTGGAAACAAGTGGCCGGACTTGGCGTTCATCACACCTACAGTGCCCTTGTGCCTTAAGCATAATGCAAAGTCAAGAAAGATGTCTTGAGGACATTGAAGAGAAGAATCGATGCCTCCTTTCCAAGGCCCATAGCATTCTTTGAAGGTCAGTCTCTTTTTCCGAAGCTCTGGTGTCACGTGGGCCCACTGGGCACATGGTAATGTGTCCCAAGAGATGTCTTGGAAGCCTTGAAGGAATGGAGCCCTGTCACGCTTGGGGTATGTCTCTTTGTTTGGAAGTGCTCTACAAGGGTGCTGAAAAGCACCCTCTTCCACAGGGCTTCGTTCCTTCGTGAAGGCTGCCCTCCCAGGCTAGTGTGCTCTGTTTGCCTCCATCGAAATTCTCTCCCCCTACCTCTTGCCGTAGAAGGATTATTGATTATGTGTTTTGACACCACATGTAAGGAAGTTGCACGAAAATTAGAACTTTACAGTTGTGTTTCAAGAAAAATAAACAGGCCAGGGTAGAGGATGTAGGGCAAACAAATGGCACACCCTATAAAAATTAAGTAAGCCCGTATCTGGACGGAATCTAGGGGAACGTTCAAGGATCAGGGGTCAAGTTCGAAACTTCCCAAATCCGGAAAAGAGACAGAAAAATATCTTTCCTGGAGAGTGGAATTCATCCGATTTGTCTAAGTTGTCTTGGAAACATTGTGTCCGTGAAGGGGGTTGCCAGGACCACCTCGAATTTGGAGTTTCTGATCTCAGGATGTCAAACCAACCCACATGACCACGTGTTCTCAGTGCTTAGTTTGACCTAGGCTAGGGTAGCCAAGAGTCCTACAAGTGACCGGTGCAAATTCAAGGACAACAACCAAGAGTCACGAAAGCACTCACACCTCACCCTAGAGAACATACAGCGATTAAAGAAATACAAACTAATCCCTTGGAATGAAGGAGAACGGACTGATAAGCATGTCTAAGGGAGATAGCTGAGAAAGACCATGACGAGTATACTATGGAAAAGAAAAAGAGGACCCAGAAAATGGAAGGTGAACAGAAATCACACCTGAATTATCCACAATGAAAGATGATGTCCGTCTTTAGACAGACTCTGCTGGAACGTTTGAAAGTCAGAGAAATTCACAAGCCAAAAAACGGCAGCGAAGGTCAAGCATGGGCTAACTGGGAAGGGTGAGTTATGAGACTGCTCCAAGCAGGCTCTGAAACCTGTATCCAGGAAGCATGCTGGACCTCAGAGACACAATTATGACAAATCCTCTGACATCACAATGGACCCGAAAAACAACCTAGCCTCATCTACACAGTGCTAGAGTTGGGCTCACTAGTATATTTAACTCCCATTGCACTCAACTGCACGTTGCCACTGAACATGTAAGTGGCCGGCCGGTGGTGCAGTGGTGAGGTCCGCACCTTCTGGGTCTGTGGCCCAGTATGGGCTGGGTGGAATCCTCGGTTTGGGCCTCCTCACCACTGCTTCAGTTGTTCTGGTGCAGGCGTCCGAGGTAGAGTAGAGGCAGATGGGAAGGGACGTTGGACAGGGCCAGACTTCCACAGCAAATACAGGAGCATTGCCAGCAGATGTGAGCACAGCAATGCACTTGTGCCAAAACAAAACCAATTAAAAGTTGCAAAGAACAGAAAAACTGAAGCTAAGGAAAAAAACAACAAAAAAACAGGAGCTTGCCATTACGAAGAATAGGATCTCTGTGAATACCCTTAGCAAAACAGGTGAATTCTATGTTAATTCAAAAACTAGCAAACCTTTGGGGAAAGAAACTCAAGAAGACACAAGAAAAAAAAAAGATACCGAGGGATCTAGGAATGGAAGGATTAACACACTTGAAAGGTTCATACCGCAGTAAGGAATCTCTGGATTCCATGCAATCCCAGTCAAAGTTGCAGCAGTATTTGCCACAGAGAAGAAGAGAGAATCCTAAAGTTTCTAGCCAGCAACACGAGACCCTGACTAGGCAAAGGAATCCTCAGGAAAACGAACAAAGCAGCACGTGTCACAATTTCTGATTTCAACATAGAGGACGAAGCGCTAGGTACCGAAACGGCACAGTCTGGGCCCCAAAACAGGCATGAAGACCCATGCAAAACAATTGAGAGCCCAGAGCCCAACTCAAACTTACATGGACAGCCCATTTTGGACCAGGGAGCCAAGTGGAGACAGCGGAGAAAGGAGAGTCTCTACAATAAACGGTGCTGGGAAGCCTGCACAGCCACATGGAACACAACGAGAGTACGCCATGATGTTACACCTGGCACACACACCACCTGAAATGGATTAAAGCCTTGAATGGCAGACTTGAAACCGTGAACCTTGTAGGAGAAGACCAAGGCAGAGTGCTCTTTGCCATCTGTCTGAGCCGCCTATTTGGAAGAAGCATGTCTGACTGGGCAAGGGCAACAAAGGAAACAAGAAACAAACGGGACCACATCAAATGCACACACTTCTGCCCACTCAAGGAAACCATCAACTGAATACTAAGACACCACAACAATTGGGAGAGGATGTTTGCAAACCACACATCGGACAAGGGGTGAAAAGCCCAAAGATACAATCAACTCGCACGTCTCCACAAGAAAAAAAACAAGCCAATGAAAACCTGGTCAAAAGATGGAAGCAGAGATTTCTCCGAAGAAGACAGAAAGAGGGCCAGTAGGTGCATGAAAACTTGTTCACCATCATGAAGTCTCAGGAAAATGCAAATCCAAACTGCAAGGCCATGGCAGCTCACTGTGGTCAGCATGGCTAGAAGGAAGCAGACAGGAAATAACAAGTGTCAGAGAGGAGGTGGAGAGAAGGGAAGCCTCCTGCACTGCTGGTGGGAGTGTAACCCGGTGCAGCCACGATGCCAAAGGTGTGGAACTGCCTCAGAAGTTTAAGTATCCATGTCCCGTATGACCCAGCTATTAATCTGCCGCTTGCTTATCCAAAACAGTCAGAAAGACTACCGCATAAAGACATGTGCATGGCTGTGTTCACCACAGTCTTACTCCTGATATCCAAGACTTGGAAAGCACCCTGGTGTCCAGCAAGGGATGATTGGAGAAGGAAGATGGGCTATAGCCACACAATGGTATACCACTCAGCCGGAACAAATGATGCAATCCAGCCATTTGTGACCACCAGAATGGCTGTGAGGGTTTTAGGGGAAGTGTAACAAGCCCCAGTGAGAAATTCAAATACCATAGAATCTCACTTACAAGGAGAAGAAAAAGCAAGCACTAACCAACAGGTGGCACTGAACATTTGTATGCGGGCTCCCAGAGGCAAAGAGGGGCGGTGACGGAGGGTGAAAGAGAAGATTAGGCACAAGTGTGTGGTGAGGGCCTGTGATTAGTCTTACACTGGTGAAGATGATGTAAGCTACACAGAAGTCTAAAGCAATGAGGATGTGAATCTGGAAGTTATAGTACGTTCTAATGCAGGGTCATGGCTATAAATTCACCTCAAATCAAAAATCCAAAAAGGGGTCCAGAATGATGTCATAAAGCTTTGGGGGCGGAAAGAGTTTACAGAAGGTGAACTTCCAAGGATGGAAAATCACCTCCAAATGCTTACAGATGCTACAGAAAGGCAGACCATTCCAAATAGGTGAAGAGGAATACTACGAAGAGAACATGATCAGTCCTAAACCCATGAACGAACGGAAAATGTTACCGTCCATGATGTTATTACTAATCACCTTCACGAATAATCCAAACAGGCCCACGTCTTCCCAAGTTCAGGCAAAAGGTTGGTCCAAAAGTACAATTCAGGGCCGGCCCTGTGGTGGAGCAGGTAAGTGCCCACATTCCGCTTGGGCGGCCCGGGCCTCACTGTTTCACATTACGAGTGCATATCACATTAGTAGTGTTAGGAAATATAGATTTCATGGTATGGTGCGGGCAGAGATCATAAATAAGCAGCAATTGTGAGGATACGTTATCAATACGCACAAGAAAAGGAACCATAAGAATATTACAATCTATGGAAGTATCTGGTACACTTCCCAAAGGCAGAAGGAAGGAAAACTTGTGACCTGCCAAGGTGGAATTGGCAGAGTGCCACGAGATGACACCATCATTGTGCATCAGAACATTCCCTGGGCAACTTCAACTTGTGAGGGAGTCCAGGACTTTTTCTGGGTAAGGTCCACCCATTTTGCCATCTACCCAAGACATAAGAGATAAAACCCAGGATAATCTTACAGGAGTGAAACCAGTGTCTAGAGAGAATGTAGGAGCCCTTTCGAAGTTCAAGGAGAAAGATAGAAACTGACAACAATTGCAGAAAAAGGAAAACTATCCTACCTAGACAGGGTGAGGAGTCAGACTGGTCTGAGATGGCTGTGAAACTCTGTGTGCACGGAGGTTGTCAGGACAACTTCGAATTTTGAGGTCGCTTATGACATCACGGTGAACATGTCCCCCAGGGTGGCCGCATGGTTACAGTCTGAGGATTGGCCTAGGCTAGGCTATTAAAGGGACAGATACCCAGAAACAGGTTTGGCAAACAGAAAGCAGGCACAGAAACTAGAAGAGATAAAACAGAGTCTGATGCAAGGGATAAGAAAGGAACCCTAGGCCACAAGTGAGAATAGAGGGACAGGCACGGAGAGGAGAACATTGTCATCTATTCAAGTCTATGGGGAGGTCATGCTGATTCAAGCTTGCAACTTCATTGGAAACAAGTGGCCGGACTTGGCGTTCATCACACCTACAGTGCCCTTGTGCCTTAAGCATAATGCAAAGTCAAGAAAGATGTCTTGAGGACATTGAAGAGAAGAATCGATGCCTCCTTTCCAAGGCCCATAGCATTCTTTGAAGGTCAGTCTCTTTTTCCGAAGCTCTTGTGTCACGTGGGCCCACTGGGCACATGGTAATGTGTCCCAAGAGATGTCTTGGAAGCCTTGAAGCAATGGAGCCCTGTCACGCTTGGGGTATGTCTCTTTGTTTGGAAGTGCTCTACAAGGGTGCTGAAAAGCACCCTCTTCCACAGGGCTTCGTTCCTTCGTGAAGGCTGCCCTCCCAGGCTAGTGTGCTCTGTTTGCCTCCATCGAAATTCTCTCCCCCTACCTCTTGCCGTAGAAGGATTATTGATTATGTGTTTTGACACCACATGTAAGGAAGTTGCACGAAAATTAGAACTTTACAGTTGTGTTTCAAGAAAAATAAACAGGCCAGGGTAGAGGATGTAGGGCAAACAAATGGCACACCCTATAAAAATTAAGTAAGCCCGTATCTGGACGGAATCTAGGGGAACGTTCAAGGATCAGGGGTCAAGTTCGAAACTTCCCAAATCCGGAAAAGAGACAGAAAAATATCTTTCCTGGAGAGTGGAATTCATCCGATTTGTCTAAGTTGTCTTGGAAACATTGTGTCCGTGAAGGGGGTTGCCAGGACCACCTCGAATTTGGAGTTTCTGATCTCAGGATGTCAAACCAACCCACATGACCACGTGTTCTCAGTGCTTAGTTTGACCTTGGCTAGGGTAGCCAAGAGTCCTACAAGTGACCGGTGCAAATTCAAGGACAACAACCAAGAGTCACGAAAGCACTCACACCTCACCCTAGAGAACATACAGCGATTAACGAAATACAAACTAATCCCTTGGAATGAAGGAGAACGGACTGATAAGCATGTCTAAGGGAGATAGCTGAGAAAGACCATGACGAGTATACTATGGAAAAGAAAAAGAGGACCCAGAAAATGGAAGGTGAACAGAAATCACACCTGAATTATCCACAATGAAAGATGATGTCCGTCTTTAGACAGACTCTGCTGGAACGTTTGAAAGTCAGAGAAATTCACAAGCCAAAAAACGGCAGCGAAGGTCAAGCATGGGCTAACTGGGAAGGGTGAGTTATGAGACTGCTCCAAGCAGGCTCTGAAACCTGTATCCAGGAAGCATGCTGGACCTCAGAGACACAATTATGACAAATCCTCTGACATCACAATGGACCCGAAAAACAACCTAGCCTCATCTACACAGTGCTAGAGTTGGGCTCACTAGTATATTTAACTCCCATTGCACTCAACTGCACGTTGCCACTGAACATGTAAGTGGCCGGCCGGTGGTGCAGTGGTGAGGTCCGCACCTTCTGGGTCTGTGGCCCAGTATGGGCTGGGTGGAATCCTCGGTTTGGGCCTCCTCACCACTGCTTCAGTTGTTCTGGTGCAGGCGTCCGAGGTAGAGTAGAGGCAGATGGGAAGGGACGTTGGACAGGGCCAGACTTCCACAGCAAATACAGGAGCATTGCCAGTAGATGTGAGCACAGCAATGCACTTGTGCCAAAACAAAACCAATTAAAAGTTGCAAAGAATAGAAAAACTGAAGCTAAGGAAAAAAAGAACAAAAAAACAGGAGCTTGCCATTACGAAGAATAGGATCTCTGTGAATACCCTTAGCAAAACAGGTGAATTCTATGTTAATTCAAAAACTAGCAAACCTTTGGGGAAAGAAACTCAAGAAGACACAAGAAAAAAAAAGATATCGAGGGATCTAGGAATGGAAGGATTAACACACTTGAAAGGTTCATACCGCAGTAAGGAATCTCTGGATTCCATGCAATCCCAGTCAAAGTTGCAGCAGTATTTGCCACAGAGAAGAAGAGAGAATCCTGAAGTTTCTAGCCAGCAACACGAGACCCTGACTAGGCAAAGGAATCCTCAGGAAAACGAACAAAGCAGCACGTGTCACAATTTCTGATTTCAACATAGAGGACGAAGCGCTAGGTACCGAAACGGCACAGTCTGGGCCCCAAAACAGGCATGAAGACCCATGCAAAACAATTGAGAGCCCAGAGCCCAACTCAAACTTACATGGACAGCCCATTTTGGACCAGGGAGCCAAGTGGATACAGCGGAGAAAGGAGAGTCTCTACAATAAACGGTGCTGGGAAGCCTGCACAGCCACATGGAACACAACGAGAGTACGCCATGATGTTACACCTGGCACACACACCACCTGAAATGGATTAAAGCCTTGAATGGCAGACTTGAAACCGTGAACCTTGTAGGAGAAGACCTAGGCAGAGTGCTCTTTGCCATCTGTCTGAGCCGCCTATTTGGAAGAAGCATGTCTGACTGGGCAAGGGCAACAAAGGAAACAAGAAACAAACGGGACCACATCAAATGCACACACTTCTGCCCACTCAAGGAAACCATCAACTGAATACTAAGACACCACAACAATTGGGAGAGGATGTTTGCAAACCACACATCGGACAAGGGGTGAAAAGCCCAAAGATACAATCAACTCGCACGTCTCCACAAGAAAAAAAACAAGCCAATGAAAACCTGGTCAAAAGATGGAAGCAGAGATTTCTCCGAAGAAGACAGAAAGAGGGCCAGTAGGTGCATGAAAACTTGTTCACCATCATGAAGTCTCAGGAAAATGCAAATCCAAACTGCAAGGCCATGGCAGCTCACTGTGGTCAGCATGGCTAGAAGGAAGCAGACAGGAAATAACAAGTGTCAGAGAGGAGGTGGAGAGAAGGGAAGCCTCCTGCACTGCTGGTGGGAGTGTAACCCGGTGCAGCCACGATGCCAAAGGTGTGGAACTGCCTCAGAAGTTTAAGTATCCATGTCCCGTATGACCCAGCTATTAATCTGCCGCTTGCTTATCCAAAAAAGTCAGAAAGACTACCGCATAAAGACATGTGCATGGCTGTGTTCACCACAGTCTTACTCCTGATATCCAAGACTTGGAAAGCACCCTGGTGTCCAGCAAGGGATGATTGGAGAAGGAAGATGGGCTATAGCCACACAATGGTATACCACTCAGCCGGAACAAATGATGCAATCCAGCCATTTGTGACCACCAGAATGGCTGTGAGGGTTTTAGGGGAAGTGTAACAAGCCCCAGTGAGAAATTCAAATACCATAGAATCTCACTTACAAGGAGAAGAAAAAGCAAGCACTAACCAACAGGTGGCACTGAACATTTGTATGCGGGCTCCCAGAGGCAAAGAGGGGCGGTGACGGAGGGTGAAAGAGAAGATTAGGCACAAGTGTGTGGTGAGGGCCTGTGATTAGTCTTACACTGGTGAAGATGATGTAAGCTACACAGAAGTCTAAAGCAATGAGGATGTGAATCTGGAAGTTATAGTACGTTCTAATGCAGGGTCATGGCTAGAAATTCACCTCAAATCAAAAATCCAAAAAGGGGTCCAGAATGATGTCATAAAGCTTTGGGGGCGGAAAGAGTTTACGGAAGGTGAACTTCCAAGGATGGAAAATCACCTCCAAATGCTTACAGATGCTACAGAAAGGCAGACCATTCCAAATAGGTGAAGAGGAATACTACGAAGAGAACATGATCAGTCCTAAACCCATGAACGAACGGAAAATGTTACCGTCCATGATGTTATTACTAATCACCTTCACGAATAATCCAAACAGGCCCACGTCTTCCCAAGTTCAGGCAAAAGGTTGGTCCAAAAGTACAATTCAGGGCCGGCCCTGTGGTGGAGCAGGTAAGTGCCCACATTCCGCTTGGGCGGCCCGGGCCTCACTGTTTCACATTACGAGTGCATATCACATTAGTAGTGTTAGGAAATATAGATTTCATGGTATGGTGCGGGCAGAGATCATAAATAAGCAGCAATTGTGAGGATACGTTATCAATACGCACAAGAAAAGGAACCATAAGAATATTACAATCTATGGAAGTATCTGGTACACTTCCCAAAGGCAGAAGGAAGGAAATCTTGTGACCTGCCAAGGTGGAATTGGCAGAGTGCCACGAGATGACACCATCATCGTGCATCAGAACATTCCCTGGGCAACTTCAACTTGTGAGGGAGTCCAGGACTTTTTCTGGGTAAGGTCCACCCATTTTGCCATCTACCCAAGATATAAGAGATAAAACCCAGGATAATCTTACAGGAGTGAAACCAGTGTCTAGAGAGAATGTAGGAGCCCTTTCGAAGTTCAAGGAGAAAGATAGAAACTGACAACAATTGCAGAAAAAGGAAAACTATCCTACCTAGACAGGGTGAGGAGTCAGACTGGTCTGAGATGGCTGTGAAACTCTGTGTGCACGGAGGTTGTCAGGACAACTTCGAATTTTGAGGTCGCTTATGACATCACGGTGAACATGTCCCCCAGGGTGGCCGCATGGTTACAGTCTGAGGATTGGCCTAGGCTAGGCTATTAAAGGGACAGATACCCAGAAACAGGTTTGGCAAACAGAAAGCAGGCACAGAAACTAGAAGAGATAAAACAGAGTCTGATGCAAGGGATAAGAAAGGAACCCTAGGCCACAAGTGAGAATAGAGGGACAGGCACGGAGAGGAGAACATTGTCATCTATTCAAGTCTATGGGGAGGTCATGCTGATTCAAGCTTGCAACTTCATTGGAAACAAGTGGCCGGACTTGGCGTTCATCACACCTACAGTGCCCTTGTGCCTTAAGCATAATGCAAAGTCAAGAAAGATGTCTTGAGGACATTGAAGAGAAGAATCGATGCCTCCTTTCCAAGGCCCATAGCATTCTTTGAAGGTCAGTCTCTTTTTCCGAAGCTCTGGTGTCACGTGGGCCCACTGGGCACATGGTAATGTGTCCCAAGAGATGTCTTGGAAGCCTTGAAGGAATGGAGCCCTGTCACGCTTGGGGTATGTCTCTTTGTTTGGAAGTGCTCTACAAGGGTGCTGAAAAGCACCCTCTTCCACAGGGCTTCGTTCCTTCGTGAAGGCTGCCCTCCCAGGCTAGTGTGCTCTGTTTGCCTCCATCGAAATTCTCTCCCCCTACCTCTTGCCGTAGAAGGATTATTGATTATGTGTTTTGACACCACATGTAAGGAAGTTGCACGAAAATTAGAACTTTACAGTTGTGTTTCAAGAAAAATAAACAGGCCAGGGTAGAGGATGTAGGGCAAACAAATGGCACACCCTATAAAAATTAAGTAAGCCCGTATCTGGACGGAATCTAGGGGAACGTTCAAGGATCAGGGGTCAAGTTCGAAACTTCCCAAATCCGGAAAAGAGACAGAAAAATATCTTTCCTGGAGAGTGGAATTCATCCGATTTGTCTAAGTTGTCTTGGAAACATTGTGTCCGTGAAGGGGGTTGCCAGGACCACCTCGAATTTGGAGTTTCTGATCTCAGGATGTCAAACCAACCCACATGACCACGTGTTCTCAGTGCTTAGTTTGACCTAGGCTAGGGTAGCCAAGAGTCCTACAAGTGACCGGTGCAAATTCAAGGACAACAACCAAGAGTCACGAAAGCACTCACACCTCACCCTAGAGAACATACAGCGATTAAAGAAATACAAACTAATCCCTTGGAATGAAGGAGAACGGACTGATAAGCATGTCTAAGGGAGATAGCTGAGAAAGACCATGACGAGTATACTATGGAAAAGAAAAAGAGGACCCAGAAAATGGAAGGTGAACAGAAATCACACCTGAATTATCCACAATGAAAGATGATGTCCGTCTTTAGACAGACTCTGCTGGAACGTTTGAAAGTCAGAGAAATTCACAAGCCAAAAAACGGCAGCGAAGGTCAAGCATGGGCTAACTGGGAAGGGTGAGTTATGAGACTGCTCCAAGCAGGCTCTGAAACCTGTATCCAGGAAGCATGCTGGACCTCAGAGACACAATTATGACAAATCCTCTGACATCACAATGGACCCGAAAAACAACCTAGCCTCATCTACACAGTGCTAGAGTTGGGCTCACTAGTATATTTAACTCCCATTGCACTCAACTGCACGTTGCCACTGAACATGTAAGTGGCCGGCCGGTGGTGCAGTGGTGAGGTCCGCACCTTCTGGGTCTGTGGCCCAGTATGGGCTGGGTGGAATCCTCGGTTTGGGCCTCCTCACCACTGCTTCAGTTGTTCTGGTGCAGGCGTCCGAGGTAGAGTAGAGGCAGATGGGAAGGGACGTTGGACAGGGCCAGACTTCCACAGCAAATACAGGAGCATTGCCAGCAGATGTGAGCACAGCAATGCACTTGTGCCAAAACAAAACCAATTAAAAGTTGCAAAGAACAGAAAAACTGAAGCTAAGGAAAAAAACAACAAAAAAACAGGAGCTTGCCATTACGAAGAATAGGATCTCTGTGAATACCCTTAGCAAAACAGGTGAATTCTATGTTAATTCAAAAACTAGCAAACCTTTGGGGAAAGAAACTCAAGAAGACACAAGAAAAAAAAAAGATACCGAGGGATCTAGGAATGGAAGGATTAACACACTTGAAAGGTTCATACCGCAGTAAGGAATCTCTGGATTCCATGCAATCCCAGTCAAAGTTGCAGCAGTATTTGCCACAGAGAAGAAGAGAGAATCCTAAAGTTTCTAGCCAGCAACACGAGACCCTGACTAGGCAAAGGAATCCTCAGGAAAACGAACAAAGCAGCACGTGTCACAATTTCTGATTTCAACATAGAGGACGAAGCGCTAGGTACCGAAACGGCACAGTCTGGGCCCCAAAACAGGCATGAAGACCCATGCAAAACAATTGAGAGCCCAGAGCCCAACTCAAACTTACATGGACAGCCCATTTTGGACCAGGGAGCCAAGTGGAGACAGCGGAGAAAGGAGAGTCTCTACAATAAACGGTGCTGGGAAGCCTGCACAGCCACATGGAACACAACGAGAGTACGCCATGATGTTACACCTGGCACACACACCACCTGAAATGGATTAAAGCCTTGAATGGCAGACTTGAAACCGTGAACCTTGTAGGAGAAGACCAAGGCAGAGTGCTCTTTGCCATCTGTCTGAGCCGCCTATTTGGAAGAAGCATGTCTGACTGGGCAAGGGCAACAAAGGAAACAAGAAACAAACGGGACCACATCAAATGCACACACTTCTGCCCACTCAAGGAAACCATCAACTGAATACTAAGACACCACAACAATTGGGAGAGGATGTTTGCAAACCACACATCGGACAAGGGGTGAAAAGCCCAAAGATACAATCAACTCGCACGTCTCCACAAGAAAAAAAACAAGCCAATGAAAACCTGGTCAAAAGATGGAAGCAGAGATTTCTCCGAAGAAGACAGAAAGAGGGCCAGTAGGTGCATGAAAACTTGTTCACCATCATGAAGTCTCAGGAAAATGCAAATCCAAACTGCAAGGCCATGGCAGCTCACTGTGGTCAGCATGGCTAGAAGGAAGCAGACAGGAAATAACAAGTGTCAGAGAGGAGGTGGAGAGAAGGGAAGCCTCCTGCACTGCTGGTGGGAGTGTAACCCGGTGCAGCCACGATGCCAAAGGTGTGGAACTGCCTCAGAAGTTTAAGTATCCATGTCCCGTATGACCCAGCTATTAATCTGCCGCTTGCTTATCCAAAACAGTCAGAAAGACTACCGCATAAAGACATGTGCATGGCTGTGTTCACCACAGTCTTACTCCTGATATCCAAGACTTGGAAAGCACCCTGGTGTCCAGCAAGGGATGATTGGAGAAGGAAGATGGGCTATAGCCACACAATGGTATACCACTCAGCCGGAACAAATGATGCAATCCAGCCATTTGTGACCACCAGAATGGCTGTGAGGGTTTTAGGGGAAGTGTAACAAGCCCCAGTGAGAAATTCAAATACCATAGAATCTCACTTACAAGGAGAAGAAAAAGCAAGCACTAACCAACAGGTGGCACTGAACATTTGTATGCGGGCTCCCAGAGGCAAAGAGGGGCGGTGACGGAGGGTGAAAGAGAAGATTAGGCACAAGTGTGTGGTGAGGGCCTGTGATTAGTCTTACACTGGTGAAGATGATGTAAGCTACACAGAAGTCTAAAGCAATGAGGATGTGAATCTGGAAGTTATAGTACGTTCTAATGCAGGGTCATGGCTATAAATTCACCTCAAATCAAAAATCCAAAAAGGGGTCCAGAATGATGTCATAAAGCTTTGGGGGCGGAAAGAGTTTACAGAAGGTGAACTTCCAAGGATGGAAAATCACCTCCAAATGCTTACAGATGCTACAGAAAGGCAGACCATTCCAAATAGGTGAAGAGGAATACTACGAAGAGAACATGATCAGTCCTAAACCCATGAACGAACGGAAAATGTTACCGTCCATGATGTTATTACTAATCACCTTCACGAATAATCCAAACAGGCCCACGTCTTCCCAAGTTCAGGCAAAAGGTTGGTCCAAAAGTACAATTCAGGGCCGGCCCTGTGGTGGAGCAGGTAAGTGCCCACATTCCGCTTGGGCGGCCCGGGCCTCACTGTTTCACATTACGAGTGCATATCACATTAGTAGTGTTAGGAAATATAGATTTCATGGTATGGTGCGGGCAGAGATCATAAATAAGCAGCAATTGTGAGGATACGTTATCAATACGCACAAGAAAAGGAACCATAAGAATATTACAATCTATGGAAGTATCTGGTACACTTCCCAAAGGCAGAAGGAAGGAAAACTTGTGACCTGCCAAGGTGGAATTGGCAGAGTGCCACGAGATGACACCATCATTGTGCATCAGAACATTCCCTGGGCAACTTCAACTTGTGAGGGAGTCCAGGACTTTTTCTGGGTAAGGTCCACCCATTTTGCCATCTACCCAAGACATAAGAGATAAAACCCAGGATAATCTTACAGGAGTGAAACCAGTGTCTAGAGAGAATGTAGGAGCCCTTTCGAAGTTCAAGGAGAAAGATAGAAACTGACAACAATTGCAGAAAAAGGAAAACTATCCTACCTAGACAGGGTGAGGAGTCAGACTGGTCTGAGATGGCTGTGAAACTCTGTGTGCACGGAGGTTGTCAGGACAACTTCGAATTTTGAGGTCGCTTATGACATCACGGTGAACATGTCCCCCAGGGTGGCCGCATGGTTACAGTCTGAGGATTGGCCTAGGCTAGGCTATTAAAGGGACAGATACCCAGAAACAGGTTTGGCAAACAGAAAGCAGGCACAGAAACTAGAAGAGATAAAACAGAGTCTGATGCAAGGGATAAGAAAGGAACCCTAGGCCACAAGTGAGAATAGAGGGACAGGCACGGAGAGGAGAACATTGTCATCTATTCAAGTCTATGGGGAGGTCATGCTGATTCAAGCTTGCAACTTCATTGGAAACAAGTGGCCGGACTTGGCGTTCATCACACCTACAGTGCCCTTGTGCCTTAAGCATAATGCAAAGTCAAGAAAGATGTCTTGAGGACATTGAAGAGAAGAATCGATGCCTCCTTTCCAAGGCCCATAGCATTCTTTGAAGGTCAGTCTCTTTTTCCGAAGCTCTTGTGTCACGTGGGCCCACTGGGCACATGGTAATGTGTCCCAAGAGATGTCTTGGAAGCCTTGAAGCAATGGAGCCCTGTCACGCTTGGGGTATGTCTCTTTGTTTGGAAGTGCTCTACAAGGGTGCTGAAAAGCACCCTCTTCCACAGGGCTTCGTTCCTTCGTGAAGGCTGCCCTCCCAGGCTAGTGTGCTCTGTTTGCCTCCATCGAAATTCTCTCCCCCTACCTCTTGCCGTAGAAGGATTATTGATTATGTGTTTTGACACCACATGTAAGGAAGTTGCACGAAAATTAGAACTTTACAGTTGTGTTTCAAGAAAAATAAACAGGCCAGGGTAGAGGATGTAGGGCAAACAAATGGCACACCCTATAAAAATTAAGTAAGCCCGTATCTGGACGGAATCTAGGGGAACGTTCAAGGATCAGGGGTCAAGTTCGAAACTTCCCAAATCCGGAAAAGAGACAGAAAAATATCTTTCCTGGAGAGTGGAATTCATCCGATTTGTCTAAGTTGTCTTGGAAACATTGTGTCCGTGAAGGGGGTTGCCAGGACCACCTCGAATTTGGAGTTTCTGATCTCAGGATGTCAAACCAACCCACATGACCACGTGTTCTCAGTGCTTAGTTTGACCTTGGCTAGGGTAGCCAAGAGTCCTACAAGTGACCGGTGCAAATTCAAGGACAACAACCAAGAGTCACGAAAGCACTCACACCTCACCCTAGAGAACATACAGCGATTAACGAAATACAAACTAATCCCTTGGAATGAAGGAGAACGGACTGATAAGCATGTCTAAGGGAGATAGCTGAGAAAGACCATGACGAGTATACTATGGAAAAGAAAAAGAGGACCCAGAAAATGGAAGGTGAACAGAAATCACACCTGAATTATCCACAATGAAAGATGATGTCCGTCTTTAGACAGACTCTGCTGGAACGTTTGAAAGTCAGAGAAATTCACAAGCCAAAAAACGGCAGCGAAGGTCAAGCATGGGCTAACTGGGAAGGGTGAGTTATGAGACTGCTCCAAGCAGGCTCTGAAACCTGTATCCAGGAAGCATGCTGGACCTCAGAGACACAATTATGACAAATCCTCTGACATCACAATGGACCCGAAAAACAACCTAGCCTCATCTACACAGTGCTAGAGTTGGGCTCACTAGTATATTTAACTCCCATTGCACTCAACTGCACGTTGCCACTGAACATGTAAGTGGCCGGCCGGTGGTGCAGTGGTGAGGTCCGCACCTTCTGGGTCTGTGGCCCAGTATGGGCTGGGTGGAATCCTCGGTTTGGGCCTCCTCACCACTGCTTCAGTTGTTCTGGTGCAGGCGTCCGAGGTAGAGTAGAGGCAGATGGGAAGGGACGTTGGACAGGGCCAGACTTCCACAGCAAATACAGGAGCATTGCCAGTAGATGTGAGCACAGCAATGCACTTGTGCCAAAACAAAACCAATTAAAAGTTGCAAAGAATAGAAAAACTGAAGCTAAGGAAAAAAAGAACAAAAAAACAGGAGCTTGCCATTACGAAGAATAGGATCTCTGTGAATACCCTTAGCAAAACAGGTGAATTCTATGTTAATTCAAAAACTAGCAAACCTTTGGGGAAAGAAACTCAAGAAGACACAAGAAAAAAAAAGATATCGAGGGATCTAGGAATGGAAGGATTAACACACTTGAAAGGTTCATACCGCAGTAAGGAATCTCTGGATTCCATGCAATCCCAGTCAAAGTTGCAGCAGTATTTGCCACAGAGAAGAAGAGAGAATCCTGAAGTTTCTAGCCAGCAACACGAGACCCTGACTAGGCAAAGGAATCCTCAGGAAAACGAACAAAGCAGCACGTGTCACAATTTCTGATTTCAACATAGAGGACGAAGCGCTAGGTACCGAAACGGCACAGTCTGGGCCCCAAAACAGGCATGAAGACCCATGCAAAACAATTGAGAGCCCAGAGCCCAACTCAAACTTACATGGACAGCCCATTTTGGACCAGGGAGCCAAGTGGATACAGCGGAGAAAGGAGAGTCTCTACAATAAACGGTGCTGGGAAGCCTGCACAGCCACATGGAACACAACGAGAGTACGCCATGATGTTACACCTGGCACACACACCACCTGAAATGGATTAAAGCCTTGAATGGCAGACTTGAAACCGTGAACCTTGTAGGAGAAGACCTAGGCAGAGTGCTCTTTGCCATCTGTCTGAGCCGCCTATTTGGAAGAAGCATGTCTGACTGGGCAAGGGCAACAAAGGAAACAAGAAACAAACGGGACCACATCAAATGCACACACTTCTGCCCACTCAAGGAAACCATCAACTGAATACTAAGACACCACAACAATTGGGAGAGGATGTTTGCAAACCACACATCGGACAAGGGGTGAAAAGCCCAAAGATACAATCAACTCGCACGTCTCCACAAGAAAAAAAACAAGCCAATGAAAACCTGGTCAAAAGATGGAAGCAGAGATTTCTCCGAAGAAGACAGAAAGAGGGCCAGTAGGTGCATGAAAACTTGTTCACCATCATGAAGTCTCAGGAAAATGCAAATCCAAACTGCAAGGCCATGGCAGCTCACTGTGGTCAGCATGGCTAGAAGGAAGCAGACAGGAAATAACAAGTGTCAGAGAGGAGGTGGAGAGAAGGGAAGCCTCCTGCACTGCTGGTGGGAGTGTAACCCGGTGCAGCCACGATGCCAAAGGTGTGGAACTGCCTCAGAAGTTTAAGTATCCATGTCCCGTATGACCCAGCTATTAATCTGCCGCTTGCTTATCCAAAAAAGTCAGAAAGACTACCGCATAAAGACATGTGCATGGCTGTGTTCACCACAGTCTTACTCCTGATATCCAAGACTTGGAAAGCACCCTGGTGTCCAGCAAGGGATGATTGGAGAAGGAAGATGGGCTATAGCCACACAATGGTATACCACTCAGCCGGAACAAATGATGCAATCCAGCCATTTGTGACCACCAGAATGGCTGTGAGGGTTTTAGGGGAAGTGTAACAAGCCCCAGTGAGAAATTCAAATACCATAGAATCTCACTTACAAGGCGAAGAAAAAGCAAGCACTAACCAACAGGTGGCACTGAACATTTGTATGCGGGCTCCCAGAGGCAAAGAGGGGCGGTGACGGAGGGTGAAAGAGAAGATTAGGCACAAGTGTGTGGTGAGGGCCTGTGATTAGTCTTACACTGGTGAAGATGATGTAAGCTACACAGAAGTCTAAAGCAATGAGGATGTGAATCTGGAAGTTATAGTACGTTCTAATGCAGGGTCATGGCTATAAATTCACCTCAAATCAAAAATCCAAAAAGGGGTCCAGAATGATGTCATAAAGCTTTGGGGGCGGAAAGAGTTTACGGAAGGTGAACTTCCAAGGATGGAAAATCACCTCCAAATGCTTACAGATGCTACAGAAAGGCAGACCATTCCAAATAGGTGAAGAGGAATACTACGAAGAGAACATGATCAGTCCTAAACCCATGAACGAACGGAAAATGTTACCGTCCATGATGTTATTACTAATCACCTTCACGAATAATCCAAACAGGCCCACGTCTTCCCAAGTTCAGGCAAAAGGTTGGTCCAAAAGTACAATTCAGGGCCGGCCCTGTGGTGGAGCAGGTAAGTGCCCACATTCCGCTTGGGCGGCCCGGGCCTCACTGTTTCACATTACGAGTGCATATCACATTAGTAGTGTTAGGAAATATAGATTTCATGGTATGGTGCGGGCAGAGATCATAAATAAGCAGCAATTGTGAGGATACGTTATCAATACGCACAAGAAAAGGAACCATAAGAATATTACAATCTATGGAAGTATCTGGTACACTTCCCAAAGGCAGAAGGAAGGAAAACTTGTGACCTGCCAAGGTGGAATTGGCAGAGTGCCACGAGATGACACCATCATTGTGCATCAGAACATTCCCTGGGCAACTTCAACTTGTGAGGGAGTCCAGGACTTTTTCTGGGTAAGGTCCACCCATTTTGCCATCTACCCAAGACATAAGAGATAAAACCCAGGATAATCTTACAGGAGTGAAACCAGTGTCTAGAGAGAATGTAGGAGCCCTTTCGAAGTTCAAGGAGAAAGATAGAAACTGACAACAATTGCAGAAAAAGGAAAACTATCCTACCTAGACAGGGTGAGGAGTCAGACTGGTCTGAGATGGCTGTGAAACTCTGTGTGCACGGAGGTTGTCAGGACAACTTCGAATTTTGAGGTCGCTTATGACATCACGGTGAACATGTCCCCCAGGGTGGCCGCATGGTTACAGTCTGAGGATTGGCCTAGGCTAGGCTATTAAAGGGACAGATACCCAGAAACAGGTTTGGCAAACAGAAAGCAGGCACAGAAACTAGAAGAGATAAAACAGAGTCTGATGCAAGGGATAAGAAAGGAACCCTAGGCCACAAGTGAGAATAGAGGGACAGGCACGGAGAGGAGAACATTGTCATCTATTCAAGTCTATGGGGAGGTCATGCTGATTCAAGCTTGCAACTTCATTGGAAACAAGTGGCCGGACTTGGCGTTCATCACACCTACAGTGCCCTTGTGCCTTAAGCATAATGCAAAGTCAAGAAAGATGTCTTGAGGACATTGAAGAGAAGAATCGATGCCTCCTTTCCAAGGCCCATAGCATTCTTTGAAGGTCAGTCTCTTTTTCCGAAGCTCTGGTGTCACGTGGGCCCACTGGGCACATGGTAATGTGTCCCAAGAGATGTCTTGGAAGCCTTGAAGCAATGGAGCCCTGTCACGCTTGGGGTATGTCTCTTTGTTTGGAAGTGCTCTACAAGGGTGCTGAAAAGCACCCTCTTCCACAGGGCTTCGTTCCTTCGTGAAGGCTGCCCTCCCAGGCTAGTGTGCTCTGTTTGCCTCCATCGAAATTCTCTCCCCCTACCTCTTGCCGTAGAAGGATTATTGATTATGTGTTTTGACACCACATGTAAGGAAGTTGCACGAAAATTAGAACTTTACAGTTGTGTTTCAAGAAAAATAAACAGGCCAGGGTAGAGGATGTAGGGCAAACAAATGGCACACCCTATAAAAATTAAGTAAGCCCGTATCTGGACGGAATCTAGGGGAACGTTCAAGGATCAGGGGTCAAGTTCGAAACTTCCCAAATCCGGAAAAGAGACAGAAAAATATCTTTCCTGGAGAGTGGAATTCATCCGATTTGTCTAAGTTGTCTTGGAAACATTGTGTCCGTGAAGGGGGTTGCCAGGACCACCTCGAATTTGGAGTTTCTGATCTCAGGATGTCAAACCAACCCACATGACCACGTGTTCTCAGTGCTTAGTTTGACCTAGGCTAGGGTAGCCAAGAGTCCTACAAGTGACCGGTGCAAATTCAAGGACAACAACCAAGAGTCACGAAAGCACTCACACCTCACCCTAGAGAACATACAGCGATTAAAGAAATACAAACTAATCCCTCGGAATGAAGGAGAACGGACTGATAAGCATGTCTAAGGGAGATAGCTGAGAAAGACCATGACGAGTATACTATGGAAAAGAAAAAGAGGACCCAGAAAATGGAAGGTGAACAGAAATCACACCTGAATTATCCACAATGAAAGATGATGTCCGTCTTTAGACAGACTCTGCTGGAACGTTTGAAAGTCAGAGAAATTCACAAGCCAAAAAACGGCAGCGAAGGTCAAGCATGGGCTAACTGGGAAGGGTGAGTTATGAGACTGCTCCAAGCAGGCTCTGAAACCTGTATCCAGGAAGCATGCTGGGCCTCAGAGACACAATTATGACAAATCCTCTGACATCACAATGGACCCGAAAAACAACCTAGCCTCATCTACACAGTGCTAGAGTTGGGCTCACTAGTATATTTAACTCCCGTTGCACTCAACTGCACGTTGCCACTGAACATGTAAGTGGCCGGCCGGTGGTGCAGTGGTGAGGTCCGCACCTTCTGGGTCTGTGGCCCAGTATGG
The DNA here is from genome assembly GCF_041296235.1 of Equus asinus. NCBI lineage: Eukaryota > Metazoa > Chordata > Mammalia > Perissodactyla > Equidae > Equus > Equus asinus. The sequence goes on along the minus strand of NC_091809.1, from coordinate 4,849,857 downwards.
GCTGGGTGGAATCCTCGGTTTGGGCCTCCTCACCACTGCTTCAGTTGTTCTGGTGCAGGCGTCCGAGGTAGAGTAGAGGCAGATGGGAAGGGACGTTGGACAGGGCCAGACTTCCACAGCAAATACAGGAGCATTGCCAGCAGATGTGAGCACAGCAATGCACTTGTGCCAAAACAAAACCAATTAAAAGTTGCAAAGAATAGAAAAACTGAAGCTAAGGAAAAAAAAAACAAAAAAACAGGAGCTTGCCATTACGAAGAATAGGATCTCTGTGAATAACCTTAGCAAAACAGGTGAATTCTATGTTAATTCAAAAACTAGCAAACCTTTGGGGAAAGAAACTCAAGAAGACACAAGAAAAAAAAAGATATCGAGGGATCTAGGAATGGAAGGATTAACACACTTGAAAGGTTCATACCGCAGTAAGGAATCTCTGGATTCCATGCAATCCCAGTCAAAGTTGCAGCAGTATTTGCCACAGAGAAGAAGAGAGAATCCTGAAGTTTCTAGCCAGCAACACGAGACCCTGACTAGGCAAAGGAATCCTCAGGAAAACGAACAAAGCAGCACGTGTCACAATTTCTGATTTCAACATAGAGGACGAAGCGCTAGGTACCGAAACGGCACAGTCTGGGCCCCAAAACAGGCATGAAGACCCATGCAAAACAATTGAGAGCCCAGAGCCCAACTCAAACTTACATGGACAGCCCATTTTGGACCAGGGAGCCAAGTGGATACAGCGGAGAAAGGAGAGTCTCTACAATAAACGGTGCTGGGAAGCCTGCACAGCCACATGGAACACAACGAGAGTACGCCATGATGTTACACCTGGCACACACACCACCTGAAATGGATTAAAGCCTTGAATGGCAGACTTGAAACCGTGAACCTTGTAGGAGAAGACCTAGGCAGAGTGCTCTTTGCCATCTGTCTGAGCCGCCTATTTGGAAGAAGCATGTCTGACTGGGCAAGGGCAACAAAGGAAACAAGAAACAAACGGGACCACATCAAATGCACACACTTCTGCCCACTCAAGGAAACCATCAACTGAATACTAAGACACCACAACAATTGGGAGAGGATGTTTGCAAACCACACATCGGACAAGGGGTGAAAAGCCCAAAGATACAATCAACTCGCACGTCTCCACAAGAAAAAAAACAAGCCAATGAAAACCTGGTCAAAAGATGGAAGCAGAGATTTCTCCGAAGAAGACAGAAAGAGGGCCAGTAGGTGCATGAAAACTTGTTCACCATCATGAAGTCTCAGGAAAATGCAAATCCAAACTGCAAGGCCATGGCAGCTCACTGTGGTCAGCATGGCTAGAAGGAAGCAGACAGGAAATAACAAGTGTCAGAGAGGAGGTGGAGAGAAGGGAAGCCTCCTGCACTGCTGGTGGGAGTGTAACCCGGTGCAGCCACGATGCCAAAGGTGTGGAACTGCCTCAGAAGTTTAAGTATCCATGTCCCGTATGACCCAGCTATTAATCTGCCGCTTGCTTATCCAAAAAAGTCAGAAAGACTACCGCATAAAGACATGTGCATGGCTGTGTTCACCACAGTCTTACTCCTGATATCCAAGACTTGGAAAGCACCCTGGTGTCCAGCAAGGGATGATTGGAGAAGGAAGATGGGCTATAGCCACACAATGGTATACCACTCAGCCGGAACAAATGATGCAATCCAGCCATTTGTGACCACCAGAATGGCTGTGAGGGTTTTAGGGGAAGTGTAACAAGCCCCAGTGAGAAATTCAAATACCATAGAATCTCACTTACAAGGCGAAGAAAAAGCAAGCACTAACCAACAGGTGGCACTGAACATTTGTATGCGGGCTCCCAGAGGCAAAGAGGGGCGGTGACGGAGGGTGAAAGAGAAGATTAGGCACAAGTGTGTGGTGAGGGCCTGTGATTAGTCTTACACTGGTGAAGATGATGTAAGCTACACAGAAGTCTAAAGCAATGAGGATGTGAATCTGGAAGTTATAGTACGTTCTAATGCAGGGTCATGGCTATAAATTCACCTCAAATCAAAAATCCAAAAAGGGGTCCAGAATGATGTCATAAAGCTTTGGGGGCGGAAAGAGTTTACGGAAGGTGAACTTCCAAGGATGGAAAATCACCTCCAAATGCTTACAGATGCTACAGAAAGGCAGACCATTCCAAATAGGTGAAGAGGAATACTACGAAGAGAACATGATCAGTCCTAAACCCATGAACGAACGGAAAATGTTACCGTCCATGATGTTATTACTAATCACCTTCACGAATAATCCAAACAGGCCCACGTCTTCCCAAGTTCAGGCAAAAGGTTGGTCCAAAAGTACAATTCAGGGCCGGCCCTGTGGTGGAGCAGGTAAGTGCCCACATTCCGCTTGGGCGGCCCGGGCCTCACTGTTTCACATTACGAGTGCATATCACATTAGTAGTGTTAGGAAATATAGATTTCATGGTATGGTGCGGGCAGAGATCATAAATAAGCAGCAATTGTGAGGATACGTTATCAATACGCACAAGAAAAGGAACCATAAGAATATTACAATCTATGGAAGTATCTGGTACACTTCCCAAAGGCAGAAGGAAGGAAAACTTGTGACCTGCCAAGGTGGAATTGGCAGAGTGCCACGAGATGACACCATCATTGTGCATCAGAACATTCCCTGGGCAACTTCAACTTGTGAGGGAGTCCAGGACTTTTTCTGGGTAAGGTCCACCCATTTTGCCATCTACCCAAGACATAAGAGATAAAACCCAGGATAATCTTACAGGAGTGAAACCAGTGTCTAGAGAGAATGTAGGAGCCCTTTCGAAGTTCAAGGAGAAAGATAGAAACTGACAACAATTGCAGAAAAAGGAAAACTATCCTACCTAGACAGGGTGAGGAGTCAGACTGGTCTGAGATGGCTGTGAAACTCTGTGTGCACGGAGGTTGTCAGGACAACTTCGAATTTTGAGGTCGCTTATGACATCACGGTGAACATGTCCCCCAGGGTGGCCGCATGGTTACAGTCTGAGGATTGGCCTAGGCTAGGCTATTAAAGGGACAGATACCCAGAAACAGGTTTGGCAAACAGAAAGCAGGCACAGAAACTAGAAGAGATAAAACAGAGTCTGATGCAAGGGATAAGAAAGGAACCCTAGGCCACAAGTGAGAATAGAGGGACAGGCACGGAGAGGAGAACATTGTCATCTATTCAAGTCTATGGGGAGGTCATGCTGATTCAAGCTTGCAACTTCATTGGAAACAAGTGGCCGGACTTGGCGTTCATCACACCTACAGTGCCCTTGTGCCTTAAGCATAATGCAAAGTCAAGAAAGATGTCTTGAGGACATTGAAGAGAAGAATCGATGCCTCCTTTCCAAGGCCCATAGCATTCTTTGAAGGTCAGTCTCTTTTTCCGAAGCTCTGGTGTCACGTGGGCCCACTGGGCACATGGTAATGTGTCCCAAGAGATGTCTTGGAAGCCTTGAAGCAATGGAGCCCTGTCACGCTTGGGGTATGTCTCTTTGTTTGGAAGTGCTCTACAAGGGTGCTGAAAAGCACCCTCTTCCACAGGGCTTCGTTCCTTCGTGAAGGCTGCCCTCCCAGGCTAGTGTGCTCTGTTTGCCTCCATCGAAATTCTCTCCCCCTACCTCTTGCCGTAGAAGGATTATTGATTATGTGTTTTGACACCACATGTAAGGAAGTTGCACGAAAATTAGAACTTTACAGTTGTGTTTCAAGAAAAATAAACAGGCCAGGGTAGAGGATGTAGGGCAAACAAATGGCACACCCTATAAAAATTAAGTAAGCCCGTATCTGGACGGAATCTAGGGGAACGTTCAAGGATCAGGGGTCAAGTTCGAAACTTCCCAAATCCGGAAAAGAGACAGAAAAATATCTTTCCTGGAGAGTGGAATTCATCCGATTTGTCTAAGTTGTCTTGGAAACATTGTGTCCGTGAAGGGGGTTGCCAGGACCACCTCGAATTTGGAGTTTCTGATCTCAGGATGTCAAACCAACCCACATGACCACGTGTTCTCAGTGCTTAGTTTGACCTAGGCTAGGGTAGCCAAGAGTCCTACAAGTGACCGGTGCAAATTCAAGGACAACAACCAAGAGTCACGAAAGCACTCACACCTCACCCTAGAGAACATACAGCGATTAAAGAAATACAAACTAATCCCTCGGAATGAAGGAGAACGGACTGATAAGCATGTCTAAGGGAGATAGCTGAGAAAGACCATGACGAGTATACTATGGAAAAGAAAAAGAGGACCCAGAAAATGGAAGGTGAACAGAAATCACACCTGAATTATCCACAATGAAAGATGATGTCCGTCTTTAGACAGACTCTGCTGGAACGTTTGAAAGTCAGAGAAATTCACAAGCCAAAAAACGGCAGCGAAGGTCAAGCATGGGCTAACTGGGAAGGGTGAGTTATGAGACTGCTCCAAGCAGGCTCTGAAACCTGTATCCAGGAAGCATGCTGGGCCTCAGAGACACAATTATGACAAATCCTCTGACATCACAATGGACCCGAAAAACAACCTAGCCTCATCTACACAGTGCTAGAGTTGGGCTCACTAGTATATTTAACTCCCGTTGCACTCAACTGCACGTTGCCACTGAACATGTAAGTGGCCGGCCGGTGGTGCAGTGGTGAGGTCCGCACCTTCTGGGTCTGTGGCCCAGTATGGGCTGGGTGGAATCCTCGGTTTGGGCCTCCTCACCACTGCTTCAGTTGTTCTGGTGCAGGCGTCCGAGGTAGAGTAGAGGCAGATGGGAAGGGACGTTGGACAGGGCCAGACTTCCACAGCAAATACAGGAGCATTGCCAGCAGATGTGAGCACAGCAATGCACTTGTGCCAAAACAAAACCAATTAAAAGTTGCAAAGAATAGAAAAACTGAAGCTAAGGAAAAAAAAAACAAAAAAACAGGAGCTTGCCATTACGAAGAATAGGATCTCTGTGAATAACCTTAGCAAAACAGGTGAATTCTATGTTAATTCAAAAACTAGCAAACCTTTGGGGAAAGAAACTCAAGAAGACACAAGAAAAAAAAAGATATCGAGGGATCTAGGAATGGAAGGATTAACACACTTGAAAGGTTCATACCGCAGTAAGGAATCTCTGGATTCCATGCAATCCCAGTCAAAGTTGCAGCAGTATTTGCCACAGAGAAGAAGAGAGAATCCTGAAGTTTCTAGCCAGCAACACGAGACCCTGACTAGGCAAAGGAATCCTCAGGAAAACGAACAAAGCAGCACGTGTCACAATTTCTGATTTCAACATAGAGGACGAAGCGCTAGGTACCGAAACGGCACAGTCTGGGCCCCAAAACAGGCATGAAGACCCATGCAAAACAATTGAGAGCCCAGAGCCCAACTCAAACTTACATGGACAGCCCATTTTGGACCAGGGAGCCAAGTGGAGACAGCGGAGAAAGGAGAGTCTCTACAATAAACGGTGCTGGGAAGCCTGCACAGCCACATGGAACACAACGAGAGTACGCCATGATGTTACACCTGGCACACACACCACCTGAAGTGGATTAAAGCCTTGAATGGCAGACTTGAAACCGTGAACCTTGTAGGAGAAGACCTAGGCAGAGTGCTCTTTGCCATCTGTCTGAGCCGCCTATTTGGAAGAAGCATGTCTGACTGGGCAAGGGCAACAAAGGAAACAAGAAACAAACGGGACCACATCAAATGCACACACTTCTGCCCACTCAAGGAAACCATCAACTGAATACTAAGACACCACAACAATTGGGAGAGGATGTTTGCAAACCACACATCGGACAAGGGGTGAAAAGCCCAAAGATACAATCAACTCGCACGTCTCCACAAGAAAAAAAACAAGCCAATGAAAACCTGGTCAAAAGATGGAAGCAGAGATTTCTCCGAAGAAGACAGAAAGAGGGCCAGTAGGTGCATGAAAACTTGTTCACCATCATGAAGTCTCAGGAAAATGCAAATCCAAACTGCAAGGCCATGGCAGCTCACTGTGGTCAGCATGGCTAGAAGGAAGCAGACAGGAAATAACAAGTGTCAGAGAGGAGGTGGAGAGAAGGGAAGCCTCCTGCACTGCTGGTGGGAGTGTAACCCGGTGCAGCCACGATGCCAAAGGTGTGGAACTGCCTCAGAAGTTTAAGTATCCATGTCCCGTATGACCCAGCTATTAATCTGCCGCTTGCTTATCCAAAACAGTCAGAAAGACTACCGCATAAAGACATGTGCATGGCTGTGTTCACCACAGTCTTACTCCGGATATCCAAGACTTGGAAAGCACCCTGGTGTCCAGCAAGGGATGATTGGAGAAGGAAGATGGGCTATAGCCACACAATGGTATACCACTCAGCCGGAACAAATGATGCAATCCAGCCATTTGTGACCACCAGAATGGCTGTGAGGGTTTTAGGGGAAGTGTAACAAGCCCCAGTGAGAAATTCAAATACCATAGAATCTCACTTACAAGGAGAAGAAAAAGCAAGCACTAACCAACAGGTGGCACTGAACATTTGTATGCGGGCTCCCAGAGGCAAAGAGGGGCGGTGACGGAGGGTGAAAGAGAAGATTAGGCACAAGTGTGTGGTGAGGGCCTGTGATTAGTCTTACACTGGTGAAGATGATGTAAGCTACACAGAAGTCTAAAGCAATGAGGATGTGAATCTGGAAGTTATAGTACGTTCTAATGCAGGGTCATGGCTAGAAATTCACCTCAAATCAAAAATCCAAAAAGGGGTCCAGAATGATGTCATAAAGCTTTGGGGGCGGAAAGAGTTTACGGAAGGTGAACTTCCAAGGATGGAAAATCACCTCCAAATGCTTACAGATGCTACAGAAAGGCAGACCATTCCAAATAGGTGAAGAGGAATACTACGAAGAGAACATGATCAGTCCTAAACCCATGAACGAACGGAAAATGTTACCGTCCATGATGTTATTACTAATCACCTTCACGAATAATCCAAACAGGCCCACGTCTTCCCAAGTTCAGGCAAAAGGTTGGTCCAAAAGTACAATTCAGGGCCGGCCCTGTGGTGGAGCAGGTAAGTGCCCACATTCCGCTTGGGCGGCCCGGGCCTCACTGTTTCACATTACGAGTGCATATCACATTAGTAGTGTTAGGAAATATAGATTTCATGGTATGGTGCGGGCAGAGATCATAAATAAGCAGCAATTGTGAGGATACGTTATCAATACGCACAAGAAAAGGAACCATAAGAATATTACAATCTATGGAAGTATCTGGTACACTTCCCAAAGGCAGAAGGAAGGAAAACTTGTGACCTGCCAAGGTGGAATTGGCAGAGTGCCACGAGATGACACCATCATTGTGCATCAGAACATTCCCTGGGCAACTTCAACTTGTGAGGGAGTCCAGGACTTTTTCTGGGTAAGGTCCACCCATTTTGCCATCTACCCAAGATATAAGAGATAAAACCCAGGATAGTCTTACAGGAGTGAAACCAGTGTCTAGAGAGAATGTAGGAGCCCTTTCGAAGTTCAAGGAGAAAGATAGAAACTGACAACAATTGCAGAAAAAGGAAAACTATCCTACCTAGACAGGGTGAGGAGTCAGACGCGTCTGAGATGGCTGTGAAACTCTGTGTGCACGGAGGTTGTCAGGACAACTTCGAATTTTGAGGTCGCTTATGACATCACGGTGAACATGTCCCCCAGGGTGGCCGCATGGTTACAGTCTGAGGATTGGCCTAGGCTAGGCTATTAAAGGGACAGATACCCAGAAACAGGTTTGGCAAACAGAAAGCAGGCACAGAAACTAGAAGAGATAAAACAGAGTCTGATGCAAGGGATAAGAAAGGAACCCTAGGCCACAAGTGAGAATAGAGGGACAGGCACGGAGAGGAGAACATTGTCATCTATTCAAGTCTATGGGGAGGTCATGCTGATTCAAGCTTGCAACTTCATTGGAAACAAGTGGCCGGACTTGGCGTTCATCACACCTACAGTGCCCTTGTGCCTTAAGCATAATGCAAAGTCAAGAAAGATGTCTTGAGGACATTGAAGAGAAGAATCGATGCCTCCTTTCCAAGGCCCATAGCATTCTTTGCAGGTCAGTCTCTTTTTCCGAAGCTCTGGTGTCACGTGGGCCCACTGGGCACATGGTAATGTGTCCCAAGAGATGTCTTGGAAGCCTTGAAGGAATGGAGCCCTGTCACGCTTGGGGTATGTCTCTTTGTTTGGAAGTGCTCTACAAGGGTGCTGAAAAGCACCCTCTTCCACAGGGCTTCGTTCCTTCGTGAAGGTTGCCCTCCCAGGCTAGTGTGCTCTGTTTGCCTCCATCGAAATTCTCTCCCCCTACCTCTTGCCGTAGAAGGATTATTGATTATGTGTTTTGACACCATATGTAAGGAAGTTGCACGAAAATTAGAACTTTACAGTTGTGTTTCAAGAAAAATAAACAGGCCAGGGTAGAGGATGTAGGGCAAACAAATGGCACACCCTATAAAAATTAAGTAAGCCCGTATCTGGACGGAATCTAGGGGAACGTTCAAGGATCAGGGGTCAAGTTCGAAACTTCCCAAATCCGGAAAAGAGACAGAAAAATATCTTTCCTGGAGAGTGGAATTCATCCGATTTGTCTAAGTTGTCTTGGAAACATTGTGTCCGTGAAGGGGGTTGCCAGGACCACCTCGAATTTGGAGTTTCTGATCTCAGGATGTCAAACCAACCCACATGACCACGTGTTCTCAGTGCTTAGTTTGACCTAGGCTAGGGTAGCCAAGAGTCCTACAAGTGACCGGTGCAAATTCAAGGACAACAACCAAGAGTCACGAAAGCACTCACACCTCACCCTAGAGAACATACAGCGATTAAAGAAATACAAACTAATCCCTCGGAATGAAGGAGAACGGACTGATAAGCATGTCTAAGGGAGATAGCTGAGAAAGACCATGACGAGTATACTATGGAAAAGAAAAAGAGGACCCAGAAAATGGAAGGTGAACAGAAATCACACCTGAATTATCCACAATGAAAGATGATGTCCGTCTTTAGACAGACTCTGCTGGAACGTTTGAAAGTCAGAGAAATTCACAAGCCAAAAAACGGCAGCGAAGGTCAAGCATGGGCTAACTGGGAAGGGTGAGTTATGAGACTGCTCCAAGCAGGCTCTGAAACCTGTATCCAGGAAGCATGCTGGACCTCAGAGACACAATTATGACAAATCCTCTGACATCACAATGGACCCGACAAACAACCTAGCCTCATCTACACAGTGCTAGAGTTGGGCTCACTAGTATATTTAACTCCCATTGCACTCAAGTGCACGTTGCCACTGAACATGTAAGTGGCCGGCCGGTGGTGCAGTGGTGAGGTCCGCACCTTCTGGGTCTGTGGCCCAGTATGGGCTGGGTGGAATCCTCGGTTTGGGCCTCCTCACCACTGCTTCAGTTGTTCTGGTGCAGGCGTCCGAGGTAGAGTAGAGGCAGATGGGAAGGGACGTTGGACAGGGCCAGACTTCCACAGCAAATACAGGAGCATTGCCAGCAGATGTGAGCACAGCAATGCACTTGTGCCAAAACAAAACCAATTAAAAGTTGCAAAGAATAGAAAAACTGAAGCTAAGGAAAAAAAAAACAAAAAAACAGGAGCTTGCCATTACGAAGAATAGGATCTCTGTGAATAACCTTAGCAAAACAGGTGAATTCTATGTTAATTCAAAAACTAGCAAACCTTTGGGGAAAGAAACTCAAGAAGACACAAGAAAAAAAAAGATATCGAGGGATCTAGGAATGGAAGGATTAACACACTTGAAAGGTTCATACCGCAGTAAGGAATCTCTGGATTCCATGCAATCCCAGTCAAAGTTGCAGCAGTATTTGCCACAGAGAAGAAGAGAGAATCCTGAAGTTTCTAGCCAGCAACACGAGACCCTGACTAGGCAAAGGAATCCTCAGGAAAACGAACAAAGCAGCACGTGTCACAATTTCTGATTTCAACATAGAGGACGAAGCGCTAGGTACCGAAACGGCACAGTCTGGGCCCCAAAACAGGCATGAAGACCCATGCAAAACAATTGAGAGCCCAGAGCCCAACTCAAACTTACATGGACAGCCCATTTTGGACCAGGGAGCCAAGTGGAGACAGCGGAGAAAGGAGAGTCTCTACAATAAACGGTGCTGGGAAGCCTGCACAGCCACATGGAACACAACGAGAGTACACCATGATGTTACACCTGGCACACACACCACCTGAAGTGGATTAAAGCCTTGAATGGCAGACTTGAAACCGTGAACCTTGTAGGAGAAGACCTAGGCAGAGTGCTCTTTGCCATCTGTCTGAGCCGCCTATTTGGAAGAAGCATGTCTGACTGGGCAAGGGCAACAAAGGAAACAAGAAACAAACGGGACCACATCAAATGCACACACTTCTGCCCACTCAAGGAAACCATCAACTGAATACTAAGACACCACAACAATTGGGAGAGGATGTTTGCAAACCACACATCGGACAAGGGGTGAAAAGCCCAAAGATACAATCAACTCGCACGTCTCCACAAGAAAAAAAACAAGCCAATGAAAACCTGGTCAAAAGATGGAAGCAGAGATTTCTCCGAAGAAGACAGAAAGAGGGCCAGTAGGTGCATGAAAACTTGTTCACCATCATGAAGTCTCAGGAAAATGCAAATCCAAACTGCAAGGCCATGGCAGCTCACTGTGGTCAGCATGGCTAGAAGGAAGCAGACAGGAAATAACAAGTGTCAGAGAGGAGGTGGAGAGAAGGGAAGCCTCCTGCACTGCTGGTGGGAGTGTAACCCGGTGCAGCCACGATGCCAAAGGTGTGGAACTGCCTCAGAAGTTTAAGTATCCATGTCCCGTATGACCCAGCTATTAATCTGCCGCTTGCTTATCCAAAACAGTCAGAAAGACTACCGCATAAAGACATGTGCATGGCTGTGTTCACCACAGTCTTACTCCGGATATCCAAGACTTGGAAAGCACCCTGGTGTCCAGCAAGGGATGATTGGAGAAGGAAGATGGGCTATAGCCACACAATGGTATACCACTCAGCCGGAACAAATGATGCAATCCAGCCATTTGTGACCACCAGAATGGCTGTGAGGGTTTTAGGGGAAGTGTAACAAGCCCCAGTGAGAAATTCAAATACCATAGAATCTCACTTACAAGGAGAAGAAAAAGCAAGCACTAACCAACAGGTGGCACTGAACATTTGTATGCGGGCTCCCAGAGGCAAAGAGGGGCGGTGACGGAGGGTGAAAGAGAAGATTAGGCACAAGTGTGTGGTGAGGGCCTGTGATTAGTCTTACACTGGTGAAGATGATGTAAGCTACACAGAAGTCTAAAGCAATGAGGATGTGAATCTGGAAGTTATAGTACGTTCTAATGCAGGGTCATGGCTAGAAATTCACCTCAAATCAAAAATCCAAAAAGGGGTCCAGAATGATGTCATAAAGCTTTGGGGGCGGAAAGAGTTTACAGAAGGTGAACTTCCAAGGATGGAAAATCACCTCCAAATGCTTACAGATGCTACAGAAAGGCAGACCATTCCAAATAGGTGAAGAGGAATACTACGAAGAGAACATGATCAGTCCTAAACCCATGAACGAACGGAAAATGTTACCGTCCATGATGTTATTACTAATCACCTTCACGAATAATCCAAACAGGCCCACGTCTTCCCAAGTTCAGGCAAAAGGTTGGTCCAAAAGTACAATTCAGGGCCGGCCCTGTGGTGGAGCAGGTAAGTGCCCACATTCCGCTTGGGCGGCCCGGGCCTCACTGTTTCACATTACGAGTGCATATCACATTAGTAGTGTTAGGAAATATAGATTTCATGGTATGGTGCGGGCAGAGATCATAAATAAGCAGCAATTGTGAGGATACGTTATCAATACGCACAAGAAAAGGAACCATAAGAATATTACAATCTATGGAAGTATCTGGTACACTTCCCAAAGGCAGAAGGAAGGAAAACTTGTGACCTGCCAAGGTGGAATTGGCAGAGTGCCACGAGATGACACCATCATTGTGCATCAGAACATTCCCTGGGCAACTTCAACTTGTGAGGGAGTCCAGGACTTTTTCTGGGTAAGGTCCACCCATTTTGCCATCTACCCAAGATATAAGAGATAAAACCCAGGATAGTCTTACAGGAGTGAAACCAGTGTCTAGAGAGAATGTAGGAGCCCTTTCGAAGTTCAAGGAGAAAGATAGAAACTGACAACAATTGCAGAAAAAGGAAAACTATCCTACCTAGACAGGGTGAGGAGTCAGACTGGTCTGAGATGGCTGTGAAACTCTGTGTGCACGGAGGTTGTCAGGACAACTTCGAATTTTGAGGTCGCTTATGACATCACGGTGAACATGTCCCCCAGGGTGGCCGCATGGTTACAGTCTGAGGATTGGCCTAGGCTAGGCTATTAAAGGGACAGATACCCAGAAACAGGTTTGGCAAACAGAAAGCAGGCACAGAAACTAGAAGAGATAAAACAGAGTCTGATGCAAGGGATAAGAAAGGAACCCTAGGCCACAAGTGAGAATAGAGGGACAGGCACGGAGAGGAGAACATTGTCATCTATTCAAGTCTATGGGGAGGTCATGCTGATTCAAGCTTGCAACTTCATTGGAAACAAGTGGCCGGACTTGGCGTTCATCACACCTACAGTGCCCTTGTGCCTTAAGCATAATGCAAAGTCAAGAAAGATGTCTTGAGGACATTGAAGAGAAGAATCGATGCCTCCTTTCCAAGGCCCATAGCATTCTTTGCAGGTCAGTCTCTTTTTCCGAAGCTCTGGTGTCACGTGGGCCCACTGGGCACATGGTAATGTGTCCCAAGAGATGTCTTGGAAGCCTTGAAGGAATGGAGCCCTGTCACGCTTGGGGTATGTCTCTTTGTTTGGAAGTGCTCTACAAGGGTGCTGAAAAGCACCCTCTTCCACAGGGCTTCGTTCCTTCGTGAAGGCTGCCCTCCCAGGCTAGTGTGCTCTGTTTGCCTCCATCGAAATTCTCTCCCCCTACCTCTTGCCGTAGAAGGATTATTGATTATGTGTTTTGACACCATATGTAAGGAAGTTGCACGAAAATTAGAACTTTACAGTTGTGTTTCAAGAAAAATAAACAGGCCAGGGTAGAGGATGTAGGGCAAACAAATGGCACACCCTATAAAAATTAAGTAAGCCCGTATCTGGACGGAATCTAGGGGAACGTTCAAGGATCAGGGGTCAAGTTCGAAACTTCCCAAATCCGGAAAAGAGACAGAAAAATATCTTTCCTGGAGAGTGGAATTCATCCGATTTGTCTAAGTTGTCTTGGAAACATTGTGTCCGTGAAGGGGGTTGCCAGGACCACCTCGAATTTGGAGTTTCTGATCTCAGGATGTCAAACCAACCCACATGACCACGTGTTCTCAGTGCTTAGTTTGACCTTGGCTAGGGTAGCCAAGAGTCCTACAAGTGACCGGTGCAAATTCAAGGACAACAACCAAGAGTCACGAAAGCACTCACACCTCACCCTAGAGAACATACAGCGATTAAAGAAATACAAACTAATCCCTCGGAATGAAGGAGAACGGACTGATAAGCATGTCTAAGGGAGATAGCTGAGAAAGACCATGACGAGTATACTATGGAAAAGAAAAAGAGGACCCAGAAAATGGAAGGTGAACAGAAATCACACCTGAATTATCCACAATGAAAGATGATGTCCGTCTTTAGACAGACTCTGCTGGAACGTTTGAAAGTCAGAGAAATTCACAAGCCAAAAAACGGCAGCGAAGGTCAAGCATGGGCTAACTGGGAAGGGTGAGTTATGAGACTGCTCCAAGCAGGCTCTGAAACCTGTATCCAGGAAGCATGCTGGACCTCAGAGACACAATTATGACAAATCCTCTGACATCACAATGGACCCGAAAAACAACCTAGCCTCATCTACACAGTGCTAGAGTTGGGCTCACTAGTATATTTAACTCCCATTGCACTCAACTGCACGTTGCCACTGAACATGTAAGTGGCCGGCCGGTGGTGCAGTGGTGAGGTCCGCACCTTCTGGGTCTGTGGCCCAGTATGGGCTGGGTGGAATCCTCGGTTTGGGCCTCCTCACCACTGCTTCAGTTGTTCTGGTGCAGGCGTCCGAGGTAGAGTAGAGGCAGATGGGAAGGGACGTTGGACAGGGCCAGACTTCCACAGCAAATACAGGAGCATTGCCAGCAGATGTGAGCACAGCAATGCACTTGTGCCAAAACAAAACCAATTAAAAGTTGCAAAGAATAGAAAAACTGAAGCTAAGGAAAAAAAAAACAAAAAAACAGGAGCTTGCCATTACGAAGAATAGGATCTCTGTGAATAACCTTAGCAAAACAGGTGAATTCTATGTTAATTCAAAAACTAGCAAACCTTTGGGGAAAGAAACTCAAGAAGACACAAGAAAAAAAAAGATATCGAGGGATCTAGGAATGGAAGGATTAACACACTTGAAAGGTTCATACCGCAGTAAGGAATCTCTGGATTCCATGCAATCCCAGTCAAAGTTGCAGCAGTATTTGCCACAGAGAAGAAGAGAGAATCCTGAAGTTTCTAGCCAGCAACACGAGACCCTGACTAGGCAAAGGAATCCTCAGGAAAACGAACAAAGCAGCACGTGTCACAATTTCTGATTTCAACATAGAGGACGAAGCGCTAGGTACCGAAACGGCACAGTCTGGGCCCCAAAACAGGCATGAAGACCCATGCAAAACAATTGAGAGCCCAGAGCCCAACTCAAACTTACATGGACAGCCCATTTTGGACCAGGGAGCCAAGTGGAGACAGCGGAGGAAGGAGAGTCTCTACAATAAACGGTGCTGGGAAGCCTGCACAGCCACATGGAACACAACGAGAGTACACCATGATGTTACACCTGGCACACACACCACCTGAAGTGGATTAAAGCCTTGAATGGCAGACTTGAAACCGTGAACCTTGTAGGAGAAGACCTAGGCAGAGTGCTCTTTGCCATCTGTCTGAGCCGCCTATTTGGAAGAAGCATGTCTGACTGGGCAAGGGCAACAAAGGAAACAAGAAACAAACGGGACCACATCAAATGCACACACTTCTGCCCACTCAAGGAAACCATCAACTGAATACTAAGACACCACAACAATTGGGAGAGGATGTTTGCAAACCACACATCGGACAAGGGGTGAAAAGCCCAAAGATACAATCAACTCGCACGTCTCCACAAGAAAAAAAACAAGCCAATGAAAACCTGGTCAAAAGATGGAAGCAGAGATTTCTCCGAAGAAGACAGAAAGAGGGCCAGTAGGTGCATGAAAACTTGTTCACCATCATGAAGTCTCAGGAAAATGCAAATCCAAACTGCAAGGCCATGGCAGCTCACTGTGGTCAGCATGGCTAGAAGGAAGCAGACAGGAAATAACAAGTGTCAGAGAGGAGGTGGAGAGAAGGGAAGCCTCCTGCACTGCTGGTGGGAGTGTAACCCGGTGCAGCCACGATGCCAAAGGTGTGGAACTGCCTCAGAAGTTTAAGTATCCATGTCCCGTATGACCCAGCTATTAATCTGCCGCTTGCTTATCCAAAACAGTCAGAAAGACTACCGCATAAAGACATGTGCATGGCTGTGTTCACCACAGTCTTACTCCGGATATCCAAGACTTGGAAAGCACCCTGGTGTCCAGCAAGGGATGATTGGAGAAGGAAGATGGGCTATAGCCACACAATGGTATACCACTCAGCCGGAACAAATGATGCAATCCAGCCATTTGTGACCACCAGAATGGCTGTGAGGGTTTTAGGGGAAGTGTAACAAGCCCCAGTGAGAAATTCAAATACCATAGAATCTCACTTACAAGGAGAAGAAAAAGCAAGCACTAACCAACAGGTGGCACTGAACATTTGTATGCGGGCTCCCAGAGGCAAAGAGGGGCGGTGACGGAGGGTGAAAGAGAAGATTAGGCACAAGTGTGTGGTGAGGGCCTGTGATTAGTCTTACACTGGTGAAGATGATGTAAGCTACACAGAAGTCTAAAGCAATGAGGATGTGAATCTGGAAGTTATAGTACGTTCTAATGCAGGGTCATGGCTAGAAATTCACCTCAAATCAAAAATCCAAAAAGGGGTCCAGAATGATGTCATAAAGCTTTGGGGGCGGAAAGAGTTTACGGAAGGTGAACTTCCAAGGATGGAAAATCACCTCCAAATGCTTACAGATGCTACAGAAAGGCAGACCATTCCAAATAGGTGAAGAGGAATACTACGAAGAGAACATGATCAGTCCTAAACCCATGAACGAACGGAAAATGTTACCGTCCATGATGTTATTACTAATCACCTTCACGAATAATCCAAACAGGCCCACGTCTTCCCAAGTTCAGGCAAAAGGTTGGTCCAAAAGTACAATTCAGGGCCGGCCCTGTGGTGGAGCAGGTAAGTGCCCACATTCCGCTTGGGCGGCCCGGGCCTCACTGTTTCACATTACGAGTGCATATCACATTAGTAGTGTTAGGAAATATAGATTTCATGGTATGGTGCGGGCAGAGATCATAAATAAGCAGCAATTGTGAGGATACGTTATCAATACGCACAAGAAAAGGAACCATAAGAATATTACAATCTATGGAAGTATCTGGTACACTTCCCAAAGGCAGAAGGAAGGAAAACTTGTGACCTGCCAAGGTGGAATTGGCAGAGTGCCACGAGATGACACCATCATCGTGCATCAGAACATTCCCTGGGCAACTTCAACTTGTGAGGGAGTCCAGGACTTTTTCTGGGTAAGGTCCACCCATTTTGCCATCTACCCAAGATATAAGAGATAAAACCCAGGATAGTCTTACAGGAGTGAAACCAGTGTCTAGAGAGAATGTAGGAGCCCTTTCGAAGTTCAAGGAGAAAGATAGAAACTGACAACAATTGCAGAAAAAGGAAAACTATCCTACCTAGACAGGGTGAGGAGTCAGACGGGTCTGAGATGGCTGTGAAACTCTGTGTGCACGGAGGTTGTCAGGACAACTTCGAATTTTGAGGTCGCTTATGACATCACGGTGAACATGTCCCCCAGGGTGGCCGCATGGTTACAGTCTGAGGATTGGCCTAGGCTAGGCTATTAAAGGGACAGATACCCAGAAACAGGTTTGGCAAACAGAAAGCAGGCACAGAAACTAGAAGAGATAAAACAGAGTCTGATGCAAGGGATAAGAAAGGAACCCTAGGCCACAAGTGAGAATAGAGGGACAGGCACGGAGAGGAGAACATTGTCATCTATTCAAGTCTATGGGGAGGTCATGCTGATTCAAGCTTGCAACTTCATTGGAAACAAGTGGCCGGACTTGGCGTTCATCACAC
The DNA here is from genome assembly GCF_041296235.1 of Equus asinus. Classification (NCBI taxonomy): domain Eukaryota; kingdom Metazoa; phylum Chordata; class Mammalia; order Perissodactyla; family Equidae; genus Equus; species Equus asinus. The sequence continues at coordinate 4,832,551 of NC_091809.1, read as the reverse complement.
CTACAGTGCCCTTGTGCCTTAAGCATAATGCAAAGTCAAGAAAGATGTCTTGAGGACATTGAAGAGAAGAATCGATGCCTCCTTTCCAAGGCCCATAGCATTCTTTGCAGGTCAGTCTCTTTTTCCGAAGCTCTGGTGTCACGTGGGCCCACTGGGCACATGGTAATGTGTCCCAAGAGATGTCTTGGAAGCCTTGAAGGAATGGAGCCCTGTCACGCTTGGGGTATGTCTCTTTGTTTGGAAGTGCTCTACAAGGGTGCTGAAAAGCACCCTCTTCCACAGGGCTTCGTTCCTTCGTGAAGGCTGCCCTCCCAGGCTAGTGTGCTCTGTTTGCCTCCATCGAAATTCTCTCCCCCTACCTCTTGCCGTAGAAGGATTATTGATTATGTGTTTTGACACCATATGTAAGGAAGTTGCACGAAAATTAGAACTTTACAGTTGTGTTTCAAGAAAAATAAACAGGCCAGGGTAGAGGATGTAGGGCAAACAAATGGCACACCCTATAAAAATTAAGTAAGCCCGTATCTGGACGGAATCTAGGGGAACGTTCAAGGATCAGGGGTCAAGTTCGAAACTTCCCAAATCCGGAAAAGAGACAGAAAAATATCTTTCCTGGAGAGTGGAATTCATCCGATTTGTCTAAGTTGTCTTGGAAACATTGTGTCCGTGAAGGGGGTTGCCAGGACCACCTCGAATTTGGAGTTTCTGATCTCAGGATGTCAAACCAACCCACATGACCACGTGTTCTCAGTGCTTAGTTTGACCTTGGCTAGGGTAGCCAAGAGTCCTACAAGTGACCGGTGCAAATTCAAGGACAACAACCAAGAGTCACGAAAGCACTCACACCTCACCCTAGAGAACATACAGCGATTAAAGAAATACAAACTAATCCCTCGGAATGAAGGAGAACGGACTGATAAGCATGTCTAAGGGAGATAGCTGAGAAAGACCATGACGAGTATACTATGGAAAAGAAAAAGAGGACCCAGAAAATGGAAGGTGAACAGAAATCACACCTGAATTATCCACAATGAAAGATGATGTCCGTCTTTAGACAGACTCTGCTGGAACGTTTGAAAGTCAGAGAAATTCACAAGCCAAAAAACGGCAGCGAAGGTCAAGCATGGGCTAACTGGGAAGGGTGAGTTATGAGACTGCTCCAAGCAGGCTCTGAAACCTGTATCCAGGAAGCATGCTGGACCTCAGAGACACAATTATGACAAATCCTCTGACATCACAATGGACCCGAAAAACAACCTAGCCTCATCTACACAGTGCTAGAGTTGGGCTCACTAGTATATTTAACTCCCGTTGCACTCAACTGCACGTTGCCACTGAACATGTAAGTGGCCGGCCGGTGGTGCAGTGGTGAGGTCCGCACCTTCTGGGTCTGTGGCCCAGTATGGGCTGGGTGGAATCCTCGGTTTGGGCCTCCTCACCACTGCTTCAGTTGTTCTGGTGCAGGCGTCCGAGGTAGAGTAGAGGCAGATGGGAAGGGACGTTGGACAGGGCCAGACTTCCACAGCAAATACAGGAGCATTGCCAGCAGATGTGAGCACAGCAATGCACTTGTGCCAAAACAAAACCAATTAAAAGTTGCAAAGAATAGAAAAACTGAAGCTAAGGAAAAAAAAAACAAAAAAACAGGAGCTTGCCATTACGAAGAATAGGATCTCTGTGAATAACCTTAGCAAAACAGGTGAATTCTATGTTAATTCAAAAACTAGCAAACCTTTGGGGAAAGAAACTCAAGAAGACACAAGAAAAAAAAAGATATCGAGGGATCTAGGAATGGAAGGATTAACACACTTGAAAGGTTCATACCGCAGTAAGGAATCTCTGGATTCCATGCAATCCCAGTCAAAGTTGCAGCAGTATTTGCCACAGAGAAGAAGAGAGAATCCTGAAGTTTCTAGCCAGCAACACGAGACCCTGACTAGGCAAAGGAATCCTCAGGAAAACGAACAAAGCAGCACGTGTCACAATTTCTGATTTCAACATAGAGGACGAAGCGCTAGGTACCGAAACGGCACAGTCTGGGCCCCAAAACAGGCATGAAGACCCATGCAAAACAATTGAGAGCCCAGAGCCCAACTCAAACTTACATGGACAGCCCATTTTGGACCAGGGAGCCAAGTGGAGACAGCGGAGAAAGGAGAGTCTCTACAATAAACGGTGCTGGGAAGCCTGCACAGCCACATGGAACACAACGAGAGTACACCATGATGTTACACCTGGCACACACACCACCTGAAGTGGATTAAAGCCTTGAATGGCAGACTTGAAACCGTGAACCTTGTAGGAGAAGACCTAGGCAGAGTGCTCTTTGCCATCTGTCTGAGCCGCCTATTTGGAAGAAGCATGTCTGACTGGGCAAGGGCAACAAAGGAAACAAGAAACAAACGGGACCACATCAAATGCACACACTTCTGCCCACTCAAGGAAACCATCAACTGAATACTAAGACACCACAACAATTGGGAGAGGATGTTTGCAAACCACACATCGGACAAGGGGTGAAAAGCCCAAAGATACAATCAACTCGCACGTCTCCACAAGAAAAAAAAACAAGCCAATGAAAACCTGGTCAAAAGATGGAAGCAGAGATTTCTCCGAAGAAGACAGAAAGAGGGCCAGTAGGTGCATGAAAACTTGTTCACCATCATGAAGTCTCAGGAAAATGCAAATCCAAACTGCAAGGCCATGGCAGCTCACTGTGGTCAGCATGGCTAGAAGGAAGCAGACAGGAAATAACAAGTGTCAGAGAGGAGGTGGAGAGAAGGGAAGCCTCCTGCACTGCTGGTGGGAGTGTAACCCGGTGCAGCCACGATGCCAAAGGTGTGGAACTGCCTCAGAAATTTAAGTATCCATGTCCCGTATGACCCAGCTATTAATCTGCCGCTTGCTTATCCAAAAAAGTCAGAAAGACTACCGCATAAAGACATGTGCATGGCTGTGTTCACCACAGTCTTACTCCGGATATCCAAGACTTGGAAAGCACCCTGGTGTCCAGCAAGGGATGATTGGAGAAGGAAGATGGGCTATAGCCACACAATGGTATACCACTCAGCCGGAACAAATGATGCAATCCAGCCATTTGTGACCACCAGAATGGCTGTGAGGGTTTTAGGGGAAGTGTAACAAGCCCCAGTGAGAAATTCAAATACCATAGAATCTCACTTACAAGGAGAAGAAAAAGCAAGCACTAACCAACAGGTGGCACTGAACATTTGTATGCGGGCTCCCAGAGGCAAAGAGGGGCGGTGACGGAGGGTGAAAGAGAAGATTAGGCACAAGTGTGTGGTGAGGGCCTGTGATTAGTCTTACACTGGTGAAGATGATGTAAGCTACACAGAAGTCTAAAGCAATGAGGATGTGAATCTGGAAGTTATAGTACGTTCTAATGCAGGGTCATGGCTATAAATTCACCTCAAAACAAAAATCCAAAAAGGGGTCCAGAATGATGTCATAAAGCTTTGGGGGCGGAAAGAGTTTACAGAAGGTGAACTTCCAAGGATGGAAAATCACCTCCAAATGCTTACAGATGCTACAGAAAGGCAGACCATTCCAAATAGGTGAAGAGGAATACTACGAAGAGAACATGATCAGTCCTAAACCCATGAACGAACGGAAAATGTTACCGTCCATGATGTTATTACTAATCACCTTCACGAATAATCCAAACAGGCCCACGTCTTCCCAAGTTCAGGCAAAAGGTTGGTCCAAAAGTACAATTCAGGGCCGGCCCTGTGGTGGAGCAGGTAAGTGCCCACATTCCGCTTGGGCGGCCCGGGCCTCACTGTTTCACATTACGAGTGCATATCACATTAGTAGTGTTAGGAAATATAGATTTCATGGTATGGTGCGGGCAGAGATCATAAATAAGCAGCAATTGTGAGGATACGTTATCAATACGCACAAGAAAAGGAACCATAAGAATATTACAATCTATGGAAGTATCTGGTACACTTCCCAAAGGCAGAAGGAAGGAAATCTTGTGACCTGCCAAGGTGGAATTGGCAGAGTGCCACGAGATGACACCATCATCGTGCATCAGAACATTCCCTGGGCAACTTCAACTTGTGAGGGAGTCCAGGACTTTTTCTGGGTAAGGTCCACCCATTTTGCCATCTACCCAAGATATAAGAGATAAAACCCAGGATAATCTTACAGGAGTGACACCAGTGTCTAGAGAGAATGTAGGAGCCCTTTCGAAGTTCAAGGAGAAAGATAGAAACTGACAACAATTGCAGAAAAAGGAAAACTATCCTACCTAGACAGGGTGAGGAGTCAGACTGGTCTGAGATGGCTGTGAAACTCTGTGTGCACGGAGGTTGTCAGGACAACTTCGAATTTTGAGGTCGCTTATGACATCACGGTGAACATGTCCCCCAGGGTGGCCGCATGGTTACAGTCTGAGGATTGGCCTAGGCTAGGCTATTAAAGGGACAGATACCCAGAAACAGGTTTGGCAAACAGAAAGCAGGCACAGAAACTAGAAGAGATAAAACAGAGTCTGATGCAAGGGATAAGAAAGGAACCCTAGGCCACAAGTGAGAATAGAGGGACAGGCACGGAGAGGAGAACATTGTCATCTATTCAAGTCTATGGGGAGGTCATGCTGATTCAAGCTTGCAACTTCATTGGAAACAAGTGGCCGGACTTGGCGTTCATCACACCTACAGTGCCCTTGTGCCTTAAGCATAATGCAAAGTCAAGAAAGATGTCTTGAGGACATTGAAGAGAAGAATCGATGCCTCCTTTCCAAGGCCCATAGCATGCTTTGCAGGTCAGTCTCTTTTTCCGAAGCTCTGGTGTCACGTGGGCCCACTGGGCACATGGTAATGTGTCCCAAGAGATGTCTTGGAAGCCTTGAAGGAATGGAGCCCTGTCACGCTTGGGGTATGTCTCTTTGTTTGGAAGTGCTCTACAAGGGTGCTGAAAAGCACCCTCTTCCACAGGGCTTCGTTCCTTCGTGAAGGCTGCCCTCCCAGGCTAGTGTGCTCTGTTTGCCTCCATCGAAATTCTCTCCCCCTACCTCTTGCCGTAGAAGGATTATTGATTATGTGTTTTGACACCATATGTAAGGAAGTTGCACGAAAATTAGAACTTTACAGTTGTGTTTCAAGAAAAATAAACAGGCCAGGGTAGAGGATGTAGGGCAAACAAATGGCACACCCTATAAAAATTAAGTAAGCCCGTATCTGGACGGAATCTAGGGGAACGTTCAAGGATCAGGGGTCAAGTTCGAAACTTCCCAAATCCGGAAAAGAGACAGAAAAATATCTTTCCTGGAGAGTGGAATTCATCCGATTTGTCTAAGTTGTCTTGGAAACATTGTGTCCGTGAAGGGGGTTGCCAGGACCACCTCGAATTTGGAGTTTCTGATCTCAGGATGTCAAACCAACCCACATGACCACGTGTTCTCAGTGCTTAGTTTGACCTAGGCTAGGATAGCCAAGAGTCCTACAAGTGACCGGTGCAAATTCAAGGACAACAACCAAGAGTCACGAAAGCACTCACACCTCACCCTAGAGAACATACAGCGATTAACGAAATACAAACTAATCCCTTGGAATGAAGGAGAACGGACTGATAAGCATGTCTAAGGGAGATAGCTGAGAAAGACCATGACGAGTATACTATGGAAAAGAAAAAGAGGACCCAGAAAATGGAAGGTGAACAGAAATCACACCTGAATTATCCACAATGAAAGATGATGTCCGTCTTTAGACAGACTCTGCTGGAACGTTTGAAAGTCAGAGAAATTCACAAGCCAAAAAACGGCAGCGAAGGTCAAGCATGGGCTAACTGGGAAGGGTGAGTTATGAGACTGCTCCAAGCAGGCTCTGAAACCTGTATCCAGGAAGCATGCTGGACCTCAGAGACACAATTATGACAAATCCTCTGACATCACAATGGACCCGAAAAACAACCTAGCCTCATCTACACAGTGCTAGAGTTGGGCTCACTAGTATATTTAACTCCCATTGCACTCAAGTGCACGTTGCCACTGAACATGTAAGTGGCCGGCCGGTGGTGCAGTGGTGAGGTCCGCACCTTCTGGGTCTGTGGCCCAGTATGGGCTGGGTGGAATCCTCGGTTTGGGCCTCCTCACCACTGCTTCAGTTGTTCTGGTGCAGGCGTCCGAGGTAGAGTAGAGGCAGATGGGAAGGGACGTTGGACAGGGCCAGACTTCCACAGCAAATACAGGAGCATTGCCAGCAGATGTGAGCACAGCAATGCACTTGTGCCAAAACAAAACCAATTAAAAGTTGCAAAGAATAGAAAAACTGAAGCTAAGGAAAAAAAAAACAAAAAAACAGGAGCTTGCCATTACAAAGAATAGGATCTCTGTGAATAACCTTAGCAAAACAGGTGAATTCTATGTTAATTCAAAAACTAGCAAACCTTTGGGGAAAGAAACTCAAGAAGACACAAGAAAAAAAAAGATATCGAGGGATCTAGGAATGGAAGGATTAACACACTTGAAAGGTTCATACCGCAGTAAGGAATCTCTGGATTCCATGCAATCCCAGTCAAAGTTGCAGCAGTATTTGCCACAGAGAAGAAGAGAGAATCCTGAAGTTTCTAGCCAGCAACGCGAGACCCTGACTAGGCAAAGGAATCCTCAGGAAAACGAACAAAGCAGCACGTGTCACAATTTCTGATTTCAACATAGAGGACGAAGCGCTAGGTACCGAAACGGCACAGTCTGGGCCCCAAAACAGGCATGAAGACCCATGCAAAACAATTGAGAGCCCAGAGCCCAACTCAAACTTACATGGACAGCCCATTTTGGACCAGGGAGCCAAGTGGAGACAGCGGAGAAAGGAGAGTCTCTACAATAAACGGTGCTGGGAAGCCTGCACAGCCACATGGAACACAACGAGAGTACACCATGATGTTACACCTGGCACACACACCACCTGAAGTGGATTAAAGCCTTGAATGGCAGACTTGAAACCGTGAACCTTGTAGGAGAAGACCTAGGCAGAGTGCTCTTTGCCATCTGTCTGAGCCGCCTATTTGGAAGAAGCATGTCTGACTGGGCAAGGGCAACAAAGGAAACAAGAAACAAACGGGACCACATCAAATGCACACACTTCTGCCCACTCAAGGAAACCATCAACTGAATACTAAGACACCACAACAATTGGGAGAGGATGTTTGCAAACCACACATCGGACAAGGGGTGAAAAGCCCAAAGATACAATCAACTCGCACGTCTCCACAAGAAAAAAAACAAGCCAATGAAAACCTGGTCAAAAGATGGAAGCAGAGATTTCTCCGAAGAAGACAGAAAGAGGGCCAGTAGGTGCATGAAAACTTGTTCACCATCATTAAGTCTCAGGAAAATGCAAATCCAAACTGCAAGGCCATGGCAGCTCACTGTGGTCAGCATGGCTAGAAGGAAGCAGACAGGAAATAACAAGTGTCAGAGAGGAGGTGCAGAGAAGGGAAGCCTCCTGCACTGCTGGTGGGAGTGTAACCCGGTGCAGCCACGATGCCAAAGGTGTGGAACTGCCTCAGAAATTTAAGTATCCATGTCCCGTATGACCCAGCTATTAATCTGCCGCTTGCTTATCCAAAAAAGTCAGAAAGACTACCGCATAAAGACATGTGCATGGCTGTGTTCACCACAGTCTTACTCCTGATATCCAAGACTTGGAAAGCACCCTGGTGTCCAGCAAGGGATGATTGGAGAAGGAAGATGGGCTATAGCCACACAATGGTATACCACTCAGCCGGAACAAATGATGCAATCCAGCCATTTGTGACCACCAGAATGGCTGTGAGGGTTTTAGGGGAAGTGTAACAAGCCCCAGTGAGAAATTCAAATACCATAGAATCTCACTTACAAGGAGAAGAAAAAGCAAGCACTAACCAACAGGTGGCACTGAACATTTGTATGCGGGCTCCCAGAGGCAAAGAGGGGCGGTGACGGAGGGTGAAAGAGAAGATTAGGCACAAGTGTGTGGTGAGGGCCTGTGATTAGTCTTACACTGGTGAAGATGATGTAAGCTACACAGAAGTCTAAAGCAATGAGGATGTGAATCTGGAAGTTATAGTACGTTCTAATGCAGGGTCATGGCTATAAATTCACCTCAAATCAAATATCCAAAAAGGGGTCCAGAATGATGTCATAAAGCTTTGGGGGCGGAAAGAGTTTACGGAAGGTGAACTTCCAAGGATGGAAAATCACCTCCAAATGCTTACAGATGCTACAGAAAGGCAGACCATTCCAAATAGGTGAAGAGGAATACTACGAAGAGAACATGATCAGTCCTAAACCCATGAACGAACGGAAAATGTTACCGTCCATGATGTTATTACTAATCACCTTCACGAATAATCCAAACAGGCCCACGTCTTCCCAAGTTCAGGCAAAAGGTTGGTCCAAAAGTACAATTCAGGGCCGGCCCTGTGGTGGAGCAGGTAAGTGCCCACATTCCGCTTGGGCGGCCCGGGCCTCACTGTTTCACATTACGAGTGCATATCACATTAGTAGTGTTAGGAAATATAGATTTCATGGTATGGTGCGGGCAGAGATCATAAATAAGCAGCAATTGTGAGGATACGTTATCAATACGCACAAGAAAAGGAACCATAAGAATATTACAATCTATGGAAGTATCTGGTACACTTCCCAAAGGCAGAAGGAAGGAAAACTTGTGACCTGCCAAGGTGGAATTGGCAGAGTGCCACGAGATGACACCATCATCGTGCATCAGAACATTCCCTGGGCAACTTCAACTTGTGAGGGAGTCCAGGACTTTTTCTGGGTAAGGTCCACCCATTTTGCCATCTACCCAAGATATAAGAGATAAAACCCAGGATAATCTTACAGGAGTGACACCAGTGTCTAGAGAGAATGTAGGAGCCCTTTCGAAGTTCAAGGAGAAAGATAGAAACTGACAACAATTGCAGAAAAAGGAAAACTATCCTACCTAGACAGGGTGAGGAGTCAGACTGGTCTGAGATGGCTGTGAAACTCTGTGTGCACGGAGGTTGTCAGGACAACTTCGAATTTTGAGGTCGCTTATGACATCACGGTGAACATGTCCCCCAGGGTGGCCGCATGGTTACAGTCTGAGGATTGGCCTAGGCTAGGCTATTAAAGGGACAGATACCCAGAAACAGGTTTGGCAAACAGAAAGCAGGCACAGAAACTAGAAGAGATAAAACAGAGTCTGATGCAAGGGATAAGAAAGGAACCCTAGGCCACAAGTGAGAATAGAGGGACAGGCACGGAGAGGAGAACATTGTCATCTATTCAAGTCTATGGGGAGGTCATGCTGATTCAAGCTTGCAACTTCATTGGAAACAAGTGGCCGGACTTGGCGTTCATCACACCTACAGTGCCCTTGTGCCTTAAGCATAATGCAAAGTCAAGAAAGATGTCTTGAGGACATTGAAGAGAAGAATCGATGCCTCCTTTCCAAGGCCCATAGCATTCTTTGCAGGTCAGTCTCTTTTTCCGAAGCTCTGGTGTCACGTGGGCCCACTGGGCACATGGTAATGTGTCCCAAGAGATGTCTTGGAAGCCTTGAAGGAATGGAGCCCTGTCACGCTTGGGGTATGTCTCTTTGTTTGGAAGTGCTCTACAAGGGTGCTGAAAAGCACCCTCTTCCACAGGGCTTCGTTCCTTCGTGAAGGCTGCCCTCCCAGGCTAGTGTGCTCTGTTTGCCTCCATCGAAATTCTCTCCCCCTACCTCTTGCCGTAGAAGGATTATTGATTATGTGTTTTGACACCACATGTAAGGAAGTTGCACGAAAATTAGAACTTTACAGTTGTGTTTCAAGAAAAATAAACAGGCCAGGGTAGAGGATGTAGGGCAAACAAATGGCACACCCTATAAAAATTAAGTAAGCCCGTATCTGGACGGAATCTAGGGGAACGTTCAAGGATCAGGGGTCAAGTTCGAAACTTCCCAAATCCGGAAAAGAGACAGAAAAATATCTTTCCTGGAGAGTGGAATTCATCCGATTTGTCTAAGTTGTCTTGGAAACATTGTGTCCGTGAAGGGGGTTGCCAGGACCACCTCGAATTTGGAGTTTCTGATCTCAGGATGTCAAACCAACCCACATGACCACGTGTTCTCAGTGCTTAGTTTGACCTAGGCTAGGGTAGCCAAGAGTCCTACAAGTGACCGGTGCAAATTCAAGGACAACAACCAAGAGTCACGAAAGCACTCACACCTCACCCTAGAGAACATACAGCGATTAAAGAAATACAAACTAATCCCTCGGAATGAAGGAGAACGGACTGATAAGCATGTCTAAGGGAGATAGCTGAGAAAGACCATGACGAGTATACTATGGAAAAGAAAAAGAGGACCCAGAAAATGGAAGGTGAACAGAAATCACACCTGAATTATCCACAATGAAAGATGATGTCCGTCTTTAGACAGACTCTGCTGGAACGTTTGAAAGTCAGAGAAATTCACAAGCCAAAAAACGGCAGCGAAGGTCAAGCATGGGCTAACTGGGAAGGGTGAGTTATGAGACTGCTCCAAGCAGGCTCTGAAACCTGTATCCAGGAAGCATGCTGGACCTCAGAGACACAATTATGACAAATCCTCTGACATCACAATGGACCCGAAAAACAACCTAGCCTCATCTACACAGTGCTAGAGTTGGGCTCACTAGTATATTTAACTCCCGTTGCACTCAACTGCACGTTGCCACTGAACATGTAAGTGGCCGGCCGGTGGTGCAGTGGTGAGGTCCGCACCTTCTGGGTCTGTGGCCCAGTATGGGCTGGGTGGAATCCTCGGTTTGGGCCTCCTCACCACTGCTTCAGTTGTTCTGGTGCAGGCGTCCGAGGTAGAGTAGAGGCAGATGGGAAGGGACGTTGGACAGGGCCAGACTTCCACAGCAAATACAGGAGCATTGCCAGCAGATGTGAGCACAGCAATGCACTTGTGCCAAAACAAAACCAATTAAAAGTTGCAAAGAATAGAAAAACTGAAGCTAAGGAAAAAAAAAACAAAAAAACAGGAGCTTGCCATTACGAAGAATAGGATCTCTGTGAATAACCTTAGCAAAACAGGTGAATTCTATGTTAATTCAAAAACTAGCAAACCTTTGGGGAAAGAAACTCAAGAAGACACAAGAAAAAAAAAGATATCGAGGGATCTAGGAATGGAAGGATTAACACACTTGAAAGGTTCATACCGCAGTAAGGAATCTCTGGATTCCATGCAATCCCAGTCAAAGTTGCAGCAGTATTTGCCACAGAGAAGAAGAGAGAATCCTGAAGTTTCTAGCCAGCAACACGAGACCCTGACTAGGCAAAGGAATCCTCAGGAAAACGAACAAAGCAGCACGTGTCACAATTTCTGATTTCAACATAGAGGACGAAGCGCTAGGTACCGAAACGGCACAGTCTGGGCCCCAAAACAGGCATGAAGACCCATGCAAAACAATTGAGAGCCCAGAGCCCAACTCAAACTTACATGGACAGCCCATTTTGGACCAGGGAGCCAAGTGGAGACAGCGGAGAAAGGAGAGTCTCTACAATAAACGGTGCTGGGAAGCCTGCACAGCCACATGGAACACAACGAGAGTACACCATGATGTTACACCTGGCACACACACCACCTGAAATGGATTAAAGCCTTGAATGGCAGACTTGAAACCGTGAACCTTGTAGGAGAAGACCTAGGCAGAGTGCTCTTTGCCATCTGTCTGAGCCGCCTATTTGGAAGAAGCATGTCTGACTGGGCAAGGGCAACAAAGGAAACAAGAAACAAACGGGACCACATCAAATGCACACACTTCTGCCCACTCAAGGAAACCATCAACTGAATACTAAGACACCACAACAATTGGGAGAGGATGTTTGCAAACCACACATCGGACAAGGGGTGAAAAGCCCAAAGATACAATCAACTCGCACGTCTCCACAAGAAAAAAAACAAGCCAATGAAAACCTGGTCAAAAGATGGAAGCAGAGATTTCTCCGAAGAAGACAGAAAGAGGGCCAGTAGGTGCATGAAAACTTGTTCACCATCATGAAGTCTCAGGAAAATGCAAATCCAAACTGCAAGGCCATGGCAGCTCACTGTGGTCAGCATGGCTAGAAGGAAGCAGACAGGAAATAACAAGTGTCAGAGAGGAGGTGGAGAGAAGGGAAGCCTCCTGCACTGCTGGTGGGAGTGTAACCCGGTGCAGCCACGAGGCCAAAGGTGTGGAACTGCCTCAGAAATTTAAGTATCCATGTCCCGTATGACCCAGCTATTAATCTGCCGCTTGCTTATCCAAAAAAGTCAGAAAGACTACCGCATAAAGACATGTGCATGGCTGTGTTCACCACAGTCTTACTCCGGATATCCAAGACTTGGAAAGCACCCTGGTGTCCAGCAAGGGATGATTGGAGAAGGAAGATGGGCTATAGCCACACAATGGTATACCACTCAGCCGGAACAAATGATGCAATCCAGCCATTTGTGACCACCAGAATGGCTGTGAGGGTTTTAGGGGAAGTGTAACAAGCCCCAGTGAGAAATTCAAATACCATAGAATCTCACTTACAAGGAGAAGAAAAAGCAAGCACTAACCAACAGGTGGCACTGAACATTTGTATGCGGGCTCCCAGAGGCAAAGAGGGGCGGTGACGGAGGGTGAAAGAGAAGATTAGGCACAAGTGTGTGGTGAGGGCCTGTGATTAGTCTTACACTGGTGAAGATGATGTAAGCTACACAGAAGTCTAAAGCAATGAGGATGTGAATCTGGAAGTTATAGTACGTTCTAATGCAGGGTCATGGCTATAAATTCACCTCAAATCAAAAATCCAAAAAGGGGTCCAGAATGATGTCATAAAGCTTTGGGGGCGGAAAGAGTTTACGGAAGGTGAACTTCCAAGGATGGAAAATCACCTCCAAATGCTTACAGATGCTACAGAAAGGCAGACCATTCCAAATAGGTGAAGAGGAATACTACGAAGAGAACATGATCAGTCCTAAACCCATGAACGAACGGAAAATGTTACCGTCCATGATGTTATTACTAATCACCTTCACGAATAATCCAAACAGGCCCACGTCTTCCCAAGTTCAGGCAAAAGGTTGGTCCAAAAGTACAATTCAGGGCCGGCCCTGTGGTGGAGCAGGTAAGTGCCCACATTCCGCTTGGGCGGCCCGGGCCTCACTGTTTCACATTACGAGTGCATATCACATTAGTAGTGTTAGGAAATATAGATTTCATGGTATGGTGCGGGCAGAGATCATAAATAAGCAGCAATTGTGAGGATACGTTATCAATACGCACAAGAAAAGGAACCATAAGAATATTACAATCTATGGAAGTATCTGGTACACTTCCCAAAGGCAGAAGGAAGGAAAACTTGTGACCTGCCAAGGTGGAATTGGCAGAGTGCCACGAGATGACACCATCATCGTGCATCAGAACATTCCCTGGGCAACTTCAACTTGTGAGGGAGTCCAGGACTTTTTCTGGGTAAGGTCCACCCATTTTGCCATCTACCCAAGATATAAGAGATAAAACCCAGGATAATCTTACAGGAGTGACACCAGTGTCTAGAGAGAATGTAGGAGCCCTTTCGAAGTTCAAGGAGAAAGATAGAAACTGACAACAATTGCAGAAAAAGGAAAACTATCCTACCTAGACAGGGTGAGGAGTCAGACTGGTCTGAGATGGCTGTGAAACTCTGTGTGCACGGAGGTTGTCAGGACAACTTCGAATTTTGAGGTCGCTTATGACATCACGGTGAACATGTCCCCCAGGGTGGCCGCATGGTTACAGTCTGAGGATTGGCCTAGGCTAGGCTATTAAAGGGACAGATACCCAGAAACAGGTTTGGCAAACAGAAAGCAGGCACAGAAACTAGAAGAGATAAAACAGAGTCTGATGCAAGGGATAAGAAAGGAACCCTAGGCCACAAGTGAGAATAGAGGGACAGGCACGGAGAGGAGAACATTGTCATCTATTCAAGTCTATGGGGAGGTCATGCTGATTCAAGCTTGCAACTTCATTGGAAACAAGTGGCCGGACTTGGCGTTCATCACACCTACAGTGCCCTTGTGCCTTAAGCATAATGCAAAGTCAAGAAAGATGTCTTGAGGACATTGAAGAGAAGAATCGATGCCTCCTTTCCAAGGCCCATAGCATTCTTTGCAGGTCAGTCTCTTTTTCCGAAGCTCTGGTGTCACGTGGGCCCACTGGGCACATGGTAATGTGTCCCAAGAGATGTCTTGGAAGCCTTGAAGGAATGGAGCCCTGTCACGCTTGGGGTATGTCTCTTTGTTTGGAAGTGCTCTACAAGGGTGCTGAAAAGCACCCTCTTCCACAGGGCTTCGTTCCTTCGTGAAGGCTGCCCTCCCAGGCTAGTGTGCTCTGTTTGCCTCCATCGAAATTCTCTCCCCCTACCTCTTGCCGTAGAAGGATTATTGATTATGTGTTTTGACACCACATGTAAGGAAGTTGCACGAAAATTAGAACTTTACAGTTGTGTTTCAAGAAAAATAAACAGGCCAGGGTAGAGGATGTAGGGCAAACAAATGGCACACCCTATAAAAATTAAGTAAGCCCGTATCTGGACGGAATCTAGGGGAACGTTCAAGGATCAGGGGTCAAGTTCGAAACTTCCCAAATCCGGAAAAGAGACAGAAAAATATCTTTCCTGGAGAGTGGAATTCATCCGATTTGTCTAAGTTGTCTTGGAAACATTGTGTCCGTGAAGGGGGTTGCCAGGACCACCTCGAATTTGGAGTTTCTGATCTCAGGATGTCAAACCAACCCACATGACCACGTGTTCTCAGTGCTTAGTTTGACCTAGGCTAGGGTAGCCAAGAGTCCTACAAGTGACCGGTGCAAATTCAAGGACAACAACCAAGAGTCACGAAAGCACTCACACCTCACCCTAGAGAACATACAGCGATTAAAGAAATACAAACTAATCCCTCGGAATGAAGGAGAACGGACTGATAAGCATGTCTAAGGGAGATAGCTGAGAAAGACCATGACGAGTATACTATGGAAAAGAAAAAGAGGACCCAGAAAATGGAAGGTGAACAGAAATCACACCTGAATTATCCACAATGAAAGATGATGTCCGTCTTTAGACAGACTCTGCTGGAACGTTTGAAAGTCAGAGAAATTCACAAGCCAAAAAACGGCAGCGAAGGTCAAGCATGGGCTAACTGGGAAGGGTGAGTTATGAGACTGCTCCAAGCAGGCTCTGAAACCTGTATCCAGGAAGCATGCTGGACCTCAGAGACACAATTATGACAAATCCTCTGACATCACAATGGACCCGAAAAACAACCTAGCCTCATCTACACAGTGCTAGAGTTGGGCTCACTAGTATATTTAACTCCCGTTGCACTCAACTGCACGTTGCCACTGAACATGTAAGTGGCCGGCCGGTGGTGCAGTGGTGAGGTCCGCACCTTCTGGGTCTGTGGCCCAGTATGGGCTGGGTGGAATCCTCGGTTTGGGCCTCCTCACCACTGCTTCAGTTGTTCTGGTGCAGGCGTCCGAGGTAGAGTAGAGGCAGATGGGAAGGGACGTTGGACAGGGCCAGACTTCCACAGCAAATACAGGAGCATTGCCAGCAGATGTGAGCACAGCAATGCACTTGTGCCAAAACAAAACCAATTAAAAGTTGCAAAGAATAGAAAAACTGAAGCTAAGGAAAAAAAAAACAAAAAAACAGGAGCTTGCCATTACGAAGAATAGGATCTCTGTGAATAACCTTAGCAAAACAGGTGAATTCTATGTTAATTCAAAAACTAGCAAACCTTTGGGGAAAGAAACTCAAGAAGACACAAGAAAAAAAAAGATATCGAGGGATCTAGGAATGGAAGGATTAACACACTTGAAAGGTTCATACCGCAGTAAGGAATCTCTGGATTCCATGCAATCCCAGTCAAAGTTGCAGCAGTATTTGCCACAGAGAAGAAGAGAGAATCCTGAAGTTTCTAGCCAGCAACACGAGACCCTGACTAGGCAAAGGAATCCTCAGGAAAACGAACAAAGCAGCACGTGTCACAATTTCTGATTTCAACATAGAGGACGAAGCGCTAGGTACCGAAACGGCACAGTCTGGGCCCCAAAACAGGCATGAAGACCCATGCAAAACAATTGAGAGCCCAGAGCCCAACTCAAACTTACATGGACAGCCCATTTTGGACCAGGGAGCCAAGTGGAGACAGCGGAGAAAGGAGAGTCTCTACAATAAACGGTGCTGGGAAGCCTGCACAGCCACATGGAACACAACGAGAGTACACCATGATGTTACACCTGGCACACACACCACCTGAAATGGATTAAAGCCTTGAATGGCAGACTTGAAACCGTGAACCTTGTAGGAGAAGACCTAGGCAGAGTGCTCTTTGCCATCTGTCTGAGCCGCCTATTTGGAAGAAGCATGTCTGACTGGGCAAGGGCAACAAAGGAAACAAGAAACAAACGGGACCACATCAAATGCACACACTTCTGCCCACTCAAGGAAACCATCAACTGAATACTAAGACACCACAACAATTGGGAGAGGATGTTTGCAAACCACACATCGGACAAGGGGTGAAAAGCCCAAAGATACAATCAACTCGCACGTCTCCACAAGAAAAAAAACAAGCCAATGAAAACCTGGTCAAAAGATGGAAGCAGAGATTTCTCCGAAGAAGACAGAAAGAGGGCCAGTAGGTGCATGAAAACTTGTTCACCATCATGAAGTCTCAGGAAAATGCAAATCCAAACTGCAAGGCCATGGCAGCTCACTGTGGTCAGCATGGCTAGAAGGAAGCAGACAGGAAATAACAAGTGTCAGAGAGGAGGTGCAGAGAAGGGAAGCCTCCTGCACTGCTGGTGGGAGTGTAACCCGGTGCAGCCACGATGCCAAAGGTGTGGAACTGCCTCAGAAATTTAAGTATCCATGTCCCGTATGACCCAGCTATTAATCTGCCGCTTGCTTATCCAAAAAAGTCAGAAAGACTACCGCATAAAGACATGTGCATGGCTGTGTTCACCACAGTCTTACTCCGGATATCCAAGACTTGGAAAGCACCCTGGTGTCCAGCAAGGGATGATTGGAGAAGGAAGATGGGCTATAGCCACACAATGGTATACCACTCAGCCGGAACAAATGATGCAATCCAGCCATTTGTGACCACCAGAATGGCTGTGAGGGTTTTAGGGGAAGTGTAACAAGCCCCAGTGAGAAATTCAAATACCATAGAATCTCACTTACAAGGCGAAGAAAAAGCAAGCACTAACCAACAGGTGGCACTGAACATTTGTATGCGGGCTCCCAGAGGCAAAGAGGGGCGGTGACGGAGGGTGAAAGAGAAGATTAGGCACAAGTGTGTGGTGAGGGCCTGTGATTAGTCTTACACTGGTGAAGATGATGTAAGCTACACAGAAGTCTAAAGCAATGAGGATGTGAATCTGGAAGTTATAGTACGTTCTAATGCAGGGTCATGGCTATAAATTCACCTCAAATCAAAAATCCAAAAAGGGGTCCAGAATGATGTCATAAAGCTTTGGGGGCGGAAAGAGTTTACGGAAGGTGAACTTCCAAGGATGGAAAATCACCTCCAAATGCTTACAGATGCTACAGAAAGGCAGACCATTCCAAATAGGTGAAGAGGAATACTACGAAGAGAACATGATCAGTCCTAAACCCATGAACGAACGGAAAATGTTACCGTCCATGATGTTATTACTAATCACCTTCACGAATAATCCAAACAGGCCCACGTCTTCCCAAGTTCAGGCAAAAGGTTGGTCCAAAAGTACAATTCAGGGCCGGCCCTGTGGTGGAGCAGGTAAGTGCCCACATTCCGCTTGGGCGGCCCGGGCCTCACTGTTTCACATTACGAGTGCATATCACATTAGTAGTGTTAGGAAATATAGATTTCATGGTATGGTGCGGGCAGAGATCATAAATAAGCAGCAATTGTGAGGATACGTTATCAATACGCACAAGAAAAGGAACCATAAGAATATTACAATCTATGGAAGTATCTGGTACACTTCCCAAAGGCAGAAGGAAGGAAAACTTGTGACCTGCCAAGGTGGAATTGGCAGAGTGCCACGAGATGACACCATCATTGGGCATCAGAACATTCCCTGGGCAACTTCAACTTGTGAGGGAGTCCAGGACTTTTTCTGGGTAAGGTCCACCCATTTTGCCATCTACCCAAGATATAAGAGATAAAACCCAGGATAATCTTACAGGAGTGACACCAGTGTCTAGAGAGAATGTAGGAGCCCTTTCGAAGTTCAAGGAGAAAGATAGAAACTGACAACAATTGCAGAAAAAGGAAAACTATCCTACCTAGACAGGGTGAGGAGTCAGACTGGTCTGAGATGGCTGTGAAACTCTGTGTGCACGGAGGTTGTCAGGACAACTTCGAATTTTGAGGTCGCTTATGACATCACGGTGAACATGTCCCCCAGGGTGGCCGCATGGTTACAGTCTGAGGATTGGCCTAGGCTAGGCTATTAAAGGGACAGATACCCAGAAACAGGTTTGGCAAACAGAAAGCAGGCACAGAAACTAGAAGAGATAAAACAGAGTCTGATGCAAGGGATAAGAAAGGAACCCTAGGCCACAAGTGAGAATAGAGGGACAGGCACGGAGAGGAGAACATTGTCATCTATTCAAGTCTATGGGGAGGTCATGCTGATTCAAGCTTGCAACTTCATTGGAAACAAGTGGCCGGACTTGGCGTTCATCACACCTACAGTGCCCTTGTGCCTTAAGCATAATGCAAAGTCAAGAAAGATGTCTTGAGGACATTGAAGAGAAGAATCGATGCCTCCTTTCCAAGGCCCATAGCATTCTTTGCAGGTCAGTCTCTTTTTCCGAAGCTCTGGTGTCACGTGGGCCCACTGGGCACATGGTAATGTGTCCCAAGAGATGTCTTGGAAGCCTTGAAGGAATGGAGCCCTGTCACGCTTGGGGTATGTCTCTTTGTTTGGAAGTGCTCTACAAGGGTGCTGAAAAGCACCCTCTTCCACAGGGCTTCGTTCCTTCGTGAAGGCTGCCCTCCCAGGCTAGTGTGCTCTGTTTGCCTCCATCGAAATTCTCTCCCCCTACCTCTTGCCGTAGAAGGATTATTGATTATGTGTTTTGACACCACATGTAAGGAAGTTGCACGAAAATTAGAACTTTACAGTTGTGTTTCAAGAAAAATAAACAGGCCAGGGTAGAGGATGTAGGGCAAACAAATGGCACACCCTATAAAAATTAAGTAAGCCCGTATCTGGACGGAATCTAGGGGAACGTTCAAGGATCAGGGGTCAAGTTCGAAACTTCCCAAATCCGGAAAAGAGACAGAAAAATATCTTTCCTGGAGAGTGGAATTCATCCGATTTGTCTAAGTTGTCTTGGAAACATTGTGTCCGTGAAGGGGGTTGCCAGGACCACCTCGAATTTGGAGTTTCTGATCTCAGGATGTCAAACCAACCCACATGACCACGTGTTCTCAGTGCTTAGTTTGACCTAGGCTAGGGTAGCCAAGAGTCCTACAAGTGACCGGTGCAAATTCAAGGACAACAACCAAGAGTCACGAAAGCACTCACACCTCACCCTAGAGAACATACAGCGATTAAAGAAATACAAACTAATCCCTCGGAATGAAGGAGAACGGACTGATAAGCATGTCTAAGGGAGATAGCTGAGAAAGACCATGACGAGTATACTATGGAAAAGAAAAAGAGGACCCAGAAAATGGAAGGTGAACAGAAATCACACCTGAATTATCCACAATGAAAGATGATGTCCGTCTTTAGACAGACTCTGCTGGAACGTTTGAAAGTCAGAGAAATTCACAAGGCAAAAAACGGCAGCGAAGGTCAAGCATGGGCTAACTGGGAAGGGTGAGTTATGAGACTGCTCCAAGCAGGCTCTGAAACCTGTATCCAGGAAGCATGCTGGACCTCAGAGACACAATTATGACAAATCCTCTGACATCACAATGGACCCGAAAAACAACCTAGCCTCATCTACACAGTGCTAGAGTTGGGCTCACTAGTATATTTAACTCCCGTTGCACTCAACTGCACGTTGCCACTGAACATGTAAGTGGCCGGCCGGTGGTGCAGTGGTGAGGTCCGCACCTTCTGGGTCTGTGGCCCAGTATGGGCTGGGTGGAATCCTCGGTTTGGGCCTCCTCACCACTGCTTCAGTTGTTCTGGTGCAGGCGTCCGAGGTAGAGTAGAGGCAGATGGGAAGGGACGTTGGACAGGGCCAGACTTCCACAGCAAATACAGGAGCATTGCCAGCAGATGTGAGCACAGCAATGCACTTGTGCCAAAACAAAACCAATTAAAAGTTGCAAAGAATAGAAAAACTGAAGCTAAGGAAAAAAAAAACAAAAAAACAGGAGCTTGCCATTACGAAGAATAGGATCTCTGTGAATAACCTTAGCAAAACAGGTGAATTCTATGTTAATTCAAAAACTAGCAAACCTTTGGGGAAAGAAACTCAAGAAGACACAAGAAAAAAAAAGATATCGAGGGATCTAGGAATGGAAGGATTAACACACTTGAAAGGTTCATACCGCAGTAAGGAATCTCTGGATTCCATGCAATCCCAGTCAAAGTTGCAGCAGTATTTGCCACAGAGAAGAAGAGAGAATCCTGAAGTTTCTAGCCAGCAACGCGAGACCCTGACTAGGCAAAGGAATCCTCAGGAAAACGAACAAAGCAGCACGTGTCACAATTTCTGATTTCAACATAGAGGACGAAGCGCTAGGTACCGAAACGGCACAGTCTGGGCCCCAAAACAGGCATGAAGACCCATGCAAAACAATTGAGAGCCCAGAGCCCAACTCAAACTTACATGGACAGCCCATTTTGGACCAGGGAGCCAAGTGGAGACAGCGGAGAAAGGAGAGTCTCTACAATAAACGGTGCTGGGAAGCCTGCACAGCCACATGGAACACAACGAGAGTACACCATGATGTTACACCTGGCACACACACCACCTGAAGTGGATTAAAGCCTTGAATGGCAGACTTGAAACCGTGAACCTTGTAGGAGAAGACCTAGGCAGAGTGCTCTTTGCCATCTGTCTGAGCCGCCTATTTGGAAGAAGCATGTCTGACTGGGCAAGGGCAACAAAGGAAACAAGAAACAAACGGGACCACATCAAATGCACACACTTCTGCCCACTCAAGGAAACCATCAACTGAATACTAAGACACCACAACAATTGGGAGAGGATGTTTGCAAACCACACATCGGACAAGGGGTGAAAAGCCCAAAGATACAATCAACTCGCACGTCTCCACAAGAAAAAAAACAAGCCAATGAAAACCTGGTCAAAAGATGGAAGCAGAGATTTCTCCGAAGAAGACAGAAAGAGGGCCAGTAGGTGCATGAAAACTTGTTCACCATCATGAAGTCTCAGGAAAATGCAAATCCAAACTGCAAGGCCATGGCAGCTCACTGTGGTCAGCATGGCTAGAAGGAAGCAGACAGGAAATAACAAGTGTCAGAGAGGAGGTGGAGAGAAGGGAAGCCTCCTGCACTGCTGGTGGGAGTGTAACCCGGTGCAGCCACGATGCCAAAGGTGTGGAACTGCCTCAGAAATTTAAGTATCCATGTCCCGTATGACCCAGCTATTAATCTGCCGCTTGCTTATCCAAAAAAGTCAGAAAGACTACCGCATAAAGACATGTGCATGGCTGTGTTCACCACAGTCTTACTCCGGATATCCAAGACTTGGAAAGCACCCTGGTGTCCAGCAAGGGATGATTGGAGAAGGAAGATGGGCTATAGCCACACAATGGTATACCACTCAGCCGGAACAAATGATGCAATCCAGCCATTTGTGACCACCAGAATGGCTGTGAGGGTTTTAGGGGAAGTGTAACAAGCCCCAGTGAGAAATTCAAATACCATAGAATCTCACTTACAAGGAGAAGAAAAAGCAAGCACTAACCAACAGGTGGCACTGAACATTTGTATGCGGGCTCCCAGAGGCAAAGAGGGGCGGTGACGGAGGGTGAAAGAGAAGATTAGGCACAAGTGTGTGGTGAGGGCCTGTGATTAGTCTTACACTGGTGAAGATGATGTAAGCTACACAGAAGTCTAAAGCAATGAGGATGTGAATCTGGAAGTTATAGTACGTTCTAATGCAGGGTCATGGCTATAAATTCACCTCAAATCAAAAATCCAAAAAGGGGTCCAGAATGATGTCATAAAGCTTTGGGGGCGGAAAGAGTTTACGGAAGGTGAACTTCCAAGGATGGAAAATCACCTCCAAATGCTTACAGATGCTACAGAAAGGCAGACCATTCCAAATAGGTGAAGAGGAATACTACGAAGAGAACATGATCAGTCCTAAACCCATGAACGAACGGAAAATGTTACCGTCCATGATGTTATTACTAATCACCTTCACGAATAATCCAAACAGGCCCACGTCTTCCCAAGTTCAGGCAAAAGGTTGGTCCAAAAGTACAATTCAGGGCCGGCCCTGTGGTGGAGCAGGTAAGTGCCCACATTCCGCTTGGGCGGCCCGGGCCTCACTGTTTCACATTACGAGTGCATATCACATTAGTAGTGTTAGGAAATATAGATTTCATGGTATGGTGCGGGCAGAGATCATAAATAAGCAGCAATTGTGAGGATACGTTATCAATACGCACAAGAAAAGGAACCATAAGAATATTACAATCTATGGAAGTATCTGGTACACTTCCCAAAGGCAGAAGGAAGGAAAACTTGTGACCTGCCAAGGTGGAATTGGCAGAGTGCCACGAGATGACACCATCATCGGGCATCAGAACATTCCCTGGGCAACTTCAACTTGTGAGGGAGTCCAGGACTTTTTCTGGGTAAGGTCCACCCATTTTGCCATCTACCCAAGATATAAGAGATAAAACCCAGGATAATCTTACAGGAGTGACACCAGTGTCTAGAGAGAATGTAGGAGCCCTTTCGAAGTTCAAGGAGAAAGATAGAAACTGACAACAATTGCAGAAAAAGGAAAACTATCCTACCTAGACAGGGTGAGGAGTCAGACTGGTCTGAGATGGCTGTGAAACTCTGTGTGCACGGAGGTTGTCAGGACAACTTCGAATTTTGAGGTCGCTTATGACATCACGGTGAACATGTCCCCCAGGGTGGCCGCATGGTTACAGTCTGAGGATTGGCCTAGGCTAGGCTATTAAAGGGACAGATACCCAGAAACAGGTTTGGCAAACAGAAAGCAGGCACAGAAACTAGAAGAGATAAAACAGAGTCTGATGCAAGGGATAAGAAAGGAACCCTAGGCCACAAGTGAGAATAGAGGGACAGGCACGGAGAGGAGAACATTGTCATCTATTCAAGTCTATGGGGAGGTCATGCTGATTCAAGCTTGCAACTTCATTGGAAACAAGTGGCCGGACTTGGCGTTCATCACACCTACAGTGCCCTTGTGCCTTAAGCATAATGCAAAGTCAAGAAAGATGTCTTGAGGACATTGAAGAGAAGAATCGATGCCTCCTTTCCAAGGCCCATAGCATTCTTTGCAGGTCAGTCTCTTTTTCCGAAGCTCTGGTGTCACGTGGGCCCACTGGGCACATGGTAATGTGTCCCAAGAGATGTCTTGGAAGCCTTGAAGGAATGGAGCCCTGTCACGCTTGGGGTATGTCTCTTTGTTTGGAAGTGCTCTACAAGGGTGCTGAAAAGCACCCTCTTCCACAGGGCTTCGTTCCTTCGTGAAGGCTGCCCTCCCAGGCTAGTGTGCTCTGTTTGCCTCCATCGAAATTCTCTCCCCCTACCTCTTGCCGTAGAAGGATTATTGATTATGTGTTTTGACACCACATGTAAGGAAGTTGCACGAAAATTAGAACTTTACAGTTGTGTTTCAAGAAAAATAAACAGGCCAGGGTAGAGGATGTAGGGCAAACAAATGGCACACCCTATAAAAATTAAGTAAACCCGTATCTGGACGGAATCTAGGGGAACGTTCAAGGATCAGGGGTCAAGTTCGAAACTTCCCAAATCCGGAAAAGAGACAGAAAAATATCTTTCCTGGAGAGTGGAATTCATCCGATTTGTCTAAGTTGTCTTGGAAACATTGTGTCCGTGAAGGGGGTTGCCAGGACCACCTCGAATTTGGAGTTTCTGATCTCAGGATGTCAAACCAACCCACATGACCACGTGTTCTCAGTGCTTAGTTTGACCTAGGCTAGGGTAGCCAAGAGTCCTACAAGTGACCGGTGCAAATTCAAGGACAACAACCAAGAGTCACGAAAGCACTCACACCTCACCCTAGAGAACATACAGCGATTAACGAAATACAAACTAATCCCTCGGAATGAAGGAGAACGGACTGATAAGCATGTCTAAGGGAGATAGCTGAGAAAGACCATGACGAGTATACTATGGAAAAGAAAAAGAGGACCCAGAAAATGGAAGGTGAACAGAAATCACACCTGAATTATCCACAATGAAAGATGATGTCCGTCTTTAGACAGACTCTGCTGGAACGTTTGAAAGTCAGAGAAATTCACAAGCCAAAAAACGGCAGCGAAGGTCAAGCATGGGCTAACTGGGAAGGGTGAGTTATGAGACTGCTCCAAGCAGGCTCTGAAACCTGTATCCAGGAAGCATGCTGGACCTCAGAGACACAATTATGACAAATCCTCTGACATCACAATGGACCCGAAAAACAACCTAGCCTCATCTACACAGTGCTAGAGTTGGGCTCACTAGTATATTTAACTCCCGTTGCACTCAACTGCACGTTGCCACTGAACATGTAAGTGGCCGGCCGGTGGTGCAGTGGTGAGGTCCGCACCTTCTGGGTCTGTGGCCCAGTATGGGCTGGGTGGAATCCTCGGTTTGGGCCTCCTCACCACTGCTTCAGTTGTTCTGGTGCAGGCGTCCGAGGTAGAGTAGAGGCAGATGGGAAGGGACGTTGGACAGGGCCAGACTTCCACAGCAAATACAGGAGCATTGCCAGCAGATGTGAGCACAGCAATGCACTTGTGCCAAAACAAAACCAATTAAAAGTTGCAAAGAATAGAAAAACTGAAGCTAAGGAAAAAAAAAACAAAAAAACAGGAGCTTGCCATTACGAAGAATAGGATCTCTGTGAATAACCTTAGCAAAACAGGTGAATTCTATGTTAATTCAAAAACTAGCAAACCTTTGGGGAAAGAAACTCAAGAAGACACAAGAAAAAAAAAGATATCGAGGGATCTAGGAATGGAAGGATTAACACACTTGAAAGGTTCATACCGCAGTAAGGAATCTCTGGATTCCATGCAATCCCAGTCAAAGTTGCAGCAGTATTTGCCACAGAGAAGAAGAGAGAATCCTGAAGTTTCTAGCCAGCAACGCGAGACCCTGACTAGGCAAAGGAATCCTCAGGAAAACGAACAAAGCAGCACGTGTCACAATTTCTGATTTCAACATAGAGGACGAAGCGCTAGGTACCGAAACGGCACAGTCTGGGCCCCAAAACAGGCATGAAGACCCATGCAAAACAATTGAGAGCCCAGAGCCCAACTCAAACTTACATGGACAGCCCATTTTGGACCAGGGAGCCAAGTGGAGACAGCGGAGAAAGGAGAGTCTCTACAATAAACGGTGCTGGGAAGCCTGCACAGCCACATGGAACACAACGAGAGTACACCATGATGTTACACCTGGCACACACACCACCTGAAGTGGATTAAAGCCTTGAATGGCAGACTTGAAACCGTGAACCTTGTAGGAGAAGACCTAGGCAGAGTGCTCTTTGCCATCTGTCTGAGCCGCCTATTTGGAAGAAGCATGTCTGACTGGGCAAGGGCAACAAAGGAAACAAGAAACAAACGGGACCACATCAAATGCACACACTTCTGCCCACTCAAGGAAACCATCAACTGAATACTAAGACACCACAACAATTGGGAGAGGATGTTTGCAAACCACACATCGGACAAGGGGTGAAAAGCCCAAAGATACAATCAACTCGCACGTCTCCACAAGAAAAAAAACAAGCCAATGAAAACCTGGTCAAAAGATGGAAGCAGAGATTTCTCCGAAGAAGACAGAAAGAGGGCCAGTAGGTGCATGAAAACTTGTTCACCATCATGAAGTCTCAGGAAAATGCAAATCCAAACTGCAAGGCCATGGCAGCTCACTGTGGTCAGCATGGCTAGAAGGAAGCAGACAGGAAATAACAAGTGTCAGAGAGGAGGTGGAGAGAAGGGAAGCCTCCTGCACTGCTGGTGGGAGTGTAACCCGGTGCAGCCACGATGCCAAAGGTGTGGAACTGCCTCAGAAATTTAAGTATCCATGTCCCGTATGACCCAGCTATTAATCTGCCGCTTGCTTATCCAAAAAAGTCAGAAAGACTACCGCATAAAGACATGTGCATGGCTGTGTTCACCACAGTCTTACTCCGGATATCCAAGACTTGGAAAGCACCCTGGTGTCCAGCAAGGGATGATTGGAGAAGGAAGATGGGCTATAGCCACACAATGGTATACCACTCAGCCGGAACAAATGATGCAATCCAGCCATTTGTGACCACCAGAATGGCTGTGAGGGTTTTAGGGGAAGTGTAACAAGCCCCAGTGAGAAATTCAAATACCATAGAATCTCACTTACAAGGAGAAGAAAAAGCAAGCACTAACCAACAGGTGGCACTGAACATTTGTATGCGGGCTCCCAGAGGCAAAGAGGGGCGGTGACGGAGGGTGAAAGAGAAGATTAGGCACAAGTGTGTGGTGAGGGCCTGTGATTAGTCTTACACTGGTGAAGATGATGTAAGCTACACAGAAGTCTAAAGCAATGAGGATGTGAATCTGGAAGTTATAGTACGTTCTAATGCAGGGTCATGGCTATAAATTCACCTCAAATCAAAAATCCAAAAAGGGGTCCAGAATGATGTCATAAAGCTTTGGGGGCGGAAAGAGTTTACGGAAGGTGAACTTCCAAGGATGGAAAATCACCTCCAAATGCTTACAGATGCTACAGAAAGGCAGACCATTCCAAATAGGTGAAGAGGAATACTACGAAGAGAACATGATCAGTCCTAAACCCATGAACGAACGGAAAATGTTACCGTCCATGATGTTATTACTAATCACCTTCACGAATAATCCAAACAGGCCCACGTCTTCCCAAGTTCAGGCAAAAGGTTGGTCCAAAAGTACAATTCAGGGCCGGCCCTGTGGTGGAGCAGGTAAGTGCCCACATTCCGCTTGGGCGGCCCGGGCCTCACTGTTTCACATTACGAGTGCATATCACATTAGTAGTGTTAGGAAATATAGATTTCATGGTATGGTGCGGGCAGAGATCATAAATAAGCAGCAATTGTGAGGATACGTTATCAATACGCACAAGAAAAGGAACCATAAGAATATTACAATCTATGGAAGTATCTGGTACACTTCCCAAAGGCAGAAGGAAGGAAAACTTGTGACCTGCCAAGGTGGAATTGGCAGAGTGCCACGAGATGACACCATCATCGGGCATCAGAACATTCCCTGGGCAACTTCAACTTGTGAGGGAGTCCAGGACTTTTTCTGGGTAAGGTCCACCCATTT
Source organism: Equus asinus (assembly GCF_041296235.1). NCBI lineage: Eukaryota > Metazoa > Chordata > Mammalia > Perissodactyla > Equidae > Equus > Equus asinus. The sequence continues at coordinate 4,805,036 of NC_091809.1, read as the reverse complement.
TGCCATCTACCCAAGATATAAGAGATAAAACCCAGGATAATCTTACAGGAGTGACACCAGTGTCTAGAGAGAATGTAGGAGCCCTTTCGAAGTTCAAGGAGAAAGATAGAAACTGACAACAATTGCAGAAAAAGGAAAACTATCCTACCTAGACAGGGTGAGGAGTCAGACTGGTCTGAGATGGCTGTGAAACTCTGTGTGCACGGAGGTTGTCAGGACAACTTCGAATTTTGAGGTCGCTTATGACATCACGGTGAACATGTCCCCCAGGGTGGCCGCATGGTTACAGTCTGAGGATTGGCCTAGGCTAGGCTATTAAAGGGACAGATACCCAGAAACAGGTTTGGCAAACAGAAAGCAGGCACAGAAACTAGAAGAGATAAAACAGAGTCTGATGCAAGGGATAAGAAAGGAACCCTAGGCCACAAGTGAGAATAGAGGGACAGGCACGGAGAGGAGAACATTGTCATCTATTCAAGTCTATGGGGAGGTCATGCTGATTCAAGCTTGCAACTTCATTGGAAACAAGTGGCCGGACTTGGCGTTCATCACACCTACAGTGCCCTTGTGCCTTAAGCATAATGCAAAGTCAAGAAAGATGTCTTGAGGACATTGAAGAGAAGAATCGATGCCTCCTTTCCAAGGCCCATAGCATTCTTTGCAGGTCAGTCTCTTTTTCCGAAGCTCTGGTGTCACGTGGGCCCACTGGGCACATGGTAATGTGTCCCAAGAGATGTCTTGGAAGCCTTGAAGGAATGGAGCCCTGTCACGCTTGGGGTATGTCTCTTTGTTTGGAAGTGCTCTACAAGGGTGCTGAAAAGCACCCTCTTCCACAGGGCTTCGTTCCTTCGTGAAGGCTGCCCTCCCAGGCTAGTGTGCTCTGTTTGCCTCCATCGAAATTCTCTCCCCCTACCTCTTGCCGTAGAAGGATTATTGATTATGTGTTTTGACACCACATGTAAGGAAGTTGCACGAAAATTAGAACTTTACAGTTGTGTTTCAAGAAAAATAAACAGGCCAGGGTAGAGGATGTAGGGCAAACAAATGGCACACCCTATAAAAATTAAGTAAACCCGTATCTGGACGGAATCTAGGGGAACGTTCAAGGATCAGGGGTCAAGTTCGAAACTTCCCAAATCCGGAAAAGAGACAGAAAAATATCTTTCCTGGAGAGTGGAATTCATCCGATTTGTCTAAGTTGTCTTGGAAACATTGTGTCCGTGAAGGGGGTTGCCAGGACCACCTCGAATTTGGAGTTTCTGATCTCAGGATGTCAAACCAACCCACATGACCACGTGTTCTCAGTGCTTAGTTTGACCTAGGCTAGGGTAGCCAAGAGTCCTACAAGTGACCGGTGCAAATTCAAGGACAACAACCAAGAGTCACGAAAGCACTCACACCTCACCCTAGAGAACATACAGCGATTAACGAAATACAAACTAATCCCTCGGAATGAAGGAGAACGGACTGATAAGCATGTCTAAGGGAGATAGCTGAGAAAGACCATGACGAGTATACTATGGAAAAGAAAAAGAGGACCCAGAAAATGGAAGGTGAACAGAAATCACACCTGAATTATCCACAATGAAAGATGATGTCCGTCTTTAGACAGACTCTGCTGGAACGTTTGAAAGTCAGAGAAATTCACAAGGCAAAAAACGGCAGCGAAGGTCAAGCATGGGCTAACTGGGAAGGGTGAGTTATGAGACTGCTCCAAGCAGGCTCTGAAACCTGTATCCAGGAAGCATGCTGGACCTCAGAGACACAATTATGACAAATCCTCTGACATCACAATGGACCCGAAAAACAACCTAGCCTCATCTACACAGTGCTAGAGTTGGGCTCACTAGTATATTTAACTCCCGTTGCACTCAACTGCACGTTGCCACTGAACATGTAAGTGGCCGGCCGGTGGTGCAGTGGTGAGGTCCGCACCTTCTGGGTCTGTGGCCCAGTATGGGCTGGGTGGAATCCTCGGTTTGGGCCTCCTCACCACTGCTTCAGTTGTTCTGGTGCAGGCGTCCGAGGTAGAGTAGAGGCAGATGGGAAGGGACGTTGGACAGGGCCAGACTTCCACAGCAAATACAGGAGCATTGCCAGCAGATGTGAGCACAGCAATGCACTTGTGCCAAAACAAAACCAATTAAAAGTTGCAAAGAATAGAAAAACTGAAGCTAAGGAAAAAAAAAACAAAAAAACAGGAGCTTGCCATTACGAAGAATAGGATCTCTGTGAATAACCTTAGCAAAACAGGTGAATTCTATGTTAATTCAAAAACTAGCAAACCTTTGGGGAAAGAAACTCAAGAAGACACAAGAAAAAAAAAGATATCGAGGGATCTAGGAATGGAAGGATTAACACACTTGAAAGGTTCATACCGCAGTAAGGAATCTCTGGATTCCATGCAATCCCAGTCAAAGTTGCAGCAGTATTTGCCACAGAGAAGAAGAGAGAATCCTGAAGTTTCTAGCCAGCAACGCGAGACCCTGACTAGGCAAAGGAATCCTCAGGAAAACGAACAAAGCAGCACGTGTCACAATTTCTGATTTCAACATAGAGGACGAAGCGCTAGGTACCGAAACGGCACAGTCTGGGCCCCAAAACAGGCATGAAGACCCATGCAAAACAATTGAGAGCCCAGAGCCCAACTCAAACTTACATGGACAGCCCATTTTGGACCAGGGAGCCAAGTGGAGACAGCGGAGAAAGGAGAGTCTCTACAATAAACGGTGCTGGGAAGCCTGCACAGCCACATGGAACACAACGAGAGTACACCATGATGTTACACCTGGCACACACACCACCTGAAGTGGATTAAAGCCTTGAATGGCAGACTTGAAACCGTGAACCTTGTAGGAGAAGACCTAGGCAGAGTGCTCTTTGCCATCTGTCTGAGCCGCCTATTTGGAAGAAGCATGTCTGACTGGGCAAGGGCAACAAAGGAAACAAGAAACAAATGGGACCACATCAAATGCACACACTTCTGCCCACTCAAGGAAACCATCAACTGAATACTAAGACACCACAACAATTGGGAGAGGATGTTTGCAAACCACACATCGGACAAGGGGTGAAAAGCCCAAAGATACAATCAACTCGCACGTCTCCACAAGAAAAAAAACAAGCCAATGAAAACCTGGTCAAAAGATGGAAGCAGAGATTTCTCCGAAGAAGACAGAAAGAGGGCCAGTAGGTGCATGAAAACTTGTTCACCATCATGAAGTCTCAGGAAAATGCAAATCCAAACTGCAAGGCCATGGCAGCTCACTGTGGTCAGCATGGCTAGAAGGAAGCAGACAGGAAATAACAAGTGTCAGAGAGGAGGTGGAGAGAAGGGAAGCCTCCTGCACTGCTGGTGGGAGTGTAACCCGGTGCAGCCACGATGCCAAAGGTGTGGAACTGCCTCAGAAATTTAAGTATCCATGTCCCGTATGACCCAGCTATTAATCTGCCGCTTGCTTATCCAAAAAAGTCAGAAAGACTACCGCATAAAGACATGTGCATGGCTGTGTTCACCACAGTCTTACTCCGGATATCCAAGACTTGGAAAGCACCCTGGTGTCCAGCAAGGGATGATTGGAGAAGGAAGATGGGCTATAGCCACACAATGGTATACCACTCAGCCGGAACAAATGATGCAATCCAGCCATTTGTGACCACCAGAATGGCTGTGAGGGTTTTAGGGGAAGTGTAACAAGCCCCAGTGAGAAATTCAAATACCATAGAATCTCACTTACAAGGAGAAGAAAAAGCAAGCACTAACCAACAGGTGGCACTGAACATTTGTATGCGGGCTCCCAGAGGCAAAGAGGGGCGGTGACGGAGGGTGAAAGAGAAGATTAGGCACAAGTGTGTGGTGAGGGCCTGTGATTAGTCTTACACTGGTGAAGATGATGTAAGCTACACAGAAGTCTAAAGCAATGAGGATGTGAATCTGGAAGTTATAGTACGTTCTAATGCAGGGTCATGGCTATAAATTCACCTCAAATCAAAAATCCAAAAAGGGGTCCAGAATGATGTCATAAAGCTTTGGGGGCGGAAAGAGTTTACGGAAGGTGAACTTCCAAGGATGGAAAATCACCTCCAAATGCTTACAGATGCTACAGAAAGGCAGACCATTCCAAATAGGTGAAGAGGAATACTACGAAGAGAACATGATCAGTCCTAAACCCATGAACGAACGGAAAATGTTACCGTCCATGATGTTATTACTAATCACCTTCACGAATAATCCAAACAGGCCCACGTCTTCCCAAGTTCAGGCAAAAGGTTGGTCCAAAAGTACAATTCAGGGCCGGCCCTGTGGTGGAGCAGGTAAGTGCCCACATTCCGCTTGGGCGGCCCGGGCCTCACTGTTTCACATTACGAGTGCATATCACATTAGTAGTGTTAGGAAATATAGATTTCATGGTATGGTGCGGGCAGAGATCATAAATAAGCAGCAATTGTGAGGATACGTTATCAATACGCACAAGAAAAGGAACCATAAGAATATTACAATCTATGGAAGTATCTGGTACACTTCCCAAAGGCAGAAGGAAGGAAAACTTGTGACCTGCCAAGGTGGAATTGGCAGAGTGCCACGAGATGACACCATCATCGGGCATCAGAACATTCCCTGGGCAACTTCAACTTGTGAGGGAGTCCAGGACTTTTTCTGGGTAAGGTCCACCCATTTTGCCATCTACCCAAGATATAAGAGATAAAACCCAGGATAATCTTACAGGAGTGACACCAGTGTCTAGAGAGAATGTAGGAGCCCTTTCGAAGTTCAAGGAGAAAGATAGAAACTGACAACAATTGCAGAAAAAGGAAAACTATCCTACCTAGACAGGGTGAGGAGTCAGACTGGTCTGAGATGGCTGTGAAACTCTGTGTGCACGGAGGTTGTCAGGACAACTTCGAATTTTGAGGTCGCTTATGACATCACGGTGAACATGTCCCCCAGGGTGGCCGCATGGTTACAGTCTGAGGATTGGCCTAGGCTAGGCTATTAAAGGGACAGATACCCAGAAACAGGTTTGGCAAACAGAAAGCAGGCACAGAAACTAGAAGAGATAAAACAGAGTCTGATGCAAGGGATAAGAAAGGAACCCTAGGCCACAAGTGAGAATAGAGGGACAGGCACGGAGAGGAGAACATTGTCATCTATTCAAGTCTATGGGGAGGTCATGCTGATTCAAGCTTGCAACTTCATTGGAAACAAGTGGCCGGACTTGGCGTTCATCACACCTACAGTGCCCTTGTGCCTTAAGCATAATGCAAAGTCAAGAAAGATGTCTTGAGGACATTGAAGAGAAGAATCGATGCCTCCTTTCCAAGGCCCATAGCATTCTTTGCAGGTCAGTCTCTTTTTCCGAAGCTCTGGTGTCACGTGGGCCCACTGGGCACATGGTAATGTGTCCCAAGAGATGTCTTGGAAGCCTTGAAGGAATGGAGCCCTGTCACGCTTGGGGTATGTCTCTTTGTTTGGAAGTGCTCTACAAGGGTGCTGAAAAGCACCCTCTTCCACAGGGCTTCGTTCCTTCGTGAAGGCTGCCCTCCCAGGCTAGTGTGCTCTGTTTGCCTCCATCGAAATTCTCTCCCCCTACCTCTTGCCGTAGAAGGATTATTGATTATGTGTTTTGACACCACATGTAAGGAAGTTGCACGAAAATTAGAACTTTACAGTTGTGTTTCAAGAAAAATAAACAGGCCAGGGTAGAGGATGTAGGGCAAACAAATGGCACACCCTATAAAAATTAAGTAAGCCCGTATCTGGACGGAATCTAGGGGAACGTTCAAGGATCAGGGGTCAAGTTCGAAACTTCCCAAATCCGGAAAAGAGACAGAAAAATATCTTTCCTGGAGAGTGGAATTCATCCGATTTGTCTAAGTTGTCTTGGAAACATTGTGTCCGTGAAGGGGGTTGCCAGGACCACCTCGAATTTGGAGTTTCTGATCTCAGGATGTCAAACCAACCCACATGACCACGTGTTCTCAGTGCTTAGTTTGACCTAGGCTAGGGTAGCCAAGAGTCCTACAAGTGACCGGTGCAAATTCAAGGACAACAACCAAGAGTCACGAAAGCACTCACACCTCACCCTAGAGAACATACAGCGATTAACGAAATACAAACTAATCCCTCGGAATGAAGGAGAACGGACTGATAAGCATGTCTAAGGGAGATAGCTGAGAAAGACCATGACGAGTATACTATGGAAAAGAAAAAGAGGACCCAGAAAATGGAAGGTGAACAGAAATCACACCTGAATTATCCACAATGAAAGATGATGTCCGTCTTTAGACAGACTCTGCTGGAACGTTTGAAAGTCAGAGAAATTCACAAGGCAAAAAACGGCAGCGAAGGTCAAGCATGGGCTAACTGGGAAGGGTGAGTTATGAGACTGCTCCAAGCAGGCTCTGAAACCTGTATCCAGGAAGCATGCTGGACCTCAGAGACACAATTATGACAAATCCTCTGACATCACAATGGACCCGAAAAACAACCTAGCCTCATCTACACAGTGCTAGAGTTGGGCTCACTAGTATATTTAACTCCCATTGCACTCAACTGCACGTTGCCACTGAACATGTAAGTGGCCGGCCGGTGGTGCAGTGGTGAGGTCCGCACCTTCTGGGTCTGTGGCCCAGTATGGGCTGGGTGGAATCCTCGGTTTGGGCCTCCTCACCACTGCTTCAGTTGTTCTGGTGCAGGCGTCCGAGGTAGAGTAGAGGCAGATGGGAAGGGACGTTGGACAGGGCCAGACTTCCACAGCAAATACAGGAGCATTGCCAGCAGATGTGAGCACAGCAATGCACTTGTGCCAAAACAAAACCAATTAAAAGTTGCAAAGAATAGAAAAACTGAAGCTAAGGAAAAAAAAAACAAAAAAACAGGAGCTTGCCATTACGAAGAATAGGATCTCTGTGAATAACCTTAGCAAAACAGGTGAATTCTATGTTAATTCAAAAACTAGCAAACCTTTGGGGAAAGAAACTCAAGAAGACACAAGAAAAAAAAAGATATCGAGGGATCTAGGAATGGAAGGATTAACACACTTGAAAGGTTCATACCGCAGTAAGGAATCTCTGGATTCCATGCAATCCCAGTCAAAGTTGCAGCAGTATTTGCCACAGAGAAGAAGAGAGAATCCTGAAGTTTCTAGCCAGCAACACGAGACCCTGACTAGGCAAAGGAATCCTCAGGAAAACGAACAAAGCAGCACGTGTCACAATTTCTGATTTCAACATAGAGGACGAAGCGCTAGGTACCGAAACGGCACAGTCTGGGCCCCAAAACAGGCATGAAGACCCATGCAAAACAATTGAGAGCCCAGAGCCCAACTCAAACTTACATGGACAGCCCATTTTGGACCAGGGAGCCAAGTGGAGACAGCGGAGAAAGGAGAGTCTCTACAATAAACGGTGCTGGGAAGCCTGCACAGCCACATGGAACACAACGAGAGTACACCATGATGTTACACCTGGCACACACACCACCTGAAATGGATTAAAGCCTTGAATGGCAGACTTGAAACCGTGAACCTTGTAGGAGAAGACCTAGGCAGAGTGCTCTTTGCCATCTGTCTGAGCCGCCTATTTGGAAGAAGCATGTCTGACTGGGCAAGGGCAACAAAGGAAACAAGAAACAAACGGGACCACATCAAATGCACACACTTCTGCCCACTCAAGGAAACCATCAACTGAATACTAAGACACCACAACAATTGGGAGAGGATGTTTGCAAACCACACATCGGACAAGGGGTGAAAAGCCCAAAGATACAATCAACTCGCACGTCTCCACAAGAAAAAAAACAAGCCAATGAAAACCTGGTCAAAAGATGGAAGCAGAGATTTCTCCGAAGAAGACAGAAAGAGGGCCAGTAGGTGCATGAAAACTTGTTCACCATCATGAAGTCTCAGGAAAATGCAAATCCAAACTGCAAGGCCATGGCAGCTCACTGTGGTCAGCATGGCTAGAAGGAAGCAGACAGGAAATAACAAGTGTCAGAGAGGAGGTGCAGAGAAGGGAAGCCTCCTGCACTGCTGGTGGGAGTGTAACCCGGTGCAGCCACGATGCCAAAGGTGTGGAACTGCCTCAGAAATTTAAGTATCCATGTCCCGTATGACCCAGCTATTAATCTGCCGCTTGCTTATCCAAAAAAGTCAGAAAGACTACCGCATAAAGACATGTGCATGGCTGTGTTCACCACAGTCTTACTCCGGATATCCAAGACTTGGAAAGCACCCTGGTGTCCAGCAAGGGATGATTGGAGAAGGAAGATGGGCTATAGCCACACAATGGTATACCACTCAGCCGGAACAAATGATGCAATCCAGCCATTTGTGACCACCAGAATGGCTGTGAGGGTTTTAGGGGAAGTGTAACAAGCCCCAGTGAGAAATTCAAATACCATAGAATCTCACTTACAAGGCGAAGAAAAAGCAAGCACTAACCAACAGGTGGCACTGAACATTTGTATGCGGGCTCCCAGAGGCAAAGAGGGGCGGTGACGGAGGGTGAAAGAGAAGATTAGGCACAAGTGTGTGGTGAGGGCCTGTGATTAGTCTTACACTGGTGAAGATGATGTAAGCTACACAGAAGTCTAAAGCAATGAGGATGTGAATCTGGAAGTTATAGTACGTTCTAATGCAGGGTCATGGCTATAAATTCACCTCAAATCAAAAATCCAAAAAGGGGTCCAGAATGATGTCATAAAGCTTTGGGGGCGGAAAGAGTTTACGGAAGGTGAACTTCCAAGGATGGAAAATCACCTCCAAATGCTTACAGATGCTACAGAAAGGCAGACCATTCCAAATAGGTGAAGAGGAATACTACGAAGAGAACATGATCAGTCCTAAACCCATGAACGAACGGAAAATGTTACCGTCCATGATGTTATTACTAATCACCTTCACGAATAATCCAAACAGGCCCACGTCTTCCCAAGTTCAGGCAAAAGGTTGGTCCAAAAGTACAATTCAGGGCCGGCCCTGTGGTGGAGCAGGTAAGTGCCCACATTCCGCTTGGGCGGCCCGGGCCTCACTGTTTCACATTACGAGTGCATATCACATTAGTAGTGTTAGGAAATATAGATTTCATGGTATGGTGCGGGCAGAGATCATAAATAAGCAGCAATTGTGAGGATACGTTATCAATACGCACAAGAAAAGGAACCATAAGAATATTACAATCTATGGAAGTATCTGGTACACTTCCCAAAGGCAGAAGGAAGGAAAACTTGTGACCTGCCAAGGTGGAATTGGCAGAGTGCCACGAGATGACACCATCATTGTGCATCAGAACATTCCCTGGGCAACTTCAACTTGTGAGGGAGTCCAGGACTTTTTCTGGGTAAGGTCCACCCATTTTGCCATCTACCCAAGATATAAGAGATAAAACCCAGGATAATCTTACAGGAGTGACACCAGTGTCTAGAGAGAATGTAGGAGCCCTTTCGAAGTTCAAGGAGAAAGATAGAAACTGACAACAATTGCAGAAAAAGGAAAACTATCCTACCTAGACAGGGTGAGGAGTCAGACTGGTCTGAGATGGCTGTGAAACTCTGTGTGCACGGAGGTTGTCAGGACAACTTCGAATTTTGAGGTCGCTTATGACATCACGGTGAACATGTCCCCCAGGGTGGCCGCATGGTTACAGTCTGAGGATTGGCCTAGGCTAGGCTATTAAAGGGACAGATACCCAGAAACAGGTTTGGCAAACAGAAAGCAGGCACAGAAACTAGAAGAGATAAAACAGAGTCTGATGCAAGGGATAAGAAAGGAACCCTAGGCCACAAGTGAGAATAGAGGGACAGGCACGGAGAGGAGAACATTGTCATCTATTCAAGTCTATGGGGAGGTCATGCTGATTCAAGCTTGCAACTTCATTGGAAACAAGTGGCCGGACTTGGCGTTCATCACACCTACAGTGCCCTTGTGCCTTAAGCATAATGCAAAGTCAAGAAAGATGTCTTGAGGACATTGAAGAGAAGAATCGATGCCTCCTTTCCAAGGCCCATAGCATTCTTTGCAGGTCAGTCTCTTTTTCCGAAGCTCTGGTGTCACGTGGGCCCACTGGGCACATGGTAATGTGTCCCAAGAGATGTCTTGGAAGCCTTGAAGGAATGGAGCCCTGTCACGCTTGGGGTATGTCTCTTTGTTTGGAAGTGCTCTACAAGGGTGCTGAAAAGCACCCTCTTCCACAGGGCTTCGTTCCTTCGTGAAGGCTGCCCTCCCAGGCTAGTGTGCTCTGTTTGCCTCCATCGAAATTCTCTCCCCCTACCTCTTGCCGTAGAAGGATTATTGATTATGTGTTTTGACACCACATGTAAGGAAGTTGCACGAAAATTAGAACTTTACAGTTGTGTTTCAAGAAAAATAAACAGGCCAGGGTAGAGGATGTAGGGCAAACAAATGGCACACCCTATAAAAATTAAGTAAGCCCGTATCTGGACGGAATCTAGGGGAACGTTCAAGGATCAGGGGTCAAGTTCGAAACTTCCCAAATCCGGAAAAGAGACAGAAAAATATCTTTCCTGGAGAGTGGAATTCATCCGATTTGTCTAAGTTGTCTTGGAAACATTGTGTCCGTGAAGGGGGTTGCCAGGACCACCTCGAATTTGGAGTTTCTGATCTCAGGATGTCAAACCAACCCACATGACCACGTGTTCTCAGTGCTTAGTTTGACCTAGGCTAGGGTAGCCAAGAGTCCTACAAGTGACCGGTGCAAATTCAAGGACAACAACCAAGAGTCACGAAAGCACTCACACCTCACCCTAGAGAACATACAGCGATTAAAGAAATACAAACTAATCCCTCGGAATGAAGGAGAACGGACTGATAAGCATGTCTAAGGGAGATAGCTGAGAAAGACCATGACGAGTATACTATGGAAAAGAAAAAGAGGACCCAGAAAATGGAAGGTGAACAGAAATCACACCTGAATTATCCACAATGAAAGATGATGTCCGTCTTTAGACAGACTCTGCTGGAACGTTTGAAAGTCAGAGAAATTCACAAGGCAAAAAACGGCAGCGAAGGTCAAGCATGGGCTAACTGGGAAGGGTGAGTTATGAGACTGCTCCAAGCAGGCTCTGAAACCTGTATCCAGGAAGCATGCTGGACCTCAGAGACACAATTATGACAAATCCTCTGACATCACAATGGACCCGAAAAACAACCTAGCCTCATCTACACAGTGCTAGAGTTGGGCTCACTAGTATATTTAACTCCCGTTGCACTCAACTGCACGTTGCCACTGAACATGTAAGTGGCCGGCCGGTGGTGCAGTGGTGAGGTCCGCACCTTCTGGGTCTGTGGCCCAGTATGGGCTGGGTGGAATCCTCGGTTTGGGCCTCCTCACCACTGCTTCAGTTGTTCTGGTGCAGGCGTCCGAGGTAGAGTAGAGGCAGATGGGAAGGGACGTTGGACAGGGCCAGACTTCCACAGCAAATACAGGAGCATTGCCAGCAGATGTGAGCACAGCAATGCACTTGTGCCAAAACAAAACCAATTAAAAGTTGCAAAGAATAGAAAAACTGAAGCTAAGGAAAAAAAAACAAAAAAACAGGAGCTTGCCATTACGAAGAATAGGATCTCTGTGAATAACCTTAGCAAAACAGGTGAATTCTATGTTAATTCAAAAACTAGCAAACCTTTGGGGAAAGAAACTCAAGAAGACACAAGAAAAAAAAAGATATCGAGGGATCTAGGAATGGAAGGATTAACACACTTGAAAGGTTCATACCGCAGTAAGGAATCTCTGGATTCCATGCAATCCCAGTCAAAGTTGCAGCAGTATTTGCCACAGAGAAGAAGAGAGAATCCTGAAGTTTCTAGCCAGCAACGCGAGACCCTGACTAGGCAAAGGAATCCTCAGGAAAACGAACAAAGCAGCACGTGTCACAATTTCTGATTTCAACATAGAGGACGAAGCGCTAGGTACCGAAACGGCACAGTCTGGGCCCCAAAACAGGCATGAAGACCCATGCAAAACAATTGAGAGCCCAGAGCCCAACTCAAACTTACATGGACAGCCCATTTTGGACCAGGGAGCCAAGTGGAGACAGCGGAGAAAGAGAGTCTCTACAATAAACGGTGCTGGGAAGCCTGCACAGCCACATGGAACACAACGAGAGTACACCATGATGTTACACCTGGCACACACACCACCTGAAGTGGATTAAAGCCTTGAATGGCAGACTTGAAACCGTGAACCTTGTAGGAGAAGACCTAGGCAGAGTGCTCTTTGCCATCTGTCTGAGCCGCCTATTTGGAAGAAGCATGTCTGACTGGGCAAGGGCAACAAAGGAAACAAGAAACAAACGGGACCACATCAAATGCACACACTTCTGCCCACTCAAGGAAACCATCAACTGAATACTAAGACACCACAACAATTGGGAGAGGATGTTTGCAAACCACACATCGGACAAGGGGTGAAAAGCCCAAAGATACAATCAACTCGCACGTCTCCACAAGAAAAAAAACAAGCCAATGAAAACCTGGTCAAAAGATGGAAGCAGAGATTTCTCCGAAGAAGACAGAAAGAGGGCCAGTAGGTGCATGAAAACTTGTTCACCATCATGAAGTCTCAGGAAAATGCAAATCCAAACTGCAAGGCCATGGCAGCTCACTGTGGTCAGCATGGCTAGAAGGAAGCAGACAGGAAATAACAAGTGTCAGAGAGGAGGTGGAGAGAAGGGAAGCCTCCTGCACTGCTGGTGGGAGTGTAACCCGGTGCAGCCACGATGCCAAAGGTGTGGAACTGCCTCAGAAATTTAAGTATCCATGTCCCGTATGACCCAGCTATTAATCTGCCGCTTGCTTATCCAAAAAAGTCAGAAAGACTACCGCATAAAGACATGTGCATGGCTGTGTTCACCACAGTCTTACTCCGGATATCCAAGACTTGGAAAGCACCCTGGTGTCCAGCAAGGGATGATTGGAGAAGGAAGATGGGCTATAGCCACACAATGGTATACCACTCAGCCGGAACAAATGATGCAATCCAGCCATTTGTGACCACCAGAATGGCTGTGAGGGTTTTAGGGGAAGTGTAACAAGCCCCAGTGAGAAATTCAAATACCATAGAATCTCACTTACAAGGAGAAGAAAAAGCAAGCACTAACCAACAGGTGGCACTGAACATTTGTATGCGGGCTCCCAGAGGCAAAGAGGGGCGGTGACGGAGGGTGAAAGAGAAGATTAGGCACAAGTGTGTGGTGAGGGCCTGTGATTAGTCTTACACTGGTGAAGATGATGTAAGCTACACAGAAGTCTAAAGCAATGAGGATGTGAATCTGGAAGTTATAGTACGTTCTAATGCAGGGTCATGGCTATAAATTCACCTCAAATCAAAAATCCAAAAAGGGGTCCAGAATGATGTCATAAAGCTTTGGGGGCGGAAAGAGTTTACGGAAGGTGAACTTCCAAGGATGGAAAATCACCTCCAAATGCTTACAGATGCTACAGAAAGGCAGACCATTCCAAATAGGTGAAGAGGAATACTACGAAGAGAACATGATCAGTCCTAAACCCATGAACGAACGGAAAATGTTACCGTCCATGATGTTATTACTAATCACCTTCACGAATAATCCAAACAGGCCCACGTCTTCCCAAGTTCAGGCAAAAGGTTGGTCCAAAAGTACAATTCAGGGCCGGCCCTGTGGTGGAGCAGGTAAGTGCCCACATTCCGCTTGGGCGGCCCGGGCCTCACTGTTTCACATTACGAGTGCATATCACATTAGTAGTGTTAGGAAATATAGATTTCATGGTATGGTGCGGGCAGAGATCATAAATAAGCAGCAATTGTGAGGATACGTTATCAATACGCACAAGAAAAGGAACCATAAGAATATTACAATCTATGGAAGTATCTGGTACACTTCCCAAAGGCAGAAGGAAGGAAAACTTGTGACCTGCCAAGGTGGAATTGGCAGAGTGCCACGAGATGACACCATCATCGGGCATCAGAACATTCCCTGGGCAACTTCAACTTGTGAGGGAGTCCAGGACTTTTTCTGGGTAAGGTCCACCCATTTTGCCATCTACCCAAGATATAAGAGATAAAACCCAGGATAATCTTACAGGAGTGACACCAGTGTCTAGAGAGAATGTAGGAGCCCTTTCGAAGTTCAAGGAGAAAGATAGAAACTGACAACAATTGCAGAAAAAGGAAAACTATCCTACCTAGACAGGGTGAGGAGTCAGACTGGTCTGAGATGGCTGTGAAACTCTGTGTGCACGGAGGTTGTCAGGACAACTTCGAATTTTGAGGTCGCTTATGACATCACGGTGAACATGTCCCCCAGGGTGGCCGCATGGTTACAGTCTGAGGATTGGCCTAGGCTAGGCTATTAAAGGGACAGATACCCAGAAACAGGTTTGGCAAACAGAAAGCAGGCACAGAAACTAGAAGAGATAAAACAGAGTCTGATGCAAGGGATAAGAAAGGAACCCTAGGCCACAAGTGAGAATAGAGGGACAGGCACGGAGAGGAGAACATTGTCATCTATTCAAGTCTATGGGGAGGTCATGCTGATTCAAGCTTGCAACTTCATTGGAAACAAGTGGCCGGACTTGGCGTTCATCACACCTACAGTGCCCTTGTGCCTTAAGCATAATGCAAAGTCAAGAAAGATGTCTTGAGGACATTGAAGAGAAGAATCGATGCCTCCTTTCCAAGGCCCATAGCATTCTTTGCAGGTCAGTCTCTTTTTCCGAAGCTCTGGTGTCACGTGGGCCCACTGGGCACATGGTAATGTGTCCCAAGAGATGTCTTGGAAGCCTTGAAGGAATGGAGCCCTGTCACGCTTGGGGTATGTCTCTTTGTTTGGAAGTGCTCTACAAGGGTGCTGAAAAGCACCCTCTTCCACAGGGCTTCGTTCCTTCGTGAAGGCTGCCCTCCCAGGCTAGTGTGCTCTGTTTGCCTCCATCGAAATTCTCTCCCCCTACCTCTTGCCATAGAAGGATTATTGATTATGTGTTTTGACACCACATGTAAGGAAGTTGCACGAAAATTAGAACTGTACAGTTGTGTTTCAAGAAAAATAAACAGGCCAGGGTAGAGGATGTAGGGCAAACAAATGGCACACCCTATAAAAATTAAGTAAGCCCGTATCTGGATGGAATCTAGGGGAACGTTCAAGGATCAGGGGTCAAGTTCGAAACTTCCCAAATCCGGAAAAGAGACAGAAAAATATCTTTCCTGGAGAGTGGAATTCATCCGATTTGTCTAAGTTGTCTTGGAAACATTGTGTCCGTGAAGGGGGTTGCCAGGACCACCTCGAATTTGGAGTTTCTGATCTCAGGATGTCAAACCAACCCACATGACCACGTGTTCTCAGTGCTTAGTTTGACCTAGGCTAGGATAGCCAAGAGTCCTACAAGTGACCGGTGCAAATTCAAGGACAACAACCAAGAGTCACGAAAGCACTCACACCTCACCCTAGAGAACATACAGCGATTAAAGAAATACAAACTAATCACTTGGAATGAAGGAGAACGGACTGATAAGCATGTCTAAGGGAGATAGCTGAGAAAGACCATGACGAGTATACTATGGAAAAGAAAAAGAGGACCCAGAAAATGGAAGGTGAACAGAAATCACACCTGAATTATCCACAATGAAAGATGATGTCCGTCTTTAGACAGACTCTGCTGGAACGTTTGAAAGTCAGAGAAATTCACAAGGCAAAAAACGGCAGCGAAGGTCAAGCATGGGCTAACTGGGAAGGGTGAGTTATGAGACTGCTCCAAGCAGGCTCTGAAACCTGTATCCAGGAAGCATGCTGGACCTCAGAGACACAATTATGACAAATCCTCTGACATCACAATGGACCCGAAAAACAACCTAGCCTCATCTACACAGTGCTAGAGTTGGGCTCACTAGTATATTTAACTCCCGTTGCACTCAACTGCACGTTGCCACTGAACATGTAAGTGGCCGGCCGGTGGTGCAGTGGTGAGGTCCGCACCTTCTGGGTCTGTGGCCCAGTATGGGCTGGGTGGAATCCTCGGTTTGGGCCTCCTCACCACTGCTTCAGTTGTTCTGGTGCAGGCGTCCGAGGTAGAGTAGAGGCAGATGGGAAGGGACGTTGGACAGGGCCAGACTTCCACAGCAAATACAGGAGCATTGCCAGCAGATGTGAGCACAGCAATGCACTTGTGCCAAAACAAAACCAATTAAAAGTTGCAAAGAATAGAAAAACTGAAGCTAAGGAAAAAAAAAACAAAAAAACAGGAGCTTGCCATTACGAAGAATAGGATCTCTGTGAATAACCTTAGCAAAACAGGTGAATTCTATGTTAATTCAAAAACTAGCAAACCTTTGGGGAAAGAAACTCAAGAAGACACAAGAAAAAAAAAGATATCGAGGGATCTAGGAATGGAAGGATTAACACACTTGAAAGGTTCATACCGCAGTAAGGAATCTCTGGATTCCATGCAATCCCAGTCAAAGTTGCAGCAGTATTTGCCACAGAGAAGAAGAGAGAATCCTGAAGTTTCTAGCCAGCAACACGAGACCCTGACTAGGCAAAGGAATCCTCAGGAAAACGAACAAAGCAGCACGTGTCACAATTTCTGATTTCAACATAGAGGACGAAGCGCTAGGTACCGAAACGGCACAGTCTGGGCCCCAAAACAGGCATGAAGACCCATGCAAAACAATTGAGAGCCCAGAGCCCAACTCAAACTTACATGGACAGCCCATTTTGGACCAGGGAGCCAAGTGGAGACAGCGGAGAAAGGAGAGTCTCTACAATAAACGGTGCTGGGAAGCCTGCACAGCCACATGGAACACAACGAGAGTACACCATGATGTTACACCTGGCACACACACCACCTGAAATGGATTAAAGCCTTGAATGGCAGACTTGAAACCGTGAACCTTGTAGGAGAAGACCTAGGCAGAGTGCTCTTTGCCATCTGTCTGAGCCGCCTATTTGGAAGAAGCATGTCTGACTGGGCAAGGGCAACAAAGGAAACAAGAAACAAACGGGACCACATCAAATGCACACACTTCTGCCCACTCAAGGAAACCATCAACTGAATACTAAGACACCACAACAATTGGGAGAGGATGTTTGCAAACCACACATCGGACAAGGGGTGAAAAGCCCAAAGATACAATCAACTCGCACGTCTCCACAAGAAAAAAAACAAGCCAATGAAAACCTGGTCAAAAGATGGAAGCAGAGATTTCTCCGAAGAAGACAGAAAGAGGGCCAGTAGGTGCATGAAAACTTGTTCACCATCATGAAGTCTCAGGAAAATGCAAATCCAAACTGCAAGGCCATGGCAGCTCACTGTGGTCAGCATGGCTAGAAGGAAGCAGACAGGAAATAACAAGTGTCAGAGAGGAGGTGGAGAGAAGGGAAGCCTCCTGCACTGCTGGTGGGAGTGTAACCCGGTGCAGCCACGATGCCAAAGGTGTGGAACTGCCTCAGAAATTTAAGTATCCATGTCCCGTATGACCCAGCTATTAATCTGCCGCTTGCTTATCCAAAAAAGTCAGAAAGACTACCGCATAAAGACATGTGCATGGCTGTGTTCACCACAGTCTTACTCCGGATATCCAAGACTTGGAAAGCACCCTGGTGTCCAGCAAGGGATGATTGGAGAAGGAAGATGGGCTATAGCCACACAATGGTATACCACTCAGCCGGAACAAATGATGCAATCCAGCCATTTGTGACCACCAGAATGGCTGTGAGGGTTTTAGGGGAAGTGTAACAAGCCCCAGTGAGAAATTCAAATACCATAGAATCTCACTTACAAGGAGAAGAAAAAGCAAGCACTAACCAACAGGTGGCACTGAACATTTGTATGCGGGCTCCCAGAGGCAAAGAGGGGCGGTGACGGAGGGTGAAAGAGAAGATTAGGCACAAGTGTGTGGTGAGGGCCTGTGATTAGTCTTACACTGGTGAAGATGATGTAAGCTACACAGAAGTCTAAAGCAATGAGGATGTGAATCTGGAAGTTATAGTACGTTCTAATGCAGGGTCATGGCTATAAATTCACCTCAAATCAAAAATCCAAAAAGGGGTCCAGAATGATGTCATAAAGCTTTGGGGGCGGAAAGAGTTTACGGAAGGTGAACTTCCAAGGATGGAAAATCACCTCCAAATGCTTACAGATGCTACAGAAAGGCAGACCATTCCAAATAGGTGAAGAGGAATACTACGAAGAGAACATGATCAGTCCTAAACCCATGAACGAACGGAAAATGTTACCGTCCATGATGTTATTACTAATCACCTTCACGAATAATCCAAACAGGCCCACGTCTTCCCAAGTTCAGGCAAAAGGTTGGTCCAAAAGTACAATTCAGGGCCGGCCCTGTGGTGGAGCAGGTAAGTGCCCACATTCCGCTTGGGCGGCCCGGGCCTCACTGTTTCACATTACGAGTGCATATCACATTAGTAGTGTTAGGAAATATAGATTTCATGGTATGGTGCGGGCAGAGATCATAAATAAGCAGCAATTGTGAGGATACGTTATCAATACGCACAAGAAAAGGAACCATAAGAATATTACAATCTATGGAAGTATCTGGTACACTTCCCAAAGGCAGAAGGAAGGAAAACTTGTGACCTGCCAAGGTGGAATTGGCAGAGTGCCACGAGATGACACCATCATTGTGCATCAGAACATTCCCTGGGCAACTTCAACTTGTGAGGGAGTCCAGGACTTTTTCTGGGTAAGGTCCACCCATTTTGCCATCTACCCAAGATATAAGAGATAAAACCCAGGATAATCTTACAGGAGTGACACCAGTGTCTAGAGAGAATGTAGGAGCCCTTTCGAAGTTCAAGGAGAAAGATAGAAACTGACAACAATTGCAGAAAAAGGAAAACTATCCTACCTAGACAGGGTGAGGAGTCAGACTGGTCTGAGATGGCTGTGAAACTCTGTGTGCACGGAGGTTGTCAGGACAACTTCGAATTTTGAGGTCGCTTATGACATCACGGTGAACATGTCCCCCAGGGTGGCCGCATGGTTACAGTCTGAGGATTGGCCTAGGCTAGGCTATTAAAGGGACAGATACCCAGAAACAGGTTTGGCAAACAGAAAGCAGGCACAGAAACTAGAAGAGATAAAACAGAGTCTGATGCAAGGGATAAGAAAGGAACCCTAGGCCACAAGTGAGAATAGAGGGACAGGCACGGAGAGGAGAACATTGTCATCTATTCAAGTCTATGGGGAGGTCATGCTGATTCAAGCTTGCAACTTCATTGGAAACAAGTGGCCGGACTTGGCGTTCATCACACCTACAGTGCCCTTGTGCCTTAAGCATAATGCAAAGTCAAGAAAGATGTCTTGAGGACATTGAAGAGAAGAATCGATGCCTCCTTTCCAAGGCCCGTAGCATTCTTTGAAGGTCAGTCTCTTTTTCCGAAGCTCTGGTGTCACGTGGGCCCACTGGGCACATGGTAATGTGTCCCAAGAGATGTCTTGGAAGCCTTGAAGGAATGGAGCCCTGTCACGCTTGGGGTATGTCTCTTTGTTTGGAAGTGCTCTACAAGGGTGCTGAAAAGCACCCTCTTCCACAGGGCTTCGTTCCTTCGTGAAGGCTGCCCTCCCAGGCTAGTGTGCTCTGTTTGCCTCCATCGAAATTCTCTCCCCCTACCTCTTGCCGTAGAAGGATTATTGATTATGTGTTTTGACACCACATGTAAGGAAGTTGCACGAAAATTAGAACTTTACAGTTGTGTTTCAAGAAAAATAAACAGGCCAGGGTAGAGGATGTAGGGCAAACAAATGGCACACCCTATAAAAATTAAGTAAGCCCGTATCTGGACGGAATCTAGGGGAACGTTCAAGGATCAGGGGTCAAGTTCGAAACTTCCCAAATCCGGAAAAGAGACAGAAAAATATCTTTCCTGGAGAGTGGAATTCATCCGATTTGTCTAAGTTGTCTTGGAAACATTGTGTCCGTGAAGGGGGTTGCCAGGACCACCTCGAATTTGGAGTTTCTGATCTCAGGATGTCAAACCAACCCACATGACCACGTGTTCTCAGTGCTTAGTTTGACCTAGGCTAGGGTAGCCAAGAGTCCTACAAGTGACCGGTGCAAATTCAAGGACAACAACCAAGAGTCACGAAAGCACTCACACCTCACCCTAGAGAACATACAGCGATTAAAGAAATACAAACTAATCCCTCGGAATGAAGGAGAACGGACTGATAAGCATGTCTAAGGGAGATAGCTGAGAAAGACCATGACGAGTATACTATGGAAAAGAAAAAGAGGACCCAGAAAATGGAAGGTGAACAGAAATCACACCTGAATTATCCACAATGAAAGATGATGTCCGTCTTTAGACAGACTCTGCTGGAACGTTTGAAAGTCAGAGAAATTCACAAGCCAAAAAACGGCAGCGAAGGTCAAGCATGGGCTAACTGGGAAGGGTGAGTTATGAGACTGCTCCAAGCAGGCTCTGAAACCTGTATCCAGGAAGCATGCTGGACCTCAGAGACACAATTATGACAAATCCTCTGACATCACAATGGACCCGAAAAACAACCTAGCCTCATCTACACAGTGCTAGAGTTGGACTCACTAGTATATTTAACTCCCGTTGCACTCAACTGCACGTTGCCACTGAACATGTAAGTGGCCGGCCGGTGGTGCAGTGGTGAGGTCCGCACCTTCTGGGTCTGTGGCCCAGTATGGGCTGGGTGGAATCCTCGGTTTGGGCCTCCTCACCACTGCTTCAGTTGTTCTGGTGCAGGCGTCCGAGGTAGAGTAGAGGCAGATGGGAAGGGACGTTGGACAGGGCCAGACTTCCACAGCAAATACAGGAGCATTGCCAGCAGATGTGAGCACAGCAATGCACTTGTGCCAAAACAAAACCAATTAAAAGTTGCAAAGAATAGAAAAACTGAAGCTAAGGAAAAAAAAAACAAAAAAACAGGAGCTTGCCATTACGAAGAATAGGATCTCTGTGAATAACCTTAGCAAAACAGGTGAATTCTATGTTAATTCAAAAACTAGCAAACCTTTGGGGAAAGAAACTCAAGAAGACACAAGAAAAAAAAAGATATCGAGGGATCTAGGAATGGAAGGATTAACACACTTGAAAGGTTCATACCGCAGTAAGGAATCTCTGGATTCCATGCAATCCCAGTCAAAGTTGCAGCAGTATTTGCCACAGAGAAGAAGAGAGAATCCTGAAGTTTCTAGCCAGCAACACGAGACCCTGACTAGGCAAAGGAATCCTCAGGAAAACGAACAAAGCAGCACGTGTCACAATTTCTGATTTCAACATAGAGGACGAAGCGCTAGGTACCGAAACGGCACAGTCTGGGCCCCAAAACAGGCATGAAGACCCATGCAAAACAATTGAGAGCCCAGAGCCCAACTCAAACTTACATGGACAGCCCATTTTGGACCAGGGAGCCAAGTGGAGACAGCGGAGAAAGGAGAGTCTCTACAATAAACGGTGCTGGGAAGCCTGCACAGCCACATGGAACACAACGAGAGTACACCATGATGTTACACCTGGCACACACACCACCTGAAGTGGATTAAAGCCTTGAATGGCAGACTTGAAACCGTGAACCTTGTAGGAGAAGACCTAGGCAGAGTGCTCTTTGCCATCTGTCTGAGCCGCCTATTTGGAAGAAGCATGTCTGACTGGGCAAGGGCAACAAAGGAAACAAGAAACAAACGGGACCACATCAAATGCACACACTTCTGCCCACTCAAGGAAACCATCAACTGAATACTAAGACACCACAACAATTGGGAGAGGATGTTTGCAAACCACACATCGGACAAGGGGTGAAAAGCCCAAAGATACAATCAACTCGCACGTCTCCACAAGAAAAAAAACAAGCCAATGAAAACCTGGTCAAAAGATGGAAGCAGAGATTTCTCCGAAGAAGACAGAAAGAGGGCCAGTAGGTGCATGAAAACTTGTTCACCATCATGAAGTCTCAGGAAAATGCAAATCCAAACTGCAAGGCCATGGCAGCTCACTGTGGTCAGCATGGCTAGAAGGAAGCAGACAGGAAATAACAAGTGTCAGAGAGGAGGTGGAGAGAAGGGAAGCCTCCTGCACTGCTGGTGGGAGTGTAACCCGGTGCAGCCACGATGCCAAAGGTGTGGAACTGCCTCAGAAGTTTAAGTATCCATGTCCCGTATGACCCAGCTATTAATCTGCCGCTTGCTTATCCAAAACAGTCAGAAAGACTACCGCATAAAGACATGTGCATGGCTGTGTTCACCACAGTCTTACTCCGGATATCCAAGACTTGGAAAGCACCCTGGTGTCCAGCAAGGGATGATTGGAGAAGGAAGATGGGCTATAGCCACACAATGGTATACCACTCAGCCGGAACAAATGATGCAATCCAGCCATTTGTGACCACCAGAATGGCTGTGAGGGTTTTAGGGGAAGTGTAACAAGCCCCAGTGAGAAATTCAAATACCATAGAATCTCACTTACAAGGAGAAGAAAAAGCAAGCACTAACCAACAGGTGGCACTGAACATTTGTATGCGGGCTCCCAGAGGCAAAGAGGGGCGGTGACGGAGGGTGAAAGAGAAGATTAGGCACAAGTGTGTGGTGAGGGCCTGTGATTAGTCTTACACTGGTGAAGATGATGTAAGCTACACAGAAGTCTAAAGCAATGAGGATGTGAATCTGGAAGTTATAGTACGTTCTAATGCAGGGTCATGGCTATAAATTCACCTCAAATCAAAAATCCAAAAAGGGGTCCAGAATGATGTCATAAAGCTTTGGGGGCGGAAAGAGTTTACGGAAGGTGAACTTCCAAGGATGGAAAATCACCTCCAAATGCTTACAGATGCTACAGAAAGGCAGACCATTCCAAATAGGTGAAGAGGAATACTACGAAGAGAACATGATCAGTCCTAAACCCATGAACGAACGGAAAATGTTACCGTCCATGATGTTATTACTAATCACCTTCACGAATAATCCAAACAGGCCCACGTCTTCCCAAGTTCAGGCAAAAGGTTGGTCCAAAAGTACAATTCAGGGCCGGCCCTGTGGTGGAGCAGGTAAGTGCCCACATTCCGCTTGGGCGGCCCGGGCCTCACTGTTTCACATTACGAGTGCATATCACATTAGTAGTGTTAGGAAATATAGATTTCATGGTATGGTGCGGGCAGAGATCATAAATAAGCAGCAATTGTGAGGATACGTTATCAATACGCACAAGAAAAGGAACCATAAGAATATTACAATCTATGGAAGTATCTGGTACACTTCCCAAAGGCAGAAGGAAGGAAAACTTGTGACCTGCCAAGGTGGAATTGGCAGAGTGCCACGAGATGACACCATCATCGGGCATCAGAACATTCCCTGGGCAACTTCAACTTGTGAGGGAGTCCAGGACTTTTTCTGGGTAAGGTCCACCCATTTTGCCATCTACCCAAGATATAAGAGATAAAACCCAGGATAGTCTTACAGGAGTGACACCAGTGTCTAGAGAGAATGTAGGAGCCCTTTCGAAGTTCAAGGAGAAAGATAGAAACTGACAACAATTGCAGAAAAAGGAAAACTATCCTACCTAGACAGGGTGAGGAGTCAGACTGGTCTAAGATGGCTGTGAAACTCTGTGTGCACGGAGGTTGTCAGGACAACTTCGAATTTTGAGGTCGCTTATGACATCACGGTGAACATGTCCCCCAGGGTGGCCGCATGGTTACAGTCTGAGGATTGGCCTAGGCTAGGCTATTAAAGGGACAGATACCCAGAAACAGGTTTGGCAAACAGAAAGCAGGCACAGAAACTAGAAGAGATAAAACAGAGTCTGATGCAAGGGATAAGAAAGGAACCCTAGGCCACAAGTGAGAATAGAGGGACAGGCACGGAGAGGAGAACATTGTCATCTATTCAAGTCTATGGGGAGGTCATGCTGATTCAAGCTTGCAACTTCATTGGAAACAAGTGGCCGGACTTGGCGTTCATCACACCTACAGTGCCCTTGTGCCTTAAGCATAATGCAAAGTCAAGAAAGATGTCTTGAGGACATTGAAGAGAAGAATCGATGCCTCCTTTCCAAGGCCCATAGCATTCTTTGCAGGTCAGTCTCTTTTTCCGAAGCTCTGGTGTCACGTGGGCCCACTGGGCACATGGTAATGTGTCCCAAGAGATGTCTTGGAAGCCTTGAAGGAATGGAGCCCTGTCACGCTTGGGGTATGTCTCTTTGTTTGGAAGTGCTCTACAAGGGTGCTGAAAAGCACCCTCTTCCACAGGGCTTCGTTCCTTCGTGAAGGCTGCCCTCCCAGGCTAGTGTGCTCTGTTTGCCTCCATCGAAATTCTCTCCCCCTACCTCTTGCCGTAGAAGGATTATTGATTATGTGTTTTGACACCACATGTAAGGAAGTTGCACGAAAATTAGAACTTTACAGTTGTGTTTCAAGAAAAATAAACAGGCCAGGGTAGAGGATGTAGGGCAAACAAATGGCACACCCTATAAAAATTAAGTAAGCCCGTATCTGGACGGAATCTAGGGGAACGTTCAAGGATCAGGGGTCAAGTTCGAAACTTCCCAAATCCGGAAAAGAGACAGAAAAATATCTTTCCTGGAGAGTGGAATTCATCCGATTTGTCTAAGTTGTCTTGGAAACATTGTGTCCGTGAAGGGGGTTGCCAGGACCACCTCGAATTTGGAGTTTCTGATCTCAGGATGTCAAACCAACCCACATGACCACGTGTTCTCAGTGCTTAGTTTGACCTAGGCTAGGGTAGCCAAGAGTCCTACAAGTGACCGGTGCAAATTCAAGGACAACAACCAAGAGTCACGAAAGCACTCACACCTCACCCTAGAGAACATACAGCGATTAAAGAAATACAAACTAATCCCTCGGAATGAAGGAGAACGGACTGATAAGCATGTCTAAGGGAGATAGCTGAGAAAGACCATGACGAGTATACTATGGAAAAGAAAAAGAGGACCCAGAAAATGGAAGGTGAACAGAAATCACACCTGAATTATCCACAATGAAAGATGATGTCCGTCTTTAGACAGACTCTGCTGGAACGTTTGAAAGTCAGAGAAATTCACAAGGCAAAAAACGGCAGCGAAGGTCAAGCATGGGCTAACTGGGAAGGGTGAGTTATGAGACTGCTCCAAGCAGGCTCTGAAACCTGTATCCAGGAAGCATGCTGGACCTCAGAGACACAATTATGACAAATCCTCTGACATCACAATGGACCCGAAAAACAACCTAGCCTCATCTACACAGTGCTAGAGTTGGGCTCACTAGTATATTTAACTCCCATTGCACTCAACTGCACGTTGCCACTGAACATGTAAGTGGCCGGCCGGTGGTGCAGTGGTGAGGTCCGCACCTTCTGGGTCTGTGGCCCAGTATGGGCTGGGTGGAATCCTCGGTTTGGGCCTCCTCACCACTGCTTCAGTTGTTCTGGTGCAGGCGTCCGAGGTAGAGTAGAGGCAGATGGGAAGGGACGTTGGACAGGGCCAGACTTCCACAGCAAATACAGGAGCATTGCCAGCAGATGTGAGCACAGCAATGCACTTGTGCCAAAACAAAACCAATTAAAAGTTGCAAAGAATAGGGGCTGGCCCCGTGGCCGAGTGGTTAAGTTCGCGCGCTCCGCTGCAGGCGGCCCAGTGTTTCGTCGGTTCGAATCCTGGGTGCGGACATGGCACTGCTTGTCAGACCACGCTGAGGCAGCGTCCCACATGCCACAACTAGAGGAACCCACAACGAAGAATACACAACTATCTACCGGGGGGCTTTGGGGAGAAAAAGGAAAAAATAAAATCTTAAAAAAAAAAAAAAAAAAAAAAAAAGTTGCAAAGAATAGAAAAACTGAAGCTAAGGAAAAAAAAAACAAAAAAACAGGAGCTTGCCATTACGAAGAATAGGATCTCTGTGAATAACCTTAGCAAAACAGGTGAATTCTATGTTAATTCAAAAACTAGCAAACCTTTGGGGAAAGAAACTCAAGAAGACACAAGAAAAAAAAAGATATCGAGGGATCTAGGAATGGAAGGATTAACACACTTGAAAGGTTCATACCGCAGTAAGGAATCTCTGGATTCCATGCAATCCCAGTCAAAGTTGCAGCAGTATTTGCCACAGAGAAGAAGAGAGAATCCTGAAGTTTCTAGCCAGCAACACGAGACCCTGACTAGGCAAAGGAATCCTCAGGAAAACGAACAAAGCAGCACGTGTCACAATTTCTGATTTCAACATAGAGGACGAAGCGCTAGGTACCGAAACGGCACAGTCTGGGCCCCAAAACAGGCATGAAGACCCATGCAAAACAATTGAGAGCCCAGAGCCCAACTCAAACTTACATGGACAGCCCATTTTGGACCAGGGAGCCAAGTGGAGACAGCGGAGAAAGGAGAATCTCTACAATAAACGGTGCTGGGAAGCCTGCACAGCCACATGGAACACAACGAGAGTACACCATGATGTTACACCTGGCACACACACCACCTGAAGTGGATTAAAGCCTTGAATGGCAGACTTGAAACCGTGAACCTTGTAGGAGAAGACCTAGGCAGAGTGCTCTTTGCCATCTGTCTGAGCCGCCTATTTGGAAGAAGCATGTCTGACTGGGCAAGGGCAACAAAGGAAACAAGAAACAAACGGGACCACATCAAATGCACACACTTCTGCCCACTCAAGGAAACCATCAACTGAATACTAAGACACCACAACAATTGGGAGAGGATGTTTGCAAACCACACATCGGACAAGGGGTGAAAAGCCCAAAGATACAATCAACTCGCACGTCTCCACAAGAAAAAAAACAAGCCAATGAAAACCTGGTCAAAAGATGGAAGCAGAGATTTCTCCGAAGAAGACAGAAAGAGGGCCAGTAGGTGCATGAAAACTTGTTCACCATCATGAAGTCTCAGGAAAATGCAAATCCAAACTGCAAGGCCATGGCAGCTCACTGTGGTCAGCATGGCTAGAAGGAAGCAGACAGGAAATAACAAGTGTCAGAGAGGAGGTGCAGAGAAGGGAAGCCTCCTGCACTGCTGGTGGGAGTGTAACCCGGTGCAGCCACGATGCCAAAGGTGTGGAACTGCCTCAGAAATTTAAGTATCCATGTCCCGTATGACCCAGCTATTAATCTGCCGCTTGCTTATCCAAAAAAGTCAGAAAGACTACCGCATAAAGACATGTGCATGGCTGTGTTCACCACAGTCTTACTCCGGATATCCAAGACTTGGAAAGCACCCTGGTGTCCAGCAAGGGATGATTGGAGAAGGAAGATGGGCTATAGCCACACAATGGTATACCACTCAGCCGGAACAAATGATGCAATCCAGCCATTTGTGACCACCAGAATGGCTGTGAGGGTTTTAGGGGAAGTGTAACAAGCCCCAGTGAGAAATTCAAATACCATAGAATCTCACTTACAAGGAGAAGAAAAAGCAAGCACTAACCAACAGGTGGCACTGAACATTTGTATGCGGGCTCCCAGAGGCAAAGAGGGGCGGTGACGGAGGGTGAAAGAGAAGATTAGGCACAAGTGTGTGGTGAGGGCCTGTGATTAGTCTTACACTGGTGAAGATGATGTAAGCTACACAGAAGTCTAAAGCAATGAGGATGTGAATCTGGAAGTTATAGTACGTTCTAATGCAGGGTCATGGCTATAAATTCACCTCAAATCAAAAATCCAAAAAGGGGTCCAGAATGATGTCATAAAGCTTTGGGGGCGGAAAGAGTTTACGGAAGGTGAACTTCCAAGGATGGAAAATCACCTCCAAATGCTTACAGATGCTACAGAAAGGCAGACCATTCCAAATAGGTGAAGAGGAATACTACGAAGAGAACATGATCAGTCCTAAACCCATGAACGAACGGAAAATGTTACCGTCCATGATGTTATTACTAATCACCTTCACGAATAATCCAAACAGGCCCACGTCTTCCCAAGTTCAGGCAAAAGGTTGGTCCAAAAGTACAATTCAGGGCCGGCCCTGTGGTGGAGCAGGTAAGTGCCCACATTCCGCTTGGGCGGCCCGGGCCTCACTGTTTCACATTACGAGTGCATATCACATTAGTAGTGTTAGGAAATATAGATTTCATGGTATGGTGCGGGCAGAGATCATAAATAAGCAGCAATTGTGAGGATACGTTATCAATACGCACAAGAAAAGGAACCATAAGAATATTACAATCTATGGAAGTATCTGGTACACTTCCCAAAGGCAGAAGGAAGGAAAACTTGTGACCTGCCAAGGTGGAATTGGCAGAGTGCCACGAGATGACACCATCATCGTGCATCAGAACATTCCCTGGGCAACTTCAACTTGTGAGGGAGTCCAGGACTTTTTCTGGGTAAGGTCCACCCATTTTGCCATCTACCCAAGATATAAGAGATAAAACCCAGGATAATCTTACAGGAGTGACACCAGTGTCTAGAGAGAATGTAGGAGCCCTTTCGAAGTTCAAGGAGAAAGATAGAAACTGACAACAATTGCAGAAAAAGGAAAACTATCCTACCTAGACAGGGTGAGGAGTCAGACTGGTCTGAGATGGCTGTGAAACTCTGTGTGCACGGAGGTTGTCAGGACAACTTCGAATTTTGAGGTCGCTTATGACATCACGGTGAACATGTCCCCCAGGGTGGCCGCATGGTTACAGTCTGAGGATTGGCCTAGGCTAGGCTATTAAAGGGACAGATACCCAGAAACAGGTTTGGCAAACAGAAAGCAGGCACAGAAACTAGAAGAGATAAAACAGAGTCTGATGCAAGGGATAAGAAAGGAACCCTAGGCCACAAGTGAGAATAGAGGGACAGGCACGGAGAGGAGAACATTGTCATCTATTCAAGTCTATGGGGAGGTCATGCTGATTCAAGCTTGCAACTTCATTGGAAACAAGTGGCCGGACTTGGCGTTCATCACACCTACAGTGCCCTTGTGCCTTAAGCATAATGCAAAGTCAAGAAAGATGTCTTGAGGACATTGAAGAGAAGAATCGATGCCTCCTTTCCAAGGCCCATAGCATTCTTTGCAGGTCAGTCTCTTTTTCCGAAGCTCTGGTGTCACGTGGGCCCACTGGGCACATGGTAATGTGTCCCAAGAGATGTCTTGGAAGCCTTGAAGGAATGGAGCCCTGTCACGCTTGGGGTATGTCTCTTTGTTTGGAAGTGCTCTACAAGGGTGCTGAAAAGCACCCTCTTCCACAGGGCTTCGTTCCTTCGTGAAGGCTGCCCTCCCAGGCTAGTGTGCTCTGTTTGCCTCCATCGAAATTCTCTCCCCCTACCTCTTGCCGTAGAAGGATTATTGATTATGTGTTTTGACACCATATGTAAGGAAGTTGCACGAAAATTAGAACTTTACAGTTGTGTTTCAAGAAAAATAAACAGGCCAGGGTAGAGGATGTAGGGCAAACAAATGGCACACCCTATAAAAATTAAGTAAGCCCGTATCTGGACGGAATCTAGGGGAACGTTCAAGGATCAGGGGTCAAGTTCGAAACTTCCCAAATCCGGAAAAGAGACAGAAAAATATCTTTCCTGGAGAGTGGAATTCATCCGATTTGTCTAAGTTGTCTTGGAAACATTGTGTCCGTGAAGGGGGTTGCCAGGACCACCTCGAATTTGGAGTTTCTGATCTCAGGATGTCAAACCAACCCACATGACCACGTGTTCTCAGTGCTTAGTTTGACCTAGGCTAGGGTAGCCAAGAGTCCTACAAGTGACCGGTGCAAATTCAAGGACAACAACCAAGAGTCACGAAAGCACTCACACCTCACCCTAGAGAACATACAGCGATTAACGAAATACAAACTAATCCCTCGGAATGAAGGAGAACGGACTGATAAGCATGTCTAAGGGAGATAGCTGAGAAAGACCATGACGAGTATACTATGGAAAAGAAAAAGAGGACCCAGAAAATGGAAGGTGAACAGAAATCACACCTGAATTATCCACAATGAAAGATGATGTCCGTCTTTAGACAGACTCTGCTGGAACGTTTGAAAGTCAGAGAAATTCACAAGCCAAAAAACGGCAGCGAAGGTCAAGCATGGGCTAACTGGGAAGGGTGAGTTATGAGACTGCTCCAAGCAGGCTCTGAAACCTGTATCCAGGAAGCATGCTGGACCTCAGAGACACAATTATGACAAATCCTCTGACATCACAATGGACCCGAAAAACAACCTAGCCTCATCTACACAGTGCTAGAGTTGGGCTCACTAGTATATTTAACTCCCGTTGCACTCAACTGCACGTTGCCACTGAACATGTAAGTGGCCGGCCGGTGGTGCAGTGGTGAGGTCCGCACCTTCTGGGTCTGTGGCCCAGTATGGGCTGGGTGGAATCCTCGGTTTGGGCCTCCTCACCACTGCTTCAGTTGTTCTGGTGCAGGCGTCCGAGGTAGAGTAGAGGCAGATGGGAAGGGACGTTGGACAGGGCCAGACTTCCACAGCAAATACAGGAGCATTGCCAGCAGATGTGAGCACAGCAATGCACTTGTGCCAAAACAAAACCAATTAAAAGTTGCAAAGAATAGAAAAACTGAAGCTAAGGAAAAAAAAAACAAAAAAACAGGAGCTTGCCATTACGAAGAATAGGATCTCTGTGAATAACCTTAGCAAAACAGGTGAATTCTATGTTAATTCAAAAACTAGCAAACCTTTGGGGAAAGAAACTCAAGAAGACACAAGAAAAAAAAAGATATCGAGGGATCTAGGAATGGAAGGATTAACACACTTGAAAGGTTCATACCGCAGTAAGGAATCTCTGGATTCCATGCAATCCCAGTCAAAGTTGCAGCAGTATTTGCCACAGAGAAGAAGAGAGAATCCTGAAGTTTCTAGCCAGCAACACGAGACCCTGACTAGGCAAAGGAATCCTCAGGAAAACGAACAAAGCAGCACGTGTCACAATTTCTGATTTCAACATAGAGGACGAAGCGCTAGGTACCGAAACGGCACAGTCTGGGCCCCAAAACAGGCATGAAGACCCATGCAAAACAATTGAGAGCCCAGAGCCCAACTCAAACTTACATGGACAGCCCATTTTGGACCAGGGAGCCAAGTGGAGACAGCGGAGAAAGGAGAGTCTCTACAATAAACGGTGCTGGGAAGCCTGCACAGCCACATGGAACACAACGAGAGTACACCATGATGTTACACCTGGCACACACACCACCTGAAATGGATTAAAGCCTTGAATGGCAGACTTGAAACCGTGAACCTTGTAGGAGAAGACCTAGGCAGAGTGCTCTTTGCCATCTGTCTGAGCCGCCTATTTGGAAGAAGCATGTCTGACTGGGCAAGGGCAACAAAGGAAACAAGAAACAAACGGGACCACATCAAATGCACACACTTCTGCCCACTCAAGGAAACCATCAACTGAATACTAAGACACCACAACAATTGGGAGAGGATGTTTGCAAACCACACATCGGACAAGGGGTGAAAAGCCCAAAGATACAATCAACTCGCACGTCTCCACAAGAAAAAAAACAAGCCAATGAAAACCTGGTCAAAAGATGGAAGCAGAGATTTCTCCGAAGAAGACAGAAAGAGGGCCAGTAGGTGCATGAAAACTTGTTCACCATCATGAAGTCTCAGGAAAATGCAAATCCAAACTGCAAGGCCATGGCAGCTCACTGTGGTCAGCATGGCTAGAAGGAAGCAGACAGGAAATAACAAGTGTCAGAGAGGAGGTGCAGAGAAGGGAAGCCTCCTGCACTGCTGGTGGGAGTGTAACCCGGTGCAGCCACGATGCCAAAGGTGTGGAACTGCCTCAGAAATTTAAGTATCCATGTCCCGTATGACCCAGCTATTAATCTGCCGCTTGCTTATCCAAAAAAGTCAGAAAGACTACCGCATAAAGACATGTGCATGGCTGTGTTCACCACAGTCTTACTCCGGATATCCAAGACTTGGAAAGCACCCTGGTGTCCAGCAAGGGATGATTGGAGAAGGAAGATGGGCTATAGCCACACAATGGTATACCACTCAGCCGGAACAAATGATGCAATCCAGCCATTTGTGACCACCAGAATGGCTGTGAGGGTTTTAGGGGAAGTGTAACAAGCCCCAGTGAGAAATTCAAATACCATAGAATCTCACTTACAAGGAGAAGAAAAAGCAAGCACTAACCAACAGGTGGCACTGAACATTTGTATGCGGGCTCCCAGAGGCAAAGAGGGGCGGTGACGGAGGGTGAAAGAGAAGATTAGGCACAAGTGTGTGGTGAGGGCCTGTGATTAGTCTTACACTGGTGAAGATGATGTAAGCTACACAGAAGTCTAAAGCAATGAGGACGTGAATCTGGAAGTTATAGTACGTTCTAATGCAGGGTCATGGCTATAAATTCACCTCAAATCAAAAATCCAAAAAGGGGTCCAGAATGATGTCATAAAGCTTTGGGGGCGGAAAGAGTTTACGGAAGGTGAACTTCCAAGGATGGAAAATCACCTCCAAATGCTTACAGATGCTACAGAAAGGCAGACCATTCCAAATAGGTGAAGAGGAATACTACGAAGAGAACATGATCAGTCCTAAACCCATGAACGAACGGAAAATGTTACCGTCCATGATGTTATTACTAATCACCTTCACGAATAATCCAAACAGGCCCACGTCTTCCCAAGTTCAGGCAAAAGGTTGGTCCAAAAGTACAATTCAGGGCCGGCCCTGTGGTGGAGCAGGTAAGTGCCCACATTCCGCTTGGGCGGCCCGGGCCTCACTGTTTCACATTACGAGTGCATATCACATTAGTAGTGTTAGGAAATATAGATTTCATGGTATGGTGCGGGCAGAGATCATAAATAAGCAGCAATTGTGAGGATACGTTATCAATACGCACAAGAAAAGGAACCATAAGAATATTACAATCTATGGAAGTATCTGGTACACTTCCCAAAGGCAGAAGGAAGGAAAACTTGTGACCTGCCAAGGTGGAATTGGCAGAGTGCCACGAGATGACACCATCATCGGGCATCAGAACATTCCCTGGGCAACTTCAACTTGTGAGGGAGTCCAGGACTTTTTCTGGGTAAGGTCCACCCATTTTGCCATCTACCCAAGATATAAGAGATAAAACCCAGGATAATCTTACAGGAGTGAAACCAGTGTCTAGAGAGAATGTAGGAGCCCTTTCGAAGTTCAAGGAGAAAGATAGAAACTGACAACAATTGCAGAAAAAGGAAAACTATCCTACCTAGACAGGGTGAGGAGTCAGACTGGTCTGAGATGGCTGTGAAACTCTGTGTGCACGGAGGTTGTCAGGACAACTTCGAATTTTGAGGTCGCTTATGACATCACGGTGAACATGTCCCCCAGGGTGGCCGCATGGTTACAGTCTGAGGATTGGCCTAGGCTAGGCTATTAAAGGGACAGATACCCAGAAACAGGTTTGGCAAACAGAAAGCAGGCACAGAAACTAGAAGAGATAAAACAGAGTCTGATGCAAGGGATAAGAAAGGAACCCTAGGCCACAAGTGAGAATAGAGGGACAGGCACGGAGAGGAGAACATTGTCATCTATTCAAGTCTATGGGGAGGTCATGCTGATTCAAGCTTGCAACTTCATTGGAAACAAGTGGCCGGACTTGGCGTTCATCACACCTACAGTGCCCTTGTGCCTTAAGCATAATGCAAAGTCAAGAAAGATGTCTTGAGGACATTGAAGAGAAGAATCGATGCCTCCTTTCCAAGGCCCATAGCATTCTTTGCAGGTCAGTCTCTTTTTCCGAAGCTCTGGTGTCACGTGGGCCCACTGGGCACATGGTAATGTGTCCCAAGAGATGTCTTGGAAGCCTTGAAGGAATGGAGCCCTGTCACGCTTGGGGTATGTCTCTTTGTTTGGAAGTGCTCTACAAGGGTGCTGAAAAGCACCCTCTTCCACAGGGCTTCGTTCCTTCGTGAAGGCTGCCCTCCCAGGCTAGTGTGCTCTGTTTGCCTCCATCGAAATTCTCTCCCCCTACCTCTTGCCGTAGAAGGATTATTGATTATGTGTTTTGACACCATATGTAAGGAAGTTGCACGAAAATTAGAACTTTACAGTTGTGTTTCAAGAAAAATAAACAGGCCAGGGTAGAGGATGTAGGGCAAACAAATGGCACACCCTATAAAAATTAAGTAAGCCCGTATCTGGACGGAATCTAGGGGAACGTTCAAGGATCAGGGGTCAAGTTCGAAACTTCCCAAATCCGGAAAAGAGACAGAAAAATATCTTTCCTGGAGAGTGGAATTCATCCGATTTGTCTAAGTTGTCTTGGAAACATTGTGTCCGTGAAGGGGGTTGCCAGGACCACCTCGAATTTGGAGTTTCTGATCTCAGGATGTCAAACCAACCCACATGACCACGTGTTCTCAGTGCTTAGTTTGACCTAGGCTAGGGTAGCCAAGAGTCCTACAAGTGACCGGTGCAAATTCAAGGACAACAACCAAGAGTCACGAAAGCACTCACACCTCACCCTAGAGAACATACAGCGATTAACGAAATACAAACTAATCCCTCGGAATGAAGGAGAACGGACTGATAAGCATGTCTAAGGGAGATAGCTGAGAAAGACCATGACGAGTATACTATGGAAAAGAAAAAGAGGACCCAGAAAATGGAAGGTGAACAGAAATCACACCTGAATTATCCACAATGAAAGATGATGTCCGTCTTTAGACAGACTCTGCTGGAACGTTTGAAAGTCAGAGAAATTCACAAGCCAAAAAACGGCAGCGAAGGTCAAGCATGG
Organism: Equus asinus; assembly: GCF_041296235.1. Classification (NCBI taxonomy): domain Eukaryota; kingdom Metazoa; phylum Chordata; class Mammalia; order Perissodactyla; family Equidae; genus Equus; species Equus asinus. The sequence continues at coordinate 4,770,359 of NC_091809.1, read as the reverse complement.
GCTAACTGGGAAGGGTGAGTTATGAGACTGCTCCAAGCAGGCTCTGAAACCTGTATCCAGGAAGCATGCTGGACCTCAGAGACACAATTATGACAAATCCTCTGACATCACAATGGACCCGAAAAACAACCTAGCCTCATCTACACAGTGCTAGAGTTGGGCTCACTAGTATATTTAACTCCCGTTGCACTCAACTGCACGTTGCCACTGAACATGTAAGTGGCCGGCCGGTGGTGCAGTGGTGAGGTCCGCACCTTCTGGGTCTGTGGCCCAGTATGGGCTGGGTGGAATCCTCGGTTTGGGCCTCCTCACCACTGCTTCAGTTGTTCTGGTGCAGGCGTCCGAGGTAGAGTAGAGGCAGATGGGAAGGGACGTTGGACAGGGCCAGACTTCCACAGCAAATACAGGAGCATTGCCAGCAGATGTGAGCACAGCAATGCACTTGTGCCAAAACAAAACCAATTAAAAGTTGCAAAGAATAGAAAAACTGAAGCTAAGGAAAAAAAAACAAAAAAACAGGAGCTTGCCATTACGAAGAATAGGATCTCTGTGAATAACCTTAGCAAAACAGGTGAATTCTATGTTAATTCAAAAACTAGCAAACCTTTGGGGAAAGAAACTCAAGAAGACACAAGAAAAAAAAAGATATCGAGGGATCTAGGAATGGAAGGATTAACACACTTGAAAGGTTCATACCGCAGTAAGGAATCTCTGGATTCCATGCAATCCCAGTCAAAGTTGCAGCAGTATTTGCCACAGAGAAGAAGAGAGAATCCTGAAGTTTCTAGCCAGCAACACGAGACCCTGACTAGGCAAAGGAATCCTCAGGAAAACGAACAAAGCAGCACGTGTCACAATTTCTGATTTCAACATAGAGGACGAAGCGCTAGGTACCGAAACGGCACAGTCTGGGCCCCAAAACAGGCATGAAGACCCATGCAAAACAATTGAGAGCCCAGAGCCCAACTCAAACTTACATGGACAGCCCATTTTGGACCAGGGAGCCAAGTGGAGACAGCGGAGAAAGGAGAGTCTCTACAATAAACGGTGCTGGGAAGCCTGCACAGCCACATGGAACACAACGAGAGTACACCATGATGTTACACCTGGCACACACACCACCTGAAATGGATTAAAGCCTTGAATGGCAGACTTGAAACCGTGAACCTTGTAGGAGAAGACCTAGGCAGAGTGCTCTTTGCCATCTGTCTGAGCCGCCTATTTGGAAGAAGCATGTCTGACTGGGCAAGGGCAACAAAGGAAACAAGAAACAAACGGGACCACATCAAATGCACACACTTCTGCCCACTCAAGGAAACCATCAACTGAATACTAAGACACCACAACAATTGGGAGAGGATGTTTGCAAACCACACATCGGACAAGGGGTGAAAAGCCCAAAGATACAATCAACTCGCACGTCTCCACAAGAAAAAAAACAAGCCAATGAAAACCTGGTCAAAAGATGGAAGCAGAGATTTCTCCGAAGAAGACAGAAAGAGGGCCAGTAGGTGCATGAAAACTTGTTCACCATCATGAAGTCTCAGGAAAATGCAAATCCAAACTGCAAGGCCATGGCAGCTCACTGTGGTCAGCATGGCTAGAAGGAAGCAGACAGGAAATAACAAGTGTCAGAGAGGAGGTGCAGAGAAGGGAAGCCTCCTGCACTGCTGGTGGGAGTGTAACCCGGTGCAGCCACGATGCCAAAGGTGTGGAACTGCCTCAGAAATTTAAGTATCCATGTCCCGTATGACCCAGCTATTAATCTGCCGCTTGCTTATCCAAAAAAGTCAGAAAGACTACCGCATAAAGACATGTGCATGGCTGTGTTCACCACAGTCTTACTCCGGATATCCAAGACTTGGAAAGCACCCTGGTGTCCAGCAAGGGATGATTGGAGAAGGAAGATGGGCTATAGCCACACAATGGTATACCACTCAGCCGGAACAAATGATGCAATCCAGCCATTTGTGACCACCAGAATGGCTGTGAGGGTTTTAGGGGAAGTGTAACAAGCCCCAGTGAGAAATTCAAATACCATAGAATCTCACTTACAAGGAGAAGAAAAAGCAAGCACTAACCAACAGGTGGCACTGAACATTTGTATGCGGGCTCCCAGAGGCAAAGAGGGGCGGTGACGGAGGGTGAAAGAGAAGATTAGGCACAAGTGTGTGGTGAGGGCCTGTGATTAGTCTTACACTGGTGAAGATGATGTAAGCTACACAGAAGTCTAAAGCAATGAGGACGTGAATCTGGAAGTTATAGTACGTTCTAATGCAGGGTCATGGCTATAAATTCACCTCAAATCAAAAATCCAAAAAGGGGTCCAGAATGATGTCATAAAGCTTTGGGGGCGGAAAGAGTTTACGGAAGGTGAACTTCCAAGGATGGAAAATCACCTCCAAATGCTTACAGATGCTACAGAAAGGCAGACCATTCCAAATAGGTGAAGAGGAATACTACGAAGAGAACATGATCAGTCCTAAACCCATGAACGAACGGAAAATGTTACCGTCCATGATGTTATTACTAATCACCTTCACGAATAATCCAAACAGGCCCACGTCTTCCCAAGTTCAGGCAAAAGGTTGGTCCAAAAGTACAATTCAGGGCCGGCCCTGTGGTGGAGCAGGTAAGTGCCCACATTCCGCTTGGGCGGCCCGGGCCTCACTGTTTCACATTACGAGTGCATATCACATTAGTAGTGTTAGGAAATATAGATTTCATGGTATGGTGCGGGCAGAGATCATAAATAAGCAGCAATTGTGAGGATACGTTATCAATACGCACAAGAAAAGGAACCATAAGAATATTACAATCTATGGAAGTATCTGGTACACTTCCCAAAGGCAGAAGGAAGGAAAACTTGTGACCTGCCAAGGTGGAATTGGCAGAGTGCCACGAGATGACACCATCATCGTGCATCAGAACATTCCCTGGGCAACTTCAACTTGTGAGGGAGTCCAGGACTTTTTCTGGGTAAGGTCCACCCATTTTGCCATCTACCCAAGATATAAGAGATAAAACCCAGGATAATCTTACAGGAGTGAAACCAGTGTCTAGAGAGAATGTAGGAGCCCTTTCGAAGTTCAAGGAGAAAGATAGAAACTGACAACAATTGCAGAAAAAGGAAAACTATCCTACCTAGACAGGGTGAGGAGTCAGACTGGTCTGAGATGGCTGTGAAACTCTGTGTGCACGGAGGTTGTCAGGACAACTTCGAATTTTGAGGTCGCTTATGACATCACGGTGAACATGTCCCCCAGGGTGGCCGCATGGTTACAGTCTGAGGATTGGCCTAGGCTAGGCTATTAAAGGGACAGATACCCAGAAACAGGTTTGGCAAACAGAAAGCAGGCACAGAAACTAGAAGAGATAAAACAGAGTCTGATGCAAGGGATAAGAAAGGAACCCTAGGCCACAAGTGAGAATAGAGGGACAGGCACGGAGAGGAGAACATTGTCATCTATTCAAGTCTATGGGGAGGTCATGCTGATTCAAGCTTGCAACTTCATTGGAAACAAGTGGCCGGACTTGGCGTTCATCACACCTACAGTGCCCTTGTGCCTTAAGCATAATGCAAAGTCAAGAAAGATGTCTTGAGGACATTGAAGAGAAGAATCGATGCCTCCTTTCCAAGGCCCATAGCATTCTTTGCAGGTCAGTCTCTTTTTCCGAAGCTCTGGTGTCACGTGGGCCCACTGGGCACATGGTAATGTGTCCCAAGAGATGTCTTGGAAGCCTTGAAGGAATGGAGCCCTGTCACGCTTGGGGTATGTCTCTTTGTTTGGAAGTGCTCTACAAGGGTGCTGAAAAGCACCCTCTTCCACAGGGCTTCGTTCCTTCGTGAAGGCTGCCCTCCCAGGCTAGTGTGCTCTGTTTGCCTCCATCGAAATTCTCTCCCCCTACCTCTTGCCGTAGAAGGATTATTGATTATGTGTTTTGACACCACATGTAAGGAAGTTGCACGAAAATTAGAACTTTACAGTTGTGTTTCAAGAAAAATAAACAGGCCAGGGTAGAGGATGTAGGGCAAACAAATGGCACACCCTATAAAAATTAAGTAAGCCCGTATCTGGACGGAATCTAGGGGAACGTTCAAGGATCAGGGGTCAAGTTCGAAACTTCCCAAATCCGGAAAAGAGACAGAAAAATATCTTTCCTGGAGAGTGGAATTCATCCGATTTGTCTAAGTTGTCTTGGAAACATTGTGTCCGTGAAGGGGGTTGCCAGGACCACCTCGAATTTGGAGTTTCTGATCTCAGGATGTCAAACCAACCCACATGACCACGTGTTCTCAGTGCTTAGTTTGACCTAGGCTAGGGTAGCCAAGAGTCCTACAAGTGACCGGTGCAAATTCAAGGACAACAACCAAGAGTCACGAAAGCACTCACACCTCACCCTAGAGAACATACAGCGATTAACGAAATACAAACTAATCCCTTGGAATGAAGGAGAACGGACTGATAAGCATGTCTAAGGGAGATAGCTGAGAAAGACCATGACGAGTATACTATGGAAAAGAAAAAGAGGACCCAGAAAATGGAAGGTGAACAGAAATCACACCTGAATTATCCACAATGAAAGATGATGTCCGTCTTTAGACAGACTCTGCTGGAACGTTTGAAAGTCAGAGAAATTCACAAGCCAAAAAACGGCAGCGAAGGTCAAGCATGGGCTAACTGGGAAGGGTGAGTTATGAGACTGCTCCAAGCAGGCTCTGAAACCTGTATCCAGGAAGCATGCTGGACCTCAGAGACACAATTATGACAAATCCTCTGACATCACAATGGACCCGAAAAACAACCTAGCCTCATCTACACAGTGCTAGAGTTGGGCTCACTAGTATATTTAACTCCCATTGCACTCAACTGCACGTTGCCACTGAACATGTAAGTGGCCGGCCGGTGGTGCAGTGGTGAGGTCCGCACCTTCTGGGTCTGTGGCCCAGTATGGGCTGGGTGGAATCCTCGGTTTGGGCCTCCTCACCACTGCTTCAGTTGTTCTGGTGCAGGCGTCCGAGGTAGAGTAGAGGCAGATGGGAAGGGACGTTGGACAGGGCCAGACTTCCACAGCAAATACAGGAGCATTGCCAGCAGATGTGAGCACAGCAATGCACTTGTGCCAAAACAAAACCAATTAAAAGTTGCAAAGAACAGAAAAACTGAAGCTAAGGAAAAAAAAAACAAAAAAACAGGAGCTTGCCATTACGAAGAATAGGATCTCTGTGAATAACCTTAGCAAAACAGGTGAATTCTATGTTAATTCAAAAACTAGCAAACCTTTGGGGAAAGAAACTCAAGAAGACACAAGAAAAAAAAAGATATCGAGGGATCGAGGAATGGAAGGATTAACACACTTGAAAGGTTCATACCACAGTAAGGAATCTCTGGATTCCATGCAATCCCAGTCAAAGTTGCAGCAGTATTTGCCACAGAGAAGAAGAGAGAATCCTAAAGTTTCTAGCCAGCAACACGAGACCCTGACTAGGCAAAGGAATCCTCAGGAAAACGAACAAAGCAGCACGTGTCACAATTTCTGATTTCAACATAAAGGACGAAGCGCTAGGTACAGAAACGGCACAGTCTGGGCCCCAAAACAGGCATGAAGACCCATGCAAAACAATTGAGAGCCCAGAGCCCAACTCAAACTTACATGGACAGCCCATTTTGGACCAGGGAGCCAAGTGGAGACAGCGGAGGAAGGAGAGTCTCTACAATAAACGGTGCTGGGAAGCCTGCACAGCCACATGGAACACAACGAGAGTACACCATGATGTTACACCTGGCACACACACCACCTGAAATGGATTAAAGCCTTGAATGGCAGACTTGAAACCGTGAACCTTGTAGGAGAAGACCTAGGCAGAGTGCTCTTTGCCATCTGTCTGAGCCGCCTATTTGGAAGAAGCATGTCTGACTGGGCAAGGGCAACAAAGGAAACAAGAAACAAACGGGACCACATCAAATGCACACACTTCTGCCCACTCAAGGAAACCATCAACTGAATACTAAGACACCACAACAATTGGGTGAGGATGTTTGCAAACCACACATCGGACAAGGGGTGAAAAGCCCAAAGATACAATCAACTCGCACGTCTCCACAAGAAAAAAAACAAGCCAATGAAAACCTGGTCAAAAGATGGAAGCAGAGATTTCTCCGAAGAAGACAGAAAGAGGGCCAGTAGGTGCATGAAAACTTGTTCACCATCATGAAGTCTCAGGAAAATGCAAATCCAAACTGCAAGGCCATGGCAGCTCACTGTGGTCAGCATGGCTAGAAGGAAGCAGACAGGAAATAACAAGTGTCAGAGAGGAGGTGCAGAGAAGGGAAGCCTCCTGCACTGCTGGTGGGAGTGTAACCCGGTGCAGCCACGATGCCAAAGGTGTGGAACTGCCTCAGAAATTTAAGTATCCATGTCCCGTATGACCCAGCTATTAATCTGCCGCTTGCTTATCCAAAAAAGTCAGAAAGACTACCGCATAAAGACATGTGCATGGCTGTGTTCACCACAGTCTTACTCCGGATATCCAAGACTTGGAAAGCACCCTGGTGTCCAGCAAGGGATGATTGGAGAAGGAAGATGGGCTATAGCCACACAATGGTATACCACTCAGCCGGAACAAATGATGCAATCCAGCCATTTGTGACCACCAGAATGGCTGTGAGGGTTTTAGGGGAAGTGTAACAAGCCCCAGTGAGAAATTCAAATACCATAGAATCTCACTTACAAGGAGAAGAAAAAGCAAGCACTAACCAACAGGTGGCACTGAACATTTGTATGCGGGCTCCCAGAGGCAAAGAGGGGCGGTGACGGAGGGTGAAAGAGAAGATTAGGCACAAGTGTGTGGTGAGGGCCTGTGATTAGTCTTACACTGGTGAAGATGATGTAAGCTACACAGAAGTCTAAAGCAATGAGGATGTGAATCTGGAAGTTATAGTACGTTCTAATGCAGGGTCATGGCTATAAATTCACCTCAAATCAAAAATCCAAAAAGGGGTCCAGAATGATGTCATAAAGCTTTGGGGGCGGAAAGAGTTTACGGAAGGTGAACTTCCAAGGATGGAAAATCACCTCCAAATGCTTACAGATGCTACAGAAAGGCAGACCATTCCAAATAGGTGAAGAGGAATACTACGAAGAGAACATGATCAGTCCTAAACCCATGAACGAACGGAAAATGTTACCGTCCATGATGTTATTACTAATCACCTTCACGAATAATCCAAACAGGCCCACGTCTTCCCAAGTTCAGGCAAAAGGTTGGTCCAAAAGTACAATTCAGGGCCGGCCCTGTGGTGGAGCAGGTAAGTGCCCACATTCCGCTTGGGCGGCCCGGGCCTCACTGTTTCACATTACGAGTGCATATCACATTAGTAGTGTTAGGAAATATAGATTTCATGGTATGGTGCGGGCAGAGATCATAAATAAGCAGCAATTGTGAGGATACGTTATCAATACGCACAAGAAAAGGAACCATAAGAATATTACAATCTATGGAAGTATCTGGTACACTTCCCAAAGGCAGAAGGAAGGAAAACTTGTGACCTGCCAAGGTGGAATTGGCAGAGTGCCACGAGATGACACCATCATCGTGCATCAGAACATTCCCTGGGCAACTTCAACTTGTGAGGGAGTCCAGGACTTTTTCTGGGTAAGGTCCACCCATTTTGCCATCTACCCAAGATATAAGAGATAAAACCCAGGATAATCTTACAGGAGTGAAACCAGTGTCTAGAGAGAATGTAGGAGCCCTTTCGAAGTTCAAGGAGAAAGATAGAAACTGACAACAATTGCAGAAAAAGGAAAACTATCCTACCTAGACAGGGTGAGGAGTCAGACTGGTCTGAGATGGCTGTGAAACTCTGTGTGCACGGAGGTTGTCAGGACAACTTCGAATTTTGAGGTCGCTTATGACATCACGGTGAACATGTCCCCCAGGGTGGCCGCATGGTTACAGTCTGAGGATTGGCCTAGGCTAGGCTATTAAAGGGACAGATACCCAGAAACAGGTTTGGCAAACAGAAAGCAGGCACAGAAACTAGAAGAGATAAAACAGAGTCTGATGCAAGGGATAAGAAAGGAACCCTAGGCCACAAGTGAGAATAGAGGGACAGGCACGGAGAGGAGAACATTGTCATCTATTCAAGTCTATGGGGAGGTCATGCTGATTCAAGCTTGCAACTTCATTGAAACAAGTGGCCGGACTTGGCGTTCATCACACCTACAGTGCCCTTGTGCCTTAAGCATAATGCAAAGTCAAGAAAGATGTCTTGAGGACATTGAAGAGAAGAATCGATGCCTCCTTTCCAAGGCCCATAGCATTCTTTGCAGGTCAGTCTCTTTTTCCGAAGCTCTGGTGTCACGTGGGCCCACTGGGCACATGGTAATGTGTCCCAAGAGATGTCTTGGAAGCCTTGAAGGAATGGAGCCCTGTCACGCTTGGGGTATGTCTCTTTGTTTGGAAGTGCTCTACAAGGGTGCTGAAAAGCACCCTCTTCCACAGGGCTTCGTTCCTTCGTGAAGGCTGCCCTCCCAGGCTAGTGTGCTCTGTTTGCCTCCATCGAAATTCTCTCCCCCTACCTCTTGCCGTAGAAGGATTATTGATTATGTGTTTTGACACCATATGTAAGGAAGTTGCACGAAAATTAGAACTTTACAGTTGTGTTTCAAGAAAAATAAACAGGCCAGGGTAGAGGATGTAGGGCAAACAAATGGCACACCCTATAAAAATTAAGTAAGCCCGTATCTGGACGGAATCTAGGGGAACGTTCAAGGATCAGGGGTCAAGTTCGAAACTTCCCAAATCCGGAAAAGAGACAGAAAAATATCTTTCCTGGAGAGTGGAATTCATCCGATTTGTCTAAGTTGTCTTGGAAACATTGTGTCCGTGAAGGGGGTTGCCAGGACCACCTCGAATTTGGAGTTTCTGATCTCAGGATGTCAAACCAACCCACATGACCACGTGTTCTCAGTGCTTAGTTTGACCTAGGCTAGGGTAGCCAAGAGTCCTACAAGTGACCGGTGCAAATTCAAGGACAACAACCAAGAGTCACGAAAGCACTCACACCTCACCCTAGAGAACATACAGCGATTAACGAAATACAAACTAATCCCTCGGAATGAAGGAGAACGGACTGATAAGCATGTCTAAGGGAGATAGCTGAGAAAGACCATGACGAGTATACTATGGAAAAGAAAAAGAGGACCCAGAAAATGGAAGGTGAACAGAAATCACACCTGAATTATCCACAATGAAAGATGATGTCCGTCTTTAGACAGACTCTGCTGGAACGTTTGAAAGTCAGAGAAATTCACAAGCCAAAAAACGGCAGCGAAGGTCAAGCATGGGCTAACTGGGAAGGGTGAGTTATGAGACTGCTCCAAGCAGGCTCTGAAACCTGTATCCAGGAAGCATGCTGGACCTCAGAGACACAATTATGACAAATCCTCTGACATCACAATGGACCCGAAAAACAACCTAGCCTCATCTACACAGTGCTAGAGTTGGGCTCACTAGTATATTTAACTCCCGTTGCACTCAACTGCACGTTGCCACTGAACATGTAAGTGGCCGGCCGGTGGTGCAGTGGTGAGGTCCGCACCTTCTGGGTCTGTGGCCCAGTATGGGCTGGGTGGAATCCTCGGTTTGGGCCTCCTCACCACTGCTTCAGTTGTTCTGGTGCAGGCGTCCGAGGTAGAGTAGAGGCAGATGGGAAGGGACGTTGGACAGGGCCAGACTTCCACAGCAAATACAGGAGCATTGCCAGCAGATGTGAGCACAGCAATGCACTTGTGCCAAAACAAAACCAATTAAAAGTTGCAAAGAATAGAAAAACTGAAGCTAAGGAAAAAAAAAACAAAAAAACAGGAGCTTGCCATTACGAAGAATAGGATCTCTGTGAATAACCTTAGCAAAACAGGTGAATTCTATGTTAATTCAAAAACTAGCAAACCTTTGGGGAAAGAAACTCAAGAAGACACAAGAAAAAAAAAGATATCGAGGGATCTAGGAATGGAAGGATTAACACACTTGAAAGGTTCATACCGCAGTAAGGAATCTCTGGATTCCATGCAATCCCAGTCAAAGTTGCAGCAGTATTTGCCACAGAGAAGAAGAGAGAATCCTGAAGTTTCTAGCCAGCAACACGAGACCCTGACTAGGCAAAGGAATCCTCAGGAAAACGAACAAAGCAGCACGTGTCACAATTTCTGATTTCAACATAGAGGACGAAGCGCTAGGTACCGAAACGGCACAGTCTGGGCCCCAAAACAGGCATGAAGACCCATGCAAAACAATTGAGAGCCCAGAGCCCAACTCAAACTTACATGGACAGCCCATTTTGGACCAGGGAGCCAAGTGGAGACAGCGGAGAAAGGAGAGTCTCTACAATAAACGGTGCTGGGAAGCCTGCACAGCCACATGGAACACAACGAGAGTACACCATGATGTTACACCTGGCACACACACCACCTGAAATGGATTAAAGCCTTGAATGGCAGACTTGAAACCGTGAACCTTGTAGGAGAAGACCTAGGCAGAGTGCTCTTTGCCATCTGTCTGAGCCGCCTATTTGGAAGAAGCATGTCTGACTGGGCAAGGGCAACAAAGGAAACAAGAAACAAACGGGACCACATCAAATGCACACACTTCTGCCCACTCAAGGAAACCATCAACTGAATACTAAGACACCACAACAATTGGGAGAGGATGTTTGCAAACCACACATCGGACAAGGGGTGAAAAGCCCAAAGATACAATCAACTCGCACGTCTCCACAAGAAAAAAAACAAGCCAATGAAAACCTGGTCAAAAGATGGAAGCAGAGATTTCTCCGAAGAAGACAGAAAGAGGGCCAGTAGGTGCATGAAAACTTGTTCACCATCATGAAGTCTCAGGAAAATGCAAATCCAAACTGCAAGGCCATGGCAGCTCACTGTGGTCAGCATGGCTAGAAGGAAGCAGACAGGAAATAACAAGTGTCAGAGAGGAGGTGCAGAGAAGGGAAGCCTCCTGCACTGCTGGTGGGAGTGTAACCCGGTGCAGCCACGATGCCAAAGGTGTGGAACTGCCTCAGAAATTTAAGTATCCATGTCCCGTATGACCCAGCTATTAATCTGCCGCTTGCTTATCCAAAAAAGTCAGAAAGACTACCGCATAAAGACATGTGCATGGCTGTGTTCACCACAGTCTTACTCCGGATATCCAAGACTTGGAAAGCACCCTGGTGTCCAGCAAGGGATGATTGGAGAAGGAAGATGGGCTATAGCCACACAATGGTATACCACTCAGCCGGAACAAATGATGCAATCCAGCCATTTGTGACCACCAGAATGGCTGTGAGGGTTTTAGGGGAAGTGTAACAAGCCCCAGTGAGAAATTCAAATACCATAGAATCTCACTTACAAGGAGAAGAAAAAGCAAGCACTAACCAACAGGTGGCACTGAACATTTGTATGCGGGCTCCCAGAGGCAAAGAGGGGCGGTGACGGAGGGTGAAAGAGAAGATTAGGCACAAGTGTGTGGTGAGGGCCTGTGATTAGTCTTACACTGGTGAAGATGATGTAAGCTACACAGAAGTCTAAAGCAATGAGGACGTGAATCTGGAAGTTATAGTACGTTCTAATGCAGGGTCATGGCTATAAATTCACCTCAAATCAAAAATCCAAAAAGGGGTCCAGAATGATGTCATAAAGCTTTGGGGGCGGAAAGAGTTTACGGAAGGTGAACTTCCAAGGATGGAAAATCACCTCCAAATGCTTACAGATGCTACAGAAAGGCAGACCATTCCAAATAGGTGAAGAGGAATACTACGAAGAGAACATGATCAGTCCTAAACCCATGAACGAACGGAAAATGTTACCGTCCATGATGTTATTACTAATCACCTTCACGAATAATCCAAACAGGCCCACGTCTTCCCAAGTTCAGGCAAAAGGTTGGTCCAAAAGTACAATTCAGGGCCGGCCCTGTGGTGGAGCAGGTAAGTGCCCACATTCCGCTTGGGCGGCCCGGGCCTCACTGTTTCACATTACGAGTGCATATCACATTAGTAGTGTTAGGAAATATAGATTTCATGGTATGGTGCGGGCAGAGATCATAAATAAGCAGCAATTGTGAGGATACGTTATCAATACGCACAAGAAAAGGAACCATAAGAATATTACAATCTATGGAAGTATCTGGTACACTTCCCAAAGGCAGAAGGAAGGAAAACTTGTGACCTGCCAAGGTGGAATTGGCAGAGTGCCACGAGATGACACCATCATCGTGCATCAGAACATTCCCTGGGCAACTTCAACTTGTGAGGGAGTCCAGGACTTTTTCTGGGTAAGGTCCACCCATTTTGCCATCTACCCAAGATATAAGAGATAAAACCCAGGATAATCTTACAGGAGTGAAACCAGTGTCTAGAGAGAATGTAGGAGCCCTTTCGAAGTTCAAGGAGAAAGATAGAAACTGACAACAATTGCAGAAAAAGGAAAACTATCCTACCTAGACAGGGTGAGGAGTCAGACTGGTCTGAGATGGCTGTGAAACTCTGTGTGCACGGAGGTTGTCAGGACAACTTCGAATTTTGAGGTCGCTTATGACATCACGGTGAACATGTCCCCCAGGGTGGCCGCATGGTTACAGTCTGAGGATTGGCCTAGGCTAGGCTATTAAAGGGACAGATACCCAGAAACAGGTTTGGCAAACAGAAAGCAGGCACAGAAACTAGAAGAGATAAAACAGAGTCTGATGCAAGGGATAAGAAAGGAACCCTAGGCCACAAGTGAGAATAGAGGGACAGGCACGGAGAGGAGAACATTGTCATCTATTCAAGTCTATGGGGAGGTCATGCTGATTCAAGCTTGCAACTTCATTGAAACAAGTGGCCGGACTTGGCGTTCATCACACCTACAGTGCCCTTGTGCCTTAAGCATAATGCAAAGTCAAGAAAGATGTCTTGAGGACATTGAAGAGAAGAATCGATGCCTCCTTTCCAAGGCCCATAGCATTCTTTGCAGGTCAGTCTCTTTTTCCGAAGCTCTGGTGTCACGTGGGCCCACTGGGCACATGGTAATGTGTCCCAAGAGATGTCTTGGAAGCCTTGAAGGAATGGAGCCCTGTCACGCTTGGGGTATGTCTCTTTGTTTGGAAGTGCTCTACAAGGGTGCTGAAAAGCACCCTCTTCCACAGGGCTTCGTTCCTTCGTGAAGGCTGCCCTCCCAGGCTAGTGTGCTCTGTTTGCCTCCATCGAAATTCTCTCCCCCTACCTCTTGCCGTAGAAGGATTATTGATTATGTGTTTTGACACCATATGTAAGGAAGTTGCACGAAAATTAGAACTTTACAGTTGTGTTTCAAGAAAAATAAACAGGCCAGGGTAGAGGATGTAGGGCAAACAAATGGCACACCCTATAAAAATTAAGTAAGCCCGTATCTGGACGGAATCTAGGGGAACGTTCAAGGATCAGGGGTCAAGTTCGAAACTTCCCAAATCCGGAAAAGAGACAGAAAAATATCTTTCCTGGAGAGTGGAATTCATCCGATTTGTCTAAGTTGTCTTGGAAACATTGTGTCCGTGAAGGGGGTTGCCAGGACCACCTCGAATTTGGAGTTTCTGATCTCAGGATGTCAAACCAACCCACATGACCACGTGTTCTCAGTGCTTAGTTTGACCTAGGCTAGGGTAGCCAAGAGTCCTACAAGTGACCGGTGCAAATTCAAGGACAACAACCAAGAGTCACGAAAGCACTCACACCTCACCCTAGAGAACATACAGCGATTAACGAAATACAAACTAATCCCTCGGAATGAAGGAGAACGGACTGATAAGCATGTCTAAGGGAGATAGCTGAGAAAGACCATGACGAGTATACTATGGAAAAGAAAAAGAGGACCCAGAAAATGGAAGGTGAACAGAAATCACACCTGAATTATCCACAATGAAAGATGATGTCCGTCTTTAGACAGACTCTGCTGGAACGTTTGAAAGTCAGAGAAATTCACAAGCCAAAAAACGGCAGCGAAGGTCAAGCATGGGCTAACTGGGAAGGGTGAGTTATGAGACTGCTCCAAGCAGGCTCTGAAACCTGTATCCAGGAAGCATGCTGGACCTCAGAGACACAATTATGACAAATCCTCTGACATCACAATGGACCCGAAAAACAACCTAGCCTCATCTACACAGTGCTAGAGTTGGGCTCACTAGTATATTTAACTCCCGTTGCACTCAACTGCACGTTGCCACTGAACATGTAAGTGGCCGGCCGGTGGTGCAGTGGTGAGGTCCGCACCTTCTGGGTCTGTGGCCCAGTATGGGCTGGGTGGAATCCTCGGTTTGGGCCTCCTCACCACTGCTTCAGTTGTTCTGGTGCAGGCGTCCGAGGTAGAGTAGAGGCAGATGGGAAGGGACGTTGGACAGGGCCAGACTTCCACAGCAAATACAGGAGCATTGCCAGCAGATGTGAGCACAGCAATGCACTTGTGCCAAAACAAAACCAATTAAAAGTTGCAAAGAATAGAAAAACTGAAGCTAAGGAAAAAAAAACAAAAAAACAGGAGCTTGCCATTACGAAGAATAGGATCTCTGTGAATAACCTTAGCAAAACAGGTGAATTCTATGTTAATTCAAAAACTAGCAAACCTTTGGGGAAAGAAACTCAAGAAGACACAAGAAAAAAAAAGATATCGAGGGATCTAGGAATGGAAGGATTAACACACTTGAAAGGTTCATACCGCAGTAAGGAATCTCTGGATTCCATGCAATCCCAGTCAAAGTTGCAGCAGTATTTGCCACAGAGAAGAAGAGAGAATCCTGAAGTTTCTAGCCAGCAACACGAGACCCTGACTAGGCAAAGGAATCCTCAGGAAAACGAACAAAGCAGCACGTGTCACAATTTCTGATTTCAACATAGAGGACGAAGCGCTAGGTACCGAAACGGCACAGTCTGGGCCCCAAAACAGGCATGAAGACCCATGCAAAACAATTGAGAGCCCAGAGCCCAACTCAAACTTACATGGACAGCCCATTTTGGACCAGGGAGCCAAGTGGAGACAGCGGAGAAAGGAGAGTCTCTACAATAAACGGTGCTGGGAAGCCTGCACAGCCACATGGAACACAACGAGAGTACACCATGATGTTACACCTGGCACACACACCACCTGAAATGGATTAAAGCCTTGAATGGCAGACTTGAAACCGTGAACCTTGTAGGAGAAGACCTAGGCAGAGTGCTCTTTGCCATCTGTCTGAGCCGCCTATTTGGAAGAAGCATGTCTGACTGGGCAAGGGCAACAAAGGAAACAAGAAACAAACGGGACCACATCAAATGCACACACTTCTGCCCACTCAAGGAAACCATCAACTGAATACTAAGACACCACAACAATTGGGAGAGGATGTTTGCAAACCACACATCGGACAAGGGGTGAAAAGCCCAAAGATACAATCAACTCGCACGTCTCCACAAGAAAAAAAACAAGCCAATGAAAACCTGGTCAAAAGATGGAAGCAGAGATTTCTCCGAAGAAGACAGAAAGAGGGCCAGTAGGTGCATGAAAACTTGTTCACCATCATGAAGTCTCAGGAAAATGCAAATCCAAACTGCAAGGCCATGGCAGCTCACTGTGGTCAGCATGGCTAGAAGGAAGCAGACAGGAAATAACAAGTGTCAGAGAGGAGGTGCAGAGAAGGGAAGCCTCCTGCACTGCTGGTGGGAGTGTAACCCGGTGCAGCCACGATGCCAAAGGTGTGGAACTGCCTCAGAAATTTAAGTATCCATGTCCCGTATGACCCAGCTATTAATCTGCCGCTTGCTTATCCAAAAAAGTCAGAAAGACTACCGCATAAAGACATGTGCATGGCTGTGTTCACCACAGTCTTACTCCGGATATCCAAGACTTGGAAAGCACCCTGGTGTCCAGCAAGGGATGATTGGAGAAGGAAGATGGGCTATAGCCACACAATGGTATACCACTCAGCCGGAACAAATGATGCAATCCAGCCATTTGTGACCACCAGAATGGCTGTGAGGGTTTTAGGGGAAGTGTAACAAGCCCCAGTGAGAAATTCAAATACCATAGAATCTCACTTACAAGGAGAAGAAAAAGCAAGCACTAACCAACAGGTGGCACTGAACATTTGTATGCGGGCTCCCAGAGGCAAAGAGGGGCGGTGACGGAGGGTGAAAGAGAAGATTAGGCACAAGTGTGTGGTGAGGGCCTGTGATTAGTCTTACACTGGTGAAGATGATGTAAGCTACACAGAAGTCTAAAGCAATGAGGACGTGAATCTGGAAGTTATAGTACGTTCTAATGCAGGGTCATGGCTATAAATTCACCTCAAATCAAAAATCCAAAAAGGGGTCCAGAATGATGTCATAAAGCTTTGGGGGCGGAAAGAGTTTACGGAAGGTGAACTTCCAAGGATGGAAAATCACCTCCAAATGCTTACAGATGCTACAGAAAGGCAGACCATTCCAAATAGGTGAAGAGGAATACTACGAAGAGAACATGATCAGTCCTAAACCCATGAACGAACGGAAAATGTTACCGTCCATGATGTTATTACTAATCACCTTCACGAATAATCCAAACAGGCCCACGTCTTCCCAAGTTCAGGCAAAAGGTTGGTCCAAAAGTACAATTCAGGGCCGGCCCTGTGGTGGAGCAGGTAAGTGCCCACATTCCGCTTGGGCGGCCCGGGCCTCACTGTTTCACATTACGAGTGCATATCACATTAGTAGTGTTAGGAAATATAGATTTCATGGTATGGTGCGGGCAGAGATCATAAATAAGCAGCAATTGTGAGGATACGTTATCAATACGCACAAGAAAAGGAACCATAAGAATATTACAATCTATGGAAGTATCTGGTACACTTCCCAAAGGCAGAAGGAAGGAAAACTTGTGACCTGCCAAGGTGGAATTGGCAGAGTGCCACGAGATGACACCATCATCGTGCATCAGAACATTCCCTGGGCAACTTCAACTTGTGAGGGAGTCCAGGACTTTTTCTGGGTAAGGTCCACCCATTTTGCCATCTACCCAAGATATAAGAGATAAAACCCAGGATAATCTTACAGGAGTGACACCAGTGTCTAGAGAGAATGTAGGAGCCCTTTCGAAGTTCAAGGAGAAAGATAGAAACTGACAACAATTGCAGAAAAAGGAAAACTATCCTACCTAGACAGGGTGAGGAGTCAGACTGGTCTGAGATGGCTGTGAAACTCTGTGTGCACGGAGGTTGTCAGGACAACTTCGAATTTTGAGGTCGCTTATGACATCACGGTGAACATGTCCCCCAGGGTGGCCGCATGGTTACAGTCTGAGGATTGGCCTAGGCTAGGCTATTAAAGGGACAGATACCCAGAAACAGGTTTGGCAAACAGAAAGCAGGCACAGAAACTAGAAGAGATAAAACAGAGTCTGATGCAAGGGATAAGAAAGGAACCCTAGGCCACAAGTGAGAATAGAGGGACAGGCACGGAGAGGAGAACATTGTCATCTATTCAAGTCTATGGGGAGGTCATGCTGATTCAAGCTTGCAACTTCATTGGAAACAAGTGGCCGGACTTGGCGTTCATCACACCTACAGTGCCCTTGTGCCTTAAGCATAATGCAAAGTCAAGAAAGATGTCTTGAGGACATTGAAGAGAAGAATCGATGCCTCCTTTCCAAGGCCCATAGCATTCTTTGCAGGTCAGTCTCTTTTTCCGAAGCTCTGGTGTCACGTGGGCCCACTGGGCACATGGTAATGTGTCCCAAGAGACGTCTTGGAAGCCTTGAAGGAATGGAGCCCTGTCACGCTTGGGGTATGTCTCTTTGTTTGGAAGTGCTCTACAAGGGTGCTGAAAAGCACCCTCTTCCACAGGGCTTCGTTCCTTCGTGAAGGCTGCCCTCCCAGGCTAGTGTGCTCTGTTTGCCTCCATCGAAATTCTCTCCCCCTACCTCTTGCCGTAGAAGGATTATTGATTATGTGTTTTGACACCACATGTAAGGAAGTTGCACGAAAATTAGAACTTTACAGTTGTGTTTCAAGAAAAATAAACAGGCCAGGGTAGAGGATGTAGGGCAAACAAATGGCACACCCTATAAAAATTAAGTAAGCCCGTATCTGGACGGAATCTAGGGGAACGTTCAAGGATCAGGGGTCAAGTTCGAAACTTCCCAAATCCGGAAAAGAGACAGAAAAATATCTTTCCTGGAGAGTGGAATTCATCCGATTTGTCTAAGTTGTCTTGGAAACATTGTGTCCGTGAAGGGGGTTGCCAGGACCACCTCGAATTTGGAGTTTCTGATCTCAGGATGTCAAACCAACCCACATGACCACGTGTTCTCAGTGCTTAGTTTGACCTAGGCTAGGGTAGCCAAGAGTCCTACAAGTGACCGGTGCAAATTCAAGGACAACAACCAAGAGTCACGAAAGCACTCACACCTCACCCTAGAGAACATACAGCGATTAACGAAATACAAACTAATCCCTTGGAATGAAGGAGAACGGACTGATAAGCATGTCTAAGGGAGATAGCTGAGAAAGACCATGACGAGTATACTATGGAAAAGAAAAAGAGGACCCAGAAAATGGAAGGTGAACAGAAATCACACCTGAATTATCCACAATGAAAGATGATGTCCGTCTTTAGACAGACTCTGCTGGAACGTTTGAAAGTCAGAGAAATTCACAAGCCAAAAAACGGCAGCGAAGGTCAAGCATGGGCTAACTGGGAAGGGTGAGTTATGAGACTGCTCCAAGCAGGCTCTGAAACCTGTATCCAGGAAGCATGCTGGACCTCAGAGACACAATTATGACAAATCCTCTGACATCACAATGGACCCGAAAAACAACCTAGCCTCATCTACACAGTGCTAGAGTTGGGCTCACTAGTATATTTAACTCCCATTGCACTCAACTGCACGTTGCCACTGAACATGTAAGTGGCCGGCCGGTGGTGCAGTGGTGAGGTCCGCACCTTCTGGGTCTGTGGCCCAGTATGGGCTGGGTGGAATCCTCGGTTTGGGCCTCCTCACCACTGCTTCAGTTGTTCTGGTGCAGGCGTCCGAGGTAGAGTAGAGGCAGATGGGAAGGGACGTTGGACAGGGCCAGACTTCCACAGCAAATACAGGAGCATTGCCAGCAGATGTGAGCACAGCAATGCACTTGTGCCAAAACAAAACCAATTAAAAGTTGCAAAGAACAGAACAACTGAAGCTAAGGAAAAAAAAAACAAAAAAACAGGAGCTTGCCATTACGAAGAATAGGATCTCTGTGAATAACCTTAGCAAAACAGGTGAATTCTATGTTAATTCAAAAACTAGCAAACCTTTGGGGAAAGAAACTCAAGAAGACACAAGAAAAAAAAAGATATCGAGGGATCGAGGAATGGAAGGATTAACACACTTGAAAGGTTCATACCACAGTAAGGAATCTCTGGATTCCATGCAATCCCAGTCAAAGTTGCAGCAGTATTTGCCACAGAGAAGAAGAGAGAATCCTAAAGTTTCTAGCCAGCAACACGAGACCCTGACTAGGCAAAGGAATCCTCAGGAAAACGAACAAAGCAGCACGTGTCACAATTTCTGATTTCAACATAAAGGACGAAGCGCTAGGTACAGAAACGGCACAGTCTGGGCCCCAAAACAGGCATGAAGACCCATGCAAAACAATTGAGAGCCCAGAGCCCAACTCAAACTTACATGGACAGCCCATTTTGGACCAGGGAGCCAAGTGGAGACAGCGGAGGAAGGAGAGTCTCTACAATAAACGGTGCTGGGAAGCCTGCACAGCCACATGGAACACAACGAGAGTACACCATGATGTTACACCTGGCACACACACCACCTGAAATGGATTAAAGCCTTGAATGGCAGACTTGAAACCGTGAACCTTGTAGGAGAAGACCTAGGCAGAGTGCTCTTTGCCATCTGTCTGAGCCGCCTATTTGGAAGAAGCATGTCTGACTGGGCAAGGGCAACAAAGGAAACAAGAAACAAACGGGACCACATCAAATGCACACACTTCTGCCCACTCAAGGAAACCATCAACTGAATACTAAGACACCACAACAATTGGGTGAGGATGTTTGCAAACCACACATCGGACAAGGGGTGAAAAGCCCAAAGATACAATCAACTCGCACGTCTCCACAAGAAAAAAAACAAGCCAATGAAAACCTGGTCAAAAGATGGAAGCAGAGATTTCTCCGAAGAAGACAGAAAGAGGGCCAGTAGGTGCATGAAAACTTGTTCACCATCATGAAGTCTCAGGAAAATGCAAATCCAAACTGCAAGGCCATGGCAGCTCACTGTGGTCAGCATGGCTAGAAGGAAGCAGACAGGAAATAACAAGTGTCAGAGAGGAGGTGCAGAGAAGGGAAGCCTCCTGCACTGCTGGTGGGAGTGTAACCCGGTGCAGCCACGATGCCAAAGGTGTGGAACTGCCTCAGAAATTTAAGTATCCATGTCCCGTATGACCCAGCTATTAATCTGCCGCTTGCTTATCCAAAAAAGTCAGAAAGACTACCGCATAAAGACATGTGCATGGCTGTGTTCACCACAGTCTTACTCCTGATATCCAAGACTTGGAAAGCACCCTGGTGTCCAGCAAGGGATGATTGGAGAAGGAAGATGGGCTATAGCCACACAATGGTATACCACTCAGCCGGAACAAATGATGCAATCCAGCCATTTGTGACCACCAGAATGGCTGTGAGGGTTTTAGGGGAAGTGTAACAAGCCCCAGTGAGAAATTCAAATACCATAGAATCTCACTTACAAGGAGAAGAAAAAGCAAGCACTAACCAACAGGTGGCACTGAACATTTGTATGCGGGCTCCCAGAGGCAAAGAGGGGCGGTGACGGAGGGTGAAAGAGAAGATTAGGCACAAGTGTGTGGTGAGGGCCTGTGATTAGTCTTACACTGGTGAAGATGATGTAAGCTACACAGAAGTCTAAAGCAATGAGGATGTGAATCTGGAAGTTATAGTACGTTCTAATGCAGGGTCATGGCTATAAATTCACCTCAAATCAAAAATCCAAAAAGGGGTCCAGAATGATGTCATAAAGCTTTGGGGGCGGAAAGAGTTTACGGAAGGTGAACTTCCAAGGATGGAAAATCACCTCCAAATGCTTACAGATGCTACAGAAAGGCAGACCATTCCAAATAGGTGAAGAGGAATACTACGAAGAGAACATGATCAGTCCTAAACCCATGAACGAACGGAAAATGTTACCGTCCATGATGTTATTACTAATCACCTTCACGAATAATCCAAACAGGCCCACGTCTTCCCAAGTTCAGGCAAAAGGTTGGTCCAAAAGTACAATTCAGGGCCGGCCCTGTGGTGGAGCAGGTAAGTGCCCACATTCCGCTTGGGCGGCCCGGGCCTCACTGTTTCACATTACGAGTGCATATCACATTAGTAGTGTTAGGAAATATAGATTTCATGGTATGGTGCGGGCAGAGATCATAAATAAGCAGCAATTGTGAGGATACGTTATCAATACGCACAAGAAAAGGAACCATAAGAATATTACAATCTATGGAAGTATCTGGTACACTTCCCAAAGGCAGAAGGAAGGAAAACTTGTGACCTGCCAAGGTGGAATTGGCAGAGTGCCACGAGATGACACCATCATCGTGCATCAGAACATTCCCTGGGCAACTTCAACTTGTGAGGGAGTCCAGGACTTTTTCTGGGTAAGGTCCACCCATTTTGCCATCTACCCAAGATATAAGAGATAAAACCCAGGATAATCTTACAGGAGTGACACCAGTGTCTAGAGAGAATGTAGGAGCCCTTTCGAAGTTCAAGGAGAAAGATAGAAACTGACAACAATTGCAGAAAAAGGAAAACTATCCTACCTAGACAGGGTGAGGAGTCAGACTGGTCTGAGATGGCTGTGAAACTCTGTGTGCACGGAGGTTGTCAGGACAACTTCGAATTTTGAGGTCGCTTATGACATCACGGTGAACATGTCCCCCAGGGTGGCCGCATGGTTACAGTCTGAGGATTGGCCTAGGCTAGGCTATTAAAGGGACAGATACCCAGAAACAGGTTTGGCAAACAGAAAGCAGGCACAGAAACTAGAAGAGATAAAACAGAGTCTGATGCAAGGGATAAGAAAGGAACCCTAGGCCACAAGTGAGAATAGAGGGACAGGCACGGAGAGGAGAACATTGTCATCTATTCAAGTCTATGGGGAGGTCATGCTGATTCAAGCTTGCAACTTCATTGGAAACAAGTGGCCGGACTTGGCGTTCATCACACCTACAGTGCCCTTGTGCCTTAAGCATAATGCAAAGTCAAGAAAGATGTCTTGAGGACATTGAAGAGAAGAATCGATGCCTCCTTTCCAAGGCCCATAGCATTCTTTGCAGGTCAGTCTCTTTTTCCGAAGCTCTGGTGTCACGTGGGCCCACTGGGCACATGGTAATGTGTCCCAAGAGATGTCTTGGAAGCCTTGAAGGAATGGAGCCCTGTCACGCTTGGGGTATGTCTCTTTGTTTGGAAGTGCTCTACAAGGGTGCTGAAAAGCACCCTCTTCCACAGGGCTTCGTTCCTTCGTGAAGGCTGCCCTCCCAGGCTAGTGTGCTCTGTTTGCCTCCATCGAAATTCTCTCCCCCTACCTCTTGCCGTAGAAGGATTATTGATTATGTGTTTTGACACCATATGTAAGGAAGTTGCACGAAAATTAGAACTTTACAGTTGTGTTTCAAGAAAAATAAACAGGCCAGGGTAGAGGATGTAGGGCAAACAAATGGCACACCCTATAAAAATTAAGTAAGCCCGTATCTGGACGGAATCTAGGGGAACGTTCAAGGATCAGGGGTCAAGTTCGAAACTTCCCAAATCCGGAAAAGAGACAGAAAAATATCTTTCCTGGAGAGTGGAATTCATCCGATTTGTCTAAGTTGTCTTGGAAACATTGTGTCCGTGAAGGGGGTTGCCAGGACCACCTCGAATTTGGAGTTTCTGATCTCAGGATGTCAAACCAACCCACATGACCACGTGTTCTCAGTGCTTAGTTTGACCTAGGCTAGGGTAGCCAAGAGTCCTACAAGTGACCGGTGCAAATTCAAGGACAACAACCAAGAGTCACGAAAGCACTCACACCTCACCCTAGAGAACATACAGCGATTAACGAAATACAAACTAATCCCTCGGAATGAAGGAGAACGGACTGATAAGCATGTCTAAGGGAGATAGCTGAGAAAGACCATGACGAGTATACTATGGAAAAGAAAAAGAGGACCCAGAAAATGGAAGGTGAACAGAAATCACACCTGAATTATCCACAATGAAAGATGATGTCCGTCTTTAGACAGACTCTGCTGGAACGTTTGAAAGTCAGAGAAATTCACAAGCCAAAAAACGGCAGCGAAGGTCAAGCATGGGCTAACTGGGAAGGGTGAGTTATGAGACTGCTCCAAGCAGGCTCTGAAACCTGTATCCAGGAAGCATGCTGGACCTCAGAGACACAATTATGACAAATCCTCTGACATCACAATGGACCCGAAAAACAACCTAGCCTCATCTACACAGTGCTAGAGTTGGGCTCACTAGTATATTTAACTCCCGTTGCACTCAACTGCACGTTGCCACTGAACATGTAAGTGGCCGGCCGGTGGTGCAGTGGTGAGGTCCGCACCTTCTGGGTCTGTGGCCCAGTATGGGCTGGGTGGAATCCTCGGTTTGGGCCTCCTCACCACTGCTTCAGTTGTTCTGGTGCAGGCGTCCGAGGTAGAGTAGAGGCAGATGGGAAGGGACGTTGGACAGGGCCAGACTTCCACAGCAAATACAGGAGCATTGCCAGCAGATGTGAGCACAGCAATGCACTTGTGCCAAAACAAAACCAATTAAAAGTTGCAAAGAATAGAAAAACTGAAGCTAAGGAAAAAAAAAACAAAAAAACAGGAGCTTGCCATTACGAAGAATAGGATCTCTGTGAATAACCTTAGCAAAACAGGTGAATTCTATGTTAATTCAAAAACTAGCAAACCTTTGGGGAAAGAAACTCAAGAAGACACAAGAAAAAAAAAGATATCGAGGGATCTAGGAATGGAAGGATTAACACACTTGAAAGGTTCATACCGCAGTAAGGAATCTCTGGATTCCATGCAATCCCAGTCAAAGTTGCAGCAGTATTTGCCACAGAGAAGAAGAGAGAATCCTGAAGTTTCTAGCCAGCAACACGAGACCCTGACTAGGCAAAGGAATCCTCAGGAAAACGAACAAAGCAGCACGTGTCACAATTTCTGATTTCAACATAGAGGACGAAGCGCTAGGTACCGAAACGGCACAGTCTGGGCCCCAAAACAGGCATGAAGACCCATGCAAAACAATTGAGAGCCCAGAGCCCAACTCAAACTTACATGGACAGCCCATTTTGGACCAGGGAGCCAAGTGGAGACAGCGGAGAAAGGAGAGTCTCTACAATAAACGGTGCTGGGAAGCCTGCACAGCCACATGGAACACAACGAGAGTACACCATGATGTTACACCTGGCACACACACCACCTGAAATGGATTAAAGCCTTGAATGGCAGACTTGAAACCGTGAACCTTGTAGGAGAAGACCTAGGCAGAGTGCTCTTTGCCATCTGTCTGAGCCGCCTATTTGGAAGAAGCATGTCTGACTGGGCAAGGGCAACAAAGGAAACAAGAAACAAACGGGACCACATCAAATGCACACACTTCTGCCCACTCAAGGAAACCATCAACTGAATACTAAGACACCACAACAATTGGGAGAGGATGTTTGCAAACCACACATCGGACAAGGGGTGAAAAGCCCAAAGATACAATCAACTCGCACGTCTCCACAAGAAAAAAAACAAGCCAATGAAAACCTGGTCAAAAGATGGAAGCAGAGATTTCTCCGAAGAAGACAGAAAGAGGGCCAGTAGGTGCATGAAAACTTGTTCACCATCATGAAGTCTCAGGAAAATGCAAATCCAAACTGCAAGGCCATGGCAGCTCACTGTGGTCAGCATGGCTAGAAGGAAGCAGACAGGAAATAACAAGTGTCAGAGAGGAGGTGCAGAGAAGGGAAGCCTCCTGCACTGCTGGTGGGAGTGTAACCCGGTGCAGCCACGATGCCAAAGGTGTGGAACTGCCTCAGAAATTTAAGTATCCATGTCCCGTATGACCCAGCTATTAATCTGCCGCTTGCTTATCCAAAAAAGTCAGAAAGACTACCGCATAAAGACATGTGCATGGCTGTGTTCACCACAGTCTTACTCCGGATATCCAAGACTTGGAAAGCACCCTGGTGTCCAGCAAGGGATGATTGGAGAAGGAAGATGGGCTATAGCCACACAATGGTATACCACTCAGCCGGAACAAATGATGCAATCCAGCCATTTGTGACCACCAGAATGGCTGTGAGGGTTTTAGGGGAAGTGTAACAAGCCCCAGTGAGAAATTCAAATACCATAGAATCTCACTTACAAGGAGAAGAAAAAGCAAGCACTAACCAACAGGTGGCACTGAACATTTGTATGCGGGCTCCCAGAGGCAAAGAGGGGCGGTGACGGAGGGTGAAAGAGAAGATTAGGCACAAGTGTGTGGTGAGGGCCTGTGATTAGTCTTACACTGGTGAAGATGATGTAAGCTACACAGAAGTCTAAAGCAATGAGGACGTGAATCTGGAAGTTATAGTACGTTCTAATGCAGGGTCATGGCTATAAATTCACCTCAAATCAAAAATCCAAAAAGGGGTCCAGAATGATGTCATAAAGCTTTGGGGGCGGAAAGAGTTTACGGAAGGTGAACTTCCAAGGATGGAAAATCACCTCCAAATGCTTACAGATGCTACAGAAAGGCAGACCATTCCAAATAGGTGAAGAGGAATACTACGAAGAGAACATGATCAGTCCTAAACCCATGAACGAACGGAAAATGTTACCGTCCATGATGTTATTACTAATCACCTTCACGAATAATCCAAACAGGCCCACGTCTTCCCAAGTTCAGGCAAAAGGTTGGTCCAAAAGTACAATTCAGGGCCGGCCCTGTGGTGGAGCAGGTAAGTGCCCACATTCCGCTTGGGCGGCCCGGGCCTCACTGTTTCACATTACGAGTGCATATCACATTAGTAGTGTTAGGAAATATAGATTTCATGGTATGGTGCGGGCAGAGATCATAAATAAGCAGCAATTGTGAGGATACGTTATCAATACGCACAAGAAAAGGAACCATAAGAATATTACAATCTATGGAAGTATCTGGTACACTTCCCAAAGGCAGAAGGAAGGAAAACTTGTGACCTGCCAAGGTGGAATTGGCAGAGTGCCACGAGATGACACCATCATCGGGCATCAGAACATTCCCTGGGCAACTTCAACTTGTGAGGGAGTCCAGGACTTTTTCTGGGTAAGGTCCACCCATTTTGCCATCTACCCAAGATATAAGAGATAAAACCCAGGATAATCTTACAGGAGTGAAACCAGTGTCTAGAGAGAATGTAGGAGCCCTTTCGAAGTTCAAGGAGAAAGATAGAAACTGACAACAATTGCAGAAAAAGGAAAACTATCCTACCTAGACAGGGTGAGGAGTCAGACTGGTCTGAGATGGCTGTGAAACTCTGTGTGCACGGAGGTTGTCAGGACAACTTCGAATTTTGAGGTCGCTTATGACATCACGGTGAACATGTCCCCCAGGGTGGCCGCATGGTTACAGTCTGAGGATTGGCCTAGGCTAGGCTATTAAAGGGACAGATACCCAGAAACAGGTTTGGCAAACAGAAAGCAGGCACAGAAACTAGAAGAGATAAAACAGAGTCTGATGCAAGGGATAAGAAAGGAACCCTAGGCCACAAGTGAGAATAGAGGGACAGGCACGGAGAGGAGAACATTGTCATCTATTCAAGTCTATGGGGAGGTCATGCTGATTCAAGCTTGCAACTTCATTGGAAACAAGTGGCCGGACTTGGCGTTCATCACACCTACAGTGCCCTTGTGCCTTAAGCATAATGCAAAGTCAAGAAAGATGTCTTGAGGACATTGAAGAGAAGAATCGATGCCTCCTTTCCAAGGCCCATAGCATTCTTTGCAGGTCAGTCTCTTTTTCCGAAGCTCTGGTGTCACGTGGGCCCACTGGGCACATGGTAATGTGTCCCAAGAGACGTCTTGGAAGCCTTGAAGGAATGGAGCCCTGTCACGCTTGGGGTATGTCTCTTTGTTTGGAAGTGCTCTACAAGGGTGCTGAAAAGCACCCTCTTCCACAGGGCTTCGTTCCTTCGTGAAGGCTGCCCTCCCAGGCTAGTGTGCTCTGTTTGCCTCCATCGAAATTCTCTCCCCCTACCTCTTGCCGTAGAAGGATTATTGATTATGTGTTTTGACACCACATGTAAGGAAGTTGCACGAAAATTAGAACTTTACAGTTGTGTTTCAAGAAAAATAAACAGGCCAGGGTAGAGGATGTAGGGCAAACAAATGGCACACCCTATAAAAATTAAGTAAGCCCGTATCTGGACGGAATCTAGGGGAACGTTCAAGGATCAGGGGTCAAGTTCGAAACTTCCCAAATCCGGAAAAGAGACAGAAAAATATCTTTCCTGGAGAGTGGAATTCATCCGATTTGTCTAAGTTGTCTTGGAAACATTGTGTCCGTGAAGGGGGTTGCCAGGACCACCTCGAATTTGGAGTTTCTGATCTCAGGATGTCAAACCAACCCACATGACCACGTGTTCTCAGTGCTTAGTTTGACCTAGGCTAGGGTAGCCAAGAGTCCTACAAGTGACCGGTGCAAATTCAAGGACAACAACCAAGAGTCACGAAAGCACTCACACCTCACCCTAGAGAACATACAGCGATTAACGAAATACAAACTAATCCCTTGGAATGAAGGAGAACGGACTGATAAGCATGTCTAAGGGAGATAGCTGAGAAAGACCATGACGAGTATACTATGGAAAAGAAAAAGAGGACCCAGAAAATGGAAGGTGAACAGAAATCACACCTGAATTATCCACAATGAAAGATGATGTCCGTCTTTAGACAGACTCTGCTGGAACGTTTGAAAGTCAGAGAAATTCACAAGCCAAAAAACGGCAGCGAAGGTCAAGCATGGGCTAACTGGGAAGGGTGAGTTATGAGACTGCTCCAAGCAGGCTCTGAAACCTGTATCCAGGAAGCATGCTGGACCTCAGAGACACAATTATGACAAATCCTCTGACATCACAATGGACCCGAAAAACAACCTAGCCTCATCTACACAGTGCTAGAGTTGGGCTCACTAGTATATTTAACTCCCATTGCACTCAACTGCACGTTGCCACTGAACATGTAAGTGGCCGGCCGGTGGTGCAGTGGTGAGGTCCGCACCTTCTGGGTCTGTGGCCCAGTATGGGCTGGGTGGAATCCTCGGTTTGGGCCTCCTCACCACTGCTTCAGTTGTTCTGGTGCAGGCGTCCGAGGTAGAGTAGAGGCAGATGGGAAGGGACGTTGGACAGGGCCAGACTTCCACAGCAAATACAGGAGCATTGCCAGCAGATGTGAGCACAGCAATGCACTTGTGCCAAAACAAAACCAATTAAAAGTTGCAAAGAACAGAACAACTGAAGCTAAGGAAAAAAAAAACAAAAAAACAGGAGCTTGCCATTACGAAGAATAGGATCTCTGTGAATAACCTTAGCAAAACAGGTGAATTCTATGTTAATTCAAAAACTAGCAAACCTTTGGGGAAAGAAACTCAAGAAGACACAAGAAAAAAAAAGATATCGAGGGATCGAGGAATGGAAGGATTAACACACTTGAAAGGTTCATACCACAGTAAGGAATCTCTGGATTCCATGCAATCCCAGTCAAAGTTGCAGCAGTATTTGCCACAGAGAAGAAGAGAGAATCCTAAAGTTTCTAGCCAGCAACACGAGACCCTGACTAGGCAAAGGAATCCTCAGGAAAACGAACAAAGCAGCACGTGTCACAATTTCTGATTTCAACATAAAGGACGAAGCGCTAGGTACAGAAACGGCACAGTCTGGGCCCCAAAACAGGCATGAAGACCCATGCAAAACAATTGAGAGCCCAGAGCCCAACTCAAACTTACATGGACAGCCCATTTTGGACCAGGGAGCCAAGTGGAGACAGCGGAGGAAGGAGAGTCTCTACAATAAACGGTGCTGGGAAGCCTGCACAGCCACATGGAACACAACGAGAGTACACCATGATGTTACACCTGGCACACACACCACCTGAAATGGATTAAAGCCTTGAATGGCAGACTTGAAACCGTGAACCTTGTAGGAGAAGACCTAGGCAGAGTGCTCTTTGCCATCTGTCTGAGCCGCCTATTTGGAAGAAGCATGTCTGACTGGGCAAGGGCAACAAAGGAAACAAGAAACAAACGGGACCACATCAAATGCACACACTTCTGCCCACTCAAGGAAACCATCAACTGAATACTAAGACACCACAACAATTGGGTGAGGATGTTTGCAAACCACACATCGGACAAGGGGTGAAAAGCCCAAAGATACAATCAACTCGCACGTCTCCACAAGAAAAAAAACAAGCCAATGAAAACCTGGTCAAAAGATGGAAGCAGAGATTTCTCCGAAGAAGACAGAAAGAGGGCCAGTAGGTGCATGAAAACTTGTTCACCATCATGAAGTCTCAGGAAAATGCAAATCCAAACTGCAAGGCCATGGCAGCTCACTGTGGTCAGCATGGCTAGAAGGAAGCAGACAGGAAATAACAAGTGTCAGAGAGGAGGTGCAGAGAAGGGAAGCCTCCTGCACTGCTGGTGGGAGTGTAACCCGGTGCAGCCACGATGCCAAAGGTGTGGAACTGCCTCAGAAATTTAAGTATCCATGTCCCGTATGACCCAGCTATTAATCTGCCGCTTGCTTATCCAAAAAAGTCAGAAAGACTACCGCATAAAGACATGTGCATGGCTGTGTTCACCACAGTCTTACTCCTGATATCCAAGACTTGGAAAGCACCCTGGTGTCCAGCAAGGGATGATTGGAGAAGGAAGATGGGCTATAGCCACACAATGGTATACCACTCAGCCGGAACAAATGATGCAATCCAGCCATTTGTGACCACCAGAATGGCTGTGAGGGTTTTAGGGGAAGTGTAACAAGCCCCAGTGAGAAATTCAAATACCATAGAATCTCACTTACAAGGAGAAGAAAAAGCAAGCACTAACCAACAGGTGGCACTGAACATTTGTATGCGGGCTCCCAGAGGCAAAGAGGGGCGGTGACGGAGGGTGAAAGAGAAGATTAGGCACAAGTGTGTGGTGAGGGCCTGTGATTAGTCTTACACTGGTGAAGATGATGTAAGCTACACAGAAGTCTAAAGCAATGAGGATGTGAATCTGGAAGTTATAGTACGTTCTAATGCAGGGTCATGGCTATAAATTCACCTCAAATCAAAAATCCAAAAAGGGGTCCAGAATGATGTCATAAAGCTTTGGGGGCGGAAAGAGTTTACGGAAGGTGAACTTCCAAGGATGGAAAATCACCTCCAAATGCTTACAGATGCTACAGAAAGGCAGACCATTCCAAATAGGTGAAGAGGAATACTACGAAGAGAACATGATCAGTCCTAAACCCATGAACGAACGGAAAATGTTACCGTCCATGATGTTATTACTAATCACCTTCACGAATAATCCAAACAGGCCCACGTCTTCCCAAGTTCAGGCAAAAGGTTGGTCCAAAAGTACAATTCAGGGCCGGCCCTGTGGTGGAGCAGGTAAGTGCCCACATTCCGCTTGGGCGGCCCGGGCCTCACTGTTTCACATTACGAGTGCATATCACATTAGTAGTGTTAGGAAATATAGATTTCATGGTATGGTGCGGGCAGAGATCATAAATAAGCAGCAATTGTGAGGATACGTTATCAATACGCACAAGAAAAGGAACCATAAGAATATTACAATCTATGGAAGTATCTGGTACACTTCCCAAAGGCAGAAGGAAGGAAAACTTGTGACCTGCCAAGGTGGAATTGGCAGAGTGCCACGAGATGACACCATCATCGTGCATCAGAACATTCCCTGGGCAACTTCAACTTGTGAGGGAGTCCAGGACTTTTTCTGGGTAAGGTCCACCCATTTTGCCATCTACCCAAGATATAAGAGATAAAACCCAGGATAATCTTACAGGAGTGACACCAGTGTCTAGAGAGAATGTAGGAGCCCTTTCGAAGTTCAAGGAGAAAGATAGAAACTGACAACAATTGCAGAAAAAGGAAAACTATCCTACCTAGACAGGGTGAGGAGTCAGACTGGTCTGAGATGGCTGTGAAACTCTGTGTGCACGGAGGTTGTCAGGACAACTTCGAATTTTGAGGTCGCTTATGACATCACGGTGAACATGTCCCCCAGGGTGGCCGCATGGTTACAGTCTGAGGATTGGCCTAGGCTAGGCTATTAAAGGGACAGATACCCAGAAACAGGTTTGGCAAACAGAAAGCAGGCACAGAAACTAGAAGAGATAAAACAGAGTCTGATGCAAGGGATAAGAAAGGAACCCTAGGCCACAAGTGAGAATAGAGGGACAGGCACGGAGAGGAGAACATTGTCATCTATTCAAGTCTATGGGGAGGTCATGCTGATTCAAGCTTGCAACTTCATTGGAAACAAGTGGCCGGACTTGGCGTTCATCACACCTACAGTGCCCTTGTGCCTTAAGCATAATGCAAAGTCAAGAAAGATGTCTTGAGGACATTGAAGAGAAGAATCGATGCCTCCTTTCCAAGGCCCATAGCATTCTTTGAAGGTCAGTCTCTTTTTCCGAAGCTCTGGTGTCACGTGGGCCCACTGGGCACATGGTAATGTGTCCCAAGAGATGTCTTGGAAGCCTTGAAGGAATGGAGCCCTGGCACGCTTGGGGTATGTCTCTTTGTTTGGAAGTGCTCTACAAGGGTGCTGAAAAGCACCCTCTTCCACAGGGCTTCGTTCCTTCGTGAAGGCTGCCCTCCCAGGCTAGTGTGCTCTGTTTGCCTCCATCGAAATTCTCTCCCCCTACCTCCTGCCGTAGAAGGATTATTGATTATGTGTTTTGACACCACATGTAAGGAAGTTGCACGAAAATTAGAACTTTACAGTTGTGTTTCAAGAAAAATAAACAGGCCAGGGTAGAGGATGTAGGGCAAACAAATGGCACACCCTATAAAAATTAAGTAAGCCCGTATCTGGACGGAATCTAGGGGAACGTTCAAGGATCAGGGGTCAAGTTCGAAACTTCCCAAATCCGGAAAAGAGACAGAAAAATATCTTTCCTGGAGAGTGGAATTCATCCGATTTGTCTAAGTTGTCTTGGAAACATTGTGTCCGTGAAGGGGGTTGCCAGGACCACCTCGAATTTGGAGTTTCTGATCTCAGGATGTCAAACCAACCCACATGACCACGTGTTCTCAGTTCTTAGTTTGACCTAGGCTAGGGTAGCCAAGAGTCCTACAAGTGACCGGTGCAAATTCAAGGACAACAACCAAGAGTCACGAAAGCACTCACACCTCACCCTAGAGAACATACAGCGATTAAAGAAATACAAACTAATCCCTCGGAATGAAGGAGAACGGACTGATAAGCATGTCTAAGGGAGATAGCTGAGAAAGACCATGACGAGTATACTATGGAAAAGAAAAAGAGGACCCAGAAAATGGAAGGTGAACAGAAATCACACCTGAATTATCCACAATGAAAGATGATGTCCGTCTTTAGACAGACTCTGCTGGAACGTTTGAAAGTCAGAGAAATTCACAAGGCAAAAAACGGCAGCGAAGGTCAAGCATGGGCTAACTGGGAAGGGTGAGTTATGAGACTGCTCCAAGCAGGCTCTGAAACCTGTATCCAGGAAGCATGCTGGACCTCAGAGACACAATTATGACAAATCCTCTGACATCACAATGGACCCGAAAAACAACCTAGCCTCATCTACACAGTGCTAGAGTTGGGCTCACTAGTATATTTAACTCCCGTTGCACTCAACTGCACGTTGCCACTGAACATGTAAGTGGCCGGCCGGTGGTGCAGTGGTGAGGTCCGCACCTTCTGGGTCTGTGGCCCAGTATGGGCTGGGTGGAATCCTCGGTTTGGGCCTCCTCACCACTGCTTCAGTTGTTCTGGTGCAGGCGTCCGAGGTAGAGTAGAGGCAGATGGGAAGGGACGTTGGACAGGGCCAGACTTCCACAGCAAATACAGGAGCATTGCCAGCAGATGTGAGCACAGCAATGCACTTGTGCCAAAACAAAACCAATTAAAAGTTGCAAAGAATAGAAAAACTGAAGCTAAGGAAAAAAAAAACAAAAAAACAGGAGCTTGCCATTACGAAGAATAGGATCTCTGTGAATAACCTTAGCAAAACAGGTGAATTCTATGTTAATTCAAAAACTAGCAAACCTTTGGGGAAAGAAACTCAAGAAGACACAAGAAAAAAAAAGATATCGAGGGATCTAGGAATGGAAGGATTAACACACTTGAAAGGTTCATACCGCAGTAAGGAATCTCTGGATTCCATGCAATCCCAGTCAAAGTTGCAGCAGTATTTGCCACAGAGAAGAAGAGAGAATCCTGAAGTTTCTAGCCAGCAACACGAGACCCTGACTAGGCAAAGGAATCCTCAGGAAAACGAACAAAGCAGCACATGTCACAATTTCTGATTTCAACATAGAGGACGAAGCGCTAGGTACCGAAACGGCACAGTCTGGGCCCCAAAACAGGCATGAAGACCCATGCAAAACAATTGAGAGCCCAGAGCCCAACTCAAACTTACATGGACAGCCCATTTTGGACCAGGGAGCCAAGTGGAGACAGCGGAGAAAGGAGAGTCTCTACAATAAACGGTGCTGGGAAGCCTGCACAGCCACATGGAACACAACGAGAGTACACCATGATGTTACACCTGGCACACACACCACCTGAAATGGATTAAAGCCTTGAATGGCAGACTTGAAACCGTGAACCTTGTAGGAGAAGACCTAGGCAGAGTGCTCTTTGCCATCTGTCTGAGCCGCCTATTTGGAAGAAGCATGTCTGACTGGGCAAGGGCAACAAAGGAAACAAGAAACAAACGGGACCACATCAAATGCACACACTTCTGCCCACTCAAGGAAACCATCAACTGAATACTAAGACACCACAACAATTGGGAGAGGATGTTTGCAAACCACACATCGGACAAGGGGTGAAAAGCCCAAAGATACAATCAACTCGCACGTCTCCACAAGAAAAAAAACAAGCCAATGAAAACCTGGTCAAAAGATGGAAGCAGAGATTTCTCCGAAGAAGACAGAAAGAGGGCCAGTAGGTGCATGAAAACTTGTTCACCATCATGAAGTCTCAGGAAAATGCAAATCCAAACTGCAAGGCCATGGCAGCTCACTGTGGTCAGCATGGCTAGAAGGAAGCAGACAGGAAATAACAAGTGTCAGAGAGGAGGTGCAGAGAAGGGAAGCCTCCTGCACTGCTGGTGGGAGTGTAACCCGGTGCAGCCACGATGCCAAAGGTGTGGAACTGCCTCAGAAATTTAAGTATCCATGTCCCGTATGACCCAGCTATTAATCTGCCGCTTGCTTATCCAAAAAAGTCAGAAAGACTACCGCATAAAGACATGTGCATGGCTGTGTTCACCACAGTCTTACTCCGGATATCCAAGACTTGGAAAGCACCCTGGTGTCCAGCAAGGGATGATTGGAGAAGGAAGATGGGCTATAGCCACACAATGGTATACCACTCAGCCGGAACAAATGATGCAATCCAGCCATTTGTGACCACCAGAATGGCTGTGAGGGTTTTAGGGGAAGTGTAACAAGCCCCAGTGAGAAATTCAAATACCATAGAATCTCACTTACAAGGAGAAGAAAAAGCAAGCACTAACCAACAGGTGGCACTGAACATTTGTATGCGGGCTCCCAGAGGCAAAGAGGGGCGGTGACGGAGGGTGAAAGAGAAGATTAGGCACAAGTGTGTGGTGAGGGCCTGTGATTAGTCTTACACTGGTGAAGATGATGTAAGCTACACAGAAGTCTAAAGCAATGAGGATGTGAATCTGGAAGTTATAGTACGTTCTAATGCAGGGTCATGGCTATAAATTCACCTCAAATCAAAAATCCAAAAAGGGGTCCAGAATGATGTCATAAAGCTTTGGGGGCGGAAAGAGTTTACGGAAGGTGAACTTCCAAGGATGGAAAATCACCTCCAAATGCTTACAGATGCTACAGAAAGGCAGACCATTCCAAATAGGTGAAGAGGAATACTACGAAGAGAACATGATCAGTCCTAAACCCATGAACGAACGGAAAATGTTACCGTCCATGATGTTATTACTAATCACCTTCACGAATAATCCAAACAGGCCCACGTCATCCCAAGTTCAGGCAAAAGGTTGGTCCAAAAGTACAATTCAGGGCCGGCCCTGTGGTGGAGCAGGTAAGTGCCCACATTCCGCTTGGGCGGCCCGGGCCTCACTGTTTCACATTACGAGTGCATATCACATTAGTAGTGTTAGGAAATATAGATTTCATGGTATGGTGCGGGCAGAGATCATAAATAAGCAGCAATTGTGAGGATACGTTATCAATACGCACAAGAAAAGGAACCATAAGAATATTACAATCTATGGAAGTATCTGGTACACTTCCCAAAGGCAGAAGGAAGGAAA
This sequence comes from Equus asinus, assembly GCF_041296235.1. Lineage (NCBI taxonomy): Eukaryota > Metazoa > Chordata > Mammalia > Perissodactyla > Equidae > Equus > Equus asinus. The sequence continues at coordinate 4,734,752 of NC_091809.1, read as the reverse complement.
ACTTGTGACCTGCCAAGGTGGAATTGGCAGAGTGCCACGAGATGACACCATCATCGTGCATCAGAACATTCCCTGGGCAACTTCAACTTGTGAGGGAGTCCAGGACTTTTTCTGGGTAAGGTCCACCCATTTTGCCATCTACCCAAGATATAAGAGATAAAACCCAGGATAATCTTACAGGAGTGACACCAGTGTCTAGAGAGAATGTAGGAGCCCTTTCGAAGTTCAAGGAGAAAGATAGAAACTGACAACAATTGCAGAAAAAGGAAAACTATCCTACCTAGACAGGGTGAGGAGTCAGACTGGTCTGAGATGGCTGTGAAACTCTGTGTGCACGGAGGTTGTCAGGACAACTTCGAATTTTGAGGTCGCTTATGACATCACGGTGAACATGTCCCCCAGGGTGGCCGCATGGTTACAGTCTGAGGATTGGCCTAGGCTAGGCTATTAAAGGGACAGATACCCAGAAACAGGTTTGGCAAACAGAAAGCAGGCACAGAAACTAGAAGAGATAAAACAGAGTCTGATGCAAGGGATAAGAAAGGAACCCTAGGCCACAAGTGAGAATAGAGGGACAGGCACGGAGAGGAGAACATTGTCATCTATTCAAGTCTATGGGGAGGTCATGCTGATTCAAGCTTGCAACTTCATTGGAAACAAGTGGCCGGACTTGGCGTTCATCACACCTACAGTGCCCTTGTGCCTTAAGCATAATGCAAAGTCAAGAAAGATGTCTTGAGGACATTGAAGAGAAGAATCGATGCCTCCTTTCCAAGGCCCATAGCATTCTTTGCAGGTCAGTCTCTTTTTCCGAAGCTCTGGTGTCACGTGGGCCCACTGGGCACATGGTAATGTGTCCCAAGAGATGTCTTGGAAGCCTTGAAGGAATGGAGCCCTGTCACGCTTGGGGTATGTCTCTTTGTTTGGAAGTGCTCTACAAGGGTGCTGAAAAGCACCCTCTTCCACAGGGCTTCGTTCCTTCGTGAAGGCTGCCCTCCCAGGCTAGTGTGCTCTGTTTGCCTCCATCGAAATTCTCTCCCCCTACCTCTTGCCGTAGAAGGATTATTGATTATGTGTTTTGACACCATATGTAAGGAAGTTGCACGAAAATTAGAACTTTACAGTTGTGTTTCAAGAAAAATAAACAGGCCAGGGTAGAGGATGTAGGGCAAACAAATGGCACACCCTATAAAAATTAAGTAAGCCCGTATCTGGACGGAATCTAGGGGAACGTTCAAGGATCAGGGGTCAAGTTCGAAACTTCCCAAATCCGGAAAAGAGACAGAAAAATATCTTTCCTGGAGAGTGGAATTCATCCGATTTGTCTAAGTTGTCTTGGAAACATTGTGTCCGTGAAGGGGGTTGCCAGGACCACCTCGAATTTGGAGTTTCTGATCTCAGGATGTCAAACCAACCCACATGACCACGTGTTCTCAGTGCTTAGTTTGACCTTGGCTAGGGTAGCCAAGAGTCCTACAAGTGACCGGTGCAAATTCAAGGACAACAACCAAGAGTCACGAAAGCACTCACACCTCACCCTAGAGAACATACAGCGATTAAAGAAATACAAACTAATCACTCGGAATGAAGGAGAACGGACTGATAAGCATGTCTAAGGGAGATAGCTGAGAAAGACCATGACGAGTATACTATGGAAAAGAAAAAGAGGACCCAGAAAATGGAAGGTGAACAGAAATCACACCTGAATTATCCACAATGAAAGATGATGTCCGTCTTTAGACAGACTCTGCTGGAACGTTTGAAAGTCAGAGAAATTCACAAGCCAAAAAACGGCAGCGAAGGTCAAGCATGGGCTAACTGGGAAGGGTGAGTTATGAGACTGCTCCAAGCAGGCTCTGAAACCTGTATCCAGGAAGCATGCTGGACCTCAGAGACACAATTATGACAAATCCTCTGACATCACAATGGACCCGAAAAACAACCTAGCCTCATCTACACAGTGCTAGAGTTGGGCTCACTAGTATATTTAACTCCCGTTGCACTCAACTGCACGTTGCCACTGAACATGTAAGTGGCCGGCCGGTGGTGCAGTGGTGAGGTCCGCACCTTCTGGGTCTGTGGCCCAGTATGGGCTGGGTGGAATCCTCGGTTTGGGCCTCCTCACCACTGCTTCAGTTGTTCTGGTGCAGGCGTCCGAGGTAGAGTAGAGGCAGATGGGAAGGGACGTTGGACAGGGCCAGACTTCCACAGCAAATACAGGAGCATTGCCAGCAGATGTGAGCACAGCAATGCACTTGTGCCAAAACAAAACCAATTAAAAGTTGCAAAGAATAGAAAAACTGAAGCTAAGGAAAAAAAAACCAAAAAAACAGGAGCTTGCCATTACGAAGAATAGGATCTCTGTGAATAACCTTAGCAAAACAGGTGAATTCTATGTTAATTCAAAAACTAGCAAACCTTTGGGGAAAGAAACTCAAGAAGACACAAGAAAAAAAAAGATATCGAGGGATCTAGGAATGGAAGGATTAACACACTTGAAAGGTTCATACCGCAGTAAGGAATCTCTGGATTCCATGCAATCCCAGTCAAAGTTGCAGCAGTATTTGCCACAGAGAAGAAGAGAGAATCCTGAAGTTTCTAGCCAGCAACACGAGACCCTGACTAGGCAAAGGAATCCTCAGGAAAACGAACAAAGCAGCACGTGTCACAATTTCTGATTTCAACATAGAGGACGAAGCGCTAGGTACCGAAACGGCACAGTCTGGGCCCCAAAACAGGCATGAAGACCCATGCAAAACAATTGAGAGCCCAGAGCCCAACTCAAACTTACATGGACAGCCCATTTTGGACCAGGGAGCCAAGTGGAGACAGCGGAGAAAGGAGAGTCTCTACAATAAACGGTGCTGGGAAGCCTGCACAGCCACATGGAACACAACGAGAGTACACCATGATGTTACACCTGGCACACACACCACCTGAAGTGGATTAAAGCCTTGAATGGCAGACTTGAAACCGTGAACCTTGTAGGAGAAGACCTAGGCAGAGTGCTCTTTGCCATCTGTCTGAGCCGCCTATTTGGAAGAAGCATGTCTGACTGGGCAAGGGCAACAAAGGAAACAAGAAACAAACGGGACCACATCAAATGCACACACTTCTGCCCACTCAAGGAAACCATCAACTGAATACTAAGACACCACAACAATTGGGAGAGGATGTTTGCAAACCACACATCGGACAAGGGGTGAAAAGCCCAAAGATACAATCAACTCGCACGTCTCCACAAGAACAAAAACAAGCCAATGAAAACCTGGTCAAAAGATGGAAGCAGAGATTTCTCCGAAGAAGACAGAAAGAGGGCCAGTAGGTGCATGAAAACTTGTTCACCATCATGAAGTCTCAGGAAAATGCAAATCCAAACTGCAAGGCCATGGCAGCTCACTGTGGTCAGCATGGCTAGAAGGAAGCAGACAGGAAATAACAAGTGTCAGAGAGGAGGTGCAGAGAAGGGAAGCCTCCTGCACTGCTGGTGGGAGTGTAACCCGGTGCAGCCACGATGCCAAAGGTGTGGAACTGCCTCAGAAATTTAAGTATCCATGTCCCGTATGACCCAGCTATTAATCTGCCGCTTGCTTATCCAAAAAAGTCAGAAAGACTACCGCATAAAGACATGTGCATGGCTGTGTTCACCACAGTCTTACTCCTGATATCCAAGACTTGGAAAGCACCCTGGTGTCCAGCAAGGGATGATTGGAGAAGGAAGATGGGCTATAGCCACACAATGGTATACCACTCAGCCGGAACAAATGATGCAATCCAGCCATTTGTGACCACCAGAATGGCTGTGAGGGTTTTAGGGGAAGTTTAACAAGCCCCAGTGAGAAATTCAAATACCATAGAATCTCACTTACAAGGAGAAGAAAAAGCAAGCACTAACCAACAGGTGGCACTGAACATTTGTATGCGGGCTCCCAGAGGCAAAGAGGGGCGGTGACGGAGGGTGAAAGAGAAGATTAGGCACAAGTGTGTGGTGAGGGCCTGTGATTAGTCTTACACTGGTGAAGATGATGTAAGCTACACAGAAGTCTAAAGCAATGAGGATGTGAATCTGGAAGTTATAGTACGTTCTAATGCAGGGTCATGGCTATAAATTCACCTCAAATCAAAAATCCAAAAAGGGGTCCAGAATGATGTCATAAAGCTTTGGGGGCGGAAAGAGTTTACAGAAGGTGAACTTCCAAGGATGGAAAATCACCTCCAAATGCTTACAGATGCTACAGAAAGGCAGACCATTCCAAATAGGTGAAGAGGAATACTACGAAGAGAACATGATCAGTCCTAAACCCATGAACGAACGGAAAATGTTACCGTCCATGATGTTATTACTAATCACCTTCACGAATAATCCAAACAGGCCCACGTCTTCCCAAGTTCAGGCAAAAGGTTGGTCCAAAAGTACAATTCAGGGCCGGCCCTGTGGTGGAGCAGGTAAGTGCCCACATTCCGCTTGGGCGGCCCGGGCCTCACTGTTTCACATTACGAGTGCATATCACATTAGTAGTGTTAGGAAATATAGATTTCATGGTATGGTGCGGGCAGAGATCATAAATAAGCAGCAATTGTGAGGATACGTTATCAATACGCACAAGAAAAGGAACCATAAGAATATTACAATCTATGGAAGTAACTGGTACACTTCCCAAAGGCAGAAGGAAGGAAAACTTGTGACCTGCCAAGGTGGAATTGGCAGAGTGCCACGAGATGACACCATCATCGTGCATCAGAACATTCCCTGGGCAACTTCAACTTGTGAGGGAGTCCAGGACTTTTTCTGGGTAAGGTCCACCCATTTTGCCATCTACCCAAGATATAAGAGATAAAACCCAGGATAATCTTACAGGAGTGACACCAGTGTCTAGAGAGAATGTAGGAGCCCTTTCGAAGTTCAAGGAGAAAGATAGAAACTGACAACAATTGCAGAAAAAGGAAAACTATCCTACCTAGACAGGGTGAGGAGTCAGACTGGTCTGAGATGGCTGTGAAACTCTGTGTGCACGGAGGTTGTCAGGACAACTTCGAATTTTGAGGTCGCTTATGACATCACGGTGAACATGTCCCCCAGGGTGGCCGCATGGTTACAGTCTGAGGATTGGCCTAGGCTAGGCTATTAAAGGGACAGATACCCAGAAACAGGTTTGGCAAACAGAAAGCAGGCACAGAAACTAGAAGAGATAAAACAGAGTCTGATGCAAGGGATAAGAAAGGAACCCTAGGCCACAAGTGAGAATAGAGGGACAGGCACGGAGAGGAGAACATTGTCATCTATTCAAGTCTATGGGGAGGTCATGCTGATTCAAGCTTGCAACTTCATTGGAAACAAGTGGCCGGACTTGGCGTTCATCACACCTACAGTGCCCTCGTGCCTTAAGCATAATGCAAAGTCAAGAAAGATGTCTTGAGGACATTGAAGAGAAGAATCGATGCCTCCTTTCCAAGGCCCATAGCATTCTTTGCAGGTCAGTCTCTTTTTCCGAAGCTCTGGTGTCACGTGGGCCCACTGGGCACATGGTAATGTGTCCCAAGAGATGTCTTGGAAGCCTTGAAGGAATGGAGCCCTGGCACGCTTGGGGTATGTCTCTTTGTTTGGAAGTGCTCTACAAGGGTGCTGAAAAGCACCCTCTTCCACAGGGCTTCGTTCCTTCGTGAAGGCTGCCCTCCCAGGCTAGTGTGCTCTGTTTGCCTCCATCGAAATTCTCTCCCCCTACCTCTTGCCGTAGAAGGATTATTGATTATGTGTTTTGACACCATATGTAAGGAAGTTGCACGAAAATTAGAACTTTACAGTTGTGTTTCAAGAAAAATAAACAGGCCAGGGTAGAGGATGTAGGGCAAACAAATGGCACACCCTATAAAAATTAAGTAAGCCCGTATCTGGACGGAATCTAGGGGAACGTTCAAGGATCAGGGGTCAAGTTCGAAACTTCCCAAATCCGGAAAAGAGACAGAAAAATATCTTTCCTGGAGAGTGGAATTCATCCGATTTGTCTAAGTTGTCTTGGAAACATTGTGTCCGTGAAGGGGGTTGCCAGGACCACCTCGAATTTGGAGTTTCTGATCTCAGGATGTCAAACCAACCCACATGACCACGTGTTCTCAGTGCTTAGTTTGACCTAGGCTAGGATAGCCAAGAGTCCTACAAGTGACCGGTGCAAATTCAAGGACAACAACCAAGAGTCACGAAAGCACTCACACCTCACCCTAGAGAACATACAGCGATTAAAGAAATACAAACTAATCACTCGGAATGAAGGAGAACGGACTGATAAGCATGTCTAAGGGAGATAGCTGAGAAAGACCATGACGAGTATACTATGGAAAAGAAAAAGAGGACCCAGAAAATGGAAGGTGAACAGAAATCACACCTGAATTATCCACAATGAAAGATGATGTCCGTCTTTAGACAGACTCTGCTGGAACGTTTGAAAGTCAGAGAAATTCACAAGCCAAAAAACGGCAGCGAAGGTCAAGCATGGGCTAACTGGGAAGGGTGAGTTATGAGACTGCTCCAAGCAGGCTCTGAAACCTGTATCCAGGAAGCATGCTGGACCTCAGAGACACAATTATGACAAATCCTCTGACATCACAATGGACCCGAAAAACAACCTAGCCTCATCTACACAGTGCTAGAGTTGGGCTCACTAGTATATTTAACTCCCGTTGCACTCAACTGCACGTTGCCACTGAACATGTAAGTGGCCGGCCGGTGGTGCAGTGGTGAGGTCCGCACCTTCTGGGTCTGTGGCCCAGTATGGGCTGGGTGGAATCCTCGGTTTGGGCCTCCTCACCACTGCTTCAGTTGTTCTGGTGCAGGCGTCCGAGGTAGAGTAGAGGCAGATGGGAAGGGACGTTGGACAGGGCCAGACTTCCACAGCAAATACAGGAGCATTGCCAGCAGATGTGAGCACAGCAATGCACTTGTGCCAAAACAAAACCAATTAAAAGTTGCAAAGAATAGAAAAACTGAAGCTAAGGAAAAAAAAACCAAAAAAACAGGAGCTTGCCATTACGAAGAATAGGATCTCTGTGAATAACCTTAGCAAAACAGGTGAATTCTATGTTAATTCAAAAACTAGCAAACCTTTGGGGAAAGAAACTCAAGAAGACACAAGAAAAAAAAAGATATCGAGGGATCTAGGAATGGAAGGATTAACACACTTGAAAGGTTCATACCGCAGTAAGGAATCTCTGGATTCCATGCAATCCCAGTCAAAGTTGCAGCAGTATTTGCCACAGAGAAGAAGAGAGAATCCTGAAGTTTCTAGCCAGCAACACGAGACCCTGACTAGGCAAAGGAATCCTCAGGAAAACGAACAAAGCAGCACGTGTCACAATTTCTGATTTCAACATAGAGGACGAAGCGCTAGGTACCGAAACGGCACAGTCTGGGCCCCAAAACAGGCATGAAGACCCATGCAAAACAATTGAGAGCCCAGAGCCCAACTCAAACTTACATGGACAGCCCATTTTGGACCAGGGAGCCAAGTGGAGACAGCGGAGAAAGGAGAGTCTCTACAATAAACGGTGCTGGGAAGCCTGCACAGCCACATGGAACACAACGAGAGTACACCATGATGTTACACCTGGCACACACACCACCTGAAATGGATTAAAGCCTTGAATGGCAGACTTGAAACCGTGAACCTTGTAGGAGAAGACCTAGGCAGAGTGCTCTTTGCCATCTGTCTGAGCCGCCTATTTGGAAGAAGCATGTCTGACTGGGCAAGGGCAACAAAGGAAACAAGAAACAAACGGGACCACATCAAATGCACACACTTCTTCCCACTCAAGGAAACCATCAAATGAATACTAAGACACCACAACAATTGGGAGAGGATGTTTGCAAACCACACATCGGACAAGGGGTGAAAAGCCCAAAGATACAATCAACTCGCACGTCTCCACAAGAACAAAAACAAGCCAATGAAAACCTGGTCAAAAGATGGAAGCAGAGATTTCTCCGAAGAAGACAGAAAGAGGGCCAGTAGGTGCATGAAAACTTGTTCACCATCATGAAGTCTCAGGAAAATGCAAATCCAAACTGCAAGGCCATGGCAGCTCACTGTGGTCAGCATGGCTAGAAGGAAGCAGACAGGAAATAACAAGTGTCAGAGAGGAGGTGCAGAGAAGGGAAGCCTCCTGCACTGCTGGTGGGAGTGTAACCCGGTGCAGCCACGATGCCAAAGGTGTGGAACTGCCTCAGAAATTTAAGTATCCATGTCCCGTATGACCCAGCTATTAATCTGCCGCTTGCTTATCCAAAAAAGTCAGAAAGACTACCGCATAAAGACATGTGCATGGCTGTGTTCACCACAGTCTTACTCCTGATATCCAAGACTTGGAAAGCACCCTGGTGTCCAGCAAGGGATGATTGGAGAAGGAAGATGGGCTATAGCCACACAATGGTATACCACTCAGCCGGAACAAATGATGCAATCCAGCCATTTGTGACCACCAGAATGGCTGTGAGGGTTTTAGGGGAAGTGTAACAAGCCCCAGTGAGAAATTCAAATACCATAGAATCTCACTTACAAGGAGAAGAAAAAGCAAGCACTAACCAACAGGTGGCACTGAACATTTGTATGCGGGCTCCCAGAGGCAAAGAGGGGCGGTGACGGAGGGTGAAAGAGAAGATTAGGCACAAGTGTGTGGTGAGGGCCTGTGATTAGTCTTACACTGGTGAAGATGATGTAAGCTACACAGAAGTCTAAAGCAATGAGGATGTGAATCTGGAAGTTATAGTACGTTCTAATGCAGGGTCATGGCTATAAATTCACCTCAAATCAAAAATCCAAAAAGGGGTCCAGAATGATGTCATAAAGCTTTGGGGGCGGAAAGAGTTTACAGAAGGTGAACTTCCAAGGATGGAAAATCACCTCCAAATGCTTACAGATGCTACAGAAAGGCAGACCATTCCAAATAGGTGAAGAGGAATACTACGAAGAGAACATGATCAGTCCTAAACCCATGAACGAACGGAAAATGTTACCGTCCATGATGTTATTACTAATCACCTTCACGAATAATCCAAACAGGCCCACGTCTTCCCAAGTTCAGGCAAAAGGTTGGTCCAAAAGTACAATTCAGGGCCGGCCCTGTGGTGGAGCAGGTAAGTGCCCACATTCCGCTTGGGCGGCCCGGGCCTCACTGTTTCACATTACGAGTGCATATCACATTAGTAGTGTTAGGAAATATAGATTTCATGGTATGGTGCGGGCAGAGATCATAAATAAGCAGCAATTGTGAGGATACGTTATCAATACGCACAAGAAAAGGAACCATAAGAATATTACAATCTATGGAAGTATCTGGTACACTTCCCAAAGGCAGAAGGAAGGAAATCTTGTGACCTGCCAAGGTGGAATTGGCAGAGTGCCACGAGATGACACCATCATCGTGCATCAGAACATTCCCTGGGCAACTTCAACTTGTGAGGGAGTCCAGGACTTTTTCTGGGTAAGGTCCACCCATTTTGCCATCTACCCAAGATATAAGAGATAAAACCCAGGATAATCTTACAGGAGTGACACCAGTGTCTAGAGAGAATGTAGGAGCCCTTTCGAAGTTCAAGGAGAAAGATAGAAACTGACAACAATTGCAGAAAAAGGAAAACTATCCTACCTAGACAGGGTGAGGAGTCAGACTGGTCTGAGATGGCTGTGAAACTCTGTGTGCACGGAGGTTGTCAGGACAACTTCGAATTTTGAGGTCGCTTATGACATCACGGTGAACATGTCCCCCAGGGTGGCCGCATGGTTACAGTCTGAGGATTGGCCTAGGCTAGGCTATTAAAGGGACAGATACCCAGAAACAGGTTTGGCAAACAGAAAGCAGGCACAGAAACTAGAAGAGATAAAACAGAGTCTGATGCAAGGGATAAGAAAGGAACCCTAGGCCACAAGTGAGAATAGAGGGACAGGCACGGAGAGGAGAACATTGTCATCTATTCAAGTCTATGGGGAGGTCATGCTGATTCAAGCTTGCAACTTCATTGGAAACAAGTGGCCGGACTTGGCGTTCATCACACCTACAGTGCCCTTGTGCCTTAAGCATAATGCAAAGTCAAGAAAGATGTCTTGAGGACATTGAAGAGAAGAATCGATGCCTCCTTTCCAAGGCCCATAGCATTCTTTGCAGGTCAGTCTCTTTTTCCGAAGCTCTGGTGTCACGTGGGCCCACTGGGCACATGGTAATGTGTCCCAAGAGATGTCTTGGAAGCCTTGAAGGAATGGAGCCCTGTCACGCTTGGGGTATGTCTCTTTGTTTGGAAGTGCTCTACAAGGGTGCTGAAAAGCACCCTCTTCCACAGGGCTTCGTTCCTTCGTGAAGGCTGCCCTCCCAGGCTAGTGTGCTCTGTTTGCCTCCATCGAAATTCTCTCCCCCTACCTCTTGCCATAGAAGGATTATTGATTATGTGTTTTGACACCACATGTAAGGAAGTTGCACGAAAATTAGAACTGTACAGTTGTGTTTCAAGAAAAATAAACAGGCCAGGGTAGAGGATGTAGGGCAAACAAATGGCACACCCTATAAAAATTAAGTAAGCCCGTATCTGGACGGAATCTAGGGGAACGTTCAAGGATCAGGGGTCAAGTTCGAAACTTCCCAAATCCGGAAAAGAGACAGAAAAATATCTTTCCTGGAGAGTGGAATTCATCCGATTTGTCTAAGTTGTCTTGGAAACATTGTGTCCGTGAAGGGGTTTGCCAGGACCACCTCGAATTTGGAGTTTCTGATCTCAGGATGTCAAACCAACCCACATGACCACGTGTTCTCAGTGCTTAGTTTGACCTAGGCTAGGATAGCCAAGAGTCCTACAAGTGACCGGTGCAAATTCAAGGACAACAACCAAGAGTCACGAAAGCACTCACACCTCACCCTAGAGAACATACAGCGATTAAAGAAATACAAACTAATCCCTCGGAATGAAGGAGAACGGACTGATAAGCATGTCTAAGGGAGATAGCTGAGAAAGACCATGACGAGTATACTATGGAAAAGAAAAAGAGGACCCAGAAAATGGAAGGTGAACAGAAATCACACCTGAATTATCCACAATGAAAGATGATGTCCGTCTTTAGACAGACTCTGCTGGAACGTTTGAAAGTCAGAGAAATTCACAAGCCAAAAAACGGCAGCGAAGGTCAAGCATGGGCTAACTGGGAAGGGTGAGTTATGAGACTGCTCCAAGCAGGCTCTGAAACCTGTATCCAGGAAGCATGCTGGACCTCAGAGACACAATTATGACAAATCCTCTGACATCACAATGGACCCGAAAAACAACCTAGCCTCATCTACACAGTGCTAGAGTTGGGCTCACTAGTATATTTAACTCCCGTTGCACTCAACTGCACGTTGCCACTGAACATGTAAGTGGCCGGCCGGTGGTGCAGTGGTGAGGTCCGCACCTTCTGGGTCTGTGGCCCAGTATGGGCTGGGTGGAATCCTCGGTTTGGGCCTCCTCACCACTGCTTCAGTTGTTCTGGTGCAGGCGTCCGAGGTAGAGTAGAGGCAGATGGGAAGGGACGTTGGACAGGGCCAGACTTCCACAGCAAATACAGGAGCATTGCCAGCAGATGTGAGCACAGCAATGCACTTGTGCCAAAACAAAACCAATTAAAAGTTGCAAAGAATAGAAAAACTGAAGCTAAGGAAAAAAAAACCAAAAAAACAGGAGCTTGCCATTACGAAGAATAGGATCTCTGTGAATAACCTTAGCAAAACAGGTGAATTCTATGTTAATTCAAAAACTAGCAAACCTTTGGGGAAAGAAACTCAAGAAGACACAAGAAAAAAAAAGATATCGAGGGATCTAGGAATGGAAGGATTAACACACTTGAAAGGTTCATACCGCAGTAAGGAATCTCTGGATTCCATGCAATCCCAGTCAAAGTTGCAGCAGTATTTGCCACAGAGAAGAAGAGAGAATCCTAAAGTTTCTAGCCAGCAACACGAGACCCTGACTAGGCAAAGGAATCCTCAGGAAAACGAACAAAGCAGCACGTGTCACAATTTCTGATTTCAACATAGAGGACGAAGCGCTAGGTACCGAAACGGCACAGTCTGGGCCCCAAAACAGGCATGAAGACCCATGCAAAACAATTGAGAGCCCAGAGCCCAACTCAAACTTACATGGACAGCCCATTTTGGACCAGGGAGCCAAGTGGAGACAGCGGAGAAAGGAGAGTCTCTACAATAAACGGTGCTGGGAAGCCTGCACAGCCACATGGAACACAACGAGAGTACACCATGATGTTACACCTGGCACACACACCACCTGAAATGGATTAAAGCCTTGAATGGCAGACTTGAAACCGTGAACCTTGTAGGAGAAGACCTAGGCAGAGTGCTCTTTGCCATCTGTCTGAGCCGCCTATTTGGAAGAAGCATGTCTGACTGGGCAAGGGCAACAAAGGAAACAAGAAACAAACGGGACCACATCAAATGCACACACTTCTTCCCACTCAAGGAAACCATCAAATGAATACTAAGACACCACAACAATTGGGAGAGGATGTTTGCAAACCACACATCGGACAAGGGGTGAAAAGCCCAAAGATACAATCAACTCGCACGTCTCCACAAGAACAAAAACAAGCCAATGAAAACCTGGTCAAAAGATGGAAGCAGAGATTTCTCCGAAGAAGACAGAAAGAGGGCCAGTAGGTGCATGAAAACTTGTTCACCATCATGAAGTCTCAGGAAAATGCAAATCCAAACTGCAAGGCCATGGCAGCTCACTGTGGTCAGCATGGCTAGAAGGAAGCAGACAGGAAATAACAAGTGTCAGAGAGGAGGTGCAGAGAAGGGAAGCCTCCTGCACTGCTGGTGGGAGTGTAACCCGGTGCAGCCACGATGCCAAAGGTGTGGAACTGCCTCAGAAATTTAAGTATCCATGTCCCGTATGACCCAGCTATTAATCTGCCGCTTGCTTATCCAAAAAAGTCAGAAAGACTACCGCATAAAGACATGTGCATGGCTGTGTTCACCACAGTCTTACTCCTGATATCCAAGACTTGGAAAGCACCCTGGTGTCCAGCAAGGGATGATTGGAGAAGGAAGATGGGCTATAGCCACACAATGGTATACCACTCAGCCGGAACAAATGATGCAATCCAGCCATTTGTGACCACCAGAATGGCTGTGAGGGTTTTAGGGGAAGTGTAACAAGCCCCAGTGAGAAATTCAAATACCATAGAATCTCACTTACAAGGAGAAGAAAAAGCAAGCACTAACCAACAGGTGGCACTGAACATTTGTATGCGGGCTCCCAGAGGCAAAGAGGGGCGGTGACGGAGGGTGAAAGAGAAGATTAGGCACAAGTGTGTGGTGAGGGCCTGTGATTAGTCTTACACTGGTGAAGATGATGTAAGCTACACAGAAGTCTAAAGCAATGAGGATGTGAATCTGGAAGTTATAGTACGTTCTAATGCAGGGTCATGGCTATAAATTCACCTCAAATCAAAAATCCAAAAAGGGGTCCAGAATGATGTCATAAAGCTTTGGGGGCGGAAAGAGTTTACAGAAGGTGAACTTCCAAGGATGGAAAATCACCTCCAAATGCTTACAGATGCTACAGAAAGGCAGACCATTCCAAATAGGTGAAGAGGAATACTACGAAGAGAACATGATCAGTCCTAAACCCATGAACGAACGGAAAATGTTACCGTCCATGATGTTATTACTAATCACCTTCACGAATAATCCAAACAGGCCCACGTCTTCCCAAGTTCAGGCAAAAGGTTGGTCCAAAAGTACAATTCAGGGCCGGCCCTGTGGTGGAGCAGGTAAGTGCCCACATTCCGCTTGGGCGGCCCGGGCCTCACTGTTTCACATTACGAGTGCATATCACATTAGTAGTGTTAGGAAATATAGATTTCATGGTATGGTGCGGGCAGAGATCATAAATAAGCAGCAATTGTGAGGATACGTTATCAATACGCACAAGAAAAGGAACCATAAGAATATTACAATCTATGGAAGTATCTGGTACACTTCCCAAAGGCAGAAGGAAGGAAATCTTGTGACCTGCCAAGGTGGAATTGGCAGAGTGCCACGAGATGACACCATCATCGTGCATCAGAACATTCCCTGGGCAACTTCAACTTGTGAGGGAGTCCAGGACTTTTTCTGGGTAAGGTCCACCCATTTTGCCATCTACCCAAGATATAAGAGATAAAACCCAGGATAATCTTACAGGAGTGACACCAGTGTCTAGAGAGAATGTAGGAGCCCTTTCGAAGTTCAAGGAGAAAGATAGAAACTGACAACAATTGCAGAAAAAGGAAAACTATCCTACCTAGACAGGGTGAGGAGTCAGACTGGTCTGAGATGGCTGTGAAACTCTGTGTGCACGGAGGTTGTCAGGACAACTTCGAATTTTGAGGTCGCTTATGACATCACGGTGAACATGTCCCCCAGGGTGGCCGCATGGTTACAGTCTGAGGATTGGCCTAGGCTAGGCTATTAAAGGGACAGATACCCAGAAACAGGTTTGGCAAACAGAAAGCAGGCACAGAAACTAGAAGAGATAAAACAGAGTCTGATGCAAGGGATAAGAAAGGAACCCTAGGCCACAAGTGAGAATAGAGGGACAGGCACGGAGAGGAGAACATTGTCATCTATTCAAGTCTATGGGGAGGTCATGCTGATTCAAGCTTGCAACTTCATTGGAAACAAGTGGCCGGACTTGGCGTTCATCACACCTACAGTGCCCTTGTGCCTTAAGCATAATGCAAAGTCAAGAAAGATGTCTTGAGGACATTGAAGAGAAGAATCGATGCCTCCTTTCCAAGGCCCATAGCATTCTTTGCAGGTCAGTCTCTTTTTCCGAAGCTCTGGTGTCACGTGGGCCCACTGGGCACATGGTAATGTGTCCCAAGAGATGTCTTGGAAGCCTTGAAGGAATGGAGCCCTGTCACGCTTGGGGTATGTCTCTTTGTTTGGAAGTGCTCTACAAGGGTGCTGAAAAGCACCCTCTTCCACAGGGCTTCGTTCCTTCGTGAAGGCTGCCCTCCCAGGCTAGTGTGCTCTGTTTGCCTCCATCGAAATTCTCTCCCCCTACCTCTTGCCATAGAAGGATTATTGATTATGTGTTTTGACACCACATGTAAGGAAGTTGCACGAAAATTAGAACTGTACAGTTGTGTTTCAAGAAAAATAAACAGGCCAGGGTAGAGGATGTAGGGCAAACAAATGGCACACCCTATAAAAATTAAGTAAGCCCGTATCTGGACGGAATCTAGGGGAACGTTCAAGGATCAGGGGTCAAGTTCGAAACTTCCCAAATCCGGAAAAGAGACAGAAAAATATCTTTCCTGGAGAGTGGAATTCATCCGATTTGTCTAAGTTGTCTTGGAAACATTGTGTCCGTGAAGGGGGTTGCCAGGACCACCTCGAATTTGGAGTTTCTGATCTCAGGATGTCAAACCAACCCACATGACCACGTGTTCTCAGTGCTTAGTTTGACCTAGGCTAGGATAGCCAAGAGTCCTACAAGTGACCGGTGCAAATTCAAGGACAACAACCAAGAGTCACGAAAGCACTCACACCTCACCCTAGAGAACATACAGCGATTAAAGAAATACAAACTAATCACTCGGAATGAAGGAGAACGGACTGATAAGCATGTCTAAGGGAGATAGCTGAGAAAGACCATGACGAGTATACTATGGAAAAGAAAAAGAGGACCCAGAAAATGGAAGGTGAACAGAAATCACACCTGAATTATCCACAATGAAAGATGATGTCCGTCTTTAGACAGACTCTGCTGGAACGTTTGAAAGTCAGAGAAATTCACAAGCCAAAAAACGGCAGCGAAGGTCAAGCATGGGCTAACTGGGAAGGGTGAGTTATGAGACTGCTCCAAGCAGGCTCTGAAACCTGTATCCAGGAAGCATGCTGGACCTCAGAGACACAATTATGACAAATCCTCTGACATCACAATGGACCCGAAAAACAACCTAGCCTCATCTACACAGTGCTAGAGTTGGGCTCACTAGTATATTTAACTCCCGTTGCACTCAACTGCACGTTGCCACTGAACATGTAAGTGGCCGGCCGGTGGTGCAGTGGTGAGGTCCGCACCTTCTGGGTCTGTGGCCCAGTATGGGCTGGGTGGAATCCTCGGTTTGGGCCTCCTCACCACTGCTTCAGTTGTTCTGGTGCAGGCGTCCGAGGTAGAGTAGAGGCAGATGGGAAGGGACGTTGGACAGGGCCAGACTTCCACAGCAAATACAGGAGCATTGCCAGCAGATGTGAGCACAGCAATGCACTTGTGCCAAAACAAAACCAATTAAAAGTTGCAAAGAATAGAAAAACTGAAGCTAAGGAAAAAAAAACCAAAAAAACAGGAGCTTGCCATTACGAAGAATAGGATCTCTGTGAATAACCTTAGCAAAACAGGTGAATTCTATGTTAATTCAAAAACTAGCAAACCTTTGGGGAAAGAAACTCAAGAAGACACAAGAAAAAAAAAGATATCGAGGGATCTAGGAATGGAAGGATTAACACACTTGAAAGGTTCATACCGCAGTAAGGAATCTCTGGATTCCATGCAATCCCAGTCAAAGTTGCAGCAGTATTTGCCACAGAGAAGAAGAGAGAATCCTGAAGTTTCTAGCCAGCAACACGAGACCCTGACTAGGCAAAGGAATCCTCAGGAAAACGAACAAAGCAGCACGTGTCACAATTTCTGATTTCAACATAGAGGACGAAGCGCTAGGTACCGAAACGGCACAGTCTGGGCCCCAAAACAGGCATGAAGACCCATGCAAAACAATTGAGAGCCCAGAGCCCAACTCAAACTTACATGGACAGCCCATTTTGGACCAGGGAGCCAAGTGGAGACAGCGGAGGAAGGAGAGTCTCTACAATAAACGGTGCTGGGAAGCCTGCACAGCCACATGGAACACAACGAGAGTACACCATGATGTTACACCTGGCACACACACCACCTGAAATGGATTAAAGCCTTGAATGGCAGACTTGAAACCGTGAACCTTGTAGGAGAAGACCTAGGCAGAGTGCTCTTTGCCATCTGTCTGAGCCGCCTATTTGGAAGAAGCATGTCTGACTGGGCAAGGGCAACAAAGGAAACAAGAAACAAACGGGACCACATCAAATGCACACACTTCTTCCCACTCAAGGAAACCATCAAATGAATACTAAGACACCACAACAATTGGGAGAGGATGTTTGCAAACCACACATCGGACAAGGGGTGAAAAGCCCAAAGATACAATCAACTCGCACGTCTCCACAAGAACAAAAACAAGCCAATGAAAACCTGGTCAAAAGATGGAAGCAGAGATTTCTCCGAAGAAGACAGAAAGAGGGCCAGTAGGTGCATGAAAACTTGTTCACCATCATGAAGTCTCAGGAAAATGCAAATCCAAACTGCAAGGCCATGGCAGCTCACTGTGGTCAGCATGGCTAGAAGGAAGCAGACAGGAAATAACAAGTGTCAGAGAGGAGGTGCAGAGAAGGGAAGCCTCCTGCACTGCTGGTGGGAGTGTAACCCGGTGCAGCCACGATGCCAAAGGTGTGGAACTGCCTCAGAAATTTAAGTATCCATGTCCCGTATGACCCAGCTATTAATCTGCCGCTTGCTTATCCAAAAAAGTCAGAAAGACTACCGCATAAAGACATGTGCATGGCTGTGTTCACCACAGTCTTACTCCTGATATCCAAGACTTGGAAAGCACCCTGGTGTCCAGCAAGGGATGATTGGAGAAGGAAGATGGGCTATAGCCACACAATGGTATACCACTCAGCCGGAACAAATGATGCAATCCAGCCATTTGTGACCACCAGAATGGCTGTGAGGGTTTTAGGGGAAGTGTAACAAGCCCCAGTGAGAAATTCAAATACCATAGAATCTCACTTACAAGGAGAAGAAAAAGCAAGCACTAACCAACAGGTGGCACTGAACATTTGTATGCGGGCTCCCAGAGGCAAAGAGGGGCGGTGACGGAGGGTGAAAGAGAAGATTAGGCACAAGTGTGTGGTGAGGGCCTGTGATTAGTCTTACACTGGTGAAGATGATGTAAGCTACACAGAAGTCTAAAGCAATGAGGATGTGAATCTGGAAGTTATAGTACGTTCTAATGCAGGGTCATGGCTATAAATTCACCTCAAATCAAAAATCCAAAAAGGGGTCCAGAATGATGTCATAAAGCTTTGGGGGCGGAAAGAGTTTACAGAAGGTGAACTTCCAAGGATGGAAAATCACCTCCAAATGCTTACAGATGCTACAGAAAGGCAGACCATTCCAAATAGGTGAAGAGGAATACTACGAAGAGAACATGATCAGTCCTAAACCCATGAACGAACGGAAAATGTTACCGTCCATGATGTTATTACTAATCACCTTCACGAATAATCCAAACAGGCCCACGTCTTCCCAAGTTCAGGCAAAAGGTTGGTCCAAAAGTACAATTCAGGGCCGGCCCTGTGGTGGAGCAGGTAAGTGCCCACATTCCGCTTGGGCGGCCCGGGCCTCACTGTTTCACATTACGAGTGCATATCACATTAGTAGTGTTAGGAAATATAGATTTCATGGTATGGTGCGGGCAGAGATCATAAATAAGCAGCAATTGTGAGGATACGTTATCAATACGCACAAGAAAAGGAACCATAAGAATATTACAATCTATGGAAGTATCTGGTACACTTCCCAAAGGCAGAAGGAAGGAAATCTTGTGACCTGCCAAGGTGGAATTGGCAGAGTGCCACGAGATGACACCATCATCGTGCATCAGAACATTCCCTGGGCAACTTCAACTTGTGAGGGAGTCCAGGACTTTTTCTGGGTAAGGTCCACCCATTTTGCCATCTACCCAAGATATAAGAGATAAAACCCAGGATAATCTTACAGGAGTGACACCAGTGTCTAGAGAGAATGTAGGAGCCCTTTCGAAGTTCAAGGAGAAAGATAGAAACTGACAACAATTGCAGAAAAAGGAAAACTATCCTACCTAGACAGGGTGAGGAGTCAGACTGGTCTGAGATGGCTGTGAAACTCTGTGTGCACGGAGGTTGTCAGGACAACTTCGAATTTTGAGGTCGCTTATGACATCACGGTGAACATGTCCCCCAGGGTGGCCGCATGGTTACAGTCTGAGGATTGGCCTAGGCTAGGCTATTAAAGGGACAGATACCCAGAAACAGGTTTGGCAAACAGAAAGCAGGCACAGAAACTAGAAGAGATAAAACAGAGTCTGATGCAAGGGATAAGAAAGGAACCCTAGGCCACAAGTGAGAATAGAGGGACAGGCACGGAGAGGAGAACATTGTCATCTATTCAAGTCTATGGGGAGGTCATGCTGATTCAAGCTTGCAACTTCATTGGAAACAAGTGGCCGGACTTGGCGTTCATCACACCTACAGTGCCCTTGTGCCTTAAGCATAATGCAAAGTCAAGAAAGATGTCTTGAGGACATTGAAGAGAAGAATCGATGCCTCCTTTCCAAGGCCCATAGCATTCTTTGCAGGTCAGTCTCTTTTTCCGAAGCTCTGGTGTCACGTGGGCCCACTGGGCACATGGTAATGTGTCCCAAGAGATGTCTTGGAAGCCTTGAAGGAATGGAGCCCTGTCACGCTTGGGGTATGTCTCTTTGTTTGGAAGTGCTCTACAAGGGTGCTGAAAAGCACCCTCTTCCACAGGGCTTCGTTCCTTCGTGAAGGCTGCCCTCCCAGGCTAGTGTGCTCTGTTTGCCTCCATCGAAATTCTCTCCCCCTACCTCTTGCCGTAGAAGGATTATTGATTATGTGTTTTGACACCACATGTAAGGAAGTTGCACGAAAATTAGAACTGTACAGTTGTGTTTCAAGAAAAATAAACAGGCCAGGGTAGAGGATGTAGGGCAAACAAATGGCACACCCTATAAAAATTAAGTAAGCCCGTATCTGGACGGAATCTAGGGGAACGTTCAAGGATCAGGGGTCAAGTTCGAAACTTCCCAAATCCGGAAAAGAGACAGAAAAATATCTTTCCTGGAGAGTGGAATTCATCCGATTTGTCTAAGTTGTCTTGGAAACATTGTGTCCGTGAAGGGGTTTGCCAGGACCACCTCGAATTTGGAGTTTCTGATCTCAGGATGTCAAACCAACCCACATGACCACGTGTTCTCAGTGCTTAGTTTGACCTAGGCTAGGATAGCCAAGAGTCCTACAAGTGACCGGTGCAAATTCAAGGACAACAACCAAGAGTCATGAAAGCACTCACACCTCACCCTAGAGAACATACAGCGATTAAAGAAATACAAACTAATCACTTGGAATGAAGGAGAACGGACTGATAAGCATGTCTAAGGGAGATAGCTGAGAAAGACCATGACGAGTATACTATGGAAAAGAAAAAGAGGACCCAGAAAATGGAAGGTGAACAGAAATCACACCTGAATTATCCACAATGAAAGATGATGTCCGTCTTTAGACAGACTCTGCTGGAACGTTTGAAAGTCAGAGAAATTCACAAGCCAAAAAACGGCAGCGAAGGTCAAGCATGGGCTAACTGGGAAGGGTGAGTTATGAGACTGCTCCAAGCAGGCTCTGAAACCTGTATCCAGGAAGCATGCTGGACCTCAGAGACACAATTATGACAAATCCTCTGACATCACAATGGACCCGAAAAACAACCTAGCCTCATCTACACAGTGCTAGAGTTGGGCTCACTAGTATATTTAACTCCCGTTGCACTCAACTGCACGTTGCCACTGAACATGTAAGTGGCCGGCCGGTGGTGCAGTGGTGAGGTCCGCACCTTCTGGGTCTGTGGCCCAGTATGGGCTGGGTGGAATCCTCGGTTTGGGCCTCCTCACCACTGCTTCAGTTGTTCTGGTGCAGGCGTCCGAGGTAGAGTAGAGGCAGATGGGAAGGGACGTTGGACAGGGCCAGACTTCCACAGCAAATACAGGAGCATTGCCAGCAGATGTGAGCACAGCAATGCACTTGTGCCAAAACA
This sequence comes from Equus asinus, assembly GCF_041296235.1. Taxonomy (NCBI): domain Eukaryota; kingdom Metazoa; phylum Chordata; class Mammalia; order Perissodactyla; family Equidae; genus Equus; species Equus asinus. The sequence continues at coordinate 4,713,772 of NC_091809.1, read as the reverse complement.
AAACCAATTAAAAGTTGCAAAGAATAGAAAAACTGAAGCTAAGGAAAAAAAAACCAAAAAAACAGGAGCTTGCCATTACGAAGAATAGGATCTCTGTGAATAACCTTAGCAAAACAGGTGAATTCTATGTTAATTCAAAAACTAGCAAACCTTTGGGGAAAGAAACTCAAGAAGACACAAGAAAAAAAAAGATATCGAGGGATCTAGGAATGGAAGGATTAACACACTTGAAAGGTTCATACCGCAGTAAGGAATCTCTGGATTCCATGCAATCCCAGTCAAAGTTGCAGCAGTATTTGCCACAGAGAAGAAGAGAGAATCCTGAAGTTTCTAGCCAGCAACACGAGACCCTGACTAGGCAAAGGAATCCTCAGGAAAACGAACAAAGCAGCACGTGTCACAATTTCTGATTTCAACATAGAGGACGAAGCGCTAGGTACCGAAGCGGCACAGTCTGGGCCCCAAAACAGGCATGAAGACCCATGCAAAACAATTGAGAGCCCAGAGCCCAACTCAAACTTACATGGACAGCCCATTTTGGACCAGGGAGCCAAGTGGAGACAGCGGAGAAAGGAGAGTCTCTACAATAAACGGTGCTGGGAAGCCTGCACAGCCACATGGAACACAACGAGAGTACACCATGATGTTACACCTGGCACACACACCACCTGAAGTGGATTAAAGCCTTGAATGGCAGACTTGAAACCGTGAACCTTGTAGGAGAAGACCTAGGCAGAGTGCTCTTTGCCATCTGTCTGAGCCGCCTATTTGGAAGAAGCATGTCTGACTGGGCAAGGGCAACAAAGGAAACAAGAAACAAACGGGACCACATCAAATGCACACACTTCTGCCCACTCAAGGAAACCATCAACTGAATACTAAGACACCACAACAATTGGGAGAGGATGTTTGCAAACCACACATCGGACAAGGGGTGAAAAGCCCAAAGATACAATCAACTCGCACGTCTCCACAAGAAAAAAAACAAGCCAATGAAAACCTGGTCAAAAGATGGAAGCAGAGATTTCTCCGAAGAAGACAGAAAGAGGGCCAGTAGGTGCATGAAAACTTGTTCACCATCATTAAGTCTCAGGAAAATGCAAATCCAAACTGCAAGGCCATGGCAGCTCACTGTGGTCAGCATGGCTAGAAGGAAGCAGACAGGAAATAACAAGTGTCAGAGAGGAGGTGCAGAGAAGGGAAGCCTCCTGCACTGCTGGTGGGAGTGTAACCCGGTGCAGCCACGATGCCAAAGGTGTGGAACTGCCTCAGAAATTTAAGTATCCATGTCCCGTATGACCCAGCTATTAATCTGCCGCTTGCTTATCCAAAAAAGTCAGAAAGACTACCGCATAAAGACATGTGCATGGCTGTGTTCACCACAGTCTTACTCCTGATATCCAAGACTTGGAAAGCACCCTGGTGTCCAGCAAGGGATGATTGGAGAAGGAAGATGGGCTATAGCCACACAATGGTATACCACTCAGCCGGAACAAATGATGCAATCCAGCCATTTGTGACCACCAGAATGGCTGTGAGGGTTTTAGGGGAAGTTTAACAAGCCCCAGTGAGAAATTCAAATACCATAGAATCTCACTTACAAGGAGAAGAAAAAGCAAGCACTAACCAACAGGTGGCACTGAACATTTGTATGCGGGCTCCCAGAGGCAAAGAGGGGCGGTGACGGAGGGTGAAAGAGAAGATTAGGCACAAGTGTGTGGTGAGGGCCTGTGATTAGTCTTACACTGGTGAAGATGATGTAAGCTACACAGAAGTCTAAAGCAATGAGGATGTGAATCTGGAAGTTATAGTACGTTCTAATGCAGGGTCATGGCTATAAATTCACCTCAAATCAAAAATCCAAAAAGGGGTCCAGAATGATGTCATAAAGCTTTGGGGGCGGAAAGAGTTTACAGAAGGTGAACTTCCAAGGATGGAAAATCACCTCCAAATGCTTACAGATGCTACAGAAAGGCAGACCATTCCAAATAGGTGAAGAGGAATACTACGAAGAGAACATGATCAGTCCTAAACCCATGAACGAACGGAAAATGTTACCGTCCATGATGTTATTACTAATCACCTTCACGAATAATCCAAACAGGCCCACGTCTTCCCAAGTTCAGGCAAAAGGTTGGTCCAAAAGTACAATTCAGGGCCGGCCCTGTGGTGGAGCAGGTAAGTGCCCACATTCCGCTTGGGCGGCCCGGGCCTCACTGTTTCACATTACGAGTGCATATCACATTAGTAGTGTTAGGAAATATAGATTTCATGGTATGGTGCGGGCAGAGATCATAAATAAGCAGCAATTGTGAGGATACGTTATCAATACGCACAAGAAAAGGAACCATAAGAATATTACAATCTATGGAAGTAACTGGTACACTTCCCAAAGGCAGAAGGAAGGAAAACTTGTGACCTGCCAAGGTGGAATTGGCAGAGTGCCACGAGATGACACCATCATCGTGCATCAGAACATTCCCTGGGCAACTTCAACTTGTGAGGGAGTCCAGGACTTTTTCTGGGTAAGGTCCACCCATTTTGCCATCTACCCAAGATATAAGAGATAAAACCCAGGATAATCTTACAGGAGTGACACCAGTGTCTAGAGAGAATGTAGGAGCCCTTTCGAAGTTCAAGGAGAAAGATAGAAACTGACAACAATTGCAGAAAAAGGAAAACTATCCTACCTAGACAGGGTGAGGAGTCAGACTGGTCTGAGATGGCTGTGAAACTCTGTGTGCACGGAGGTTGTCAGGACAACTTCGAATTTTGAGGTCGCTTATGACATCACGGTGAACATGTCCCCCAGGGTGGCCGCATGGTTACAGTCTGAGGATTGGCCTAGGCTAGGCTATTAAAGGGACAGATACCCAGAAACAGGTTTGGCAAACAGAAAGCAGGCACAGAAACTAGAAGAGATAAAACAGAGTCTGATGCAAGGGATAAGAAAGGAACCCTAGGCCACAAGTGAGAATAGAGGGACAGGCACGGAGAGGAGAACATTGTCATCTATTCAAGTCTATGGGGAGGTCATGCTGATTCAAGCTTGCAACTTCATTGGAAACAAGTGGCCGGACTTGGCGTTCATCACACCTACAGTGCCCTCGTGCCTTAAGCATAATGCAAAGTCAAGAAAGATGTCTTGAGGACATTGAAGAGAAGAATCGATGCCTCCTTTCCAAGGCCCATAGCATTCTTTGCAGGTCAGTCTCTTTTTCCGAAGCTCTGGTGTCACGTGGGCCCACTGGGCACATGGTAATGTGTCCCAAGAGATGTCTTGGAAGCCTTGAAGGAATGGAGCCCTGGCACGCTTGGGGTATGTCTCTTTGTTTGGAAGTGCTCTACAAGGGTGCTGAAAAGCACCCTCTTCCACAGGGCTTCGTTCCTTCGTGAAGGCTGCCCTCCCAGGCTAGTGTGCTCTGTTTGCCTCCATCGAAATTCTCTCCCCCTACCTCTTGCCGTAGAAGGATTATTGATTATGTGTTTTGACACCATATGTAAGGAAGTTGCACGAAAATTAGAACTTTACAGTTGTGTTTCAAGAAAAATAAACAGGCCAGGGTAGAGGATGTAGGGCAAACAAATGGCACACCCTATAAAAATTAAGTAAGCCCGTATCTGGACGGAATCTAGGGGAACGTTCAAGGATCAGGGGTCAAGTTCGAAACTTCCCAAATCCGGAAAAGAGACAGAAAAATATCTTTCCTGGAGAGTGGAATTCATCCGATTTGTCTAAGTTGTCTTGGAAACATTGTGTCCGTGAAGGGGGTTGCCAGGACCACCTCGAATTTGGAGTTTCTGATCTCAGGATGTCAAACCAACCCACATGACCACGTGTTCTCAGTGCTTAGTTTGACCTAGGCTAGGATAGCCAAGAGTCCTACAAGTGACCGGTGCAAATTCAAGGACAACAACCAAGAGTCACGAAAGCACTCACACCTCACCCTAGAGAACATACAGCGATTAAAGAAATACAAACTAATCACTCGGAATGAAGGAGAACGGACTGATAAGCATGTCTAAGGGAGATAGCTGAGAAAGACCATGACGAGTATACTATGGAAAAGAAAAAGAGGACCCAGAAAATGGAAGGTGAACAGAAATCACACCTGAATTATCCACAATGAAAGATGATGTCCGTCTTTAGACAGACTCTGCTGGAACGTTTGAAAGTCAGAGAAATTCACAAGCCAAAAAACGGCAGCGAAGGTCAAGCATGGGCTAACTGGGAAGGGTGAGTTATGAGACTGCTCCAAGCAGGCTCTGAAACCTGTATCCAGGAAGCATGCTGGACCTCAGAGACACAATTATGACAAATCCTCTGACATCACAATGGACCCGAAAAACAACCTAGCCTCATCTACACAGTGCTAGAGTTGGGCTCACTAGTATATTTAACTCCCGTTGCACTCAACTGCACGTTGCCACTGAACATGTAAGTGGCCGGCCGGTGGTGCAGTGGTGAGGTCCGCACCTTCTGGGTCTGTGGCCCAGTATGGGCTGGGTGGAATCCTCGGTTTGGGCCTCCTCACCACTGCTTCAGTTGTTCTGGTGCAGGCGTCCGAGGTAGAGTAGAGGCAGATGGGAAGGGACGTTGGACAGGGCCAGACTTCCACAGCAAATACAGGAGCATTGCCAGCAGATGTGAGCACAGCAATGCACTTGTGCCAAAACAAAACCAATTAAAAGTTGCAAAGAATAGAAAAACTGAAGCTAAGGAAAAAGAAAACAAAAAAACAGGAGCTTGCCATTACGAAGAATAGGATCTCTGTGAATAACCTTAGCAAAACAGGTGAATTCTATGTTAATTCAAAAACTAGCAAACCTTTGGGGAAAGAAACTCAAGAAGACACAAGAAAAAAAAAGATATCGAGGGATCTAGGAATGGAAGGATTAACACACTTGAAAGGTTCATACCGCAGTAAGGAATCTCTGGATTCCATGCAATCCCAGTCAAAGTTGCAGCAGTATTTGCCACAGAGAAGAAGAGAGAATCCTAAAGTTTCTAGCCAGCAACACGAGACCCTGACTAGGCAAAGGAATCCTCAGGAAAACGAACAAAGCAGCACGTGTCACAATTTCTGATTTCAACATAGAGGACGAAGCGCTAGGTACCGAAACGGCACAGTCTGGGCCCCAAAACAGGCATGAAGACCCATGCAAAACAATTGAGAGCCCAGAGCCCAACTCAAACTTACATGGACAGCCCATTTTGGACCAGGGAGCCAAGTGGAGACAGCGGAGAAAGGAGAGTCTCTACAATAAACGGTGCTGGGAAGCCTGCACAGCCACATGGAACACAACGAGAGTACACCATGATGTTACACCTGGCACACACACCACCTGAAATGGATTAAAGCCTTGAATGGCAGACTTGAAACCGTGAACCTTGTAGGAGAAGACCTAGGCAGAGTGCTCTTTGCCATCTGTCTGAGCCGCCTATTTGGAAGAAGCATGTCTGACTGGGCAAGGGCAACAAAGGAAACAAGAAACAAACGGGACCACATCAAATGCACACACTTCTGCCCACTCAAGGAAACCATCAACTGAATACTAAGACACCACAACAATTGGGAGAGGATGTTTGCAAACCACACATCGGACAAGGGGTGAAAAGCCCAAAGATACAATCAACTCGCACGTCTCCACAAGAAAAAAAACAAGCCAATGAAAACCTGGTCAAAAGATGGAAGCAGAGATTTCTCCGAAGAAGACAGAAAGAGGGCCAGTAGGTGCATGAAAACTTGTTCACCATCATGAAGTCTCAGGAAAATGCAAATCCAAACTGCAAGGCCATGGCAGCTCACTGTGGTCAGCATGGCTAGAAGGAAGCAGACAGGAAATAACAAGTGTCAGAGAGGAGGTGCAGAGAAGGGAAGCCTCCTGCACTGCTGGTGGGAGTGTAACCCGGTGCAGCCACGATGCCAAAGGTGTGGAACTGCCTCAGAAATTTAAGTATCCATGTCCCGTATGACCCAGCTATTAATCTGCCGCTTGCTTATCCAAAACAGTCAGAAAGACTACCGCATAAAGACATGTGCATGGCTGTGTTCACCACAGTCTTACTCCTGATATCCAAGACTTGGAAAGCACCCTGGTGTCCAGCAAGGGATGATTGGAGAAGGAAGATGGGCTATAGCCACACAATGGTATACCACTCAGCCGGAACAAATGATGCAATCCAGCCATTTGTGACCACCAGAATGGCTGTGAGGGTTTTAGGGGAAGTGTAACAAGCCCCAGTGAGAAATTCAAATACCATAGAATCTCACTTACAAGGAGAAGAAAAAGCAAGCACTAACCAACAGGTGGCACTGAACATTTGTATGCGGGCTCCCAGAGGCAAAGAGGGGCGGTGACGGAGGGTGAAAGAGAAGATTAGGCACAAGTGTGTGGTGAGGGCCTGTGATTAGTCTTACACTGGTGAAGATGATGTAAGCTACACAGAAGTCTAAAGCAATGAGGACGTGAATCTGGAAGTTATAGTACGTTCTAATGCAGGGTCATGGCTATAAATTCACCTCAAATCAAAAATCCAAAAAGGGGTCCAGAATGATGTCATAAAGCTTTGGGGGCGGAAAGAGTTTACAGAAGGTGAACTTCCAAGGATGGAAAATCACCTCCAAATGCTTACAGATGCTACAGAAAGGCAGACCATTCCAAATAGGTGAAGAGGAATACTACGAAGAGAACATGATCAGTCCTAAACCCATGAACGAACGGAAAATGTTACCGTCCATGATGTTATTACTAATCACCTTCACGAATAATCCAAACAGGCCCACGTCTTCCCAAGTTCAGGCAAAAGGTTGGTCCAAAAGTACAATTCAGGGCCGGCCCTGTGGTGGAGCAGGTAAGTGCCCACATTCCGCTTGGGCGGCCCGGGCCTCACTGTTTCACATTACGAGTGCATATCACATTAGTAGTGTTAGGAAATATAGATTTCATGGTATGGTGCGGGCAGAGATCATAAATAAGCAGCAATTGTGAGGATACGTTATCAATACGCACAAGAAAAGGAACCATAAGAATATTACAATCTATGGAAGTATCTGGTACACTTCCCAAAGGCAGAAGGAAGGAAAACTTGTGACCTGCCAAGGTGGAATTGGCAGAGTGCCACGAGATGACACCATCATCGTGCATCAGAACATTCCCTGGGCAACTTCAACTTGTGAGGGAGTCCAGGACTTTTTCTGGGTAAGGTCCACCCATTTTGCCATCTACCCAAGATATAAGAGATAAAACCCAGGATAATCTTACAGGAGTGACACCAGTGTCTAGAGAGAATGTAGGAGCCCTTTCGAAGTTCAAGGAGAAAGATAGAAACTGACAACAATTGCAGAAAAAGGAAAACTATCCTACCTAGACAGGGTGAGGAGTCAGACTGGTCTGAGATGGCTGTGAAACTCTGTGTGCACGGAGGTTGTCAGGACAACTTCGAATTTTGAGGTCGCTTATGACATCACGGTGAACATGTCCCCCAGGGTGGCCGCATGGTTACAGTCTGAGGATTGGCCTAGGCTAGGCTATTAAAGGGACAGATACCCAGAAACAGGTTTGGCAAACAGAAAGCAGGCACAGAAACTAGAAGAGATAAAACAGAGTCTGATGCAAGGGATAAGAAAGGAACCCTAGGCCACAAGTGAGAATAGAGGGACAGGCACGGAGAGGAGAACATTGTCATCTATTCAAGTCTATGGGGAGGTCATGCTGATTCAAGCTTGCAACTTCATTGGAAACAAGTGGCCGGACTTGGCGTTCATCACACCTACAGTGCCCTCGTGCCTTAAGCATAATGCAAAGTCAAGAAAGATGTCTTGAGGACATTGAAGAGAAGAATCGATGCCTCCTTTCAAAGGCCCATAGCATTCTTTGCAGGTCAGTCTCTTTTTCCGAAGCTCTGGTGTCACGTGGGCCCACTGGGCACATGGTAATGTGTCCCAAGAGATGTCTTGGAAGCCTTGAAGGAATGGAGCCCTGTCACGCTTGGGGTATGTCTCTTTGTTTGGAAGTGCTCTACAAGGGTGCTGAAAAGCACCCTCTTCCACAGGGCTTCGTTCCTTCGTGAAGGCTGCCCTCCCAGGCTAGTGTGCTCTGTTTGCCTCCATCGAAATTCTCTCCCCCTACCTCTTGCCGTAGAAGGATTATTGATTATGTGTTTTGACACCATATGTAAGGAAGTTGCACGAAAATTAGAACTTTACAGTTGTGTTTCAAGAAAAATAAACAGGCCAGGGTAGAGGATGTAGGGCAAACAAATGGCACACCCTATAAAAATTAAGTAAGCCCGTATCTGGACGGAATCTAGGGGAACGTTCAAGGATCAGGGGTCAAGTTCGAAACTTCCCAAATCCGGAAAAGAGACAGAAAAATATCTTTCCTGGAGAGTGGAATTCATCCGATTTGTCTAAGTTGTCTTGGAAACATTGTGTCCGTGAAGGGGGTTGCCAGGACCACCTCGAATTTGGAGTTTCTGATCTCAGGATGTCAAACCAACCCACATGACCACGTGTTCTCAGTGCTTAGTTTGACCTAGGCTAGGATAGCCAAGAGTCCTACAAGTGACCGGTGCAAATTCAAGGACAACAACCAAGAGTCACGAAAGCACTCACACCTCACCCTAGAGAACATACAGCGATTAAAGAAATACAAACTAATCACTCGGAATGAAGGAGAACGGACTGATAAGCATGTCTAAGGGAGATAGCTGAGAAAGACCATGACGAGTATACTATGGAAAAGAAAAAGAGGACCCAGAAAATGGAAGGTGAACAGAAATCACACCTGAATTATCCACAATGAAAGATGATGTCCGTCTTTAGACAGACTCTGCTGGAACGTTTGAAAGTCAGAGAAATTCACAAGCCAAAAAACGGCAGCGAAGGTCAAGCATGGGCTAACTGGGAAGGGTGAGTTATGAGACTGCTCCAAGCAGGCTCTGAAACCTGTATCCAGGAAGCATGCTGGACCTCAGAGACACAATTATGACAAATCCTCTGACATCACAATGGACCCGAAAAACAACCTAGCCTCATCTACACAGTGCTAGAGTTGGGCTCACTAGTATATTTAACTCCCGTTGCACTCAACTGCACGTTGCCACTGAACATGTAAGTGGCCGGCCGGTGGTGCAGTGGTGAGGTCCGCACCTTCTGGGTCTGTGGCCCAGTATGGGCTGGGTGGAATCCTCGGTTTGGGCCTCCTCACCACTGCTTCAGTTGTTCTGGTGCAGGCGTCCGAGGTAGAGTAGAGGCAGATGGGAAGGGACGTTGGACAGGGCCAGACTTCCACAGCAAATACAGGAGCATTGCCAGCAGATGTGAGCACAGCAATGCACTTGTGCCAAAACAAAACCAATTAAAAGTTGCAAAGAATAGAAAAACTGAAGCTAAGGAAAAAGAAAACAAAAAAACAGGAGCTTGCCATTACGAAGAATAGGATCTCTGTGAATAACCTTAGCAAAACAGGTGAATTCTATGTTAATTCAAAAACTAGCAAACCTTTGGGGAAAGAAACTCAAGAAGACACAAGAAAAAAAAAGATATCGAGGGATCTAGGAATGGAAGGATTAACACACTTGAAAGGTTCATACCGCAGTAAGGAATCTCTGGATTCCATGCAATCCCAGTCAAAGTTGCAGCAGTATTTGCCACAGAGAAGAAGAGAGAATCCTAAAGTTTCTAGCCAGCAACACGAGACCCTGACTAGGCAAAGGAATCCTCAGGAAAACGAACAAAGCAGCACGTGTCACAATTTCTGATTTCAACATAGAGGACGAAGCGCTAGGTACCGAAACGGCACAGTCTGGGCCCCAAAACAGGCATGAAGACCCATGCAAAACAATTGAGAGCCCAGAGCCCAACTCAAACTTACATGGACAGCCCATTTTGGACCAGGGAGCCAAGTGGAGACAGCGGAGAAAGGAGAGTCTCTACAATAAACGGTGCTGGGAAGCCTGCACAGCCACATGGAACACAACGAGAGTACACCATGATGTTACACCTGGCACACACACCACCTGAAATGGATTAAAGCCTTGAATGGCAGACTTGAAACCGTGAACCTTGTAGGAGAAGACCTAGGCAGAGTGCTCTTTGCCATCTGTCTGAGCCGCCTATTTGGAAGAAGCATGTCTGACTGGGCAAGGGCAACAAAGGAAACAAGAAACAAACGGGACCACATCAAATGCACACACTTCTGCCCACTCAAGGAAACCATCAACTGAATACTAAGACACCACAACAATTGGGAGAGGATGTTTGCAAACCACACATCGGACAAGGGGTGAAAAGCCCAAAGATACAATCAACTCGCACGTCTCCACAAGAAAAAAAACAAGCCAATGAAAACCTGGTCAAAAGATGGAAGCAGAGATTTCTCCGAAGAAGACAGAAAGAGGGCCAGTAGGTGCATGAAAACTTGTTCACCATCATGAAGTCTCAGGAAAATGCAAATCCAAACTGCAAGGCCATGGCAGCTCACTGTGGTCAGCATGGCTAGAAGGAAGCAGACAGGAAATAACAAGTGTCAGAGAGGAGGTGCAGAGAAGGGAAGCCTCCTGCACTGCTGGTGGGAGTGTAACCCGGTGCAGCCACGATGCCAAAGGTGTGGAACTGCCTCAGAAATTTAAGTATCCATGTCCCGTATGACCCAGCTATTAATCTGCCGCTTGCTTATCCAAAAAAGTCAGAAAGACTACCGCATAAAGACATGTGCATGGCTGTGTTCACCACAGTCTTACTCCTGATATCCAAGACTTGGAAAGCACCCTGGTGTCCAGCAAGGGATGATTGGAGAAGGAAGATGGGCTATAGCCACACAATGGTATACCACTCAGCCGGAACAAATGATGCAATCCAGCCATTTGTGACCACCAGAATGGCTGTGAGGGTTTTAGGGGAAGTGTAACAAGCCCCAGTGAGAAATTCAAATACCATAGAATCTCACTTACAAGGAGAAGAAAAAGCAAGCACTAACCAACAGGTGGCACTGAACATTTGTATGCGGGCTCCCAGAGGCAAAGAGGGGCGGTGACGGAGGGTGAAAGAGAAGATTAGGCACAAGTGTGTGGTGAGGGCCTGTGATTAGTCTTACACTGGTGAAGATGATGTAAGCTACACAGAAGTCTAAAGCAATGAGGACGTGAATCTGGAAGTTATAGTACGTTCTAATGCAGGGTCATGGCTATAAATTCACCTCAAATCAAAAATCCAAAAAGGGGTCCAGAATGATGTCATAAAGCTTTGGGGGCGGAAAGAGTTTACAGAAGGTGAACTTCCAAGGATGGAAAATCACCTCCAAATGCTTACAGATGCTACAGAAAGGCAGACCATTCCAAATAGGTGAAGAGGAATACTACGAAGAGAACATGATCAGTCCTAAACCCATGAACGAACGGAAAATGTTACCGTCCATGATGTTATTACTAATCACCTTCACGAATAATCCAAACAGGCCCACGTCTTCCCAAGTTCAGGCAAAAGGTTGGTCCAAAAGTACAATTCAGGGCCGGCCCTGTGGTGGAGCAGGTAAGTGCCCACATTCCGCTTGGGCGGCCCGGGCCTCACTGTTTCACATTACGAGTGCATATCACATTAGTAGTGTTAGGAAATATAGATTTCATGGTATGGTGCGGGCAGAGATCATAAATAAGCAGCAATTGTGAGGATACGTTATCAATACGCACAAGAAAAGGAACCATAAGAATATTACAATCTATGGAAGTATCTGGTACACTTCCCAAAGGCAGAAGGAAGGAAAACTTGTGACCTGCCAAGGTGGAATTGGCAGAGTGCCACGAGATGACACCATCATCGTGCATCAGAACATTCCCTGGGCAACTTCAACTTGTGAGGGAGTCCAGGACTTTTTCTGGGTAAGGTCCACCCATTTTGCCATCTACCCAAGATATAAGAGATAAAACCCAGGATAATCTTACAGGAGTGACACCAGTGTCTAGAGAGAATGTAGGAGCCCTTTCGAAGTTCAAGGAGAAAGATAGAAACTGACAACAATTGCAGAAAAAGGAAAACTATCCTACCTAGACAGGGTGAGGAGTCAGACTGGTCTGAGATGGCTGTGAAACTCTGTGTGCACGGAGGTTGTCAGGACAACTTCGAATTTTGAGGTCGCTTATGACATCACGGTGAACATGTCCCCCAGGGTGGCCGCATGGTTACAGTCTGAGGATTGGCCTAGGCTAGGCTATTAAAGGGACAGATACCCAGAAACAGGTTTGGCAAACAGAAAGCAGGCACAGAAACTAGAAGAGATAAAACAGAGTCTGATGCAAAGGATAAGAAAGGAACCCTAGGCCACAAGTGAGAATAGAGGGACAGGCACGGAGAGGAGAACATTGTCATCTATTCAAGTCTATGGGGAGGTCATGCTGATTCAAGCTTGCAACTTCATTGGAAACAAGTGGCCGGACTTGGCGTTCATCACACCTACAGTGCCCTCGTGCCTTAAGCATAATGCAAAGTCAAGAAAGATGTCTTGAGGACATTGAAGAGAAGAATCGATGCCTCCTTTCCAAGGCCCATAGCATTCTTTGCAGGTCAGTCTCTTTTTCCGAAGCTCTGGTGTCACGTGGGCCCACTGGGCACATGGTAATGTGTCCCAAGAGATGTCTTGGAAGCCTTGAAGGAATGGAGCCCTGTCACGCTTGGGGTATGTCTCTTTGTTTGGAAGTGCTCTACAAGGGTGCTGAAAAGCACCCTCTTCCACAGGGCTTCGTTCCTTCGTGAAGGCTGCCCTCCCAGGCTAGTGTGCTCTGTTTGCCTCCATCGAAATTCTCTCCCCCTACCTCTTGCCGTAGAAGGATTATTGATTATGTGTTTTGACACCATATGTAAGGAAGTTGCACGAAAATTAGAACTTTACAGTTGTGTTTCAAGAAAAATAAACAGGCCAGGGTAGAGGATGTAGGGCAAACAAATGGCACACCCTATAAAAATTAAGTAAGCCCGTATCTGGACGGAATCTAGGGGAACGTTCAAGGATCAGGGGTCAAGTTCGAAACTTCCCAAATCCGGAAAAGAGACAGAAAAATATCTTTCCTGGAGAGTGGAATTCATCCGATTTGTCTAAGTTGTCTTGGAAACATTGTGTCCGTGAAGGGGGTTGCCAGGACCACCTCGAATTTGGAGTTTCTGATCTCAGGATGTCAAACCAACCCACATGACCACGTGTTCTCAGTGCTTAGTTTGACCTAGGCTAGGATAGCCAAGAGTCCTACAAGTGACAGGTGCAAATTCAAGGACAACAACCAAGAGTCACGAAAGCACTCACACCTCACCCTAGAGAACATACAGCGATTAAAGAAATACAAACTAATCCCTCGGAATGAAGGAGAACGGACTGATAAGCATGTCTAAGGGAGATAGCTGAGAAAGACCATGACGAGTATACTATGGAAAAGAAAAAGAGGACCCAGAAAATGGAAGGTGAACAGAAATCACACCTGAATTATCCACAATGAAAGATGATGTCCGTCTTTAGACAGACTCTGCTGGAACGTTTGAAAGTCAGAGAAATTCACAAGCCAAAAAACGGCAGCGAAGGTCAAGCATGGGCTAACTGGGAAGGGTGAGTTATGAGACTGCTCCAAGCAGGCTCTGAAACCTGTATCCAGGAAGCATGCTGGACCTCAGAGACACAATTATGACAAATCCTCTGACATCACAATGGACCCGAAAAACAACCTGGCCTCATCTACACAGTGCTAGAGTTGGGCTCACTAGTATATTTAACTCCCGTTGCACTCAACTGCACGTTGCCACTGAACATGTAAGTGGCCGGCCGGTGGTGCAGTGGTGAGGTCCGCACCTTCTGGGTCTGTGGCCCAGTATGGGCTGGGTGGAATCCTCGGTTTGGGCCTCCTCACCACTGCTTCAGTTGTTCTGGTGCAGGCGTCCGAGGTAGAGTAGAGGCAGATGGGAAGGGACGTTGGACAGGGCCAGACTTCCACAGCAAATACAGGAGCATTGCCAGCAGATGTGAGCACAGCAATGCACTTGTGCCAAAACAAAACCAATTAAAAGTTGCAAAGAATAGAAAAACTGAAGCTAAGGAAAAAGAAAACAAAAAAACAGGAGCTTGCCATTACGAAGAATAGGATCTCTGTGAATAACCTTAGCAAAACAGGTGAATTCTATGTTAATTCAAAAACTAGCAAACCTTTGGGGAAAGAAACTCAAGAAGACACAAGAAAAAAAAAGATATCGAGGGATCTAGGAATGGAAGGATTAACACACTTGAAAGGTTCATACCGCAGTAAGGAATCTCTGGATTCCATGCAATCCCAGTCAAAGTTGCAGCAGTATTTGCCACAGAGAAGAAGAGAGAATCCTAAAGTTTCTAGCCAGCAACACGAGACCCTGACTAGGCAAAGGAATCCTCAGGAAAACGAACAAAGCAGCACGTGTCACAATTTCTGATTTCAACATAGAGGACGAAGCGCTAGGTACCGAAACGGCACAGTCTGGGCCCCAAAACAGGCATGAAGACCCATGCAAAACAATTGAGAGCCCAGAGCCCAACTCAAACTTACATGGACAGCCCATTTTGGACCAGGGAGCCAAGTGGAGACAGCGGAGAAAGGAGAGTCTCTACAATAAACGGTGCTGGGAAGCCTGCACAGCCACATGGAACACAACGAGAGTACACCATGATGTTACACCTGGCACACACACCACCTGAAATGGATTAAAGCCTTGAATGGCAGACTTGAAACCGTGAACCTTGTAGGAGAAGACCTAGGCAGAGTGCTCTTTGCCATCTGTCTGAGCCGCCTATTTGGAAGAAGCATGTCTGACTGGGCAAGGGCAACAAAGGAAACAAGAAACAAACGGGACCACATCAAATGCACACACTTCTGCCCACTCAAGGAAACCATCAACTGAATACTAAGACACCACAACAATTGGGAGAGGATGTTTGCAAACCACACATCGGACAAGGGGTGAAAAGCCCAAAGATACAATCAACTCGCACGTCTCCACAAGAAAAAAAACAAGCCAATGAAAACCTGGTCAAAAGATGGAAGCAGAGATTTCTCCGAAGAAGACAGAAAGAGGGCCAGTAGGTGCATGAAAACTTGTTCACCATCATGAAGTCTCAGGAAAATGCAAATCCAAACTGCAAGGCCATGGCAGCTCACTGTGGTCAGCATGGCTAGAAGGAAGCAGACAGGAAATAACAAGTGTCAGAGAGGAGGTGCAGAGAAGGGAAGCCTCCTGCACTGCTGGTGGGAGTGTAACCCGGTGCAGCCACGATGCCAAAGGTGTGGAACTGCCTCAGAAATT
The DNA here is from genome assembly GCF_041296235.1 of Equus asinus. Taxonomy (NCBI): domain Eukaryota; kingdom Metazoa; phylum Chordata; class Mammalia; order Perissodactyla; family Equidae; genus Equus; species Equus asinus. The sequence continues at coordinate 4,698,461 of NC_091809.1, read as the reverse complement.
TAAGTATCCATGTCCCGTATGACCCAGCTATTAATCTGCCGCTTGCTTATCCAAAAAAGTCAGAAAGACTACCGCATAAAGACATGTGCATGGCTGTGTTCACCACAGTCTTACTCCGGATATCCAAGACTTGGAAAGCACCCTGGTGTCCAGCAAGGGATGATTGGAGAAGGAAGATGGGCTATAGCCACACAATGGTATACCACTCAGCCGGAACAAATGATGCAATCCAGCCATTTGTGACCACCAGAATGGCTGTGAGGGTTTTAGGGGAAGTGTAACAAGCCCCAGTGAGAAATTCAAATACCATAGAATCTCACTTACAAGGAGAAGAAAAAGCAAGCACTAACCAACAGGTGGCACTGAACATTTGTATGCGGGCTCCCAGAGGCAAAGAGGGGCGGTGACGGAGGGTGAAAGAGAAGATTAGGCACAAGTGTGTGGTGAGGGCCTGTGATTAGTCTTACACTGGTGAAGATGATGTAAGCTACACAGAAGTCTAAAGCAATGAGGACGTGAATCTGGAAGTTATAGTACGTTCTAATGCAGGGTCATGGCTATAAATTCACCTCAAATCAAAAATCCAAAAAGGGGTCCAGAATGATGTCATAAAGCTTTGGGGGCGGAAAGAGTTTACAGAAGGTGAACTTCCAAGGATGGAAAATCACCTCCAAATGCTTACAGATGCTACAGAAAGGCAGACCATTCCAAATAGGTGAAGAGGAATACTACGAAGAGAACATGATCAGTCCTAAACCCATGAACGAACGGAAAATGTTACCGTCCATGATGTTATTACTAATCACCTTCACGAATAATCCAAACAGGCCCACGTCTTCCCAAGTTCAGGCAAAAGGTTGGTCCAAAAGTACAATTCAGGGCCGGCCCTGTGGTGGAGCAGGTAAGTGCCCACATTCCGCTTGGGCGGCCCGGGCCTCACTGTTTCACATTACGAGTGCATATCACATTAGTAGTGTTAGGAAATATAGATTTCATGGTATGGTGCGGGCAGAGATCATAAATAAGCAGCAATTGTGAGGATACGTTATCAATACGCACAAGAAAAGGAACCATAAGAATATTACAATCTATGGAAGTATCTGGTACACTTCCCAAAGGCAGAAGGAAGGAAAACTTGTGACCTGCCAAGGTGGAATTGGCAGAGTGCCACGAGATGACACCATCATCGTGCATCAGAACATTCCCTGGGCAACTTCAACTTGTGAGGGAGTCCAGGACTTTTTCTGGGTAAGGTCCACCCATTTTGCCATCTACCCAAGATATAAGAGATAAAACCCAGGATAATCTTACAGGAGTGACACCAGTGTCTAGAGAGAATGTAGGAGCCCTTTCGAAGTTCAAGGAGAAAGATAGAAACTGACAACAATTGCAGAAAAAGGAAAACTATCCTACCTAGACAGGGTGAGGAGTCAGACTGGTCTGAGATGGCTGTGAAACTCTGTGTGCACGGAGGTTGTCAGGACAACTTCGAATTTTGAGGTCGCTTATGACATCACGGTGAACATGTCCCCCAGGGTGGCCGCATGGTTACAGTCTGAGGATTGGCCTAGGCTAGGCTATTAAAGGGACAGATACCCAGAAACAGGTTTGGCAAACAGAAAGCAGGCACAGAAACTAGAAGAGATAAAACAGAGTCTGATGCAAGGGATAAGAAAGGAACCCTAGGCCACAAGTGAGAATAGAGGGACAGGCACGGAGAGGAGAACATTGTCATCTATTCAAGTCTATGGGGAGGTCATGCTGATTCAAGCTTGCAACTTCATTGGAAACAAGTGGCCGGACTTGGCGTTCATCACACCTACAGTGCCCTCGTGCCTTAAGCATAATGCAAAGTCAAGAAAGATGTCTTGAGGACATTGAAGAGAAGAATCGATGCCTCCTTTCCAAGGCCCATAGCATTCTTTGCAGGTCAGTCTCTTTTTCCGAAGCTCTGGTGTCACGTGGGCCCACTGGGCACATGGTAATGTGTCCCAAGAGATGTCTTGGAAGCCTTGAAGGAATGGAGCCCTGTCACGCTTGGGGTATGTCTCTTTGTTTGGAAGTGCTCTACAAGGGTGCTGAAAAGCACCCTCTTCCACAGGGCTTCGTTCCTTCGTGAAGGCTGCCCTCCCAGGCTAGTGTGCTCTGTTTGCCTCCATCGAAATTCTCTCCCCCTACCTCTTGCCGTAGAAGGATTATTGATTATGTGTTTTGACACCATATGTAAGGAAGTTGCACGAAAATTAGAACTTTACAGTTGTGTTTCAAGAAAAATAAACAGGCCAGGGTAGAGGATGTAGGGCAAACAAATGGCACACCCTATAAAAATTAAGTAAGCCCGTATCTGGACGGAATCTAGGGGAACGTTCAAGGATCAGGGGTCAAGTTCGAAACTTCCCAAATCCGGAAAAGAGACAGAAAAATATCTTTCCTGGAGAGTGGAATTCATCCGATTTGTCTAAGTTGTCTTGGAAACATTGTGTCCGTGAAGGGGGTTGCCAGGACCACCTCGAATTTGGAGTTTCTGATCTCAGGATGTCAAACCAACCCACATGACCACGTGTTCTCAGTGCTTAGTTTGACCTAGGCTAGGATAGCCAAGAGTCCTACAAGTGACCGGTGCAAATTCAAGGACAACAACCAAGAGTCACGAAAGCACTCACACCTCACCCTAGAGAACATACAGCGATTAAAGAAATACAAACTAATCACTCGGAATGAAGGAGAACGGACTGATAAGCATGTCTAAGGGAGATAGCTGAGAAAGACCATGACGAGTATACTATGGAAAAGAAAAAGAGGACCCAGAAAATGGAAGGTGAACAGAAATCACACCTGAATTATCCACAATGAAAGATGATGTCCGTCTTTAGACAGACTCTGCTGGAACGTTTGAAAGTCAGAGAAATTCACAAGCCAAAAAACGGCAGCGAAGGTCAAGCATGGGCTAACTGGGAAGGGTGAGTTATGAGACTGCTCCAAGCAGGCTCTGAAACCTGTATCCAGGAAGCATGCTGGACCTCAGAGACACAATTATGACAAATCCTCTGACATCACAATGGACCCGAAAAACAACCTAGCCTCATCTACACAGTGCTAGAGTTGGGCTCACTAGTATATTTAACTCCCGTTGCACTCAACTGCACGTTGCCACTGAACATGTAAGTGGCCGGCCGGTGGTGCAGTGGTGAGGTCCGCACCTTCTGGGTCTGTGGCCCAGTATGGGCTGGGTGGAATCCTCGGTTTGGGCCTCCTCACCACTGCTTCAGTTGTTCTGGTGCAGGCGTCCGAGGTAGAGTAGAGGCAGATGGGAAGGGACGTTGGACAGGGCCAGACTTCCACAGCAAATACAGGAGCATTGCCAGCAGATGTGAGCACAGCAATGCACTTGTGCCAAAACAAAACCAATTAAAAGTTGCAAAGAATAGAAAAACTGAAGCTAAGGAAAAAGAAAACAAAAAAACAGGAGCTTGCCATTACGAAGAATAGGATCTCTGTGAATAACCTTAGCAAAACAGGTGAATTCTATGTTAATTCAAAAACTAGCAAACCTTTGGCGAAAGAAACTCAAGAAGACACAAGAAAAAAAAAGATATCGAGGGATCTAGGAATGGAAGGATTAACACACTTGAAAGGTTCATACCGCAGTAAGGAATCTCTGGATTCCATGCAATCCCAGTCAAAGTTGCAGCAGTATTTGCCACAGAGAAGAAGAGAGAATCCTAAAGTTTCTAGCCAGCAACACGAGACCCTGACTAGGCAAAGGAATCCTCAGGAAAACGAACAAAGCAGCACGTGTCACAATTTCTGATTTCAACATAGAGGACGAAGCGCTAGGTACCGAAACGGCACAGTCTGGGCCCCAAAACAGGCATGAAGACCCATGCAAAACAATTGAGAGCCCAGAGCCCAACTCAAACTTACATGGACAGCCCATTTTGGACCAGGGAGCCAAGTGGAGACAGCGGAGAAAGGAGAGTCTCTACAATAAACGGTGCTGGGAAGCCTGCACAGCCACATGGAACACAACGAGAGTACACCATGATGTTACACCTGGCACACACACCACCTGAAATGGATTAAAGCCTTGAATGGCAGACTTGAAACCGTGAACCTTGTAGGAGAAGACCTAGGCAGAGTGCTCTTTGCCATCTGTCTGAGCCGCCTATTTGGAAGAAGCATGTCTGACTGGGCAAGGGCAACAAAGGAAACAAGAAACAAACGGGACCACATCAAATGCACACACTTCTGCCCACTCAAGGAAACCATCAACTGAATACTAAGACACCACAACAATTGGGAGAGGATGTTTGCAAACCACACATCGGACAAGGGGTGAAAAGCCCAAAGATACAATCAACTCGCACGTCTCCACAAGAAAAAAAACAAGCCAATGAAAACCTGGTCAAAAGATGGAAGCAGAGATTTCTCCGAAGAAGACAGAAAGAGGGCCAGTAGGTGCATGAAAACTTGTTCACCATCATGAAGTCTCAGGAAAATGCAAATCCAAACTGCAAGGCCATGGCAGCTCACTGTGGTCAGCATGGCTAGAAGGAAGCAGACAGGAAATAACAAGTGTCAGAGAGGAGGTGCAGAGAAGGGAAGCCTCCTGCACTGCTGGTGGGAGTGTAACCCGGTGCAGCCACGATGCCAAAGGTGTGGAACTGCCTCAGAAATTTAAGTATCCATGTCCCGTATGACCCAGCTATTAATCTGCCGCTTGCTTATCCAAAAAAGTCAGAAAGACTACCGCATAAAGACACGTGCATGGCTGTGTTCACCACAGTCTTACTCCTGATATCCAAGACTTGGAAAGCACCCTGGTGTCCAGCAAGGGATGATTGGAGAAGGAAGATGGGCTATAGCCACACAATGGTATACCACTCAGCCGGAACAAATGATGCAATCCAGCCATTTGTGACCACCAGAATGGCTGTGAGGGTTTTAGGGGAAGTGTAACAAGCCCCAGTGAGAAATTCAAATACCATAGAATCTCACTTACAAGGAGAAGAAAAAGCAAGCACTAACCAACAGGTGGCACTGAACATTTGTATGCGGGCTCCCAGAGGCAAAGAGGGGCGGTGACGGAGGGTGAAAGAGAAGATTAGGCACAAGTGTGTGGTGAGGGCCTGTGATTAGTCTTACACTGGTGAAGATGATGTAAGCTACACAGAAGTCTAAAGCAATGAGGATGTGAATCTGGAAGTTATAGTACGTTCTAATGCAGGGTCATGGCTATAAATTCACCTCAAATCAAAAATCCAAAAAGGGGTCCAGAATGATGTCATAAAGCTTTGGGGGCGGAAAGAGTTTACAGAAGGTGAACTTCCAAGGATGGAAAATCACCTCCAAATGCTTACAGATGCTACAGAAAGGCAGACCATTCCAAATAGGTGAAGAGGAATACTACGAAGAGAACATGATCAGTCCTAAACCCATGAACGAACGGAAAATGTTACCGTCCATGATGTTATTACTAATCACCTTCACGAATAATCCAAACAGGCCCACGTCTTCCCAAGTTCAGGCAAAAGGTTGGTCCAAAAGTACAATTCAGGGCCGGCCCTGTGGTGGAGCAGGTAAGTGCCCACATTCCGCTTGGGCGGCCCGGGCCTCACTGTTTCACATTACGAGTGCATATCACATTAGTAGTGTTAGGAAATATAGATTTCATGGTATGGTGCGGGCAGAGATCATAAATAAGCAGCAATTGTGAGGATACGTTATCAATACGCACAAGAAAAGGAACCATAAGAATATTACAATCTATGGAAGTATCTGGTACACTTCCCAAAGGCAGAAGGAAGGAAAACTTGTGACCTGCCAAGGTGGAATTGGCAGAGTGCCACGAGATGACACCATCATCGTGCATCAGAACATTCCCTGGGCAACTTCAACTTGTGAGGGAGTCCAGGACTTTTTCTGGGTAAGGTCCACCCATTTTGCCATCTACCCAAGATATAAGAGATAAAACCCAGGATAATCTTACAGGAGTGACACCAGTGTCTAGAGAGAATGTAGGAGCCCTTTCGAAGTTCAAGGAGAAAGATAGAAACTGACAACAATTGCAGAAAAAGGAAAACTATCCTACCTAGACAGGGTGAGGAGTCAGACTGGTCTGAGATGGCTGTGAAACTCTGTGTGCACGGAGGTTGTCAGGACAACTTCGAATTTTGAGGTCGCTTATGACATCACGGTGAACATGTCCCCCAGGGTGGCCGCATGGTTACAGTCTGAGGATTGGCCTAGGCTAGGCTATTAAAGGGACAGATACCCAGAAACAGGTTTGGCAAACAGAAAGCAGGCACAGAAACTAGAAGAGATAAAACAGAGTCTGATGCAAGGGATAAGAAAGGAACCCTAGGCCACAAGTGAGAATAGAGGGACAGGCACGGAGAGGAGAACATTGTCATCTATTCAAGTCTATGGGGAGGTCATGCTGATTCAAGCTTGCAACTTCATTGGAAACAAGTGGCCGGACTTGGCGTTCATCACACCTACAGTGCCCTCGTGCCTTAAGCATAATGCAAAGTCAAGAAAGATGTCTTGAGGACATTGAAGAGAAGAATCGATGCCTCCTTTCCAAGGCCCATAGCATTCTTTGCAGGTCAGTCTCTTTTTCCGAAGCTCTGGTGTCACGTGGGCCCACTGGGCACATGGTAATGTGTCCCAAGAGATGTCTTGGAAGCCTTGAAGGAATGGAGCCCTGTCACGCTTGGGGTATGTCTCTTTGTTTGGAAGTGCTCTACAAGGGTGCTGAAAAGCACCCTCTTCCACAGGGCTTCGTTCCTTCGTGAAGGCTGCCCTCCCAGGCTAGTGTGCTCTGTTTGCCTCCATCGAAATTCTCTCCCCCTACCTCTTGCCGTAGAAGGATTATTGATTATGTGTTTTGACACCATATGTAAGGAAGTTGCACGAAAATTAGAACTTTACAGTTGTGTTTCAAGAAAAATAAACAGGCCAGGGTAGAGGATGTAGGGCAAACAAATGGCACACCCTATAAAAATTAAGTAAGCCCGTATCTGGACGGAATCTAGGGGAACGTTCAAGGATCAGGGGTCAAGTTCGAAACTTCCCAAATCCGGAAAAGAGACAGAAAAATATCTTTCCTGGAGAGTGGAATTCATCCGATTTGTCTAAGTTGTCTTGGAAACATTGTGTCCGTGAAGGGGGTTGCCAGGACCACCTCGAATTTGGAGTTTCTGATCTCAGGATGTCAAACCAACCCACATGACCACGTGTTCTCAGTGCTTAGTTTGACCTAGGCTAGGGTAGCCAAGAGTCCTACAAGTGACCGGTGCAAATTCAAGGACAACAACCAAGAGTCACGAAAGCACTCACACCTCACCCTAGAGAACATACAGCGATTAAAGAAATACAAACTAATCCCTCGGAATGAAGGAGAACGGACTGATAAGCATGTCTAAGGGAGATAGCTGAGAAAGACCATGACGAGTATACTATGGAAAAGAAAAAGAGGACCCAGAAAATGGAAGGTGAACAGAAATCACACCTGAATTATCCACAATGAAAGATGATGTCCGTCTTTAGACAGACTCTGCTGGAACGTTTGAAAGTCAGAGAAATTCACAAGCCAAAAAACGGCAGCGAAGGTCAAGCATGGGCTAACTGGGAAGGGTGAGTTATGAGACTGCTCCAAGCAGGCTCTGAAACCTGTATCCAGGAAGCATGCTGGACCTCAGAGACACAATTATGACAAATCCTCTGACATCACAATGGACCCGAAAAACAACCTAGCCTCATCTACACAGTGCTAGAGTTGGGCTCACTAGTATATTTAACTCCCGTTGCACTCAACTGCACGTTGCCACTGAACATGTAAGTGGCCGGCCGGTGGTGCAGTGGTGAGGTCCGCACCTTCTGGGTCTGTGGCCCAGTATGGGCTGGGTGGAATCCTCGGTTTGGGCCTCCTCACCACTGCTTCAGTTGTTCTGGTGCAGGCGTCCGAGGTAGAGTAGAGGCAGATGGGAAGGGACGTTGGACAGGGCCAGACTTCCACAGCAAATACAGGAGCATTGCCAGCAGATGTGAGCACAGCAATGCACTTGTGCCAAAACAAAACCAATTAAAAGTTGCAAAGAATAGAAAAACTGAAGCTAAGGAAAAAAAAAACAAAAAAACAGGAGCTTGCCATTACGAAGAATAGGATCTCTGTGAATAACCTTAGCAAAACAGGTGAATTCTATGTTAATTCAAAAACTAGCAAACCTTTGGGGAAAGAAACTCAAGAAGACACAAGAAAAAAAAAGATATCGAGGGATCTAGGAATGGAAGGATTAACACACTTGAAAGGTTCATACCGCAGTAAGGAATCTCTGGATTCCATGCAATCCCAGTCAAAGTTGCAGCAGTATTTGCCACAGAGAAGAAGAGAGAATCCTGAAGTTTCTAGCCAGCAACACGAGACCCTGACTAGGCAAAGGAATCCTCAGGAAAACGAACAAAGCAGCACGTGTCACAATTTCTGATTTCAACATAGAGGACGAAGCGCTAGGTACCGAAACGGCACAGTCTGGGCCCCAAAACAGGCATGAAGACCCATGCAAAACAATTGAGAGCCCAGAGCCCAACTCAAACTTACATGGACAGCCCATTTTGGACCAGGGAGCCAAGTGGAGACAGCGGAGAAAGGAGAGTCTCTACAATAAACGGTGCTGGGAAGCCTGCACAGCCACATGGAACACAACGAGAGTACACCATGATGTTACACCTGGCACACACACCACCTGAAATGGATTAAAGCCTTGAATGGCAGACTTGAAACCGTGAACCTTGTAGGAGAAGACCTAGGCAGAGTGCTCTTTGCCATCTGTCTGAGCCGCCTATTTGGAAGAAGCATGTCTGACTGGGCAAGGGCAACAAAGGAAACAAGAAACAAACGGGACCACATCAAATGCACACACTTCTGCCCACTCAAGGAAACCATCAACTGAATACTAAGACACCACAACAATTGGGAGAGGATGTTTGCAAACCACACATCGGACAAGGGGTGAAAAGCCCAAAGATACAATCAACTCGCACGTCTCCACAAGAACAAAAACAAGCCAATGAAAACCTGGTCAAAAGATGGAAGCAGAGATTTCTCCGAAGAAGACAGAAAGAGGGCCAGTAGGTGCATGAAAACTTGTTCACCATCATGAAGTCTCAGGAAAATGCAAATCCAAACTGCAAGGCCATGGCAGCTCACTGTGGTCAGCATGGCTAGAAGGAAGCAGACAGGAAATAACAAGTGTCAGAGAGGAGGTGCAGAGAAGGGAAGCCTCCTGCACTGCTGGTGGGAGTGTAACCCGGTGCAGCCACGATGCCAAAGGTGTGGAACTGCCTCAGAAATTTAAGTATCCATGTCCCGTATGACCCAGCTATTAATCTGCCGCTTGCTTATCCAAAAAAGTCAGAAAGACTACCGCATAAAGACATGTGCATGGCTGTGTTCACCACAGTCTTACTCCTGATATCCAAGACTTGGAAAGCACCCTGGTGTCCAGCAAGTGATGATTGGAGAAGGAAGATGGGCTATAGCCACACAATGGTATACCACTCAGCCGGAACAAATGATGCAATCCAGCCATTTGTGACCACCAGAATGGCTGTGAGGGTTTTAGGGGAAGTGTAACAAGCCCCAGTGAGAAATTCAAATACCATAGAATCTCACTTACAAGGAGAAGAAAAAGCAAGCACTAACCAACAGGTGGCACTGAACATTTGTATGCGGGCTCCCAGAGGCAAAGAGGGGCGGTGACGGAGGGTGAAAGAGAAGATTAGGCACAAGTGTGTGGTGAGGGCCTGTGATTAGTCTTACACTGGTGAAGATGATGTAAGCTACACAGAAGTCTAAAGCAATGAGGATGTGAATCTGGAAGTTATAGTACGTTCTAATGCAGGGCCATGGCTATAAATTCACCTCAAATCAAAAATCCAAAAAGGGGTCCAGAATGATGTCATAAAGCTTTGGGGGCGGAAAGAGTTTACGGAAGGTGAACTTCCAAGGATGGAAAATCACCTCCAAATGCTTACAGATGCTACAGAAAGGCAGACCATTCCAAATAGGTGAAGAGGAATACTACGAAGAGAACATGATCAGTCCTAAACCCATGAACGAACGGAAAATGTTACCGTCCATGATGTTATTACTAATCACCTTCACGAATAATCCAAACAGGCCCACGTCTTCCCAAGTTCAGGCAAAAGGTTGGTCCAAAAGTACAATTCAGGGCCGGCCCTGTGGTGGAGCAGGTAAGTGCCCACATTCCGCTTGGGCGGCCCGGGCCTCACTGTTTCACATTACGAGTGCATATCACATTAGTAGTGTTAGGAAATATAGATTTCATGGTATGGTGCGGGCAGAGATCATAAATAAGCAGCAATTGTGAGGATACGTTATCAATACGCACAAGAAAAGGAACCATAAGAATATTACAATCTATGGAAGTATCTGGTACACTTCCCAAAGGCAGAAGGAAGGAAAACTTGTGACCTGCCAAGGTGGAATTGGCAGAGTGCCACGAGATGACACCATCATCGTGCATCAGAACATTCCCTGGGCAACTTCAACTTGTGAGGGAGTCCAGGACTTTTTCTGGGTAAGGTCCACCCATTTTGCCATCTACCCAAGATATAAGAGATAAAACCCAGGATAATCTTACAGGAGTGACACCAGTGTCTAGAGAGAATGTAGGAGCCCTTTCGAAGTTCAAGGAGAAAGATAGAAACTGACAACAATTGCAGAAAAAGGAAAACTATCCTACCTAGACAGGGTGAGGAGTCAGACTGGTCTGAGATGGCTGTGAAACTCTGTGTGCACGGAGGTTGTCAGGACAACTTCGAATTTTGAGGTCGCTTATGACATCACGGTGAACATGTCCCCCAGGGTGGCCGCATGGTTACAGTCTGAGGATTGGCCTAGGCTAGGCTATTAAAGGGACAGATACCCAGAAACAGGTTTGGCAAACAGAAAGCAGGCACAGAAACTAGAAGAGATAAAACAGAGTCTGATGCAAGGGATAAGAAAGGAACCCTAGGCCACAAGTGAGAATAGAGGGACAGGCACGGAGAGGAGAACATTGTCATCTATTCAAGTCTATGGGGAGGTCATGCTGATTCAAGCTTGCAACTTCATTGGAAACAAGTGGCCGGACTTGGCGTTCATCACACCTACAGTGCCCTCGTGCCTTAAGCATAATGCAAAGTCAAGAAAGATGTCTTGAGGACATTGAAGAGAAGAATCGATGCCTCCTTTCCAAGGCCCATAGCATTCTTTGCAGGTCAGTCTCTTTTTCCGAAGCTCTGGTGTCACGTGGGCCCACTGGGCACATGGTAATGTGTCCCAAGAGATGTCTTGGAAGCCTTGAAGGAATGGAGCCCTGTCACGCTTGGGGTATGTCTCTTTGTTTGGAAGTGCTCTACAAGGGTGCTGAAAAGCACCCTCTTCCACAGGGCTTCGTTCCTTCGTGAAGGCTGCCCTCCCAGGCTAGTGTGCTCTGTTTGCCTCCATCGAAATTCTCTCCCCCTACCTCTTGCCGTAGAAGGATTATTGATTATGTGTTTTGACACCATATGTAAGGAAGTTGCACGAAAATTAGAACTTTACAGTTGTGTTTCAAGAAAAATAAACAGGCCAGGGTAGAGGATGTAGGGCAAACAAATGGCACACCCTATAAAAATTAAGTAAGCCCGTATCTGGACGGAATCTAGGGGAACGTTCAAGGATCAGGGGTCAAGTTCGAAACTTCCCAAATCCGGAAAAGAGACAGAAAAATATCTTTCCTGGAGAGTGGAATTCATCCGATTTGTCTAAGTTGTCTTGGAAACATTGTGTCCGTGAAGGGGGTTGCCAGGACCACCTCGAATTTGGAGTTTCTGATCTCAGGATGTCAAACCAACCCACATGACCACGTGTTCTCAGTGCTTAGTTTGACCTAGGCTAGGATAGCCAAGAGTCCTACAAGTGACCGGTGCAAATTCAAGGACAACAACCAAGAGTCACGAAAGCACTCACACCTCACCCTAGAGAACATACAGCGATTAAAGAAATACAAACTAATCACTCGGAATGAAGGAGAACGGACTGATAAGCATGTCTAAGGGAGATAGCTGAGAAAGACCATGACGAGTATACTATGGAAAAGAAAAAGAGGACCCAGAAAATGGAAGGTGAACAGAAATCACACCTGAATTATCCACAATGAAAGATGATGTCCGTCTTTAGACAGACTCTGCTGGAACGTTTGAAAGTCAGAGAAATTCACAAGCCAAAAAACGGCAGCGAAGGTCAAGCATGGGCTAACTGGGAAGGGTGAGTTATGAGACTGCTCCAAGCAGGCTCTGAAACCTGTATCCAGGAAGCATGCTGGACCTCAGAGACACAATTATGACAAATCCTCTGACATCACAATGGACCCGAAAAACAACCTAGCCTCATCTACACAGTGCTAGAGTTGGGCTCACTAGTATATTTAACTCCCGTTGCACTCAACTGCACGTTGCCACTGAACATGTAAGTGGTCGGCCGGTGGTGCAGTGGTGAGGTCCGCACCTTCTGGGTCTGTGGCCCAGTATGGGCTGGGTGGAATCCTCGGTTTGGGCCTCCTCACCACTGCTTCAGTTGTTCTGGTGCAGGCGTCCGAGGTAGAGTAGAGGCAGATGGGAAGGGACGTTGGACAGGGCCAGACTTCCACAGCAAATACAGGAGCATTGCCAGCAGATGTGAGCACAGCAATGCACTTGTGCCAAAACAAAACCAATTAAAAGTTGCAAAGAATAGAAAAACTGAAGCTAAGGAAAAAGAAAACAAAAAAACAGGAGCTTGCCATTACGAAGAATAGGATCTCTGTGAATAACCTTAGCAAAACAGGTGAATTCTATGTTAATTCAAAAACTAGCAAACCTTTGGCGAAAGAAACTCAAGAAGACACAAGAAAAAAAAAGATATCGAGGGATCTAGGAATGGAAGGATTAACACACTTGAAAGGTTCATACCGCAGTAAGGAATCTCTGGATTCCATGCAATCCCAGTCAAAGTTGCAGCAGTATTTGCCACAGAGAAGAAGAGAGAATCCTAAAGTTTCTAGCCAGCAACACGAGACCCTGACTAGGCAAAGGAATCCTCAGGAAAACGAACAAAGCAGCACGTGTCACAATTTCTGATTTCAACATAGAGGACGAAGCGCTAGGTACCGAAACGGCACAGTCTGGGCCCCAAAACAGGCATGAAGACCCATGCAAAACAATTGAGAGCCCAGAGCCCAACTCAAACTTACATGGACAGCCCATTTTGGACCAGGGAGCCAAGTGGAGACAGCGGAGAAAGGAGAGTCTCTACAATAAACGGTGCTGGGAAGCCTGCACAGCCACATGGAACACAACGAGAGTACACCATGATGTTACACCTGGCACACACACCACCTGAAATGGATTAAAGCCTTGAATGGCAGACTTGAAACCGTGAACCTTGTAGGAGAAGACCTAGGCAGAGTGCTCTTTGCCATCTGTCTGAGCCGCCTATTTGGAAGAAGCATGTCTGACTGGGCAAGGGCAACAAAGGAAACAAGAAACAAACGGGACCACATCAAATGCACACACTTCTGCCCACTCAAGGAAACCATCAACTGAATACTAAGACACCACAACAATTGGGAGAGGATGTTTGCAAACCACACATCGGACAAGGGGTGAAAAGCCCAAAGATACAATCAACTCGCACGTCTCCACAAGAAAAAAAACAAGCCAATGAAAACCTGGTCAAAAGATGGAAGCAGAGATTTCTCCGAAGAAGACAGAAAGAGGGCCAGTAGGTGCATGAAAACTTGTTCACCATCATGAAGTCTCAGGAAAATGCAAATCCAAACTGCAAGGCCATGGCAGCTCACTGTGGTCAGCATGGCTAGAAGGAAGCAGACAGGAAATAACAAGTGTCAGAGAGGAGGTGCAGAGAAGGGAAGCCTCCTGCACTGCTGGTGGGAGTGTAACCCGGTGCAGCCACGATGCCAAAGGTGTGGAACTGCCTCAGAAATTTAAGTATCCATGTCCCGTATGACCCAGCTATTAATCTGCCGCTTGCTTATCCAAAAAAGTCAGAAAGACTACCGCATAAAGACATGTGCATGGCTGTGTTCACCACAGTCTTACTCCTGATATCCAAGACTTGGAAAGCACCCTGGTGTCCAGCAAGGGATGATTGGAGAAGGAAGATGGGCTATAGCCACACAATGGTATACCACTCAGCCGGAACAAATGATGCAATCCAGCCATTTGTGACCACCAGAATGGCTGTGAGGGTTTTAGGGGAAGTGTAACAAGCCCCAGTGAGAAATTCAAATACCATAGAATCTCACTTACAAGGAGAAGAAAAAGCAAGCACTAACCAACAGGTGGCACTGAACATTTGTATGCGGGCTCCCAGAGGCAAAGAGGGGCGGTGACGGAGGGTGAAAGAGAAGATTAGGCACAAGTGTGTGGTGAGGGCCTGTGATTAGTCTTACACTGGTGAAGATGATGTAAGCTACACAGAAGTCTAAAGCAATGAGGATGTGAATCTGGAAGTTATAGTACGTTCTAATGCAGGGTCATGGCTATAAATTCACCTCAAATCAAAAATCCAAAAAGGGGTCCAGAATGATGTCATAAAGCTTTGGGGGCGGAAAGAGTTTACAGAAGGTGAACTTCCAAGGATGGAAAATCACCTCCAAATGCTTACAGATGCTACAGAAAGGCAGACCATTCCAAATAGGTGAAGAGGAATACTACGAAGAGAACATGATCAGTCCTAAACCCATGAACGAACGGAAAATGTTACCGTCCATGATGTTATTACTAATCACCTTCACGAATAATCCAAACAGGCCCACGTCTTCCCAAGTTCAGGCAAAAGGTTGGTCCAAAAGTACAATTCAGGGCCGGCCCTGTGGTGGAGCAGGTAAGTGCCCACATTCCGCTTGGGCGGCCCGGGCCTCACTGTTTCACATTACGAGTGCATATCACATTAGTAGTGTTAGGAAATATAGATTTCATGGTATGGTGCGGGCAGAGATCATAAATAAGCAGCAATTGTGAGGATACGTTATCAATACGCACAAGAAAAGGAACCATAAGAATATTACAATCTATGGAAGTATCTGGTACACTTCCCAAAGGCAGAAGGAAGGAAAACTTGTGACCTGCCAAGGTGGAATTGGCAGAGTGCCACGAGATGACACCATCATCGTGCATCAGAACATTCCCTGGGCAACTTCAACTTGTGAGGGAGTCCAGGACTTTTTCTGGGTAAGGTCCACCCATTTTGCCATCTACCCAAGATATAAGAGATAAAACCCAGGATAATCTTACAGGAGTGACACCAGTGTCTAGAGAGAATGTAGGAGCCCTTTCGAAGTTCAAGGAGAAAGATAGAAACTGACAACAATTGCAGAAAAAGGAAAACTATCCTACCTAGACAGGGTGAGGAGTCAGACTGGTCTGAGATGGCTGTGAAACTCTGTGTGCACGGAGGTTGTCAGGACAACTTCGAATTTTGAGGTCGCTTATGACATCACGGTGAACATGTCCCCCAGGGTGGCCGCATGGTTACAGTCTGAGGATTGGCCTAGGCTAGGCTATTAAAGGGACAGATACCCAGAAACAGGTTTGGCAAACAGAAAGCAGGCACAGAAACTAGAAGAGATAAAACAGAGTCTGATGCAAGGGATAAGAAAGGAACCCTAGGCCACAAGTGAGAATAGAGGGACAGGCACGGAGAGGAGAACATTGTCATCTATTCAAGTCTATGGGGAGGTCATGCTGATTCAAGCTTGCAACTTCATTGGAAACAAGTGGCCGGACTTGGCGTTCATCACACCTACAGTGCCCTCGTGCCTTAAGCATAATGCAAAGTCAAGAAAGATGTCTTGAGGACATTGAAGAGAAGAATCGATGCCTCCTTTCCAAGGCCCATAGCATTCTTTGCAGGTCAGTCTCTTTTTCCGAAGCTCTGGTGTCACGTGGGCCCACTGGGCACATGGTAATGTGTCCCAAGAGATGTCTTGGAAGCCTTGAAGGAATGGAGCCCTGTCACGCTTGGGGTATGTCTCTTTGTTTGGAAGTGCTCTACAAGGGTGCTGAAAAGCACCCTCTTCCACAGGGCTTCGTTCCTTCGTGAAGGCTGCCCTCCCAGGCTAGTGTGCTCTGTTTGCCTCCATCGAAATTCTCTCCCCCTACCTCTTGCCGTAGAAGGATTATTGATTATGTGTTTTGACACCATATGTAAGGAAGTTGCACGAAAATTAGAACTTTACAGTTGTGTTTCAAGAAAAATAAACAGGCCAGGGTAGAGGATGTAGGGCAAACAAATGGCACACCCTATAAAAATTAAGTAAGCCCGTATCTGGACGGAATCTAGGGGAACGTTCAAGGATCAGGGGTCAAGTTCGAAACTTCCCAAATCCGGAAAAGAGACAGAAAAATATCTTTCCTGGAGAGTGGAATTCATCCGATTTGTCTAAGTTGTCTTGGAAACATTGTGTCCGTGAAGGGGGTTGCCAGGACCACCTCGAATTTGGAGTTTCTGATCTCAGGATGTCAAACCAACCCACATGACCACGTGTTCTCAGTGCTTAGTTTGACCTAGGCTAGGGTAGCCAAGAGTCCTACAAGTGACCGGTGCAAATTCAAGGACAACAACCAAGAGTCACGAAAGCACTCACACCTCACCCTAGAGAACATACAGCGATTAAAGAAATACAAACTAATCCCTCGGAATGAAGGAGAACGGACTGATAAGCATGTCTAAGGGAGATAGCTGAGAAAGACCATGACGAGTATACTATGGAAAAGAAAAAGAGGACCCAGAAAATGGAAGGTGAACAGAAATCACACCTGAATTATCCACAATGAAAGATGATGTCCGTCTTTAGACAGACTCTGCTGGAACGTTTGAAAGTCAGAGAAATTCACAAGCCAAAAAACGGCAGCGAAGGTCAAGCATGGGCTAACTGGGAAGGGTGAGTTATGAGACTGCTCCAAGCAGGCTCTGAAACCTGTATCCAGGAAGCATGCTGGACCTCAGAGACACAATTATGACAAATCCTCTGACATCACAATGGACCCGAAAAACAACCTAGCCTCATCTACACAGTGCTAGAGTTGGGCTCACTAGTATATTTAACTCCCGTTGCACTCAACTGCACGTTGCCACTGAACATGTAAGTGGCCGGCCGGTGGTGCAGTGGTGAGGTCCGCACCTTCTGGGTCTGTGGCCCAGTATGGGCTGGGTGGAATCCTCGGTTTGGGCCTCCTCACCACTGCTTCAGTTGTTCTGGTGCAGGCGTCCGAGGTAGAGTAGAGGCAGATGGGAAGGGACGTTGGACAGGGCCAGACTTCCACAGCAAATACAGGAGCATTGCCAGCAGATGTGAGCACAGCAATGCACTTGTGCCAAAACAAAACCAATTAAAAGTTGCAAAGAATAGAAAAACTGAAGCTAAGGAAAAAAAAAACAAAAAAACAGGAGCTTGCCATTACGAAGAATAGGATCTCTGTGAATAACCTTAGCAAAACAGGTGAATTCTATGTTAATTCAAAAACTAGCAAACCTTTGGGGAAAGAAACTCAAGAAGACACAAGAAAAAAAAAGATATCGAGGGATCTAGGAATGGAAGGATTAACACACTTGAAAGGTTCATACCGCAGTAAGGAATCTCTGGATTCCATGCAATCCCAGTCAAAGTTGCAGCAGTATTTGCCACAGAGAAGAAGAGAGAATCCTGAAGTTTCTAGCCAGCAACACGAGACCCTGACTAGGCAAAGGAATCCTCAGGAAAACGAACAAAGCAGCACGTGTCACAATTTCTGATTTCAACATAGAGGACGAAGCGCTAGGTACCGAAACGGCACAGTCTGGGCCCCAAAACAGGCATGAAGACCCATGCAAAACAATTGAGAGCCCAGAGCCCAACTCAAACTTACATGGACAGCCCATTTTGGACCAGGGAGCCAAGTGGAGACAGCGGAGAAAGGAGAGTCTCTACAATAAACGGTGCTGGGAAGCCTGCACAGCCACATGGAACACAACGAGAGTACACCATGATGTTACACCTGGCACACACACCACCTGAAATGGATTAAAGCCTTGAATGGCAGACTTGAAACCGTGAACCTTGTAGGAGAAGACCTAGGCAGAGTGCTCTTTGCCATCTGTCTGAGCCGCCTATTTGGAAGAAGCATGTCTGACTGGGCAAGGGCAACAAAGGAAACAAGAAACAAACGGGACCACATCAAATGCACACACTTCTGCCCACTCAAGGAAACCATCAACTGAATACTAAGACACCACAACAATTGGGAGAGGATGTTTGCAAACCACACATCGGACAAGGGGTGAAAAGCCCAAAGATACAATCAACTCGCACGTCTCCACAAGAAAAAAAACAAGCCAATGAAAACCTGGTCAAAAGATGGAAGCAGAGATTTCTCCGAAGAAGACAGAAAGAGGGCCAGTAGGTGCATGAAAACTTGTTCACCATCATGAAGTCTCAGGAAAATGCAAATCCAAACTGCAAGGCCATGGCAGCTCACTGTGGTCAGCATGGCTAGAAGGAAGCAGACAGGAAATAACAAGTGTCAGAGAGGAGGTGCAGAGAAGGGAAGCCTCCTGCACTGCTGGTGGGAGTGTAACCCGGTGCAGCCACGATGCCAAAGGTGTGGAACTGCCTCAGAAATTTAAGTATCCATGTCCCGTATGACCCAGCTATTAATCTGCCGCTTGCTTATCCAAAAAAGTCAGAAAGACTACCGCATAAAGACATGTGCATGGCTGTGTTCACCACAGTCTTACTCCTGATATCCAAGACTTGGAAAGCACCCTGGTGTCCAGCAAGTGATGATTGGAGAAGGAAGATGGGCTATAGCCACACAATGGTATACCACTCAGCCGGAACAAATGATGCAATCCAGCCATTTGTGACCACCAGAATGGCTGTGAGGGTTTTAGGGGAAGTGTAACAAGCCCCAGTGAGAAATTCAAATACCATAGAATCTCACTTACAAGGAGAAGAAAAAGCAAGCACTAACCAACAGGTGGCACTGAACATTTGTATGCGGGCTCCCAGAGGCAAAGAGGGGCGGTGACGGAGGGTGAAAGAGAAGATTAGGCACAAGTGTGTGGTGAGGGCCTGTGATTAGTCTTACACTGGTGAAGATGATGTAAGCTACACAGAAGTCTAAAGCAATGAGGATGTGAATCTGGAAGTTATAGTACGTTCTAATGCAGGGCCATGGCTATAAATTCACCTCAAATCAAAAATCCAAAAAGGGGTCCAGAATGATGTCATAAAGCTTTGGGGGCGGAAAGAGTTTACGGAAGGTGAACTTCCAAGGATGGAAAATCACCTCCAAATGCTTACAGATGCTACAGAAAGGCAGACCATTCCAAATAGGTGAAGAGGAATACTACGAAGAGAACATGATCAGTCCTAAACCCATGAACGAACGGAAAATGTTACCGTCCATGATGTTATTACTAATCACCTTCACGAATAATCCAAACAGGCCCACGTCTTCCCAAGTTCAGGCAAAAGGTTGGTCCAAAAGTACAATTCAGGGCCGGCCCTGTGGTGGAGCAGGTAAGTGCCCACATTCCGCTTGGGCGGCCCGGGCCTCACTGTTTCACATTACGAGTGCATATCACATTAGTAGTGTTAGGAAATATAGATTTCATGGTATGGTGCGGGCAGAGATCATAAATAAGCAGCAATTGTGAGGATACGTTATCAATACGCACAAGAAAAGGAACCATAAGAATATTACAATCTATGGAAGTATCTGGTACACTTCCCAAAGGCAGAAGGAAGGAAAACTTGTGACCTGCCAAGGTGGAATTGGCAGAGTGCCACGAGATGACACCATCATTGGGCATCAGAACATTCCCTGGGCAACTTCAACTTGTGAGGGAGTCCAGGACTTTTTCTGGGTAAGGTCCACCCATTTTGCCATCTACCCAAGATATAAGAGATAAAACCCAGGATAATCTTACAGGAGTGACACCAGTGTCTAGAGAGAATGTAGGAGCCCTTTCGAAGTTCAAGGAGAAAGATAGAAACTGACAACAATTGCAGAAAAAGGAAAACTATCCTACCTAGACAGGGTGAGGAGTCAGACTGGTCTGAGATGGCTGTGAAACTCTGTGTGCACGGAGGTTGTCAGGACAACTTCGAATTTTGAGGTCGCTTATGACATCACGGTGAACATGTCCCCCAGGGTGGCCGCATGGTTACAGTCTGAGGATTGGCCTAGGCTAGGCTATTAAAGGGACAGATACCCAGAAACAGGTTTGGCAAACAGAAAGCAGGCACAGAAACTAGAAGAGATAAAACAGAGTCTGATGCAAGGGATAAGAAAGGAACCCTAGGCCACAAGTGAGAATAGAGGGACAGGCACGGAGAGGAGAACATTGTCATCTATTCAAGTCTATGGGGAGGTCATGCTGATTCAAGCTTGCAACTTCATTGGAAACAAGTGGCCGGACTTGGCGTTCATCACACCTACAGTGCCCTTGTGCCTTAAGCATAATGCAAAGTCAAGAAAGATGTCTTGAGGACATTGAAGAGAAGAATCGATGCCTCCTTTCCAAGGCCCATAGCATTCTTTGCAGGTCAGTCTCTTTTTCCGAAGCTCTGGTGTCACGTGGGCCCACTGGGCACATGGTAATGTGTCCCAAGAGATGTCTTGGAAGCCTTGAAGGAATGGAGCCCTGTCACGCTTGGGGTATGTCTCTTTGTTTGGAAGTGCTCTACAAGGGTGCTGAAAAGCACCCTCTTCCACAGGGCTTCGTTCCTTCGTGAAGGCTGCCCTCCCAGGCTAGTGTGCTCTGTTTGCCTCCATCGAAATTCTCTCCCCCTACCTCTTGCCGTAGAAGGATTATTGATTATGTGTTTTGACACCACATGTAAGGAAGTTGCACGAAAATTAGAACTTTACAGTTGTGTTTCAAGAAAAATAAACAGGCCAGGGTAGAGGATGTAGGGCAAACAAATGGCACACCCTATAAAAATTAAGTAAGCCCGTATCTGGACGGAATCTAGGGGAACGTTCAAGGATCAGGGGTCAAGTTCGAAACTTCCCAAATCCGGAAAAGAGACAGAAAAATATCTTTCCTGGAGAGTGGAATTCATCCGATTTGTCTAAGTTGTCTTGGAAACATTGTGTCCGTGAAGGGGGTTGCCAGGACCACCTCGAATTTGGAGTTTCTGATCTCAGGATGTCAAACCAACCCACATGACCACGTGTTCTCAGTGCTTAGTTTGACCTAGGCTAGGGTAGCCAAGAGTCCTACAAGTGACCGGTGCAAATTCAAGGACAACAACCAAGAGTCACGAAAGCACTCACACCTCACCCTAGAGAACATACAGCGATTAAAGAAATACAAACTAATCACTCGGAATGAAGGAGAACGGACTGATAAGCATGTCTAAGGGAGATAGCTGAGAAAGACCATGACGAGTATACTATGGAAAAGAAAAAGAGGACCCAGAAAATGGAAGGTGAACAGAAATCACACCTGAATTATCCACAATGAAAGATGATGTCCGTCTTTAGACAGACTCTGCTGGAACGTTTGAAAGTCAGAGAAATTCACAAGCCAAAAAACGGCAGCGAAGGTCAAGCATGGGCTAACTGGGAAGGGTGAGTTATGAGACTGCTCCAAGCAGGCTCTGAAACCTGTATCCAGGAAGCATGCTGGACCTCAGAGACACAATTATGACAAATCCTCTGACATCACAATGGACCCGAAAAACAACCTAGCCTCATCTACACAGTGCTAGAGTTGGGCTCACTAGTATATTTAACTCCCATTGCACTCAACTGCACGTTGCCACTGAACATGTAAGTGGCCGGCCGGTGGTGCAGTGGTGAGGTCCGCACCTTCTGGGTCTGTGGCCAAGTATGGGCTGGGTGGAATCCTCGGTTTGGGCCTCCTCACCACTGCTTCAGTTGTTCTGGTGCAGGCATCCGAGGTAGAGTAGAGGCAGATGGGAAGGGAGGTTGGACAGGGCCAGACTTCCACAGCAAATACAGGAGCATTGCCAGCAGATGTGAGCACAGCAATGCACTTGTGCCAAAACAAAACCAATTAAAAGTTGCAAAGAACAGAAAAACTGAAGCTAAGGAAAAAAAAAACAAAAAAACAGGAGCTTGCCATTACGAAGAATAGGATCTCTGTGAATAACCTTAGCAAAACAGGTGAAGTCTATGTTAATTCAAAAACTAGCAAACCTTTGGCGAAAGAAACTCAAGAAGACACAAGAAAAAAAAAGATATCGAGGGATCTAGGAATGGAAGGATTAACACACTTGAAAGGTTCATACCGCAGTAAGGAATCTCTGGATTCCATGCAATCCCAGTCAAAGTTGCAGCAGTATTTGCCACAGAGAAGAAGAGAGAATCCTGAAGTTTCTAGCCAGCAACACAAGACCCTGACTAGGCAAAGGAATCCTCAGGAAAACGAACAAAGCAGCACGTGTCACAATTTCTGATTTCAACATAGAGGACGAAGCGCTAGGTACCGAAACGGCACAGTCTGGGCCCCAAAACAGGCATGAAGACCCGTGCAAAACAATTGAGAGCCCAGAGCCCAACTCAAACTTACATGGACAGCCCATTTTGGACCAGGGAGCCAAGTGGAGACAGCGGAGAAAGGAGAGTCTCTACAATAAACGGTGCTGGGAAGCCTGCACAGCCACATGGAACACAACGAGAGTACACCATGATGTTACACCTGGCACACACACCACCTGAAGTGGATTAAAGCCTTGAATGGCAGACTTGAAACCGTGAACCTTGTAGGAGAAGACCTAGGCAGAGTGCTCTTTGCCATCTGTCTGAGCCGCCTATTTGGAAGAAGCATGTCTGACTGGGCAAGGGCAACAAAGGAAACAAGAAACAAACGGGACCACATCAAATGCACACACTTCTGCCCACTCAAGGAAACCATCAACTGAATACTAAGACACCACAACAATTGGGAGAGGATGTTTGCAAACCACACATCGGACAAGGGGTGAAAAGCCCAAAGATACAATCAACTCGCACGTCTCCACAAGAAAAAAAACAAGCCAATGAAAACCTGGTCAAAAGATGGAAGCAGAGATTTCTCCGAAGAAGACAGAAAGAGGGCCAGTAGGTGCATGAAAACTTGTTCACCATCATGAAGTCTCAGGAAAATGCAAATCCAAACTGCAAGGCCATGGCAGCTCACTGTGGTCAGCATGGCTAGAAGGAAGCAGACAGGAAATAACAAGTGTCAGAGAGGAGGTGCAGAGAAGGGAAGCCTCCTGCACTGCTGGTGGGAGTGTAACCCGGTGCAGCCACGATGCCAAAGGTGTGGAACTGCCTCAGAAATTTAAGTATCCATGTCCCGTATGACCCAGCTATTAATCTGCCGCTTGCTTATCCAAAAAAGTCAGAAAGACTACCGCATAAAGACATGTGCATGGCTGTGTTCACCACAGTCTTACTCCTGATATCCAAGACTTGGAAAGCACCCTGGTGTCCAGCAAGTGATGATTGGAGAAGGAAGATGGGCTATAGCCACACAATGGTATACCACTCAGCCGGAACAAATGATGCAATCCAGCCATTTGTGACCACCAGAATGGCTGTGAGGGTTTTAGGGGAAGTGTAACAAGCCCCAGTGAGAAATTCAAATACCATAGAATCTCACTTACAAGGAGAAGAAAAAGCAAGCACTAACCAACAGGTGGCACTGAACATTTGTATGCGGGCTCCCAGAGGCAAAGAGGGGCGGTGACGGAGGGTGAAAGAGAAGATTAGGCACAAGTGTGTGGTGAGGGCCTGTGATTAGTCTTACACTGGTGAAGATGATGTAAGCTACACAGAAGTCTAAAGCAATGAGGATGTGAATCTGGAAGTTATAGTACGTTCTAATGCAGGGCCATGGCTATAAATTCACCTCAAATCAAAAATCCAAAAAGGGGTCCAGAATGATGTCATAAAGCTTTGGGGGCGGAAAGAGTTTACGGAAGGTGAACTTCCAAGGATGGAAAATCACCTCCAAATGCTTACAGATGCTACAGAAAGGCAGACCATTCCAAATAGGTGAAGAGGAATACTACGAAGAGAACATGATCAGTCCTAAACCCATGAACGAACGGAAAATGTTACCGTCCATGATGTTATTACTAATCACCTTCACGAATAATCCAAACAGGCCCACGTCTTCCCAAGTTCAGGCAAAAGGTTGGTCCAAAAGTACAATTCAGGGCCGGCCCTGTGGTGGAGCAGGTAAGTGCCCACATTCCGCTTGGGCGGCCCGGGCCTCACTGTTTCACATTACGAGTGCATATCACATTAGTAGTGTTAGGAAATATAGATTTCATGGTATGGTGCGGGCAGAGATCATAAATAAGCAGCAATTGTGAGGATACGTTATCAATACGCACAAGAAAAGGAACCATAAGAATATTACAATCTATGGAAGTATCTGGTACACTTCCCAAAGGCAGAAGGAAGGAAAACTTGTGACCTGCCAAGGTGGAATTGGCAGAGTGCCACGAGATGACACCATCATTGGGCATCAGAACATTCCCTGGGCAACTTCAACTTGTGAGGGAGTCCAGGACTTTTTCTGGGTAAGGTCCACCCATTTTGCCATCTACCCAAGATATAAGAGATAAAACCCAGGATAATCTTACAGGAGTGACACCAGTGTCTAGAGAGAATGTAGGAGCCCTTTCGAAGTTCAAGGAGAAAGATAGAAACTGACAACAATTGCAGAAAAAGGAAAACTATCCTACCTAGACAGGGTGAGGAGTCAGACTGGTCTGAGATGGCTGTGAAACTCTGTGTGCACGGAGGTTGTCAGGACAACTTCGAATTTTGAGGTCGCTTATGACATCACGGTGAACATGTCCCCCAGGGTGGCCGCATGGTTACAGTCTGAGGATTGGCCTAGGCTAGGCTATTAAAGGGACAGATACCCAGAAACAGGTTTGGCAAACAGAAAGCAGGCACAGAAACTAGAAGAGATAAAACAGAGTCTGATGCAAGGGATAAGAAAGGAACCCTAGGCCACAAGTGAGAATAGAGGGACAGGCACGGAGAGGAGAACATTGTCATCTATTCAAGTCTATGGGGAGGTCATGCTGATTCAAGCTTGCAACTTCATTGGAAACAAGTGGCCGGACTTGGCGTTCATCACACCTACAGTGCCCTTGTGCCTTAAGCATAATGCAAAGTCAAGAAAGATGTCTTGAGGACATTGAAGAGAAGAATCGATGCCTCCTTTCCAAGGCCCATAGCATTCTTTGCAGGTCAGTCTCTTTTTCCGAAGCTCTGGTGTCACGTGGGCCCACTGGGCACATGGTAATGTGTCCCAAGAGATGTCTTGGAAGCCTTGAAGGAATGGAGCCCTGTCACGCTTGGGGTATGTCTCTTTGTTTGGAAGTGCTCTACAAGGGTGCTGAAAAGCACCCTCTTCCACAGGGCTTCGTTCCTTCGTGAAGGCTGCCCTCCCAGGCTAGTGTGCTCTGTTTGCCTCCATCGAAATTCTCTCCCCCTACCTCTTGCCGTAGAAGGATTATTGATTATGTGTTTTGACACCACATGTAAGGAAGTTGCACGAAAATTAGAACTTTACAGTTGTGTTTCAAGAAAAATAAACAGGCCAGGGTAGAGGATGTAGGGCAAACAAATGGCACACCCTATAAAAATTAAGTAAGCCCGTATCTGGACGGAATCTAGGGGAACGTTCAAGGATCAGGGGTCAAGTTCGAAACTTCCCAAATCCGGAAAAGAGACAGAAAAATATCTTTCCTGGAGAGTGGAATTCATCCGATTTGTCTAAGTTGTCTTGGAAACATTGTGTCCGTGAAGGGGGTTGCCAGGACCACCTCGAATTTGGAGTTTCTGATCTCAGGATGTCAAACCAACCCACATGACCACGTGTTCTCAGTGCTTAGTTTGACCTAGGCTAGGGTAGCCAAGAGTCCTACAAGTGACCGGTGCAAATTCAAGGACAACAACCAAGAGTCACGAAAGCACTCACACCTCACCCTAGAGAACATACAGCGATTAAAGAAATACAAACTAATCACTCGGAATGAAGGAGAACGGACTGATAAGCATGTCTAAGGGAGATAGCTGAGAAAGACCATGACGAGTATACTATGGAAAAGAAAAAGAGGACCCAGAAAATGGAAGGTGAACAGAAATCACACCTGAATTATCCACAATGAAAGATGATGTCCGTCTTTAGACAGACTCTGCTGGAACGTTTGAAAGTCAGAGAAATTCACAAGCCAAAAAACGGCAGCGAAGGTCAAGCATGGGCTAACTGGGAAGGGTGAGTTATGAGACTGCTCCAAGCAGGCTCTGAAACCTGTATCCAGGAAGCATGCTGGACCTCAGAGACACAATTATGACAAATCCTCTGACATCACAATGGACCCGAAAAACAACCTAGCCTCATCTACACAGTGCTAGAGTTGGGCTCACTAGTATATTTAACTCCCATTGCACTCAACTGCACGTTGCCACTGAACATGTAAGTGGCCGGCCGGTGGTGCAGTGGTGAGGTCCGCACCTTCTGGGTCTGTGGCCAAGTATGGGCTGGGTGGAATCCTCGGTTTGGGCCTCCTCACCACTGCTTCAGTTGTTCTGGTGCAGGCATCCGAGGTAGAGTAGAGGCAGATGGGAAGGGAGGTTGGACAGGGCCAGACTTCCACAGCAAATACAGGAGCATTGCCAGCAGATGTGAGCACAGCAATGCACTTGTGCCAAAACAAAACCAATTAAAAGTTGCAAAGAACAGAAAAACTGAAGCTAAGGAAAAAAAAAACAAAAAAACAGGAGCTTGCCATTACGAAGAATAGGATCTCTGTGAATAACCTTAGCAAAACAGGTGAAGTCTATGTTAATTCAAAAACTAGCAAACCTTTGGCGAAAGAAACTCAAGAAGACACAAGAAAAAAAAAGATATCGAGGGATCTAGGAATGGAAGGATTAACACACTTGAAAGGTTCATACCGCAGTAAGGAATCTCTGGATTCCATGCAATCCCAGTCAAAGTTGCAGCAGTATTTGCCACAGAGAAGAAGAGAGAATCCTGAAGTTTCTAGCCAGCAACACGAGACCCTGACTAGGCAAAGGAATCCTCAGGAAAACGAACAAAGCAGCACGTGTCACAATTTCTGATTTCAACATAGAGGACGAAGCGCTAGGTACCGAAACGGCACAGTCTGGGCCCCAAAACAGGCATGAAGACCCGTGCAAAACAATTGAGAGCCCAGAGCCCAACTCAAACTTACATGGACAGCCCATTTTGGACCAGGGAGCCAAGTGGAGACAGCGGAGAAAGGAGAGTCTCTACAATAAACGGTGCTGGGAAGCCTGCACAGCCACATGGAACACAACGAGAGTACACCATGATGTTACACCTGGCACACACACCACCTGAAGTGGATTAAAGCCTTGAATGGCAGACTTGAAACCGTGAACCTTGTAGGAGAAGACCTAGGCAGAGTGCTCTTTGCCATCTGTCTGAGCCGCCTATTTGGAAGAAGCATGTCTGACTGGGCAAGGGCAACAAAGGAAACAAGAAACAAACGGGACCACATCAAATGCACACACTTCTGCCCACTCAAGGAAACCATCAACTGAATACTAAGACACCACAACAATTGGGAGAGGATGTTTGCAAACCACACATCGGACAAGGGGTGAAAAGCCCAAAGATACAATCAACTCGCACGTCTCCACAAGAAAAAAAACAAGCCAATGAAAACCTGGTCAAAAGATGGAAGCAGAGATTTCTCCGAAGAAGACAGAAAGAGGGCCAGTAGGTGCATGAAAACTTGTTCACCATCATGAAGTCTCAGGAAAATGCAAATCCAAACTGCAAGGCCATGGCAGCTCACTGTGGTCAGCATGGCTAGAAGGAAGCAGACAGGAAATAACAAGTGTCAGAGAGGAGGTGCAGAGAAGGGAAGCCTCCTGCACTGCTGGTGGGAGTGTAACCCGGTGCAGCCACGATGCCAAAGGTGTGGAACTGCCTCAGAAATTTAAGTATCCATGTCCCGTATGACCCAGCTATTAATCTGCCGCTTGCTTATCCAAAAAAGTCAGAAAGACTACCGCATAAAGACATGTGCATGGCTGTGTTCACCACAGTCTTACTCCTGATATCCAAGACTTGGAAAGCACCCTGGTGTCCAGCAAGGGATGATTGGAGAAGGAAGATGGGCTATAGCCACACAATGGTATACCACTCAGCCGGAACAAATGATGCAATCCAGCCATTTGTGACCACCAGAATGGCTGTGAGGGTTTTAGGGGAAGTGTAACAAGCCCCAGTGAGAAATTCAAATACCATAGAATCTCACTTACAAGGAGAAGAAAAAGCAAGCACTAACCAACAGGTGGCACTGAACATTTGTATGCGGGCTCCCAGAGGCAAAGAGGGGCGGTGACGGAGGGTGAAAGAGAAGATTAGGCACAAGTGTGTGGTGAGGGCCTGTGATTAGTCTTACACTGGTGAAGATGATGTAAGCTACACAGAAGTCTAAAGCAATGAGGATGTGAATCTGGAAGTTATAGTACGTTCTAATGCAGGGCCATGGCTATAAATTCACCTCAAATCAAAAATCCAAAAAGGGGTCCAGAATGATGTCATAAAGCTTTGGGGGCGGAAAGAGTTTACGGAAGGTGAACTTCCAAGGATGGAAAATCACCTCCAAATGCTTACAGATGCTACAGAAAGGCAGACCATTCCAAATAGGTGAAGAGGAATACTACGAAGAGAACATGATCAGTCCTAAACCCATGAACGAACGGAAAATGTTACCGTCCATGATGTTATTACTAATCACCTTCACGAATAATCCAAACAGGCCCACGTCTTCCCAAGTTCAGGCAAAAGGTTGGTCCAAAAGTACAATTCAGGGCCGGCCCTGTGGTGGAGCAGGTAAGTGCCCACATTCCGCTTGGGCGGCCGGGGCCTCACTGTTTCACATTACGAGTGCATATCACATTAGTAGTGTTAGGAAATATAGATTTCATGGTATGGTGCGGGCAGAGATCATAAATAAGCAGCAATTGTGAGGATACGTTATCAATACGCACAAGAAAAGGAACCATAAGAATATTACAATCTATGGAAGTATCTGGTACACTTCCCAAAGGCAGAAGGAAGGAAATCTTGTGACCTGCCAAGGTGGAATTGGCAGAGTGCCACGAGATGACACCATCATCGTGCATCAGAACATTCCCTGGGCAACTTCAACTTGTGAGGGAGTCCAGGACTTTTTCTGGGTAAGGTCCACCCATTTTGCCATCTACCCAAGATATAAGAGATAAAACCCAGGATAATCTTACAGGAGTGACACCAGTGTCTAGAGAGAATGTAGGAGCCCTTTCGAAGTTCAAGGAGAAAGATAGAAACTGACAACAATTGCAGAAAAAGGAAAACTATCCTACCTAGACAGGGTGAGGAGTCAGACTGGTCTGAGATGGCTGTGAAACTCTGTGTGCACGGAGGTTGTCAGGACAACTTCGAATTTTGAGGTCGCTTATGACATCACGGTGAACATGTCCCCCAGGGTGGCCGCATGGTTACAGTCTGAGGATTGGCCTAGGCTAGGCTATTAAAGGGACAGATACCCAGAAACAGGTTTGGCAAACAGAAAGCAGGCACAGAAACTAGAAGAGATAAAACAGAGTCTGATGCAAGGGATAAGAAAGGAACCCTAGGCCACAAGTGAGAATAGAGGGACAGGCACGGAGAGGAGAACATTGTCATCTATTCAAGTCTATGGGGAGGTCATGCTGATTCAAGCTTGCAACTTCATTGGAAACAAGTGGCCGGACTTGGCGTTCATCACACCTACAGTGCCCTTGTGCCTTAAGCATAATGCAAAGTCAAGAAAGATGTCTTGAGGACATTGAAGAGAAGAATCGATGCCTCCTTTCCAAGGCCCATAGCATTCTTTGAAGGTCAGTCTCTTTTTCCGAAGCTCTGGTGTCACGTGGGCCCACTGGGCACATGGTAATGTGTCCCAAGAGATGTCTTGGAAGCCTTGAAGGAATGGAGCCCTGTCACGCTTGGGGTATGTCTCTTTGTTTGGAAGTGCTCTACAAGGGTGCTGAAAAGCACCCTCTTCCACAGGGCTTCGTTCCTTCGTGAAGGCTGCCCTCCCAGGCTAGTGTGCTCTGTTTGCCTCCATCGAAATTCTCTCCCCCTACCTCTTGCCGTAGAAGGATTATTGATTATGTGTTTTGACACCACATGTAAGGAAGTTGCACGAAAATTAGAACTTTACAGTTGTGTTTCAAGAAAAATAAACAGGCCAGGGTAGAGGATGTAGGGCAAACAAATGGCACACCCTATAAAAATTAAGTAAGCCCGTATCTGGACGGAATCTAGGGGAACGTTCAAGGATCAGGGGTCAAGTTCGAAACTTCCCAAATCCGGAAAAGAGACAGAAAAATATCTTTCCTGGAGAGTGGAAATCATCCGATTTGTCTAAGTTGTCTTGGAAACATTGTGTCCGTGAAGGGGGTTGCCAGGACCACCTCGAATTTGGAGTTTCTGATCTCAGGATGTCAAACCAACCCACATGACCACGTGTTCTCAGTGCTTAGTTTGACCTAGGCTAGGGTAGCCAAGAGTCCTACAAGTGACCGGTGCAAATTCAAGGACAACAACCAAGAGTCACGAAAGCACTCACACCTCACCCTAGAGAACATACAGCGATTAAAGAAATACAAACTAATCACTCGGAATGAAGGAGAACGGACTGATAAGCATGTCTAAGGGAGATAGCTGAGAAAGACCATGACGAGTATACTATGGAAAAGAAAAAGAGGACCCAGAAAATGGAAGGTGAACAGAAATCACACCTGAATTATCCACAATGAAAGATGATGTCCGTCTTTAGACAGACTCTGCTGGAACGTTTGAAAGTCAGAGAAATTCACAAGCCAAAAAACGGCAGCGAAGGTCAAGCATGGGCTAACTGGGAAGGGTGAGTTATGAGACTGCTCCAAGCAGGCTCTGAAACCTGTATCCAGGAAGCATGCTGGACCTCAGAGACACAATTATGACAAATCCTCTGACATCACAATGGACCCGAAAAACAACCTAGCCTCATCTACACAGTGCTAGAGTTGGGCTCACTAGTATATTTAACTCCCATTGCACTCAACTGCACGTTGCCACTGAACATGTAAGTGGCCGGCCGGTGGTGCAGTGGTGAGGTCCGCACCTTCTGGGTCTGTGGCCAAGTATGGGCTGGGTGGAATCCTCGGTTTGGGCCTCCTCACCACTGCTTCAGTTGTTCTGGTGCAGGCATCCGAGGTAGAGTAGAGGCAGATGGGAAGGGACGTTGGACAGGGCCAGACTTCCACAGCAAATACAGGAGCATTGCCAGCAGATGTGAGCACAGCAATGCACTTGTGCCAAAACAAAACCAATTAAAAGTTGCAAAGAACAGAAAAACTGAAGCTAAGGAAAAAAAAAACAAAAAAACAGGAGCTTGCCATTACGAAGAATAGGATCTCTGTGAATAACCTTAGCAAAACAGGTGAAGTCTATGTTAATTCAAAAACTAGCAAACCTTTGGCGAAAGAAACTCAAGAAGACACAAGAAAAAAAAAGATATCGAGGGATCTAGGAATGGAAGGATTAACACACTTGAAAGGTTCATACCGCAGTAAGGAATCTCTGGATTCCATGCAATCCCAGTCAAAGTTGCAGCAGTATTTGCCACAGAGAAGAAGAGAGAATCCTGAAGTTTCTAGCCAGCAACACGAGACCCTGACTAGGCAAAGGAATCCTCAGGAAAACGAACAAAGCAGCACGTGTCACAATTTCTGATTTCAACATAGAGGACGAAGCGCTAGGTACCGAAACGGCACAGTCTGGGCCCCAAAACAGGCATGAAGACCCGTGCAAAACAATTGAGAGCCCAGAGCCCAACTCAAACTTACATGGACAGCCCATTTTGGACCAGGGAGCCAAGTGGAGACAGCGGAGAAAGGAGAGTCTCTACAATAAACGGTGCTGGGAAGCCTGCACAGCCACATGGAACACAACGAGAGTACACCATGATGTTACACCTGGCACACACACCACCTGAAGTGGATTAAAGCCTTGAATGGCAGACTTGAAACCGTGAACCTTGTAGGAGAAGACCTAGGCAGAGTGCTCTTTGCCATCTGTCTGAGCCGCCTATTTGGAAGAAGCATGTCTGACTGGGCAAGGGCAACAAAGGAAACAAGAAACAAACGGGACCACATCAAATGCACACACTTCTGCCCACTCAAGGAAACCATCAACTGAATACTAAGACACCACAACAATTGGGAGAGGATGTTTGCAAACCACACATCGGACAAGGGGTGAAAAGCCCAAAGATACAATCAACTCGCACGTCTCCACAAGAAAAAAAACAAGCCAATGAAAACCTGGTCAAAAGATGGAAGCAGAGATTTCTCCGAAGAAGACAGAAAGAGGGCCAGTAGGTGCATGAAAACTTGTTCACCATCATTAAGTCTCAGGAAAATGCAAATCCAAACTGCAAGGCCATGGCAGCTCACTGTGGTCAGCATGGCTAGAAGGAAGCAGACAGGAAATAACAAGTGTCAGAGAGGAGGTGCAGAGAAGGGAAGCCTCCTGCACTGCTGGTGGGAGTGTAACCCGGTGCAGCCACGATGCCAAAGGTGTGGAACTGCCTCAGAAATTTAAGTATCCATGTCCCGTATGACCCAGCTATTAATCTGCCGCTTGCTTATCCAAAAAAGTCAGAAAGACTACCGCATAAAGACATGTGCATGGCTGTGTTCACCACAGTCTTACTCCTGATATCCAAGACTTGGAAAGCACCCTGGTGTCCAGCAAGGGATGATTGGAGAAGGAAGATGGGCTATAGCCACACAATGGTATACCACTCAGCCGGAACAAATGATGCAATCCAGCCATTTGTGACCACCAGAATGGCTGTGAGGGTTTTAGGGGAAGTGTAACAAGCCCCAGTGAGAAATTCAAATACCATAGAATCTCACTTACAAGGAGAAGAAAAAGCAAGCACTAACCAACAGGTGGCACTGAACATTTGTATGCGGGCTCCCAGAGGCAAAGAGGGGCGGTGACGGAGGGTGAAAGAGAAGATTAGGCACAAGTGTGTGGTGAGGGCCTGTGATTAGTCTTACACTGGTGAAGATGATGTAAGCTACACAGAAGTCTAAAGCAATGAGGATGTGAATCTGGAAGTTATAGTACGTTCTAATGCAGGGCCATGGCTATAAATTCACCTCAAATCAAAAATCCAAAAAGGGGTCCAGAATGATGTCATAAAGCTTTGGGGGCGGAAAGAGTTTACGGAAGGTGAACTTCCAAGGATGGAAAATCACCTCCAAATGCTTACAGATGCTACAGAAAGGCAGACCATTCCAAATAGGTGAAGAGGAATACTACGAAGAGAACATGATCAGTCCTAAACCCATGAACGAACGGAAAATGTTACCGTCCATGATGTTATTACTAATCACCTTCACGAATAATCCAAACAGGCCCACGTCTTCCCAAGTTCAGGCAAAAGGTTGGTCCAAAAGTACAATTCAGGGCCGGCCCTGTGGTGGAGCAGGTAAGTGCCCACATTCCGCTTGGGCGGCCCGGGCCTCACTGTTTCACATTACGAGTGCATATCACATTAGTAGTGTTAGGAAATATAGATTTCATGGTATGGTGCGGGCAGAGATCATAAATAAGCAGCAATTGTGAGGATACGTTATCAATACGCACAAGAAAAGGAACCATAAGAATATTACAATCTATGGAAGTATCTGGTACACTTCCCAAAGGCAGAAGGAAGGAAATCTTGTGACCTGCCAAGGTGGAATTGGCAGAGTGCCACGAGATGACACCATCATCGTGCATCAGAACATTCCCTGGGCAACTTCAACTTGTGAGGGAGTCCAGGACTTTTTCTGGGTAAGGTCCACCCATTTTGCCATCTACCCAAGATATAAGAGATAAAACCCAGGATAATCTTACAGGAGTGACACCAGTGTCTAGAGAGAATGTAGGAGCCCTTTCGAAGTTCAAGGAGAAAGATAGAAACTGACAACAATTGCAGAAAAAGGAAAACTATCCTACCTAGACAGGGTGAGGAGTCAGACTGGTCTGAGATGGCTGTGAAACTCTGTGTGCACGGAGGTTGTCAGGACAACTTCGAATTTTGAGGTCGCTTATGACATCACGGTGAACATGTCCCCCAGGGTGGCCGCATGGTTACAGTCTGAGGATTGGCCTAGGCTAGGCTATTAAAGGGACAGATACCCAGAAACAGGTTTGGCAAACAGAAAGCAGGCACAGAAACTAGAAGAGATAAAACAGAGTCTGATGCAAGGGATAAGAAAGGAACCCTAGGCCACAAGTGAGAATAGAGGGACAGGCACGGAGAGGAGAACATTGTCATCTATTCAAGTCTATGGGGAGGTCATGCTGATTCAAGCTTGCAACTTCATTGGAAACAAGTGGCCGGACTTGGCGTTCATCACACCTACAGTGCCCTTGTGCCTTAAGCATAATGCAAAGTCAAGAAAGATGTCTTGAGGACATTGAAGAGAAGAATCGATGCCTCCTTTCCAAGGCCCATAGCATTCTTTGCAGGTCAGTCTCTTTTTCCGAAGCTCTGGTGTCACGTGGGCCCACTGGGCACATGGTAATGTGTCCCAAGAGATGTCTTGGAAGCCTTGAAGGAATGGAGCCCTGTCACGCTTGGGGTATGTCTCTTTGTTTGGAAGTGCTCTACAAGGGTGCTGAAAAGCACCCTCTTCCACAGGGCTTCGTTCCTTCGTGAAGGCTGCCCTCCCAGGCTAGTGTGCTCTGTTTGCCTCCATCGAAATTCTCTCCCCCTACCTCTTGCCGTAGAAGGATTATTGATTATGTGTTTTGACACCATATGTAAGGAAGTTGCACGAAAATTAGAACTTTACAGTTGTGTTTCAAGAAAAATAAACAGGCCAGGGTAGAGGATGTAGGGCAAACAAATGGCACACCCTATAAAAATTAAGTAAGCCCGTATCTGGACGGAATCTAGGGGAACGTTCAAGGATCAGGGGTCAAGTTCGAAACTTCCCAAATCCGGAAAAGAGACAGAAAAATATCTTTCCTGGAGAGTGGAATTCATCCGATTTGTCTAAGTTGTCTTGGAAACATTGTGTCCGTGAAGGGGGTTGCCAGGACCACCTCGAATTTGGAGTTTCTGATCTCAGGATGTCAAACCAACCCACATGACCACGTGTTCTCAGTGCTTAGTTTGACCTAGGCTAGGATAGCCAAGAGTCCTACAAGTGACCGGTGCAAATTCAAGGACAACAACCAAGAGTCACGAAAGCACTCACACCTCACCCTAGAGAACATACAGCGATTAAAGAAATACAAACTAATCACTCGGAATGAAGGAGAACGGACTGATAAGCATGTCTAAGGGAGATAGCTGAGAAAGACCATGACGAGTATACTATGGAAAAGAAAAAGAGGACCCAGAAAATGGAAGGTGAACAGAAATCACACCTGAATTATCCACAATGAAAGATGATGTCCGTCTTTAGACAGACTCTGCTGGAACGTTTGAAAGTCAGAGAAATTCACAAGCCAAAAAACGGCAGCGAAGGTCAAGCATGGGCTAACTGGGAAGGGTGAGTTATGAGACTGCTCCAAGCAGGCTCTGAAACCTGTATCCAGGAA
Source organism: Equus asinus (assembly GCF_041296235.1). Taxonomy (NCBI): domain Eukaryota; kingdom Metazoa; phylum Chordata; class Mammalia; order Perissodactyla; family Equidae; genus Equus; species Equus asinus. The sequence continues at coordinate 4,662,706 of NC_091809.1, read as the reverse complement.
GCATGCTGGACCTCAGAGACACAATTATGACAAATCCTCTGACATCACAATGGACCCGAAAAACAACCTAGCCTCATCTACACAGTGCTAGAGTTGGGCTCACTAGTATATTTAACTCCCATTGCACTCAACTGCACGTTGCCACTGAACATGTAAGTGGCCGGCCGGTGGTGCAGTGGTGAGGTCCGCACCTTCTGGGTCTGTGGCCCAGTATGGGCTGGGTGGAATCCTCGGTTTGGGCCTCCTCACCACTGCTTCAGTTGTTCTGGTGCAGGCGTCCGAGGTAGAGTAGAGGCAGATGGGAAGGGACGTTGGACAGGGCCAGACTTCCACAGCAAATACAGGAGCATTGCCAGCAGATGTGAGCACAGCAATGCACTTGTGCCAAAACAAAACCAATTAAAAGTTGCAAAGAATAGAAAAACTGAAGCTAAGGAAAAAAAAAACAAAAAAACAGGAGCTTGCCATTACGAAGAATAGGATCTCTGTGAATAACCTTAGCAAAACAGGTGAATTCTATGTTAATTCAAAAACTAGCAAACCTTTGGGGAAAGAAACTCAAGAAGACACAAGAAAAAAAAAGATATCGAGGGATCTAGGAATGGAAGGATTAACACACTTGAAAGGTTCATACCGCAGTAAGGAATCTCTGGATTCCATGCAATCCCAGTCAAAGTTGCAGCAGTATTTGCCACAGAGAAGAAGAGAGAATCCTGAAGTTTCTAGCCAGCAACACGAGACCCTGACTAGGCAAAGGAATCCTCAGGAAAACGAACAAAGCAGCACGTGTCACAATTTCTGATTTCAACATAGAGGACGAAGCGCTAGGTACCGAAACGGCACAGTCTGGGCCCCAAAACAGGCATGAAGACCCGTGCAAAACAATTGAGAGCCCAGAGCCCAACTCAAACTTACATGGACAGCCCATTTTGGACCAGGGAGCCAAGTGGAGACAGCGGAGAAAGGAGAGTCTCTACAATAAACGGTGCTGGGAAGCCTGCACAGCCACATGGAACACAACGACAGTACACCATGATGTTACACCTGGCACACACACCACCTGAAGTGGATTAAAGCCTTGAATGGCAGACTTGAAACCGTGAACCTTGTAGGAGAAGACCTAGGCAGAGTGCTCTTTGCCATCTGTCTGAGCCGCCTATTTGGAAGAAGCATGTCTGACTGGGCAAGGGCAACAAAGGAAACAAGAAACAAACGGGACCACATCAAATGCACACACTTCTGCCCACTCAAGGAAACCATCAACTGAATACTAAGACACCACAACAATTGGGAGAGGATGTTTGCAAACCACACATCGGACAAGGGGTGAAAAGCCCAAAGATACAATCAACTCGCACGTCTCCACAAGAAAAAAAACAAGCCAATGAAAACCTGGTCAAAAGATGGAAGCAGAGATTTCTCCGAAGAAGACAGAAAGAGGGCCAGTAGGTGCATGAAAACTTGTTCACCATCATTAAGTCTCAGGAAAATGCAAATCCAAACTGCAAGGCCATGGCAGCTCACTGTGGTCAGCATGGCTAGAAGGAAGCAGACAGGAAATAACAAGTGTCAGAGAGGAGGTGCAGAGAAGGGAAGCCTCCTGCACTGCTGGTGGGAGTGTAACCCGGTGCAGCCACGATGCCAAAGGTGTGGAACTGCCTCAGAAATTTAAGTATCCATGTCCCGTATGACCCAGCTATTAATCTGCCGCTTGCTTATCCAAAAAAGTCAGAAAGACTACCGCATAAAGACATGTGCATGGCTGTGTTCACCACAGTCTTACTCCTGATATCCAAGACTTGGAAAGCACCCTGGTGTCCAGCAAGGGATGATTGGAGAAGGAAGATGGGCTATAGCCACACAATGGTATACCACTCAGCCGGAACAAATGATGCAATCCAGCCATTTGTGACCACCAGAATGGCTGTGAGGGTTTTAGGGGAAGTGTAACAAGCCCCAGTGAGAAATTCAAATACCATAGAATCTCACTTACAAGGAGAAGAAAAAGCAAGCACTAACCAACAGGTGGCACTGAACATTTGTATGCGGGCTCCCAGAGGCAAAGAGGGGCGGTGACGGAGGGTGAAAGAGAAGATTAGGCACAAGTGTGTGGTGAGGGCCTGTGATTAGTCTTACACTGGTGAAGATGATGTAAGCTACACAGAAGTCTAAAGCAATGAGGATGTGAATCTGGAAGTTATAGTACGTTCTAATGCAGGGTCATGGCTATAAATTCACCTCAAATCAAATATCCAAAAAGGGGTCCAGAATGATGTCATAAAGCTTTGGGGGCGGAAAGAGTTTACGGAAGGTGAACTTCCAAGGATGGAAAATCACCTCCAAATGCTTACAGATGCTACAGAAAGGCAGACCATTCCAAATAGGTGAAGAGGAATACTACGAAGAGAACATGATCAGTCCTAAACCCATGAACGAACGGAAAATGTTACCGTCCATGATGTTATTACTAATCACCTTCACGAATAATCCAAACAGGCCCACGTCTTCCCAAGTTCAGGCAAAAGGTTGGTCCAAAAGTACAATTCAGGGCCGGCCCTGTGGTGGAGCAGGTAAGTGCCCACATTCCGCTTGGGCGGCCCGGGCCTCACTGTTTCACATTACGAGTGCATATCACATTAGTAGTGTTAGGAAATATAGATTTCATGGTATGGTGCGGGCAGAGATCATAAATAAGCAGCAATTGTGAGGATACGTTATCAATACGCACAAGAAAAGGAACCATAAGAATATTACAATCTATGGAAGTATCTGGTACACTTCCCAAAGGCAGAAGGAAGGAAAACTTGTGACCTGCCAAGGTGGAATTGGCAGAGTGCCACGAGATGACACCATCATCGTGCATCAGAACATTCCCTGGGCAACTTCAACTTGTGAGGGAGTCCAGGACTTTTTCTGGGTAAGGTCCACCCATTTTGCCATCTACCCAAGATATAAGAGATAAAACCCAGGATAATCTTACAGGAGTGACACCAGTGTCTAGAGAGAATGTAGGAGCCCTTTCGAAGTTCAAGGAGAAAGATAGAAACTGACAACAATTGCAGAAAAAGGAAAACTATCCTACCTAGACAGGGTGAGGAGTCAGACTGGTCTGAGATGGCTGTGAAACTCTGTGTGCACGGAGGTTGTCAGGACAACTTCGAATTTTGAGGTCGCTTATGACATCACGGTGAACATGTCCCCCAGGGTGGCCGCATGGTTACAGTCTGAGGATTGGCCTAGGCTAGGCTATTAAAGGGACAGATACCCAGAAACAGGTTTGGCAAACAGAAAGCAGGCACAGAAACTAGAAGAGATAAAACAGAGTCTGATGCAAGGGATAAGAAAGGAACCCTAGGCCACAAGTGAGAATAGAGGGACAGGCACGGAGAGGAGAACATTGTCATCTATTCAAGTCTATGGGGAGGTCATGCTGATTCAAGCTTGCAACTTCATTGGAAACAAGTGGCCGGACTTGGCGTTCATCACACCTACAGTGCCCTCGTGCCTTAAGCATAATGCAAAGTCAAGAAAGATGTCTTGAGGACATTGAAGAGAAGAATCGATGCCTCCTTTCCAAGGCCCATAGCATTCTTTGCAGGTCAGTCTCTTTTTCCGAAGCTCTGGTGTCACGTGGGCCCACTGGGCACATGGTAATGTGTCCCAAGAGATGTCTTGGAAGCCTTGAAGGAATGGAGCCCTGTCACGCTTGGGGTATGTCTCTTTGTTAGGAAGTGCTCTACAAGGGTGCTGAAAAGCACCCTCTTCCACAGGGCTTCGTTCCTTCGTGAAGGCTGCCCTCCCAGGCTAGTGTGCTCTGTTTGCCTCCATCGAAATTCTCTCCCCCTACCTCTTGCCGTAGAAGGATTATTGATTATGTGTTTTGACACCATATGTAAGGAAGTTGCACGAAAATTAGAACTTTACAGTTGTGTTTCAAGAAAAATAAACAGGCCAGGGTAGAGGATGTAGGGCAAACAAATGGCACACCCTATAAAAATTAAGTAAGCCCGTATCTGGACGGAATCTAGGGGAACGTTCAAGGATCAGGGGTCAAGTTCGAAACTTCCCAAATCCGGAAAAGAGACAGAAAAATATCTTTCCTGGAGAGTGGAATTCATCCGATTTGTCTAAGTTGTCTTGGAAACATTGTGTCCGTGAAGGGGGTTGCCAGGACCACCTCGAATTTGGAGTTTCTGATCTCAGGATGTCAAACCAACCCACATGACCACGTGTTCTCAGTGCTTAGTTTGACCTAGGCTAGGGTAGCCAAGAGTCCTACAAGTGACCGGTGCAAATTCAAGGACAACAACCAAGAGTCACGAAAGCACTCACACCTCACCCTAGAGAACATACAGCGATTAACGAAATACAAACTAATCCCTTGGAATGAAGGAGAACGGACTGATAAGCATGTCTAAGGGAGATAGCTGAGAAAGACCATGACGAGTATACTATGGAAAAGAAAAAGAGGACCCAGAAAATGGAAGGTGAACAGAAATCACACCTGAATTATCCACAATGAAAGATGATGTCCGTCTTTAGACAGACTCTGCTGGAACGTTTGAAAGTCAGAGAAATTCACAAGCCAAAAAACGGCAGCGAAGGTCAAGCATGGGCTAACTGGGAAGGGTGAGTTATGAGACTGCTCCAAGCAGGCTCTGAAACCTGTATCCAGGAAGCATGCTGGACCTCAGAGACACAATTATGACAAATCCTCTGACATCACAATGGACCCGAAAAACAACCTAGCCTCATCTACACAGTGCTAGAGTTGGGCTCACTAGTATATTTAACTCCCATTGCACTCAACTGCACGTTGCCACTGAACATGTAAGTGGCCGGCCGGTGGTGCAGTGGTGAGGTCCGCACCTTCTGGGTCTGTGGCCCAGTATGGGCTGGGTGGAATCCTCGGTTTGGGCCTCCTCACCACTGCTTCAGTTGTTCTGGTGCAGGCGTCCGAGGTAGAGTAGAGGCAGATGGGAAGGGACGTTGGACAGGGCCAGACTTCCACAGCAAATACAGGAGCATTGCCAGCAGATGTGAGCACAGCAATGCACTTGTGCCAAAACAAAACCAATTAAAAGTTGCAAAGAACAGAAAAACTGAAGCTAAGGAAAAAAAAAACAAAAAAACAGGAGCTTGCCATTACGAAGAATAGGATCTCTGTGAATAGCCTTAGCAAAACAGGTGAATTCTATGTTAATTCAAAAACTAGCAAACCTTTGGGGAAAGAAACTCAAGAAGACACAAGAAAAAAAAAGATATCGAGGGATCTAGGAATGGAAGGATTAACACACTTGAAAGGTTCATACCGCAGTAAGGAATCTCTGGATTCCATGCAATCCCAGTCAAAGTTGCAGCAGTATTTGCCACAGAGAAGAAGAGAGAATCCTGAAGTTTCTAGCAAGCAACACGAGACCCTGACTAGGCAAAGGAATCCTCAGGAAAACGAACAAAGCAGCACGTGTCACAATTTCTGATTTCAACATAGAGGACGAAGCGCTAGGTACCGAAACGGCACAGTCTGGGCCCCAAAACAGGCATGAAGACCCGTGCAAAACAATTGAGAGCCCAGAGCCCAACTCAAACTTACATGGACAGCCCATTTTGGACCAGGGAGCCAAGTGGAGACAGCGGAGAAAGGAGAGTCTCTACAATAAACGGTGCTGGGAAGCCTGCACAGCCACATGGAACACAACGAGAGTACACCATGATGTTACACCTGGCACACACACCACCTGAAGTGGATTAAAGCCTTGAATGGCAGACTTGAAACCGTGAACCTTGTAGGAGAAGACCTAGGCAGAGTGCTCTTTGCCATCTGTCTGAGCCGCCTATTTGGAAGAAGCATGTCTGACTGGGCAAGGGCAACAAAGGAAACAAGAAACAAACGGGACCACATCAAATGCACACACTTCTGCCCACTCAAGGAAACCATCAACTGAATACTAAGACACCACAACAATTGGGAGAGGATGTTTGCAAACCACACATCGGACAAGGGGTGAAAAGCCCAAAGATACAATCAACTCGCACGTCTCCACAAGAAAAAAAACAAGCCAATGAAAACCTGGTCAAAAGATGGAAGCAGAGATTTCTCCGAAGAAGACAGAAAGAGGGCCAGTAGGTGCATGAAAACTTGTTCACCATCATTAAGTCTCAGGAAAATGCAAATCCAAACTGCAAGGCCATGGCAGCTCACTGTGGTCAGCATGGCTAGAAGGAAGCAGACAGGAAATAACAAGTGTCAGAGAGGAGGTGCAGAGAAGGGAAGCCTCCTGCACTGCTGGTGGGAGTGTAACCCGGTGCAGCCACGATGCCAAAGGTGTGGAACTGCCTCAGAAGTTTAAGTATCCATGTCCCGTATGACCCAGCTATTAATCTGCCGCTTGCTTATCCAAAACAGTCAGAAAGACTACCGCATAAAGACATGTGCATGGCTGTGTTCACCACAGTCTTACTCCTGATATCCAAGACTTGGAAAGCACCCTGGTGTCCAGCAAGGGATGATTGGAGAAGGAAGATGGGCTATAGCCACACAATGGTATACCACTCAGCCGGAACAAATGATGCAATCCAGCCATTTGTGACCACCAGAATGGCTGTGAGGGTTTTAGGGGAAGTGTAACAAGCCCCAGTGAGAAATTCAAATACCATAGAATCTCACTTACAAGGAGAAGAAAAAGCAAGCACTAACCAACAGGTGGCACTGAACATTTGTATGCGGGCTCCCAGAGGCAAAGAGGGGCGGTGACAAGGGTGAAAGAGAAGATTAGGCACAAGTGTGTGGTGAGGGCCTGTGATTAGTCTTACACTGGTGAAGATGATGTAAGCTACACAGAAGTCTAAAGCAATGAGGATGTGAATCTGGAAGTTATAGTACGTTCTAATGCAGGGTCATGGCTATAAATTCACCTCAAATCAAAAATCCAAAAAGGGGTCCAGAATGATGTCATAAAGCTTTGGGGGCGGAAAGAGTTTACGGAAGGTGAACTTCCAAGGATGGAAAATCACCTCCAAATGCTTACAGATGCTACAGAAAGGCAGACCATTCCAAATAGGTGAAGAGGAATACTACGAAGAGAACATGATCAGTCCTAAACCCATGAACGAACGGAAAATGTTACCGTCCATGATGTTATTACTAATCACCTTCACGAATAATCCAAACAGGCCCACGTCTTCCCAAGTTCAGGCAAAAGGTTGGTCCAAAAGTACAATTCAGGGCCGGCCCTGTGGTGGAGCAGGTAAGTGCCCACATTCCGCTTGGGCGGCCCGGGCCTCACTGTTTCACATTACGAGTGCATATCACATTAGTAGTGTTAGGAAATATAGATTTCATGGTATGGTGCGGGCAGAGATCATAAATAAGCAGCAATTGTGAGGATACGTTATCAATACGCACAAGAAAAGGAACCATAAGAATATTACAATCTATGGAAGTATCTGGTACACTTCCCAAAGGCAGAAGGAAGGAAAACTTGTGACCTGCCAAGGTGGAATTGGCAGAGTGCCACGAGATGACACCATCATCGTGCATCAGAACATTCCCTGGGCAACTTCAACTTGTGAGGGAGTCCAGGACTTTTTCTGGGTAAGGTCCACCCATTTTGCCATCTACCCAAGATATAAGAGATAAAACCCAGGATAATCTTACAGGAGTGACACCAGTGTCTAGAGAGAATGTAGGAGCCCTTTCGAAGTTCAAGGAGAAAGATAGAAACTGACAACAATTGCAGAAAAAGGAAAACTATCCTACCTAGACAGGGTGAGGAGTCAGACTGGTCTGAGATGGCTGTGAAACTCTGTGTGCACGGAGGTTGTCAGGACAACTTCGAATTTTGAGGTCGCTTATGACATCACGGTGAACATGTCCCCCAGGGTGGCCGCATGGTTACAGTCTGAGGATTGGCCTAGGCTAGGCTATTAAAGGGACAGATACCCAGAAACAGGTTTGGCAAACAGAAAGCAGGCACAGAAACTAGAAGAGATAAAACAGAGTCTGATGCAAGGGATAAGAAAGGAACCCTAGGCCACAAGTGAGAATAGAGGGACAGGCACGGAGAGGAGAACATTGTCATCTATTCAAGTCTATGGGGAGGTCATGCTGATTCAAGCTTGCAACTTCATTGGAAACAAGTGGCCGGACTTGGCGTTCATCACACCTACAGTGCCCTTGTGCCTTAAGCATAATGCAAAGTCAAGAAAGATGTCTTGAGGACATTGAAGAGAAGAATCGATGCCTCCTTTCCAAGGCCCATAGCATTCTTTGCAGGTCAGTCTCTTTTTCCGAAGCTCTGGTGTCACGTGGGCCCACTGGGCACATGGTAATGTGTCCCAAGAGATGTCTTGGAAGCCTTGAAGGAATGGAGCCCTGTCACGCTTGGGGTATGTCTCTTTGTTAGGAAGTGCTCTACAAGGGTGCTGAAAAGCACCCTCTTCCACAGGGCTTCGTTCCTTCGTGAAGGCTGCCCTCCCAGGCTAGTGTGCTCTGTTTGCCTCCATCGAAATTCTCTCCCCCACCTCTTGCCGTAGAAGGATTATTGATTATGTGTTTTGACACCATATGTAAGGAAGTTGCACGAAAATTAGAACTTTACAGTTGTGTTTCAAGAAAAATAAACAGGCCAGGGTAGAGGATGTAGGGCAAACAAATGGCACACCCTATAAAAATTAAGTAAGCCCGTATCTGGACGGAATCTAGGGGAACGTTCAAGGATCAGGGGTCAAGTTCGAAACTTCCCAAATCCGGAAAAGAGACAGAAAAATATCTTTCCTGGAGAGTGGAATTCATCCGATTTGTCTAAGTTGTCTTGGAAACATTGTGTCCGTGAAGGGGGTTGCCAGGACCACCTCGAATTTGGAGTTTCTGATCTCAGGATGTCAAACCAACCCACATGACCACGTGTTCTCAGTGCTTAGTTTGACCTAGGCTAGGGTAGCCAAGAGTCCTACAAGTGACCGGTGCAAATTCAAGGACAACAACCAAGAGTCACGAAAGCACTCACACCTCACCCTAGAGAACATACAGCGATTAAAGAAATACAAACTAATCCCTCGGAATGAAGGAGAACGGACTGATAAGCATGTCTAAGGGAGATAGCTGAGAAAGACCATGACGAGTATACTATGGAAAAGAAAAAGAGGACCCAGAAAATGGAAGGTGAACAGAAATCACACCTGAATTATCCACAATGAAAGATGATGTCCGTCTTTAGACAGACTCTGCTGGAACGTTTGAAAGTCAGAGAAATTCACAAGCCAAAAAACGGCAGCGAAGGTCAAGCATGGGCTAACTGGGAAGGGTGAGTTATGAGACTGCTCCAAGCAGGCTCTGAAACCTGTATCCAGGAAGCATGCTGGACCTCAGAGACACAATTATGACAAATCCTCTGACATCACAATGGACCCGAAAAACAACCTAGCCTCATCTACACAGTGCTAGAGTTGGGCTCACTAGTATATTTAACTCCCATTGCACTCAACTGCACGTTGCCACTGAACATGTAAGTGGCCGGCCGGTGGTGCAGTGGTGAGGTCCGCACCTTCTGGGTCTGTGGCCCAGTATGGGCTGGGTGGAATCCTCGGTTTGGGCCTCCTCACCACTGCTTCAGTTGTTCTGGTGCAGGCGTCCGAGGTAGAGTAGAGGCAGATGGGAAGGGACGTTGGACAGGGCCAGACTTCCACAGCAAATACAGGAGCATTGCCAGCAGATGTGAGCACAGCAATGCACTTGTGCCAAAACAAAACCAATTAAAAGTTGCAAAGAATAGAAAAACTGAAGCTAAGGAAAAAAAAAACAAAAAAACAGGAGCTTGCCATTACGAAGAATAGGATCTCTGTGAATAACCTTAGCAAAACAGGTGAATTCTATGTTAATTCAAAAACTAGCAAACCTTTGGGGAAAGAAACTCAAGAAGACACAAGAAAAAAAAAGATATCGAGGGATCTAGGAATGGAAGGATTAACACACTTGAAAGGTTCATACCGCAGTAAGGAATCTCTGGATTCCATGCAATCCCAGTCAAAGTTGCAGCAGTATTTGCCACAGAGAAGAAGAGAGAATCCTGAAGTTTCTAGCCAGCAACACGAGACCCTGACTAGGCAAAGGAATCCTCAGGAAAACGAACAAAGCAGCACGTGTCACAATTTCTGATTTCAACATAGAGGACGAAGCGCTAGGTACCGAAACGGCACAGTCTGGGCCCCAAAACAGGCATGAAGACCCGTGCAAAACAATTGAGAGCCCAGAGCCCAACTCAAACTTACATGGACAGCCCATTTTGGACCAGGGAGCCAAGTGGAGACAGCGGAGAAAGGAGAGTCTCTACAATAAACGGTGCTGGGAAGCCTGCACAGCCACATGGAACACAACGAGAGTACACCATGATGTTACACCTGGCACACACACCACCTGAAGTGGATTAAAGCCTTGAATGGCAGACTTGAAACCGTGAACCTTGTAGGAGAAGACCTAGGCAGAGTGCTCTTTGCCATCTGTCTGAGCCGCCTATTTGGAAGAAGCATGTCTGACTGGGCAAGGGCAACAAAGGAAACAAGAAACAAACGGGACCACATCAAATGCACACACTTCTGCCCACTCAAGGAAACCATCAACTGAATACTAAGACACCACAACAATTGGGAGAGGATGTTTGCAAACCACACATCGGACAAGGGGTGAAAAGCCCAAAGATACAATCAACTCGCACGTCTCCACAAGAAAAAAAACAAGCCAATGAAAACCTGGTCAAAAGATGGAAGCAGAGATTTCTCCGAAGAAGACAGAAAGAGGGCCAGTAGGTGCATGAAAACTTGTTCACCATCATTAAGTCTCAGGAAAATGCAAATCCAAACTGCAAGGCCATGGCAGCTCACTGTGGTCAGCATGGCTAGAAGGAAGCAGACAGGAAATAACAAGTGTCAGAGAGGAGGTGCAGAGAAGGGAAGCCTCCTGCACTGCTGGTGGGAGTGTAACCCGGTGCAGCCACGATGCCAAAGGTGTGGAACTGCCTCAGAAATTTAAGTATCCATGTCCCGTATGACCCAGCTATTAATCTGCCGCTTGCTTATCCAAAAAAGTCAGAAAGACTACCGCATAAAGACATGTGCATGGCTGTGTTCACCACAGTCTTACTCCTGATATCCAAGACTTGGAAAGCACCCTGGTGTCCAGCAAGGGATGATTGGAGAAGGAAGATGGGCTATAGCCACACAATGGTATACCACTCAGCCGGAACAAATGATGCAATCCAGCCATTTGTGACCACCAGAATGGCTGTGAGGGTTTTAGGGGAAGTGTAACAAGCCCCAGTGAGAAATTCAAATACCATAGAATCTCACTTACAAGGAGAAGAAAAAGCAAGCACTAACCAACAGGTGGCACTGAACATTTGTATGCGGGCTCCCAGAGGCAAAGAGGGGCGGTGACGGAGGGTGAAAGAGAAGATTAGGCACAAGTGTGTGGTGAGGGCCTGTGATTAGTCTTACACTGGTGAAGATGATGTAAGCTACACAGAAGTCTAAAGCAATGAGGATGTGAATCTGGAAGTTATAGTACGTTCTAATGCAGGGTCATGGCTATAAATTCACCTCAAATCAAATATCCAAAAAGGGGTCCAGAATGATGTCATAAAGCTTTGGGGGCGGAAAGAGTTTACGGAAGGTGAACTTCCAAGGATGGAAAATCACCTCCAAATGCTTACAGATGCTACAGAAAGGCAGACCATTCCAAATAGGTGAAGAGGAATACTACGAAGAGAACATGATCAGTCCTAAACCCATGAACGAACGGAAAATGTTACCGTCCATGATGTTATTACTAATCACCTTCACGAATAATCCAAACAGGCCCACGTCTTCCCAAGTTCAGGCAAAAGGTTGGTCCAAAAGTACAATTCAGGGCCGGCCCTGTGGTGGAGCAGGTAAGTGCCCACATTCCGCTTGGGCGGCCCGGGCCTCACTGTTTCACATTACGAGTGCATATCACATTAGTAGTGTTAGGAAATATAGATTTCATGGTATGGTGCGGGCAGAGATCATAAATAAGCAGCAATTGTGAGGATACGTTATCAATACGCACAAGAAAAGGAACCATAAGAATATTACAATCTATGGAAGTATCTGGTACACTTCCCAAAGGCAGAAGGAAGGAAAACTTGTGACCTGCCAAGGTGGAATTGGCAGAGTGCCACGAGATGACACCATCATCGTGCATCAGAACATTCCCTGGGCAACTTCAACTTGTGAGGGAGTCCAGGACTTTTTCTGGGTAAGGTCCACCCATTTTGCCATCTACCCAAGATATAAGAGATAAAACCCAGGATAATCTTACAGGAGTGACACCAGTGTCTAGAGAGAATGTAGGAGCCCTTTCGAAGTTCAAGGAGAAAGATAGAAACTGACAACAATTGCAGAAAAAGGAAAACTATCCTACCTAGACAGGGTGAGGAGTCAGACTGGTCTGAGATGGCTGTGAAACTCTGTGTGCACGGAGGTTGTCAGGACAACTTCGAATTTTGAGGTCGCTTATGACATCACGGTGAACATGTCCCCCAGGGTGGCCGCATGGTTACAGTCTGAGGATTGGCCTAGGCTAGGCTATTAAAGGGACAGATACCCAGAAACAGGTTTGGCAAACAGAAAGCAGGCACAGAAACTAGAAGAGATAAAACAGAGTCTGATGCAAGGGATAAGAAAGGAACCCTAGGCCACAAGTGAGAATAGAGGGACAGGCACGGAGAGGAGAACATTGTCATCTATTCAAGTCTATGGGGAGGTCATGCTGATTCAAGCTTGCAACTTCATTGGAAACAAGTGGCCGGACTTGGCGTTCATCACACCTACAGTGCCCTCGTGCCTTAAGCATAATGCAAAGTCAAGAAAGATGTCTTGAGGACATTGAAGAGAAGAATCGATGCCTCCTTTCCAAGGCCCATAGCATTCTTTGCAGGTCAGTCTCTTTTTCCGAAGCTCTGGTGTCACGTGGGCCCACTGGGCACATGGTAATGTGTCCCAAGAGATGTCTTGGAAGCCTTGAAGGAATGGAGCCCTGTCACGCTTGGGGTATGTCTCTTTGTTAGGAAGTGCTCTACAAGGGTGCTGAAAAGCACCCTCTTCCACAGGGCTTCGTTCCTTCGTGAAGGCTGCCCTCCCAGGCTAGTGTGCTCTGTTTGCCTCCATCGAAATTCTCTCCCCCTACCTCTTGCCGTAGAAGGATTATTGATTATGTGTTTTGACACCATATGTAAGGAAGTTGCACGAAAATTAGAACTTTACAGTTGTGTTTCAAGAAAAATAAACAGGCCAGGGTAGAGGATGTAGGGCAAACAAATGGCACACCCTATAAAAATTAAGTAAGCCCGTATCTGGACGGAATCTAGGGGAACGTTCAAGGATCAGGGGTCAAGTTCGAAACTTCCCAAATCCGGAAAAGAGACAGAAAAATATCTTTCCTGGAGAGTGGAATTCATCCGATTTGTCTAAGTTGTCTTGGAAACATTGTGTCCGTGAAGGGGGTTGCCAGGACCACCTCGAATTTGGAGTTTCTGATCTCAGGATGTCAAACCAACCCACATGACCACGTGTTCTCAGTGCTTAGTTTGACCTAGGCTAGGGTAGCCAAGAGTCCTACAAGTGACCGGTGCAAATTCAAGGACAACAACCAAGAGTCACGAAAGCACTCACACCTCACCCTAGAGAACATACAGCGATTAACGAAATACAAACTAATCCCTTGGAATGAAGGAGAACGGACTGATAAGCATGTCTAAGGGAGATAGCTGAGAAAGACCATGACGAGTATACTATGGAAAAGAAAAAGAGGACCCAGAAAATGGAAGGTGAACAGAAATCACACCTGAATTATCCACAATGAAAGATGATGTCCGTCTTTAGACAGACTCTGCTGGAACGTTTGAAAGTCAGAGAAATTCACAAGCCAAAAAACGGCAGCGAAGGTCAAGCATGGGCTAACTGGGAAGGGTGAGTTATGAGACTGCTCCAAGCAGGCTCTGAAACCTGTATCCAGGAAGCATGCTGGACCTCAGAGACACAATTATGACAAATCCTCTGACATCACAATGGACCCGAAAAACAACCTAGCCTCATCTACACAGTGCTAGAGTTGGGCTCACTAGTATATTTAACTCCCATTGCACTCAACTGCACGTTGCCACTGAACATGTAAGTGGCCGGCCGGTGGTGCAGTGGTGAGGTCCGCACCTTCTGGGTCTGTGGCCCAGTATGGGCTGGGTGGAATCCTCGGTTTGGGCCTCCTCACCACTGCTTCAGTTGTTCTGGTGCAGGCGTCCGAGGTAGAGTAGAGGCAGATGGGAAGGGACGTTGGACAGGGCCAGACTTCCACAGCAAATACAGGAGCATTGCCAGCAGATGTGAGCACAGCAATGCACTTGTGCCAAAACAAAACCAATTAAAAGTTGCAAAGAACAGAAAAACTGAAGCTAAGGAAAAAAAAAACAAAAAAACAGGAGCTTGCCATTACGAAGAATAGGATCTCTGTGAATAGCCTTAGCAAAACAGGTGAATTCTATGTTAATTCAAAAACTAGCAAACCTTTGGGGAAAGAAACTCAAGAAGACACAAGAAAAAAAAAGATATCGAGGGATCTAGGAATGGAAGGATTAACACACTTGAAAGGTTCATACCGCAGTAAGGAATCTCTGGATTCCATGCAATCCCAGTCAAAGTTGCAGCAGTATTTGCCACAGAGAAGAAGAGAGAATCCTGAAGTTTCCAGCCAGCAACACGAGACCCTGACTAGGCAAAGGAATCCTCAGGAAAACGAACAAAGCAGCACGTGTCACAATTTCTGATTTCAACATAGAGGACGAAGCGCTAGGTACCGAAACGGCACAGTCTGGGCCCCAAAACAGGCATGAAGACCCGTGCAAAACAATTGAGAGCCCAGAGCCCAACTCAAACTTACATGGACAGCCCATTTTGGACCAGGGAGCCAAGTGGAGACAGCGGAGAAAGGAGAGTCTCTACAATAAACGGTGCTGGGAAGCCTGCACAGCCACATGGAACACAACGAGAGTACACCATGATGTTACACCTGGCACACACACCACCTGAAGTGGATTAAAGCCTTGAATGGCAGACTTGAAACCGTGAACCTTGTAGGAGAAGACCTAGGCAGAGTGCTCTTTGCCATCTGTCTGAGCCGCCTATTTGGAAGAAGCATGTCTGACTGGGCAAGGGCAACAAAGGAAACAAGAAACAAACGGGACCACATCAAATGCACACACTTCTGCCCACTCAAGGAAACCATCAACTGAATACTAAGACACCACAACAATTGGGAGAGGATGTTTGCAAACCACACATCGGACAAGGGGTGAAAAGCCCAAAGATACAATCAACTCGCACGTCTCCACAAGAAAAAAAACAAGCCAATGAAAACCTGGTCAAAAGATGGAAGCAGAGATTTCTCCGAAGAAGACAGAAAGAGGGCCAGTAGGTGCATGAAAACTTGTTCACCATCATTAAGTCTCAGGAAAATGCAAATCCAAACTGCAAGGCCATGGCAGCTCACTGTGGTCAGCATGGCTAGAAGGAAGCAGACAGGAAATAACAAGTGTCAGAGAGGAGGTGCAGAGAAGGGAAGCCTCCTGCACTGCTGGTGGGAGTGTAACCCGGTGCAGCCACGATGCCAAAGGTGTGGAACTGCCTCAGAAGTTTAAGTATCCATGTCCCGTATGACCCAGCTATTAATCTGCCGCTTGCTTATCCAAAACAGTCAGAAAGACTACCGCATAAAGACATGTGCATGGCTGTGTTCACCACAGTCTTACTCCTGATATCCAAGACTTGGAAAGCACCCTGGTGTCCAGCAAGGGATGATTGGAGAAGGAAGATGGGCTATAGCCACACAATGGTATACCACTCAGCCGGAACAAATGATGCAATCCAGCCATTTGTGACCACCAGAATGGCTGTGAGGGTTTTAGGGGAAGTGTAACAAGCCCCAGTGAGAAATTCAAATACCATAGAATCTCACTTACAAGGAGAAGAAAAAGCAAGCACTAACCAACAGGTGGCACTGAACATTTGTATGCGGGCTCCCAGAGGCAAAGAGGGGCGGTGACAAGGGTGAAAGAGAAGATTAGGCACAAGTGTGTGGTGAGGGCCTGTGATTAGTCTTACACTGGTGAAGATGATGTAAGCTACACAGAAGTCTAAAGCAATGAGGATGTGAATCTGGAAGTTATAGTACGTTCTAATGCAGGGTCATGGCTATAAATTCACCTCAAATCAAAAATCCAAAAAGGGGTCCAGAATGATGTCATAAAGCTTTGGGGGCGGAAAGAGTTTACGGAAGGTGAACTTCCAAGGATGGAAAATCACCTCCAAATGCTTACAGATGCTACAGAAAGGCAGACCATTCCAAATAGGTGAAGAGGAATACTACGAAGAGAACATGATCAGTCCTAAACCCATGAACGAACGGAAAATGTTACCGTCCATGATGTTATTACTAATCACCTTCACGAATAATCCAAACAGGCCCACGTCTTCCCAAGTTCAGGCAAAAGGTTGGTCCAAAAGTACAATTCAGGGCCGGCCCTGTGGTGGAGCAGGTAAGTGCCCACATTCCGCTTGGGCGGCCCGGGCCTCACTGTTTCACATTACGAGTGCATATCACATTAGTAGTGTTAGGAAATATAGATTTCATGGTATGGTGCGGGCAGAGATCATAAATAAGCAGCAATTGTGAGGATACGTTATCAATACGCACAAGAAAAGGAACCATAAGAATATTACAATCTATGGAAGTATCTGGTACACTTCCCAAAGGCAGAAGGAAGGAAAACTTGTGACCTGCCAAGGTGGAATTGGCAGAGTGCCACGAGATGACACCATCATCGTGCATCAGAACATTCCCTGGGCAACTTCAACTTGTGAGGGAGTCCAGGACTTTTTCTGGGTAAGGTCCACCCATTTTGCCATCTACCCAAGATATAAGAGATAAAACCCAGGATAATCTTACAGGAGTGACACCAGTGTCTAGAGAGAATGTAGGAGCCCTTTCGAAGTTCAAGGAGAAAGATAGAAACTGACAACAATTGCAGAAAAAGGAAAACTATCCTACCTAGACAGGGTGAGGAGTCAGACTGGTCTGAGATGGCTGTGAAACTCTGTGTGCACGGAGGTTGTCAGGACAACTTCGAATTTTGAGGTCGCTTATGACATCACGGTGAACATGTCCCCCAGGGTGGCCGCATGGTTACAGTCTGAGGATTGGCCTAGGCTAGGCTATTAAAGGGACAGATACCCAGAAACAGGTTTGGCAAACAGAAAGCAGGCACAGAAACTAGAAGAGATAAAACAGAGTCTGATGCAAGGGATAAGAAAGGAACCCTAGGCCACAAGTGAGAATAGAGGGACAGGCACGGAGAGGAGAACATTGTCATCTATTCAAGTCTATGGGGAGGTCATGCTGATTCAAGCTTGCAACTTCATTGGAAACAAGTGGCCGGACTTGGCGTTCATCACACCTACAGTGCCCTTGTGCCTTAAGCATAATGCAAAGTCAAGAAAGATGTCTTGAGGACATTGAAGAGAAGAATCGATGCCTCCTTTCCAAGGCCCATAGCATTCTTTGCAGGTCAGTCTCTTTTTCCGAAGCTCTGGTGTCACGTGGGCCCACTGGGCACATGGTAATGTGTCCCAAGAGATGTCTTGGAAGCCTTGAAGGAATGGAGCCCTGTCACGCTTGGGGTATGTCTCTTTGTTAGGAAGTGCTCTACAAGGGTGCTGAAAAGCACCCTCTTCCACAGGGCTTCGTTCCTTCGTGAAGGCTGCCCTCCCAGGCTAGTGTGCTCTGTTTGCCTCCATCGAAATTCTCTCCCCCACCTCTTGCCGTAGAAGGATTATTGATTATGTGTTTTGACACCATATGTAAGGAAGTTGCACGAAAATTAGAACTTTACAGTTGTGTTTCAAGAAAAATAAACAGGCCAGGGTAGAGGATGTAGGGCAAACAAATGGCACACCCTATAAAAATTAAGTAAGCCCGTATCTGGACGGAATCTAGGGGAACGTTCAAGGATCAGGGGTCAAGTTCGAAACTTCCCAAATCCGGAAAAGAGACAGAAAAATATCTTTCCTGGAGAGTGGAATTCATCCGATTTGTCTAAGTTGTCTTGGAAACATTGTGTCCGTGAAGGGGGTTGCCAGGACCACCTCGAATTTGGAGTTTCTGATCTCAGGATGTCAAACCAACCCACATGACCACGTGTTCTCAGTGCTTAGTTTGACCTAGGCTAGGGTAGCCAAGAGTCCTACAAGTGACCGGTGCAAATTCAAGGACAACAACCAAGAGTCACGAAAGCACTCACACCTCACCCTAGAGAACATACAGCGATTAAAGAAATACAAACTAATCACTCGGAATGAAGGAGAACGGACTGATAAGCATGTCTAAGGGAGATAGCTGAGAAAGACCATGACGAGTATACTATGGAAAAGAAAAAGAGGACCCAGAAAATGGAAGGTGAACAGAAATCACACCTGAATTATCCACAATGAAAGATGATGTCCGTCTTTAGACAGACTCTGCTGGAACGTTTGAAAGTCAGAGAAATTCACAAGCCAAAAAACGGCAGCGAAGGTCAAGCATGGGCTAACTGGGAAGGGTGAGTTATGAGACTGCTCCAAGCAGGCTCTGAAACCTGTATCCAGGAAGCATGCTGGACCTCAGAGACACAATTATGACAAATCCTCTGACATCACAATGGACCCGAAAAACAACCTAGCCTCATCTACACAGTGCTAGAGTTGGGCTCACTAGTATATTTAACTCCCATTGCACTCAACTGCACGTTGCCACTGAACATGTAAGTGGCCGGCCGGTGGTGCAGTGGTGAGGTCCGCACCTTCTGGGTCTGTGGCCCAGTATGGGCTGGGTGGAATCCTCGGTTTGGGCCTCCTCACCACTGCTTCAGTTGTTCTGGTGCAGGCGTCCGAGGTAGAGTAGAGGCAGATGGGAAGGGACGTTGGACAGGGCCAGACTTCCACAGCAAATACAGGAGCATTGCCAGCAGATGTGAGCACAGCAATGCACTTGTGCCAAAACAAAACCAATTAAAAGTTGCAAAGAATAGAAAAACTGAAGCTAAGGAAAAAAAAAACAAAAAAACAGGAGCTTGCCATTACGAAGAATAGGATCTCTGTGAATAACCTTAGCAAAACAGGTGAATTCTATGTTAATTCAAAAACTAGCAAACCTTTGGGGAAAGAAACTCAAGAAGACACAAGAAAAAAAAAGATATCGAGGGATCTAGGAATGGAAGGATTAACACACTTGAAAGGTTCATACCGCAGTAAGGAATCTCTGGATTCCATGCAATCCCAGTCAAAGTTGCAGCAGTATTTGCCACAGAGAAGAAGAGAGAATCCTGAAGTTTCTAGCCAGCAACACGAGACCCTGACTAGGCAAAGGAATCCTCAGGAAAACGAACAAAGCAGCACGTGTCACAATTTCTGATTTCAACATAGAGGACGAAGCGCTAGGTACCGAAACGGCACAGTCTGGGCCCCAAAACAGGCATGAAGACCCGTGCAAAACAATTGAGAGCCCAGAGCCCAACTCAAACTTACATGGACAGCCCATTTTGGACCAGGGAGCCAAGTGGAGACAGCGGAGAAAGGAGAGTCTCTACAATAAACGGTGCTGGGAAGCCTGCACAGCCACATGGAACACAACGAGAGTACACCATGATGTTACACCTGGCACACACACCACCTGAAGTGGATTAAAGCCTTGAATGGCAGACTTGAAACCGTGAACCTTGTAGGAGAAGACCTAGGCAGAGTGCTCTTTGCCATCTGTCTGAGCCGCCTATTTGGAAGAAGCATGTCTGACTGGGCAAGGGCAACAAAGGAAACAAGAAACAAACGGGACCACATCAAATGCACACACTTCTGCCCACTCAAGGAAACCATCAACTGAATACTAAGACACCACAACAATTGGGAGAGGATGTTTGCAAACCACACATCGGACAAGGGGTGAAAAGCCCAAAGATACAATCAACTCGCACGTCTCCACAAGAAAAAAAACAAGCCAATGAAAACCTGGTCAAAAGATGGAAGCAGAGATTTCTCCGAAGAAGACAGAAAGAGGGCCAGTAGGTGCATGAAAACTTGTTCACCATCATTAAGTCTCAGGAAAATGCAAATCCAAACTGCAAGGCCATGGCAGCTCACTGTGGTCAGCATGGCTAGAAGGAAGCAGACAGGAAATAACAAGTGTCAGAGAGGAGGTGCAGAGAAGGGAAGCCTCCTGCACTGCTGGTGGGAGTGTAACCCGGTGCAGCCACGATGCCAAAGGTGTGGAACTGCCTCAGAAATTTAAGTATCCATGTCCCGTATGACCCAGCTATTAATCTGCCGCTTGCTTATCCAAAAAAGTCAGAAAGACTACCGCATAAAGACATGTGCATGGCTGTGTTCACCACAGTCTTACTCCTGATATCCAAGACTTGGAAAGCACCCTGGTGTCCAGCAAGGGATGATTGGAGAAGGAAGATGGGCTATAGCCACACAATGGTATACCACTCAGCCGGAACAAATGATGCAATCCAGCCATTTGTGACCACCAGAATGGCTGTGAGGGTTTTAGGGGAAGTGTAACAAGCCCCAGTGAGAAATTCAAATACCATAGAATCTCACTTACAAGGAGAAGAAAAAGCAAGCACTAACCAACAGGTGGCACTGAACATTTGTATGCGGGCTCCCAGAGGCAAAGAGGGGCGGTGACGGAGGGTGAAAGAGAAGATTAGGCACAAGTGTGTGGTGAGGGCCTGTGATTAGTCTTACACTGGTGAAGATGATGTAAGTTACACAGAAGTCTAAAGCAATGAGGATGTGAATCTGGAAGTTATAGTACGTTCTAATGCAGGGTCATGGCTATAAATTCACCTCAAATCAAAAATCCAAAAAGGGGTCCAGAATGATGTCATAAAGCTTTGGGGGCGGAAAGAGTTTACGGAAGGTGAACTTCCAAGGATGGAAAATCACCTCCAAATGCTTACAGATGCTACAGAAAGGCAGACCATTCCAAATAGGTGAAGAGGAATACTACGAAGAGAACATGATCAGTCCTAAACCCATGAACGAACGGAAAATGTTACCGTCCATGATGTTATTACTAATCACCTTCACGAATAATCCAAACAGGCCCACGTCTTCCCAAGTTCAGGCAAAAGGTTGGTCCAAAAGTACAATTCAGGGCCGGCCCTGTGGTGGAGCAGGTAAGTGCCCACATTCCGCTTGGGCGGCCCGGGCCTCACTGTTTCACATTACGAGTGCATATCACATTAGTAGTGTTAGGAAATATAGATTTCATGGTATGGTGCTGGCAGAGATCATAAATAAGCAGCAATTGTGAGGATACGTTATCAATACGCACAAGAAAAGGAACCATAAGAATATTACAATCTATGGAAGTATCTGGTACACTTCCCAAAGGCAGAAGGAAGGAAATCTTGTGACCTGCCAAGGTGGAATTGGCAGAGTGCCACGAGATGACACCATCATTGTGCATCAGAACATTCCCTGGGCAACTTCAACTTGTGAGGGAGTCCAGGACTTTTTCTGGGTAAGGTCCACCCATTTTGCCATCTACCCAAGATATAAGAGATAAAACCCAGGATAATCTTACAGGAGTGAAACCAGTGTCTAGAGAGAATGTAGGAGCCCTTTCGAAGTTCAAGGAGAAAGATAGAAACTGACAACAATTGCAGAAAAAGGAAAACTATCCTACCTAGACAGGGTGAGGAGTCAGACTGGTCTGAGATGGCTGTGAAACTCTGTGTGCACGGAGGTTGTCAGGACAACTTCGAATTTTGAGGTCGCTTATGACATCACGGTGAACATGTCCCCCAGGGTGGCCGCATGGTTACAGTCTGAGGATTGGCCTAGGCTAGGCTATTAAAGGGACAGATACCCAGAAACAGGTTTGGCAAACAGAAAGCAGGCACAGAAACTAGAAGAGATAAAACAGAGTCTGATGCAAGGGATAAGAAAGGAACCCTAGGCCACAAGTGAGAATAGAGGGACAGGCACGGAGAGGAGAACATTGTCATCTATTCAAGTCTATGGGGAGGTCATGCTGATTCAAGCTTGCAACTTCATTGGAAACAAGTGGCCGGACTTGGCGTTCATCACACCTACAGTGCCCTCGTGCCTTAAGCATAATGCAAAGTCAAGAAAGATGTCTTGAGGACATTGAAGAGAAGAATCGATGCCTCCTTTCCAAGGCCCATAGCATTCTTTGAAGGTCAGTCTCTTTTTCCGAAGCTCTGGTGTCACGTGGGCCCACTGGGCACATGGTAATGTGTCCCAAGAGATGTCTTGGAAGCCTTGAAGGAATGGAGCCCTGTCACGCTTGGGGTATGTCTCTTTGTTTGGAAGTGCTCTACAAGGGTGCTGAAAAGCACCCTCTTCCACAGGGCTTCGTTCCTTCGTGAAGGCTGCCCTCCCAGGCTAGTGTGCTCTGTTTGCCTCCATCGAAATTCTCTCCCCCTACCTCTTGCCGTAGAAGGATTATTGATTATGTGTTTTGACACCATATGTAAGGAAGTTGCACGAAAATTAGAACTTTACAGTTGTGTTTCAAGAAAAATAAACAGGCCAGGGTAGAGGATGTAGGGCAAACAAATGGCACACCCTATAAAAATTAAGTAAGCCCGTATCTGGACGGAATCTAGGGGAACGTTCAAGGATCAGGGGTCAAGTTCGAAACTTCCCAAATCCGGAAAAGAGACAGAAAAATATCTTTCCTGGAGAGTGGAATTCATCCGATTTGTCTAAGTTGTCTTGGAAACATTGTGTCCGTGAAGGGGGGTGCCAGGACCACCTCGAATTTGGAGTTTCTGATCTCAGGATGTCAAACCAACCCACATGACCACGTGTTCTCAGTGCTTAGTTTGACCTAGGCTAGGGTAGCCAAGAGTCCTACAAGTGACCGGTGCAAATTCAAGGACAACAACCAAGAGTCACGAAAGCACTCACACCTCACCCTAGAGAACATACAGCGATTAAAGAAATACAAACTAATCCCTCGGAATGAAGGAGAACGGACTGATAAGCATGTCTAAGGGAGATAGCTGAGAAAGACCATGACGAGTATACTATGGAAAAGAAAAAGAGGACCCAGAAAATGGAAGGTGAACAGAAATCACACCTGAATTATCCACAATGAAAGATGATGTCCGTCTTTAGACAGACTCTGCTGGAACGTTTGAAAGTCAGAGAAATTCACAAGCCAAAAAACGGCAGCGAAGGTCAAGCATGGGCTAACTGGGAAGGGTGAGTTATGAGACTGCTCCAAGCAGGCTCTGAAACCTGTATCCAGGAAGCATGCTGGACCTCAGAGACACAATTATGACAAATCCTCTGACATCACAATGGACCCGAAAAACAACCTAGCCTCATCTACACAGTGCTAGAGTTGGGCTCACTAGTATATTTAACTCCCATTGCACTCAACTGCACGTTGCCACTGAACATGTAAGTGGCCGGCCGGTGGTGCAGTGGTGAGGTCCGCACCTTCTGGGTCTGTGGCCCAGTATGGGCTGGGTGGAATCCTCGGTTTGGGCCTCCTCACCACTGCTTCAGTTGTTCTGGTGCAGGCATCCGAGGTAGAGTAGAGGCAGATGGGAAGGGAGGTTGGACAGGGCCAGACTTCCACCGCAAATACAGGAGCATTGCCAGCAGATGTGAGCACAGCAATGCACTTGTGCCAAAACAAAACCAATTAAAAGTTGCAAAGAATAGAAAAACTGAAGCTAAGGAAAAAAAAAACAAAAAAACAGGAGCTTGCCATTACGAAGAATAGGATCTCTGTGAATAACCTTAGCAAAACAGGTGAATTCTATGTTAATTCAAAAACTAGCAAACCTTTGGGGAAAGAAACTCAAGAAGACACAAGAAAAAAAAAGATATCGAGGGATCTAGGAATGGAAGGATTAACACACTTGAAAGGTTCATACCGCAGTAAGGAATCTCTGGATTCCATGCAATCCCAGTCAAAGTTGCAGCAGTATTTGCCACAGAGAAGAAGAGAGAATCCTGAAGTTTCTAGCCAGCAACACGAGACCCTGACTAGGCAAAGGAATCCTCAGGAAAACGAACAAAGCAGCACGTGTCACAATTTCTGATTTCAACATAGAGGACGAAGCGCTAGGTACCGAAACGGCACAGTCTGGGCCCCAAAACAGGCATGAAGACCCATGCAAAACAATTGAGAGCCCAGAGCCCAACTCAAACTTACATGGACAGCCCATTTTGGACCAGGGAGCCAAGTGGAGACAGCGGAGAAAGGAGAGTCTCTACAATAAACGGTGCTGGGAAGCCTGCACAGCCACATGGAACACAACGAGAGTACACCATGATGTTACACCTGGCACACACACCACCTGAAGTGGATTAAAGCCTTGAATGGCAGACTTGAAACCGTGAACCTTGTAGGAGAAGACCTAGGCAGAGTGCTCTTTGCCATCTGTCTGAGCCGCCTATTTGGAAGAAGCATGTCTGACTGGGCAAGGGCAACAAAGGAAACAAGAAACAAACGGGACCACATCAAATGCACACACTTCTGCCCACTCAAGGAAACCATCAACTGAATACTAAGACACCACAACAATTGGGAGAGGATGTTTGCAAACCACACATCGGACAAGGGGTGAAAAGCCCAAAGATACAATCAACTCGCACGTCTCCACAAGAAAAAAAACAAGCCAATGAAAACCTGGTCAAAAGATGGAAGCAGAGATTTCTCCGAAGAAGACAGAAAGAGGGCCAGTAGGTGCATGAAAACTTGTTCACCATCATTAAGTCTCAGGAAAATGCAAATCCAAACTGCAAGGCCATGGCAGCTCACTGTGGTCAGCATGGCTAGAAGGAAGCAGACAGGAAATAACAAGTGTCAGAGAGGAGGTGCAGAGAAGGGAAGCCTCCTGCACTGCTGGTGGGAGTGTAACCCGGTGCAGCCACGATGCCAAAGGTGTGGAACTGCCTCAGAAATTTAAGTATCCATGTCCCGTATGACCCAGCTATTAATCTGCCACTTGCTTATCCAAAAAAGTCAGAAAGACTACCGCATAAAGACATGTGCATGGCTGTGTTCACCACAGTCTTACTCCTGATATCCAAGACTTGGAAAGCACCCTGGTGTCCAGCAAGGGATGATTGGAGAAGGAAGATGGGCTATAGCCACACAATGGTATACCACTCAGCCGGAACAAATGATGCAATCCAGCCATTTGTGACCACCAGAATGGCTGTGAGGGTTTTAGGGGAAGTGTAACAAGCCCCAGTGAGAAATTCAAATACCATAGAATCTCACTTACAAGGAGAAGAAAAAGCAAGCACTAACCAACAGGTGGCACTGAACATTTGTATGCGGGCTCCCAGAGGCAAAGAGGGGCGGTGACGGAGGGTGAAAGAGAAGATTAGGCACAAGTGTGTGGTGAGGGCCTGTGATTAGTCTTACACTGGTGAAGATGATGTAAGCTACACAGAAGTCTAAAGCAATGAGGATGTGAATCTGGAAGTTATAGTACGTTCTAATGCAGGGTCATGGCTATAAATTCACCTCAAATCAAAAATCCAAAAAGGGGTCCAGAATGATGTCATAAAGCTTTGGGGGCGGAAAGAGTTTACGGAAGGTGAACTTCCAAGGATGGAAAATCACCTCCAAATGCTTACAGATGCTACAGAAAGGCAGACCATTCCAAATAGGTGAAGAGGAATACTACGAAGAGAACATGATCAGTCCTAAACCCATGAACGAACGGAAAATGTTACCGTCCATGATGTTATTACTAATCACCTTCACGAATAATCCAAACAGGCCCACGTCTTCCCAAGTTCAGGCAAAAGGTTGGTCCAAAAGTACAATTCAGGGCCGGCCCTGTGGTGGAGCAGGTAAGTGCCCACATTCCGCTTGGGCGGCCCGGGCCTCACTGTTTCACATTACGAGTGCATATCACATTAGTAGTGTTAGGAAATATAGATTTCATGGTATGGTGCTGGCAGAGATCATAAATAAGCAGAAATTGTGAGGATACGTTATCAATACGCACAAGAAAAGGAACCATAAGAATATTACAATCTATGGAAGTATCTGGTACACTTCCCAAAGGCAGAAGGAAGGAAATCTTGTGACCTGCCAAGGTGGAATTGGCAGAGTGCCACGAGATGACACCATCATTGTGCATCAGAACATTCCCTGGGCAACTTCAACTTGTGAGGGAGTCCAGGACTTTTTCTGGGTAAGGTCCACCCATTTTGCCATCTACCCAAGATATAAGAGATAAAACCCAGGATAATCTTACAGGAGTGACACCAGTGTCTAGAGAGAATGTAGGAGCCCTTTCGAAGTTCAAGGAGAAAGATAGAAACTGACAACAATTGCAGAAAAAGGAAAACTATCCTACCTAGACAGGGTGAGGAGTCAGACTGGTCTGAGATGGCTGTGAAACTCTGTGTGCACGGAGGTTGTCAGGACAACTTCGAATTTTGAGGTCGCTTATGACATCACGGTGAACATGTCCCCCAGGGTGGCCGCATGGTTACAGTCTGAGGATTGGCCTAGGCTAGGCTATTAAAGGGACAGATACCCAGAAACAGGTTTGGCAAACAGAAAGCAGGCACAGAAACTAGAAGAGATAAAACAGAGTCTGATGCAAGGGATAAGAAAGGAACCCTAGGCCACAAGTGAGAATAGAGGGACAGGCACGGAGAGGAGAACATTGTCATCTATTCAAGTCTATGGGGAGGTCATGCTGATTCAAGCTTGCAACTTCATTGGAAACAAGTGGCCGGACTTGGCGTTCATCACACCTACAGTGCCCTCGTGCCTTAAGCATAATGCAAAGTCAAGAAAGATGTCTTGAGGACATTGAAGAGAAGAATCGATGCCTCCTTTCCAAGGCCCATAGCATTCTTTGAAGGTCAGTCTCTTTTTCCGAAGCTCTGGTGTCACGTGGGCCCACTGGGCACATGGTAATGTGTCCCAAGAGATGTCTTGGAAGCCTTGAAGGAATGGAGCCCTGTCACGCTTGGGGTATGTCTCTTTGTTTGGAAGTGCTCTACAAGGGTGCTGAAAAGCACCCTCTTCCACAGGGCTTCGTTCCTTCGTGAAGGCTGCCCTCCCAGGCTAGTGTGCTCTGTTTGCCTCCATCGAAATTCTCTCCCCCTACCTCTTGCCGTAGAAGGATTATTGATTATGTGTTTTGACACCATATGTAAGGAAGTTGCACGAAAATTAGAACTTTACAGTTGTGTTTCAAGAAAAATAAACAGGCCAGGGTAGAGGATGTAGGGCAAACAAATGGCACACCCTATAAAAATTAAGTAAGCCCGTATCTGGACGGAATCTAGGGGAACGTTCAAGGATCAGGGGTCAAGTTCGAAACTTCCCAAATCCGGAAAAGAGACAGAAAAATATCTTTCCTGGAGAGTGGAATTCATCCGATTTGTCTAAGTTGTCTTGGAAACATTGTGTCCGTGAAGGGGGGTGCCAGGACCACCTCGAATTTGGAGTTTCTGATCTCAGGATGTCAAACCAACCCACATGACCACGTGTTCTCAGTGCTTAGTTTGACCTAGGCTAGGGTAGCCAAGAGTCCTACAAGTGACCGGTGCAAATTCAAGGACAACAACCAAGAGTCACGAAAGCACTCACACCTCACCCTAGAGAACATACAGCGATTAAAGAAATACAAACTAATCCCTCGGAATGAAGGAGAACGGACTGATAAGCATGTCTAAGGGAGATAGCTGAGAAAGACCATGACGAGTATACTATGGAAAAGAAAAAGAGGACCCAGAAAATGGAAGGTGAACAGAAATCACACCTGAATTATCCACAATGAAAGATGATGTCCGTCTTTAGACAGACTCTGCTGGAACGTTTGAAAGTCAGAGAAATTCACAAGCCAAAAAACGGCAGCGAAGGTCAAGCATGGGCTAACTGGGAAGGGTGAGTTATGAGACTGCTCCAAGCAGGCTCTGAAACCTGTATCCAGGAAGCATGCTGGACCTCAGAGACACAATTATGACAAATCCTCTGACATCACAATGGACCCGAAAAACAACCTAGCCTCATCTACACAGTGCTAGAGTTGGGCTCACTAGTATATTTAACTCCCATTGCACTCAACTGCACGTTGCCACTGAACATGTAAGTGGCCGGCCGGTGGTGCAGTGGTGAGGTCCGCACCTTCTGGGTCTGTGGCCCAGTATGGGCTGGGTGGAATCCTCGGTTTGGGCCTCCTCACAACTGCTTCAGTTGTTCTGGTGCAGGCATCCGAGGTAGAGTAGAGGCAGATGGGAAGGGAGGTTGGACAGGGCCAGACTTCCACAGCAAATACAGGAGCATTGCCAGCAGATGTGAGCACAGCAATGCACTTGTGCCAAAACAAAACCAATTAAAAGTTGCAAAGAACAGAAAAACTGAAGCTAAGGAAAAAAAAAAACAAAAAAACAGGAGCTTCCCATTACGAAGAATAGGATCTCTGTGAATAACCTTAGCAAAACAGGTGAATTCTATGTTAATTCAAAAACTAGCAAACCTTTGGGGAAAGAAGCTCAAGAATACACAAGAAAAAAAAAGATATCGAGGGATCTAGGAATGGAAGGATTAACACACTTGAAAGGTTCATACCGCAGTAAGGAATCTCTGGATTCCATGCAATCCCAGTCAAAGTTGCAGCAGTATTTGCCACAGAGAAGAAGAGAGAATCCTGAAGTTTCCAGCCAGCAACACGAGACCCTGACTAGGCAAAGGAATCCTCAGGAAAACGAACAAAGCAGCACGTGTCACAATTTCTGATTTCAACATAGAGGACGAAGCGCTAGGTACCGAAACGGCACAGTCTGGGCCCCAAAACAGGCATGAAGACCCGTGCAAAACAATTGAGAGCCCAGAGCCCAACTCAAACTTACATGGACAGCCCATTTTGGACCAGGGAGCCAAGTGGAGACAGCGGAGAAAGGAGAGTCTCTACAATAAACGGTGCTGGGAAGCCTGCACAGCCACATGGAACACAACGAGAGTACACCATGATGTTACACCTGGCACACACACCACCTGAAGTGGATTAAAGCCTTGAATGGCAGACTTGAAACCGTGAACCTTGTAGGAGAAGACCTAGGCAGAGTGCTCTTTGCCATCTGTCTGAGCCGCCTATTTGGAAGAAGCATGTCTGACTGGGCAAGGGCAACAAAGGAAACAAGAAACAAACGGGACCACATCAAATGCACACACTTCTGCCCACTCAAGGAAACCATCAACTGAATACTAAGACACCACAACAATTGGGAGAGGATGTTTGCAAACCACACATCGGACAAGGGGTGAAAAGCCCAAAGATACAATCAACTCGCACGTCTCCACAAGAAAAAAAACAAGCCAATGAAAACCTGGTCAAAAGATGGAAGCAGAGATTTCTCCGAAGAAGACAGAAAGAGGGCCAGTAGGTGCATGAAAACTTGTTCACCATCATTAAGTCTCAGGAAAATGCAAATCCAAACTGCAAGGCCATGGCAGCTCACTGTGGTCAGCATGGCTAGAAGGAAGCAGACAGGAAATAACAAGTGTCAGAGAGGAGGTGCAGAGAAGGGAAGCCTCCTGCACTGCTGGTGGGAGTGTAACCCGGTGCAGCCACGATGCCAAAGGTGTGGAACTGCCTCAGAAGTTTAAGTATCCATGTCCCGTATGACCCAGCTATTAATCTGCCGCTTGCTTATCCAAAAAAGTCAGAAAGACTACCGCATAAAGACATGTGCATGGCTGTGTTCACCACAGTCTTACTCCGGATATCCAAGACTTGGAAAGCACCCTGGTGTCCAGCAAGGGATGATTGGAGAAGGAAGATGGGCTATAGCCACACAATGGTATACCACTCAGCCGGAACAAATGATGCAATCCAGCCATTTGTGACCACCAGAATGGCTGTGAGGGTTTTAGGGGAAGTGTAACAAGCCCCAGTGAGAAATTCAAATACCATAGAATCTCACTTACAAGGAGAAGAAAAAGCAAGCACTAACCAACAGGTGGCACTGAACATTTGTATGCGGGCTCCCAGAGGCAAAGAGGGGCGGTGACGGAGGGTGAAAGAGAAGATTAGGCACAAGTGTGTGGTGAGGGCCTGTGATTAGTCTTACACTGGTGAAGATGATGTAAGCTACACAGAAGTCTAAAGCAATGAGGATGTGAATCTGGAAGTTATAGTACGTTCTAATGCAGGGTCATGGCTATAAATTCACCTCAAATCAAAAATCCAAAAAGGGGTCCAGAATGATGTCATAAAGCTTTGGGGGCGGAAAGAGTTTACGGAAGGTGAACTTCCAAGGATGGAAAATCACCTCCAAATGCTTACAGATGCTACAGAAAGGCAGACCATTCCAAATAGGTGAAGAGGAATACTACGAAGAGAACATGATCAGTCCTAAACCCATGAACGAACGGAAAATGTTACCGTCCATGATGTTATTACTAATCACCTTCACGAATAATCCAAACAGGCCCACGTCTTCCCAAGTTCAGGCAAAAGGTTGGTCCAAAAGTACAATTCAGGGCCGGCCCTGTGGTGGAGCAGGTAAGTGCCCACATTCCGCTTGGGCGGCCCGGGCCTCACTGTTTCACATTACGAGTGCATATCACATTAGTAGTGTTAGGAAATATAGATTTCATGGTATGGTGCGGGCAGAGATCATAAATAAGCAGCAATTGTGAGGATACGTTATCAATACGCACAAGAAAAGGAACCATAAGAATATTACAATCTATGGAAGTATCTGGTACACTTCCCAAAGGCAGAAGGAAGGAAAACTTGTGACCTGCCAAGGTGGAATTGGCAGAGTGCCACGAGATGACACCATCATCGTGCATCAGAACATTCCCTGGGCAACTTCAACTTGTGAGGGAGTCCAGGACTTTTTCTGGGTAAGGTCCACCCATTTTGCCATCTACCCAAGATATAAGAGATAAAACCCAGGATAATCTTACAGGAGTGACACCAGTGTCTAGAGAGAATGTAGGAGCCCTTTCGAAGTTCAAGGAGAAAGATAGAAACTGACAACAATTGCAGAAAAAGGAAAACTATCCTACCTAGACAGGGTGAGGAGTCAGACTGGTCTGAGATGGCTGTGAAACTCTGTGTGCACGGAGGTTGTCAGGACAACTTCGAATTTTGAGGTCGCTTATGACATCACGGTGAACATGTCCCCCAGGGTGGCCGCATGGTTACAGTCTGAGGATTGGCCTAGGCTAGGCTATTAAAGGGACAGATACCCAGAAACAGGTTTGGCAAACAGAAAGCAGGCACAGAAACTAGAAGAGATAAAACAGAGTCTGATGCAAGGGATAAGAAAGGAACCCTAGGCCACAAGTGAGAATAGAGGGACAGGCACGGAGAGGAGAACATTGTCATCTATTCAAGTCTATGGGGAGGTCATGCTGATTCAAGCTTGCAACTTCATTGGAAACAAGTGGCCGGACTTGGCGTTCATCACACCTACAGTGCCCTCGTGCCTTAAGCATAATGCAAAGTCAAGAAAGATGTCTTGAGGACATTGAAGAGAAGAATCGATGCCTCCTTTCCAAGGCCCATAGCATTCTTTGAAGGTCAGTCTCTTTTTCCGAAGCTCTGGTGTCACGTGGGCCCACTGGGCACATGGTAATGTGTCCCAAGAGATGTCTTGGAAGCCTTGAAGGAATGGAGCCCTGTCACGCTTGGGGTATGTCTCTTTGTTTGGAAGTGCTCTACAAGGGTGCTGAAAAGCACCCTCTTCCACAGGGCTTCGTTCCTTCGTGAAGGCTGCCCTCCCAGGCTAGTGTGCTCTGTTTGCCTCCATCGAAATTCTCTCCCCCTACCTCTTGCCGTAGAAGGATTATTGATTATGTGTTTTGACACCATATGTAAGGAAGTTGCACGAAAATTAGAACTTTACAGTTGTGTTTCAAGAAAAATAAACAGGCCAGGGTAGAGGATGTAGGGCAAACAAATGGCACACCCTATAAAAATTAAGTAAGCCCGTATCTGGACGGAATCTAGGGGAACGTTCAAGGATCAGGGGTCAAGTTCGAAACTTCCCAAATCCGGAAAAGAGACAGAAAAATATCTTTCCTGGAGAGTGGAATTCATCCGATTTGTCTAAGTTGTCTTGGAAACATTGTGTCCGTGAAGGGGGTTGCCAGGACCACCTCGAATTTGGAGTTTCTGATCTCAGGATGTCAAACCAACCCACATGACCACGTGTTCTCAGTGCTTAGTTTGACCTAGGCTAGGGTAGCCAAGAGTCCTACAAGTGACCGGTGCAAATTCAAGGACAACAACCAAGAGTCACGAAAGCACTCACACCTCACCCTAGAGAACATACAGCGATTAAAGAAATACAAACTAATCCCTCGGAATGAAGGACAACGGACTGATAAGCATGTCTAAGGGAGATAGCTGAGAAAGACCATGACGAGTATACTATGGAAAAGAAAAAGAGGACCCAGAAAATCTAAGGTGAACAGAAATCACACCTGAATTATCCACAATGAAAGATGATGTCCGTCTTTAGACAGACTCTGCTGGAACGTTTGAAAGTCAGAGAAATTCACAAGCCAAAAAACGGCAGCGAAGGTCAAGCATGGGCTAACTGGGAAGGGTGAGTTATGAGACTGCTCCAAGCAGGCTCTGAAACCTGTATCCAGGAAGCATGCTGGACCTCAGAGACACAATTATGACAAATCCTCTGACATCACAATGGACCCGAAAAACAACCTAGCCTCATCTACACAGTGCTAGAGTTGGGCTCACTAGTATATTTAACTCCCATTGCACTCAACTGCACGTTGCCACTGAACATGTAAGTGGCCGGCCGGTGGTGCAGTGGTGAGGTCCGCACCTTCTGGGTCTGTGGCCCAGTATGGGCTGGGTGGAATCCTCGGTTTGGGCCTCCTCACCACTGCTTCAGTTGTTCTGGTGCAGGCGTCCGAGGTAGAGTAGAGGCAGATGGGAAGGGACGTTGGACAGGGCCAGACTTCCACAGCAAATACAGGAGCATTGCCAGCAGATGTGAGCACAGCAATGCACTTGTGCCAAAACAAAACCAATTAAAAGTTGCAAAGAACAGAAAAACTGAAGCTAAGGAAAAAAAAAAACAAAAAAACAGGAGCTTCCCATTACGAAGAATAGGATCTCTGTGAATAACCTTAGCAAAACAGGTGAATTCTATGTTAATTCAAAAACTAGCAAACCTTTGGGGAAAGAAGCTCAAGAATACACAAGAAAAAAAAAGATATCGAGGGATCTAGGAATGGAAGGATTAACACACTTGAAAGGTTCATACCGCAGTAAGGAATCTCTGGATTCCATGCAATCCCAGTCAAAGTTGCAGCAGTATTTGCCACAGAGAAGAAGAGAGAATCCTGAAGTTTCCAGCCAGCAACACGAGACCCTGACTAGGCAAAGGAATCCTCAGGAAAACGAACAAAGCAGCACGTGTCACAATTTCTGATTTCAACATAGAGGACGAAGCGCTAGGTACCGAAACGGCACAGTCTGGGCCCCAAAACAGGCATGAAGACCCGTGCAAAACAATTGAGAGCCCAGAGCCCAACTCAAACTTACATGGACAGCCCATTTTGGACCAGGGAGCCAAGTGGAGACAGCGGAGAAAGGAGAGTCTCTACAATAAACGGTGCTGGGAAGCCTGCACAGCCACATGGAACACAACGAGAGTACACCATGATGTTACACCTGGCACACACACCACCTGAAGTGGATTAAAGCCTTGAATGGCAGACTTGAAACCGTGAACCTTGTAGGAGAAGACCTAGGCAGAGTGCTCTTTGCCATCTGTCTGAGCCGCCTATTTGGAAGAAGCATGTCTGACTGGGCAAGGGCAACAAAGGAAACAAGAAACAAACGGGACCACATCAAATGCACACACTTCTGCCCACTCAAGGAAACCATCAACTGAATACTAAGACACCACAACAATTGGGAGAGGATGTTTGCAAACCACACATCGGACAAGGGGTGAAAAGCCCAAAGATACAATCAACTCGCACGTCTCCACAAGAAAAAAAACAAGCCAATGAAAACCTGGTCAAAAGATGGAAGCAGAGATTTCTCCGAAGAAGACAGAAAGAGGGCCAGTAGGTGCATGAAAACTTGTTCACCATCATTAAGTCTCAGGAAAATGCAAATCCAAACTGCAAGGCCATGGCAGCTCACTGTGGTCAGCATGGCTAGAAGGAAGCAGACAGGAAATAACAAGTGTCAGAGAGGAGGTGCAGAGAAGGGAAGCCTCCTGCACTGCTGGTGGGAGTGTAACCCGGTGCAGCCACGATGCCAAAGGTGTGGAACTGCCTCAGAAATTTAAGTATCCATGTCCCGTATGACCCAGCTATTAATCTGCCGCTTGCTTATCCAAAAAAGTCAGAAAGACTACCGCATAAAGACATGTGCATGGCTGTGTTCACCACAGTCTTACTCCTGATATCCAAGACTTGGAAAGCACCCTGGTGTCCAGCAAGGGATGATTGGAGAAGGAAGATGGGCTATAGCCACACAATGGTATACCACTCAGCCGGAACAAATGATGCAATCCAGCCATTTGTGACCACCAGAATGGCTGTGAGGGTTTTAGGGGAAGTGTAACAAGCCCCAGTGAGAAATTCAAATACCATAGAATCTCACTTACAAGGAGAAGAAAAAGCAAGCACTAACCAACAGGTGGCACTGAACATTTGTATGCGGGCTCCCAGAGGCAAAGAGGGGCGGTGACGGAGGGTGAAAGAGAAGATTAGGCACAAGTGTGTGGTGAGGGCCTGTGATTAGTCTTACACTGGTGAAGATGATGTAAGCTACACAGAAGTCTAAAGCAATGAGGATGTGAATCTGGAAGTTATAGTACGTTCTAATGCAGGGTCATGGCTATAAATTCACCTCAAATCAAATATCCAAAAAGGGGTCCAGAATGATGTCATAAAGCTTTGGGGGCGGAAAGAGTTTACGGAAGGTGAACTTCCAAGGATGGAAAATCACCTCCAAATGCTTACAGATGCTACAGAAAGGCAGACCATTCCAAATAGGTGAAGAGGAATACTACGAAGAGAACATGATCAGTCCTAAACCCATGAACGAACGGAAAATGTTACCGTCCATGATGTTATTACTAATCACCTTCACGAATAATCCAAACAGGCCCACGTCTTCCCAAGTTCAGGCAAAAGGTTGGTCCAAAAGTACAATTCAGGGCCGGCCCTGTGGTGGAGCAGGTAAGTGCCCACATTCCGCTTGGGCGGCCCGGGCCTCACTGTTTCACATTACGAGTGCATATCACATTAGTAGTGTTAGGAAATATAGATTTCATGGTATGGTGCGGGCAGAGATCATAAATAAGCAGCAATTGTGAGGATACGTTATCAATACGCACAAGAAAAGGAACCATAAGAATATTACAATCTATGGAAGTATCTGGTACACTTCCCAAAGGCAGAAGGAAGGAAAACTTGTGACCTGCCAAGGTGGAATTGGCAGAGTGCCACGAGATGACACCATCATCGTGCATCAGAACATTCCCTGGGCAACTTCAACTTGTGAGGGAGTCCAGGACTTTTTCTGGGTAAGGTCCACCCATTTTGCCATCTACCCAAGATATAAGAGATAAAACCCAGGATAATCTTACAGGAGTGACACCAGTGTCTAGAGAGAATGTAGGAGCCCTTTCGAAGTTCAAGGAGAAAGATAGAAACTGACAACAATTGCAGAAAAAGGAAAACTATCCTACCTAGACAGGGTGAGGAGTCAGACTGGTCTGAGATGGCTGTGAAACTCTGTGTGCACGGAGGTTGTCAGGACAACTTCGAATTTTGAGGTCGCTTATGACATCACGGTGAACATGTCCCCCAGGGTGGCCGCATGGTTACAGTCTGAGGATTGGCCTAGGCTAGGCTATTAAAGGGACAGATACCCAGAAACAGGTTTGGCAAACAGAAAGCAGGCACAGAAACTAGAAGAGATAAAACAGAGTCTGATGCAAGGGATAAGAAAGGAACCCTAGGCCACAAGTGAGAATAGAGGGACAGGCACGGAGAGGAGAACATTGTCATCTATTCAAGTCTATGGGGAGGTCATGCTGATTCAAGCTTGCAACTTCATTGGAAACAAGTGGCCGGACTTGGCGTTCATCACACCTACAGTGCCCTCGTGCCTTAAGCATAATGCAAAGTCAAGAAAGATGTCTTGAGGACATTGAAGAGAAGAATCGATGCCTCCTTTCCAAGGCCCATAGCATTCTTTGAAGGTCAGTCTCTTTTTCCGAAGCTCTGGTGTCACGTGGGCCCACTGGGCACATGGTAATGTGTCCCAAGAGATGTCTTGGAAGCCTTGAAGGAATGGAGCCCTGTCACGCTTGGGGTATGTCTCTTTGTTTGGAAGTGCTCTACAAGGGTGCTGAAAAGCACCCTCTTCCACAGGGCTTCGTTCCTTCGTGAAGGCTGCCCTCCCAGGCTAGTGTGCTCTGTTTGCCTCCATCGAAATTCTCTCCCCCTACCTCTTGCCGTAGAAGGATTATTGATTATGTGTTTTGACACCATATGTAAGGAAGTTGCACGAAAATTAGAACTTTACAGTTGTGTTTCAAGAAAAATAAACAGGCCAGGGTAGAGGATGTAGGGCAAACAAATGGCACACCCTATAAAAATTAAGTAAGCCCGTATCTGGACGGAATCTAGGGGAACGTTCAAGGATCAGGGGTCAAGTTCGAAACTTCCCAAATCCGGAAAAGAGACAGAAAAATATCTTTCCTGGAGAGTGGAATTCATCCGATTTGTCTAAGTTGTCTTGGAAACATTGTGTCCGTGAAGGGGGTTGCCAGGACCACCTCGAATTTGGAGTTTCTGATCTCAGGATGTCAAACCAACCCACATGACCACGTGTTCTCAGTGCTTAGTTTGACCTAGGCTAGGGTAGCCAAGAGTCCTACAAGTGACCGGTGCAAATTCAAGGACAACAACCAAGAGTCACGAAAGCACTCACACCTCACCCTAGAGAACATACAGCGATTAAAGAAATACAAACTAATCCCTCGGAATGAAGGACAACGGACTGATAAGCATGTCTAAGGGAGATAGCTGAGAAAGACCATGACGAGTATACTATGGAAAAGAAAAAGAGGACCCAGAAAATCTAAGGTGAACAGAAATCACACCTGAATTATCCACAATGAAAGATGATGTCCGTCTTTAGACAGACTCTGCTGGAACGTTTGAAAGTCAGAGAAATTCACAAGCCAAAAAACGGCAGCGAAGGTCAAGCATGGGCTAACTGGGAAGGGTGAGTTATGAGACTGCTCCAAGCAGGCTCTGAAACCTGTATCCAGGAAGCATGCTGGACCTCAGAGACACAATTATGACAAATCCTCTGACATCACAATGGACCCGAAAAACAACCTAGCCTCATCTACACAGTGCTAGAGTTGGGCTCACTAGTATATTTAACTCCCATTGCACTCAACTGCACGTTGCCACTGAACATGTAAGTGGCCGGCCGGTGGTGCAGTGGTGAGGTCCGCACCTTCTGGGTCTGTGGCCCAGTATGGGCTGGGTGGAATCCTCGGTTTGGGCCTCCTCACCACTGCTTCAGTTGTTCTGGTGCAGGCGTCCGAGGTAGAGTAGAGGCAGATGGGAAGGGACGTTGGACAGGGCCAGACTTCCACAGCAAATACAGGAGCATTGCCAGCAGATGTGAGCACAGCAATGCACTTGTGCCAAAACAAAACCAATTAAAAGTTGCAAAGAACAGAAAAACTGAAGCTAAGGAAAAAAAAAAACAAAAAAACAGGAGCTTCCCATTACGAAGAATAGGATCTCTGTGAATAACCTTAGCAAAACAGGTGAATTCTATGTTAATTCAAAAACTAGCAAACCTTTGGGGAAAGAAGCTCAAGAATACACAAGAAAAAAAAAGATATCGAGGGATCTAGGAATGGAAGGATTAACACACTTGAAAGGTTCATACCGCAGTAAGGAATCTCTGGATTCCATGCAATCCCAGTCAAAGTTGCAGCAGTATTTGCCACAGAGAAGAAGAGAGAATCCTGAAGTTTCCAGCCAGCAACACGAGACCCTGACTAGGCAAAGGAATCCTCAGGAAAACGAACAAAGCAGCACGTGTCACAATTTCTGATTTCAACATAGAGGACGAAGCGCTAGGTACCGAAACGGCACAGTCTGGGCCCCAAAACAGGCATGAAGACCCGTGCAAAACAATTGAGAGCCCAGAGCCCAACTCAAACTTACATGGACAGCCCATTTTGGACCAGGGAGCCAAGTGGAGACAGCGGAGAAAGGAGAGTCTCTACAATAAACGGTGCTGGGAAGCCTGCACAGCCACATGGAACACAACGAGAGTACACCATGATGTTACACCTGGCACACACACCACCTGAAGTGGATTAAAGCCTTGAATGGCAGACTTGAAACCGTGAACCTTGTAGGAGAAGACCTAGGCAGAGTGCTCTTTGCCATCTGTCTGAGCCGCCTATTTGGAAGAAGCATGTCTGACTGGGCAAGGGCAACAAAGGAAACAAGAAACAAACGGGACCACATCAAATGCACACACTTCTGCCCACTCAAGGAAACCATCAACTGAATACTAAGACACCACAACAATTGGGAGAGGATGTTTGCAAACCACACATCGGACAAGGGGTGAAAAGCCCAAAGATACAATCAACTCGCACGTCTCCACAAGAAAAAAAACAAGCCAATGAAAACCTGGTCAAAAGATGGAAGCAGAGATTTCTCCGAAGAAGACAGAAAGAGGGCCAGTAGGTGCATGAAAACTTGTTCACCATCATTAAGTCTCAGGAAAATGCAAATCCAAACTGCAAGGCCATGGCAGCTCACTGTGGTCAGCATGGCTAGAAGGAAGCAGACAGGAAATAACAAGTGTCAGAGAGGAGGTGCAGAGAAGGGAAGCCTCCTGCACTGCTGGTGGGAGTGTAACCCGGTGCAGCCACGATGCCAAAGGTGTGGAACTGCCTCAGAAGTTTAAGTATCCATGTCCCGTATGACCCAGCTATTAATCTGCCGCTTGCTTATCCAAAAAAGTCAGAAAGACTACCGCATAAAGACATGTGCATGGCTGTGTTCACCACAGTCTTACTCCGGATATCCAAGACTTGGAAAGCACCCTGGTGTCCAGCAAGGGATGATTGGAGAAGGAAGATGGGCTATAGCCACACAATGGTATACCACTCAGCCGGAACAAATGATGCAATCCAGCCATTTGTGACCACCAGAATGGCTGTGAGGGTTTTAGGGGAAGTGTAACAAGCCCCAGTGAGAAATTCAAATACCATAGAATCTCACTTACAAGGAGAAGAAAAAGCAAGCACTAACCAACAGGTGGCACTGAACATTTGTATGCGGGCTCCCAGAGGCAAAGAGGGGCGGTGACGGAGGGTGAAAGAGAAGATTAGGCACAAGTGTGTGGTGAGGGCCTGTGATTAGTCTTACACTGGTGAAGATGATGTAAGCTACACAGAAGTCTAAAGCAATGAGGATGTGAATCTGGAAGTTATAGTACGTTCTAATGCAGGGTCATGGCTATAAATTCACCTCAAATCAAAAATCCAAAAAGGGGTCCAGAATGATGTCATAAAGCTTTGGGGGCGGAAAGAGTTTACGGAAGGTGAACTTCCAAGGATGGAAAATCACCTCCAAATGCTTACAGATGCTACAGAAAGGCAGACCATTCCAAATAGGTGAAGAGGAATACTACGAAGAGAACATGATCAGTCCTAAACCCATGAACGAACGGAAAATGTTACCGTCCATGATGTTATTACTAATCACCTTCACGAATAATCCAAACAGGCCCACGTCTTCCCAAGTTCAGGCAAAAGGTTGGTCCAAAAGTACAATTCAGGGCCGGCCCTGTGGTGGAGCAGGTAAGTGCCCACATTCCGCTTGGGCGGCCCGGGCCTCACTGTTTCACATTACGAGTGCATATCACATTAGTAGTGTTAGGAAATATAGATTTCATGGTATGGTGCGGGCAGAGATCATAAATAAGCAGCAATTGTGAGGATACGTTATCAATACGCACAAGAAAAGGAACCATAAGAATATTACAATCTATGGAAGTATCTGGTACACTTCCCAAAGGCAGAAGGAAGGAAAACTTGTGACCTGCCAAGGTGGAATTGGCAGAGTGCCACGAGATGACACCATCATCGTGCATCAGAACATTCCCTGGGCAACTTCAACTTGTGAGGGAGTCCAGGACTTTTTCTGGGTAAGGTCCACCCATTTTGCCATCTACCCAAGATATAAGAGATAAAACCCAGGATAATCTTACAGGAGTGACACCAGTGTCTAGAGAGAATGTAGGAGCCCTTTCGAAGTTCAAGGAGAAAGATAGAAACTGACAACAATTGCAGAAAAAGGAAAACTATCCTACCTAGACAGGGTGAGGAGTCAGACTGGTCTGAGATGGCTGTGAAACTCTGTGTGCACGGAGGTTGTCAGGACAACTTCGAATTTTGAGGTCGCTTATGACATCACGGTGAACATGTCCCCCAGGGTGGCCGCATGGTTACAGTCTGAGGATTGGCCTAGGCTAGGCTATTAAAGGGACAGATACCCAGAAACAGGTTTGGCAAACAGAAAGCAGGCACAGAAACTAGAAGAGATAAAACAGAGTCTGATGCAAGGGATAAGAAAGGAACCCTAGGCCACAAGTGAGAATAGAGGGACAGGCACGGAGAGGAGAACATTGTCATCTATTCAAGTCTATGGGGAGGTCATGCTGATTCAAGCTTGCAACTTCATTGGAAACAAGTGGCCGGACTTGGCGTTCATCACACCTACAGTGCCCTCGTGCCTTAAGCATAATGCAAAGTCAAGAAAGATGTCTTGAGGACATTGAAGAGAAGAATCGATGCCTCCTTTCCAAGGCCCATAGCATTCTTTGAAGGTCAGTCTCTTTTTCCGAAGCTCTGGTGTCACGTGGGCCCACTGGGCACATGGTAATGTGTCCCAAGAGATGTCTTGGAAGCCTTGAAGGAATGGAGCCCTGTCACGCTTGGGGTATGTCTCTTTGTTTGGAAGTGCTCTACAAGGGTGCTGAAAAGCACCCTCTTCCACAGGGCTTCGTTCCTTCGTGAAGGCTGCCCTCCCAGGCTAGTGTGCTCTGTTTGCCTCCATCGAAATTCTCTCCCCCTACCTCTTGCCGTAGAAGGATTATTGATTATGTGTTTTGACACCATATGTAAGGAAGTTGCACGAAAATTAGAACTTTACAGTTGTGTTTCAAGAAAAATAAACAGGCCAGGGTAGAGGATGTAGGGCAAACAAATGGCACACCCTATAAAAATTAAGTAAGCCCGTATCTGGACGGAATCTAGGGGAACGTTCAAG
The DNA here is from genome assembly GCF_041296235.1 of Equus asinus. NCBI lineage: Eukaryota > Metazoa > Chordata > Mammalia > Perissodactyla > Equidae > Equus > Equus asinus. Next base: position 4,621,242 of record NC_091809.1, on the reverse strand, counting down.
GATCAGGGGTCAAGTTCGAAACTTCCCAAATCCGGAAAAGAGACAGAAAAATATCTTTCCTGGAGAGTGGAATTCATCCGATTTGTCTAAGTTGTCTTGGAAACATTGTGTCCGTGAAGGGGGTTGCCAGGACCACCTCGAATTTGGAGTTTCTGATCTCAGGATGTCAAACCAACCCACATGACCACGTGTTCTCAGTGCTTAGTTTGACCTAGGCTAGGGTAGCCAAGAGTCCTACAAGTGACCGGTGCAAATTCAAGGACAACAACCAAGAGTCACGAAAGCACTCACACCTCACCCTAGAGAACATACAGCGATTAAAGAAATACAAACTAATCCCTCGGAATGAAGGACAACGGACTGATAAGCATGTCTAAGGGAGATAGCTGAGAAAGACCATGACGAGTATACTATGGAAAAGAAAAAGAGGACCCAGAAAATCTAAGGTGAACAGAAATCACACCTGAATTATCCACAATGAAAGATGATGTCCGTCTTTAGACAGACTCTGCTGGAACGTTTGAAAGTCAGAGAAATTCACAAGCCAAAAAACGGCAGCGAAGGTCAAGCATGGGCTAACTGGGAAGGGTGAGTTATGAGACTGCTCCAAGCAGGCTCTGAAACCTGTATCCAGGAAGCATGCTGGACCTCAGAGACACAATTATGACAAATCCTCTGACATCACAATGGACCCGAAAAACAACCTAGCCTCATCTACACAGTGCTAGAGTTGGGCTCACTAGTATATTTAACTCCCATTGCACTCAACTGCACGTTGCCACTGAACATGTAAGTGGCCGGCCGGTGGTGCAGTGGTGAGGTCCGCACCTTCTGGGTCTGTGGCCCAGTATGGGCTGGGTGGAATCCTCGGTTTGGGCCTCCTCACCACTGCTTCAGTTGTTCTGGTGCAGGCGTCCGAGGTAGAGTAGAGGCAGATGGGAAGGGACGTTGGACAGGGCCAGACTTCCACAGCAAATACAGGAGCATTGCCAGCAGATGTGAGCACAGCAATGCACTTGTGCCAAAACAAAACCAATTAAAAGTTGCAAAGAACAGAAAAACTGAAGCTAAGGAAAAAAAAAAACAAAAAAACAGGAGCTTCCCATTACGAAGAATAGGATCTCTGTGAATAACCTTAGCAAAACAGGTGAATTCTATGTTAATTCAAAAACTAGCAAACCTTTGGGGAAAGAAGCTCAAGAAGACACAAGAAAAAAAAAGATATCGAGGGATCTAGGAATGGAAGGATTAACACACTTGAAAGGTTCATACCGCAGTAAGGAATCTCTGGATTCCATGCAATCCCAGTCAAAGTTGCAGCAGTATTTGCCACAGAGAAGAAGAGAGAATCCTGAAGTTTCCAGCCAGCAACACGAGACCCTGACTAGGCAAAGGAATCCTCAGGAAAACGAACAAAGCAGCACGTGTCACAATTTCTGATTTCAACATAGAGGACGAAGCGCTAGGTACCGAAACGGCACAGTCTGGGCCCCAAAACAGGCATGAAGACCCGTGCAAAACAATTGAGAGCCCAGAGCCCAACTCAAACTTACATGGACAGCCCATTTTGGACCAGGGAGCCAAGTGGAGACAGCGGAGAAAGGAGAGTCTCTACAATAAACGGTGCTGGGAAGCCTGCACAGCCACATGGAACACAACGAGAGTACACCATGATGTTACACCTGGCACACACACCACCTGAAGTGGATTAAAGCCTTGAATGGCAGACTTGAAACCGTGAACCTTGTAGGAGAAGACCTAGGCAGAGTGCTCTTTGCCATCTGTCTGAGCCGCCTATTTGGAAGAAGCATGTCTGACTGGGCAAGGGCAACAAAGGAAACAAGAAACAAACGGGACCACATCAAATGCACACACTTCTGCCCACTCAAGGAAACCATCAACTGAATACTAAGACACCACAACAATTGGGAGAGGATGTTTGCAAACCACACATCGGACAAGGGGTGAAAAGCCCAAAGATACAATCAACTCGCACGTCTCCACAAGAAAAAAAACAAGCCAATGAAAACCTGGTCAAAAGATGGAAGCAGAGATTTCTCCGAAGAAGACAGAAAGAGGGCCAGTAGGTGCATGAAAACTTGTTCACCATCATTAAGTCTCAGGAAAATGCAAATCCAAACTGCAAGGCCATGGCAGCTCACTGTGGTCAGCATGGCTAGAAGGAAGCAGACAGGAAATAACAAGTGTCAGAGAGGAGGTGCAGAGAAGGGAAGCCTCCTGCACTGCTGGTGGGAGTGTAACCCGGTGCAGCCACGATGCCAAAGGTGTGGAACTGCCTCAGAAATTTAAGTATCCATGTCCCGTATGACCCAGCTATTAATCTGCCGCTTGCTTATCCAAAAAAGTCAGAAAGACTACCGCATAAAGACATGTGCATGGCTGTGTTCACCACAGTCTTACTCCTGATATCCAAGACTTGGAAAGCACCCTGGTGTCCAGCAAGGGATGATTGGAGAAGGAAGATGGGCTATAGCCACACAATGGTATACCACTCAGCCGGAACAAATGATGCAATCCAGCCATTTGTGACCACCAGAATGGCTGTGAGGGTTTTAGGGGAAGTGTAACAAGCCCCAGTGAGAAATTCAAATACCATAGAATCTCACTTACAAGGAGAAGAAAAAGCAAGCACTAACCAACAGGTGGCACTGAACATTTGTATGCGGGCTCCCAGAGGCAAAGAGGGGCGGTGACGGAGGGTGAAAGAGAAGATTAGGCACAAGTGTGTGGTGAGGGCCTGTGATTAGTCTTACACTGGTGAAGATGATGTAAGCTACACAGAAGTCTAAAGCAATGAGGATGTGAATCTGGAAGTTATAGTACGTTCTAATGCAGGGTCATGGCTATAAATTCACCTCAAATCAAAAATCCAAAAAGGGGTCCAGAATGATGTCATAAAGCTTTGGGGGCGGAAAGAGTTTACGGAAGGTGAACTTCCAAGGATGGAAAATCACCTCCAAATGCTTACAGATGCTACAGAAAGGCAGACCATTCCAAATAGGTGAAGAGGAATACTACGAAGAGAACATGATCAGTCCTAAACCCATGAACGAACGGAAAATGTTACCGTCCATGATGTTATTACTAATCACCTTCACGAATAATCCAAACAGGCCCACGTCTTCCCAAGTTCAGGCAAAAGGTTGGTCCAAAAGTACAATTCAGGGCCGGCCCTGTGGTGGAGCAGGTAAGTGCCCACATTCCGCTTGGGCGGCCCGGGCCTCACTGTTTCACATTACGAGTGCATATCACATTAGTAGTGTTAGGAAATATAGATTTCATGGTATGGTGCGGGCAGAGATCATAAATAAGCAGCAATTGTGAGGATACGTTATCAATACGCACAAGAAAAGGAACCATAAGAATATTACAATCTATGGAAGTATCTGGTACACTTCCCAAAGGCAGAAGGAAGGAAAACTTGTGACCTGCCAAGGTGGAATTGGCAGAGTGCCACGAGATGACACCATCATCGTGCATCAGAACATTCCCTGGGCAACTTCAACTTGTGAGGGAGTCCAGGACTTTTTCTGGGTAAGGTCCACCCATTTTGCCATCTACCCAAGATATAAGAGATAAAACCCAGGATAATCTTACAGGAGTGACACCAGTGTCTAGAGAGAATGTAGGAGCCCTTTCGAAGTTCAAGGAGAAAGATAGAAACTGACAACAATTGCAGAAAAAGGAAAACTATCCTACCTAGACAGGGTGAGGAGTCAGACTGGTCTGAGATGGCTGTGAAACTCTGTGTGCACGGAGGTTGTCAGGACAACTTCGAATTTTGAGGTCGCTTATGACATCACGGTGAACATGTCCCCCAGGGTGGCCGCATGGTTACAGTCTGAGGATTGGCCTAGGCTAGGCTATTAAAGGGACAGATACCCAGAAACAGGTTTGGCAAACAGAAAGCAGGCACAGAAACTAGAAGAGATAAAACAGAGTCTGATGCAAGGGATAAGAAAGGAACCCTAGGCCACAAGTGAGAATAGAGGGACAGGCACGGAGAGGAGAACATTGTCATCTATTCAAGTCTATGGGGAGGTCATGCTGATTCAAGCTTGCAACTTCATTGGAAACAAGTGGCCGGACTTGGCGTTCATCACACCTACAGTGCCCTCGTGCCTTAAGCATAATGCAAAGTCAAGAAAGATGTCTTGAGGACATTGAAGAGAAGAATCGATGCCTCCTTTCCAAGGCCCATAGCATTCTTTGAAGGTCAGTCTCTTTTTCCGAAGCTCTGGTGTCACGTGGGCCCACTGGGCACATGGTAATGTGTCCCAAGAGATGTCTTGGAAGCCTTGAAGGAATGGAGCCCTGTCACGCTTGGGGTATGTCTCTTTGTTTGGAAGTGCTCTACAAGGGTGCTGAAAAGCACCCTCTTCCACAGGGCTTCGTTCCTTCGTGAAGGCTGCCCTCCCAGGCTAGTGTGCTCTGTTTGCCTCCATCGAAATTCTCTCCCCCTACCTCTTGCCGTAGAAGGATTATTGATTATGTGTTTTGACACCATATGTAAGGAAGTTGCACGAAAATTAGAACTTTACAGTTGTGTTTCAAGAAAAATAAACAGGCCAGGGTAGAGGATGTAGGGCAAACAAATGGCACACCCTATAAAAATTAAGTAAGCCCGTATCTGGACGGAATCTAGGGGAACGTTCAAGGATCAGGGGTCAAGTTCGAAACTTCCCAAATCCGGAAAAGAGACAGAAAAATATCTTTCCTGGAGAGTGGAATTCATCCGATTTGTCTAAGTTGTCTTGGAAACATTGTGTCCGTGAAGGGGGTTGCCAGGACCACCTCGAATTTGGAGTTTCTGATCTCAGGATGTCAAACCAACCCACATGACCACGTGTTCTCAGTGCTTAGTTTGACCTAGGCTAGGGTAGCCAAGAGTCCTACAAGTGACCGGTGCAAATTCAAGGACAACAACCAAGAGTCACGAAAGCACTCACACCTCACCCTAGAGAACATACAGCGATTAAAGAAATACAAACTAATCCCTCGGAATGAAGGACAACGGACTGATAAGCATGTCTAAGGGAGATAGCTGAGAAAGACCATGACGAGTATACTATGGAAAAGAAAAAGAGGACCCAGAAAATCTAAGGTGAACAGAAATCACACCTGAATTATCCACAATGAAAGATGATGTCCGTCTTTAGACAGACTCTGCTGGAACGTTTGAAAGTCAGAGAAATTCACAAGCCAAAAAACGGCAGCGAAGGTCAAGCATGGGCTAACTGGGAAGGGTGAGTTATGAGACTGCTCCAAGCAGGCTCTGAAACCTGTATCCAGGAAGCATGCTGGACCTCAGAGACACAATTATGACAAATCCTCTGACATCACAATGGACCCGAAAAACAACCTAGCCTCATCTACACAGTGCTAGAGTTGGGCTCACTAGTATATTTAACTCCCATTGCACTCAACTGCACGTTGCCACTGAACATGTAAGTGGCCGGCCGGTGGTGCAGTGGTGAGGTCCGCACCTTCTGGGTCTGTGGCCCAGTATGGGCTGGGTGGAATCCTCGGTTTGGGCCTCCTCACCACTGCTTCAGTTGTTCTGGTGCAGGCGTCCGAGGTAGAGTAGAGGCAGATGGGAAGGGACGTTGGACAGGGCCAGACTTCCACAGCAAATACAGGAGCATTGCCAGCAGATGTGAGCACAGCAATGCACTTGTGCCAAAACAAAACCAATTAAAAGTTGCAAAGAACAGAAAAACTGAAGCTAAGGAAAAAAAAAAACAAAAAAACAGGAGCTTCCCATTACGAAGAATAGGATCTCTGTGAATAACCTTAGCAAAACAGGTGAATTCTATGTTAATTCAAAAACTAGCAAACCTTTGGGGAAAGAAGCTCAAGAAGACACAAGAAAAAAAAAGATATCGAGGGATCTAGGAATGGAAGGATTAACACACTTGAAAGGTTCATACCGCAGTAAGGAATCTCTGGATTCCATGCAATCCCAGTCAAAGTTGCAGCAGTATTTGCCACAGAGAAGAAGAGAGAATCCTGAAGTTTCCAGCCAGCAACACGAGACCCTGACTAGGCAAAGGAATCCTCAGGAAAACGAACAAAGCAGCACGTGTCACAATTTCTGATTTCAACATAGAGGACGAAGCGCTAGGTACCGAAACGGCACAGTCTGGGCCCCAAAACAGGCATGAAGACCCGTGCAAAACAATTGAGAGCCCAGAGCCCAACTCAAACTTACATGGACAGCCCATTTTGGACCAGGGAGCCAAGTGGAGACAGCGGAGAAAGGAGAGTCTCTACAATAAACGGTGCTGGGAAGCCTGCACAGCCACATGGAACACAACGAGAGTACACCATGATGTTACACCTGGCACACACACCACCTGAAGTGGATTAAAGCCTTGAATGGCAGACTTGAAACCGTGAACCTTGTAGGAGAAGACCTAGGCAGAGTGCTCTTTGCCATCTGTCTGAGCCGCCTATTTGGAAGAAGCATGTCTGACTGGGCAAGGGCAACAAAGGAAACAAGAAACAAACGGGACCACATCAAATGCACACACTTCTGCCCACTCAAGGAAACCATCAACTGAATACTAAGACACCACAACAATTGGGAGAGGATGTTTGCAAACCACACATCGGACAAGGGGTGAAAAGCCCAAAGATACAATCAACTCGCACGTCTCCACAAGAAAAAAAACAAGCCAATGAAAACCTGGTCAAAAGATGGAAGCAGAGATTTCTCCGAAGAAGACAGAAAGAGGGCCAGTAGGTGCATGAAAACTTGTTCACCATCATTAAGTCTCAGGAAAATGCAAATCCAAACTGCAAGGCCATGGCAGCTCACTGTGGTCAGCATGGCTAGAAGGAAGCAGACAGGAAATAACAAGTGTCAGAGAGGAGGTGCAGAGAAGGGAAGCCTCCTGCACTGCTGGTGGGAGTGTAACCCGGTGCAGCCACGATGCCAAAGGTGTGGAACTGCCTCAGAAATTTAAGTATCCATGTCCCGTATGACCCAGCTATTAATCTGCCGCTTGCTTATCCAAAAAAGTCAGAAAGACTACCGCATAAAGACATGTGCATGGCTGTGTTCACCACAGTCTTACTCCTGATATCCAAGACTTGGAAAGCACCCTGGTGTCCAGCAAGGGATGATTGGAGAAGGAAGATGGGCTATAGCCACACAATGGTATACCACTCAGCCGGAACAAATGATGCAATCCAGCCATTTGTGACCACCAGAATGGCTGTGAGGGTTTTAGGGGAAGTGTAACAAGCCCCAGTGAGAAATTCAAATACCATAGAATCTCACTTACAAGGAGAAGAAAAAGCAAGCACTAACCAACAGGTGGCACTGAACATTTGTATGCGGGCTCCCAGAGGCAAAGAGGGGCGGTGACGGAGGGTGAAAGAGAAGATTAGGCACAAGTGTGTGGTGAGGGCCTGTGATTAGTCTTACACTGGTGAAGATGATGTAAGCTACACAGAAGTCTAAAGCAATGAGGATGTGAATCTGGAAGTTATAGTACGTTCTAATGCAGGGTCATGGCTATAAATTCACCTCAAATCAAAAATCCAAAAAGGGGTCCAGAATGATGTCATAAAGCTTTGGGGGCGGAAAGAGTTTACGGAAGGTGAACTTCCAAGGATGGAAAATCACCTCCAAATGCTTACAGATGCTACAGAAAGGCAGACCATTCCAAATAGGTGAAGAGGAATACTACGAAGAGAACATGATCAGTCCTAAACCCATGAACGAACGGAAAATGTTACCGTCCATGATGTTATTACTAATCACCTTCACGAATAATCCAAACAGGCCCACGTCTTCCCAAGTTCAGGCAAAAGGTTGGTCCAAAAGTACAATTCAGGGCCGGCCCTGTGGTGGAGCAGGTAAGTGCCCACATTCCGCTTGGGCGGCCCGGGCCTCACTGTTTCACATTACGAGTGCATATCACATTAGTAGTGTTAGGAAATATAGATTTCATGGTATGGTGCGGGCAGAGATCATAAATAAGCAGCAATTGTGAGGATACGTTATCAATACGCACAAGAAAAGGAACCATAAGAATATTACAATCTATGGAAGTATCTGGTACACTTCCCAAAGGCAGAAGGAAGGAAAACTTGTGACCTGCCAAGGTGGAATTGGCAGAGTGCCACGAGATGACACCATCATCGTGCATCAGAACATTCCCTGGGCAACTTCAACTTGTGAGGGAGTCCAGGACTTTTTCTGGGTAAGGTCCACCCATTTTGCCATCTACCCAAGATATAAGAGATAAAACCCAGGATAATCTTACAGGAGTGACACCAGTGTCTAGAGAGAATGTAGGAGCCCTTTCGAAGTTCAAGGAGAAAGATAGAAACTGACAACAATTGCAGAAAAAGGAAAACTATCCTACCTAGACAGGGTGAGGAGTCAGACTGGTCTGAGATGGCTGTGAAACTCTGTGTGCACGGAGGTTGTCAGGACAACTTCGAATTTTGAGGTCGCTTATGACATCACGGTGAACATGTCCCCCAGGGTGGCCGCATGGTTACAGTCTGAGGATTGGCCTAGGCTAGGCTATTAAAGGGACAGATACCCAGAAACAGGTTTGGCAAACAGAAAGCAGGCACAGAAACTAGAAGAGATAAAACAGAGTCTGATGCAAGGGATAAGAAAGGAACCCTAGGCCACAAGTGAGAATAGAGGGACAGGCACGGAGAGGAGAACATTGTCATCTATTCAAGTCTATGGGGAGGTCATGCTGATTCAAGCTTGCAACTTCATTGGAAACAAGTGGCCGGACTTGGCGTTCATCACACCTACAGTGCCCTCGTGCCTTAAGCATAATGCAAAGTCAAGAAAGATGTCTTGAGGACATTGAAGAGAAGAATCGATGCCTCCTTTCCAAGGCCCATAGCATTCTTTGAAGGTCAGTCTCTTTTTCCGAAGCTCTGGTGTCACGTGGGCCCACTGGGCACATGGTAATGTGTCCCAAGAGATGTCTTGGAAGCCTTGAAGGAATGGAGCCCTGTCACGCTTGGGGTATGTCTCTTTGTTTGGAAGTGCTCTACAAGGGTGCTGAAAAGCACCCTCTTCCACAGGGCTTCGTTCCTTCGTGAAGGCTGCCCTCCCAGGCTAGTGTGCTCTGTTTGCCTCCATCGAAATTCTCTCCCCCTACCTCTTGCCGTAGAAGGATTATTGATTATGTGTTTTGACACCATATGTAAGGAAGTTGCACGAAAATTAGAACTTTACAGTTGTGTTTCAAGAAAAATAAACAGGCCAGGGTAGAGGATGTAGGGCAAACAAATGGCACACCCTATAAAAATTAAGTAAGCCCGTATCTGGACGGAATCTAGGGGAACGTTCAAGGATCAGGGGTCAAGTTCGAAACTTCCCAAATCCGGAAAAGAGACAGAAAAATATCTTTCCTGGAGAGTGGAATTCATCCGATTTGTCTAAGTTGTCTTGGAAACATTGTGTCCGTGAAGGGGGTTGCCAGGACCACCTCGAATTTGGAGTTTCTGATCTCAGGATGTCAAACCAACCCACATGACCACGTGTTCTCAGTGCTTAGTTTGACCTAGGCTAGGGTAGCCAAGAGTCCTACAAGTGACCGGTGCAAATTCAAGGACAACAACCAAGAGTCACGAAAGCACTCACACCTCACCCTAGAGAACATACAGCGATTAAAGAAATACAAACTAATCCCTCGGAATGAAGGACAACGGACTGATAAGCATGTCTAAGGGAGATAGCTGAGAAAGACCATGACGAGTATACTATGGAAAAGAAAAAGAGGACCCAGAAAATCTAAGGTGAACAGAAATCACACCTGAATTATCCACAATGAAAGATGATGTCCGTCTTTAGACAGACTCTGCTGGAACGTTTGAAAGTCAGAGAAATTCACAAGCCAAAAAACGGCAGCGAAGGTCAAGCATGGGCTAACTGGGAAGGGTGAGTTATGAGACTGCTCCAAGCAGGCTCTGAAACCTGTATCCAGGAAGCATGCTGGACCTCAGAGACACAATTATGACAAATCCTCTGACATCACAATGGACCCGAAAAACAACCTAGCCTCATCTACACAGTGCTAGAGTTGGGCTCACTAGTATATTTAACTCCCATTGCACTCAACTGCACGTTGCCACTGAACATGTAAGTGGCCGGCCGGTGGTGCAGTGGTGAGGTCCGCACCTTCTGGGTCTGTGGCCCAGTATGGGCTGGGTGGAATCCTCGGTTTGGGCCTCCTCACCACTGCTTCAGTTGTTCTGGTGCAGGCGTCCGAGGTAGAGTAGAGGCAGATGGGAAGGGACGTTGGACAGGGCCAGACTTCCACAGCAAATACAGGAGCATTGCCAGCAGATGTGAGCACAGCAATGCACTTGTGCCAAAACAAAACCAATTAAAAGTTGCAAAGAACAGAAAAACTGAAGCTAAGGAAAAAAAAAAACAAAAAAACAGGAGCTTCCCATTACGAAGAATAGGATCTCTGTGAATAACCTTAGCAAAACAGGTGAATTCTATGTTAATTCAAAAACTAGCAAACCTTTGGGGAAAGAAGCTCAAGAAGACACAAGAAAAAAAAAGATATCGAGGGATCTAGGAATGGAAGGATTAACACACTTGAAAGGTTCATACCGCAGTAAGGAATCTCTGGATTCCATGCAATCCCAGTCAAAGTTGCAGCAGTATTTGCCACAGAGAAGAAGAGAGAATCCTGAAGTTTCCAGCCAGCAACACGAGACCCTGACTAGGCAAAGGAATCCTCAGGAAAACGAACAAAGCAGCACGTGTCACAATTTCTGATTTCAACATAGAGGACGAAGCGCTAGGTACCGAAACGGCACAGTCTGGGCCCCAAAACAGGCATGAAGACCCGTGCAAAACAATTGAGAGCCCAGAGCCCAACTCAAACTTACATGGACAGCCCATTTTGGACCAGGGAGCCAAGTGGAGACAGCGGAGAAAGGAGAGTCTCTACAATAAACGGTGCTGGGAAGCCTGCACAGCCACATGGAACACAACGAGAGTACACCATGATGTTACACCTGGCACACACACCACCTGAAGTGGATTAAAGCCTTGAATGGCAGACTTGAAACCGTGAACCTTGTAGGAGAAGACCTAGGCAGAGTGCTCTTTGCCATCTGTCTGAGCCGCCTATTTGGAAGAAGCATGTCTGACTGGGCAAGGGCAACAAAGGAAACAAGAAACAAACGGGACCACATCAAATGCACACACTTCTGCCCACTCAAGGAAACCATCAACTGAATACTAAGACACCACAACAATTGGGAGAGGATGTTTGCAAACCACACATCGGACAAGGGGTGAAAAGCCCAAAGATACAATCAACTCGCACGTCTCCACAAGAAAAAAAACAAGCCAATGAAAACCTGGTCAAAAGATGGAAGCAGAGATTTCTCCGAAGAAGACAGAAAGAGGGCCAGTAGGTGCATGAAAACTTGTTCACCATCATTAAGTCTCAGGAAAATGCAAATCCAAACTGCAAGGCCATGGCAGCTCACTGTGGTCAGCATGGCTAGAAGGAAGCAGACAGGAAATAACAAGTGTCAGAGAGGAGGTGCAGAGAAGGGAAGCCTCCTGCACTGCTGGTGGGAGTGTAACCCGGTGCAGCCACGATGCCAAAGGTGTGGAACTGCCTCAGAAATTTAAGTATCCATGTCCCGTATGACCCAGCTATTAATCTGCCGCTTGCTTATCCAAAAAAGTCAGAAAGACTACCGCATAAAGACATGTGCATGGCTGTGTTCACCACAGTCTTACTCCTGATATCCAAGACTTGGAAAGCACCCTGGTGTCCAGCAAGGGATGATTGGAGAAGGAAGATGGGCTATAGCCACACAATGGTATACCACTCAGCCGGAACAAATGATGCAATCCAGCCATTTGTGACCACCAGAATGGCTGTGAGGGTTTTAGGGGAAGTGTAACAAGCCCCAGTGAGAAATTCAAATACCATAGAATCTCACTTACAAGGAGAAGAAAAAGCAAGCACTAACCAACAGGTGGCACTGAACATTTGTATGCGGGCTCCCAGAGGCAAAGAGGGGCGGTGACGGAGGGTGAAAGAGAAGATTAGGCACAAGTGTGTGGTGAGGGCCTGTGATTAGTCTTACACTGGTGAAGATGATGTAAGCTACACAGAAGTCTAAAGCAATGAGGATGTGAATCTGGAAGTTATAGTACGTTCTAATGCAGGGTCATGGCTATAAATTCACCTCAAATCAAAAATCCAAAAAGGGGTCCAGAATGATGTCATAAAGCTTTGGGGGCGGAAAGAGTTTACGGAAGGTGAACTTCCAAGGATGGAAAATCACCTCCAAATGCTTACAGATGCTACAGAAAGGCAGACCATTCCAAATAGGTGAAGAGGAATACTACGAAGAGAACATGATCAGTCCTAAACCCATGAACGAACGGAAAATGTTACCGTCCATGATGTTATTACTAATCACCTTCACGAATAATCCAAACAGGCCCACGTCTTCCCAAGTTCAGGCAAAAGGTTGGTCCAAAAGTACAATTCAGGGCCGGCCCTGTGGTGGAGCAGGTAAGTGCCCACATTCCGCTTGGGCGGCCCGGGCCTCACTGTTTCACATTACGAGTGCATATCACATTAGTAGTGTTAGGAAATATAGATTTCATGGTATGGTGCGGGCAGAGATCATAAATAAGCAGCAATTGTGAGGATACGTTATCAATACGCACAAGAAAAGGAACCATAAGAATATTACAATCTATGGAAGTATCTGGTACACTTCCCAAAGGCAGAAGGAAGGAAAACTTGTGACCTGCCAAGGTGGAATTGGCAGAGTGCCACGAGATGACACCATCATCGTGCATCAGAACATTCCCTGGGCAACTTCAACTTGTGAGGGAGTCCAGGACTTTTTCTGGGTAAGGTCCACCCATTTTGCCATCTACCCAAGATATAAGAGATAAAACCCAGGATAATCTTACAGGAGTGACACCAGTGTCTAGAGAGAATGTAGGAGCCCTTTCGAAGTTCAAGGAGAAAGATAGAAACTGACAACAATTGCAGAAAAAGGAAAACTATCCTACCTAGACAGGGTGAGGAGTCAGACTGGTCTGAGATGGCTGTGAAACTCTGTGTGCACGGAGGTTGTCAGGACAACTTCGAATTTTGAGGTCGCTTATGACATCACGGTGAACATGTCCCCCAGGGTGGCCGCATGGTTACAGTCTGAGGATTGGCCTAGGCTAGGCTATTAAAGGGACAGATACCCAGAAACAGGTTTGGCAAACAGAAAGCAGGCACAGAAACTAGAAGAGATAAAACAGAGTCTGATGCAAGGGATAAGAAAGGAACCCTAGGCCACAAGTGAGAATAGAGGGACAGGCACGGAGAGGAGAACATTGTCATCTATTCAAGTCTATGGGGAGGTCATGCTGATTCAAGCTTGCAACTTCATTGGAAACAAGTGGCCGGACTTGGCGTTCATCACACCTACAGTGCCCTCGTGCCTTAAGCATAATGCAAAGTCAAGAAAGATGTCTTGAGGACATTGAAGAGAAGAATCGATGCCTCCTTTCCAAGGCCCATAGCATTCTTTGAAGGTCAGTCTCTTTTTCCGAAGCTCTGGTGTCACGTGGGCCCACTGGGCACATGGTAATGTGTCCCAAGAGATGTCTTGGAAGCCTTGAAGGAATGGAGCCCTGTCACGCTTGGGGTATGTCTCTTTGTTTGGAAGTGCTCTACAAGGGTGCTGAAAAGCACCCTCTTCCACAGGGCTTCGTTCCTTCGTGAAGGCTGCCCTCCCAGGCTAGTGTGCTCTGTTTGCCTCCATCGAAATTCTCTCCCCCTACCTCTTGCCGTAGAAGGATTATTGATTATGTGTTTTGACACCATATGTAAGGAAGTTGCACGAAAATTAGAACTTTACAGTTGTGTTTCAAGAAAAATAAACAGGCCAGGGTAGAGGATGTAGGGCAAACAAATGGCACACCCTATAAAAATTAAGTAAGCCCGTATCTGGACGGAATCTAGGGGAACGTTCAAGGATCAGGGGTCAAGTTCGAAACTTCCCAAATCCGGAAAAGAGACAGAAAAATATCTTTCCTGGAGAGTGGAATTCATCCGATTTGTCTAAGTTGTCTTGGAAACATTGTGTCCGTGAAGGGGGTTGCCAGGACCACCTCGAATTTGGAGTTTCTGATCTCAGGATGTCAAACCAACCCACATGACCACGTGTTCTCAGTGCTTAGTTTGACCTAGGCTAGGGTAGCCAAGAGTCCTACAAGTGACCGGTGCAAATTCAAGGACAACAACCAAGAGTCACGAAAGCACTCACACCTCACCCTAGAGAACATACAGCGATTAAAGAAATACAAACTAATCCCTCGGAATGAAGGACAACGGACTGATAAGCATGTCTAAGGGAGATAGCTGAGAAAGACCATGACGAGTATACTATGGAAAAGAAAAAGAGGACCCAGAAAATCTAAGGTGAACAGAAATCACACCTGAATTATCCACAATGAAAGATGATGTCCGTCTTTAGACAGACTCTGCTGGAACGTTTGAAAGTCAGAGAAATTCACAAGCCAAAAAACGGCAGCGAAGGTCAAGCATGGGCTAACTGGGAAGGGTGAGTTATGAGACTGCTCCAAGCAGGCTCTGAAACCTGTATCCAGGAAGCATGCTGGACCTCAGAGACACAATTATGACAAATCCTCTGACATCACAATGGACCCGAAAAACAACCTAGCCTCATCTACACAGTGCTAGAGTTGGGCTCACTAGTATATTTAACTCCCATTGCACTCAACTGCACGTTGCCACTGAACATGTAAGTGGCCGGCCGGTGGTGCAGTGGTGAGGTCCGCACCTTCTGGGTCTGTGGCCCAGTATGGGCTGGGTGGAATCCTCGGTTTGGGCCTCCTCACCACTGCTTCAGTTGTTCTGGTGCAGGCGTCCGAGGTAGAGTAGAGGCAGATGGGAAGGGACGTTGGACAGGGCCAGACTTCCACAGCAAATACAGGAGCATTGCCAGCAGATGTGAGCACAGCAATGCACTTGTGCCAAAACAAAACCAATTAAAAGTTGCAAAGAACAGAAAAACTGAAGCTAAGGAAAAAAAAAAACAAAAAAACAGGAGCTTCCCATTACGAAGAATAGGATCTCTGTGAATAACCTTAGCAAAACAGGTGAATTCTATGTTAATTCAAAAACTAGCAAACCTTTGGGGAAAGAAGCTCAAGAAGACACAAGAAAAAAAAAGATATCGAGGGATCTAGGAATGGAAGGATTAACACACTTGAAAGGTTCATACCGCAGTAAGGAATCTCTGGATTCCATGCAATCCCAGTCAAAGTTGCAGCAGTATTTGCCACAGAGAAGAAGAGAGAATCCTGAAGTTTCCAGCCAGCAACACGAGACCCTGACTAGGCAAAGGAATCCTCAGGAAAACGAACAAAGCAGCACGTGTCACAATTTCTGATTTCAACATAGAGGACGAAGCGCTAGGTACCGAAACGGCACAGTCTGGGCCCCAAAACAGGCATGAAGACCCGTGCAAAACAATTGAGAGCCCAGAGCCCAACTCAAACTTACATGGACAGCCCATTTTGGACCAGGGAGCCAAGTGGAGACAGCGGAGAAAGGAGAGTCTCTACAATAAACGGTGCTGGGAAGCCTGCACAGCCACATGGAACACAACGAGAGTACACCATGATGTTACACCTGGCACACACACCACCTGAAGTGGATTAAAGCCTTGAATGGCAGACTTGAAACCGTGAACCTTGTAGGAGAAGACCTAGGCAGAGTGCTCTTTGCCATCTGTCTGAGCCGCCTATTTGGAAGAAGCATGTCTGACTGGGCAAGGGCAACAAAGGAAACAAGAAACAAACGGGACCACATCAAATGCACACACTTCTGCCCACTCAAGGAAACCATCAACTGAATACTAAGACACCACAACAATTGGGAGAGGATGTTTGCAAACCACACATCGGACAAGGGGTGAAAAGCCCAAAGATACAATCAACTCGCACGTCTCCACAAGAAAAAAAACAAGCCAATGAAAACCTGGTCAAAAGATGGAAGCAGAGATTTCTCCGAAGAAGACAGAAAGAGGGCCAGTAGGTGCATGAAAACTTGTTCACCATCATTAAGTCTCAGGAAAATGCAAATCCAAACTGCAAGGCCATGGCAGCTCACTGTGGTCAGCATGGCTAGAAGGAAGCAGACAGGAAATAACAAGTGTCAGAGAGGAGGTGCAGAGAAGGGAAGCCTCCTGCACTGCTGGTGGGAGTGTAACCCGGTGCAGCCACGATGCCAAAGGTGTGGAACTGCCTCAGAAATTTAAGTATCCATGTCCCGTATGACCCAGCTATTAATCTGCCGCTTGCTTATCCAAAAAAGTCAGAAAGACTACCGCATAAAGACATGTGCATGGCTGTGTTCACCACAGTCTTACTCCTGATATCCAAGACTTGGAAAGCACCCTGGTGTCCAGCAAGGGATGATTGGAGAAGGAAGATGGGCTATAGCCACACAATGGTATACCACTCAGCCGGAACAAATGATGCAATCCAGCCATTTGTGACCACCAGAATGGCTGTGAGGGTTTTAGGGGAAGTGTAACAAGCCCCAGTGAGAAATTCAAATACCATAGAATCTCACTTACAAGGAGAAGAAAAAGCAAGCACTAACCAACAGGTGGCACTGAACATTTGTATGCGGGCTCCCAGAGGCAAAGAGGGGCGGTGACGGAGGGTGAAAGAGAAGATTAGGCACAAGTGTGTGGTGAGGGCCTGTGATTAGTCTTACACTGGTGAAGATGATGTAAGCTACACAGAAGTCTAAAGCAATGAGGATGTGAATCTGGAAGTTATAGTACGTTCTAATGCAGGGTCATGGCTATAAATTCACCTCAAATCAAAAATCCAAAAAGGGGTCCAGAATGATGTCATAAAGCTTTGGGGGCGGAAAGAGTTTACGGAAGGTGAACTTCCAAGGATGGAAAATCACCTCCAAATGCTTACAGATGCTACAGAAAGGCAGACCATTCCAAATAGGTGAAGAGGAATACTACGAAGAGAACATGATCAGTCCTAAACCCATGAACGAACGGAAAATGTTACCGTCCATGATGTTATTACTAATCACCTTCACGAATAATCCAAACAGGCCCACGTCTTCCCAAGTTCAGGCAAAAGGTTGGTCCAAAAGTACAATTCAGGGCCGGCCCTGTGGTGGAGCAGGTAAGTGCCCACATTCCGCTTGGGCGGCCCGGGCCTCACTGTTTCACATTACGAGTGCATATCACATTAGTAGTGTTAGGAAATATAGATTTCATGGTATGGTGCGGGCAGAGATCATAAATAAGCAGCAATTGTGAGGATACGTTATCAATACGCACAAGAAAAGGAACCATAAGAATATTACAATCTATGGAAGTATCTGGTACACTTCCCAAAGGCAGAAGGAAGGAAAACTTGTGACCTGCCAAGGTGGAATTGGCAGAGTGCCACGAGATGACACCATCATCGTGCATCAGAACATTCCCTGGGCAACTTCAACTTGTGAGGGAGTCCAGGACTTTTTCTGGGTAAGGTCCACCCATTTTGCCATCTACCCAAGATATAAGAGATAAAACCCAGGATAATCTTACAGGAGTGACACCAGTGTCTAGAGAGAATGTAGGAGCCCTTTCGAAGTTCAAGGAGAAAGATAGAAACTGACAACAATTGCAGAAAAAGGAAAACTATCCTACCTAGACAGGGTGAGGAGTCAGACTGGTCTGAGATGGCTGTGAAACTCTGTGTGCACGGAGGTTGTCAGGACAACTTCGAATTTTGAGGTCGCTTATGACATCACGGTGAACATGTCCCCCAGGGTGGCCGCATGGTTACAGTCTGAGGATTGGCCTAGGCTAGGCTATTAAAGGGACAGATACCCAGAAACAGGTTTGGCAAACAGAAAGCAGGCACAGAAACTAGAAGAGATAAAACAGAGTCTGATGCAAGGGATAAGAAAGGAACCCTAGGCCACAAGTGAGAATAGAGGGACAGGCACGGAGAGGAGAACATTGTCATCTATTCAAGTCTATGGGGAGGTCATGCTGATTCAAGCTTGCAACTTCATTGGAAACAAGTGGCCGGACTTGGCGTTCATCACACCTACAGTGCCCTCGTGCCTTAAGCATAATGCAAAGTCAAGAAAGATGTCTTGAGGACATTGAAGAGAAGAATCGATGCCTCCTTTCCAAGGCCCATAGCATTCTTTGAAGGTCAGTCTCTTTTTCCGAAGCTCTGGTGTCACGTGGGCCCACTGGGCACATGGTAATGTGTCCCAAGAGATGTCTTGGAAGCCTTGAAGGAATGGAGCCCTGTCACGCTTGGGGTATGTCTCTTTGTTTGGAAGTGCTCTACAAGGGTGCTGAAAAGCACCCTCTTCCACAGGGCTTCGTTCCTTCGTGAAGGCTGCCCTCCCAGGCTAGTGTGCTCTGTTTGCCTCCATCGAAATTCTCTCCCCCTACCTCTTGCCGTAGAAGGATTATTGATTATGTGTTTTGACACCATATGTAAGGAAGTTGCACGAAAATTAGAACTTTACAGTTGTGTTTCAAGAAAAATAAACAGGCCAGGGTAGAGGATGTAGGGCAAACAAATGGCACACCCTATAAAAATTAAGTAAGCCCGTATCTGGACGGAATCTAGGGGAACGTTCAAGGATCAGGGGTCAAGTTCGAAACTTCCCAAATCCGGAAAAGAGACAGAAAAATATCTTTCCTGGAGAGTGGAATTCATCCGATTTGTCTAAGTTGTCTTGGAAACATTGTGTCCGTGAAGGGGGTTGCCAGGACCACCTCGAATTTGGAGTTTCTGATCTCAGGATGTCAAACCAACCCACATGACCACGTGTTCTCAGTGCTTAGTTTGACCTAGGCTAGGATAGCCAAGAGTCCTACAAGTGACCGGTGCAAATTCAAGGACAACAACCAAGAGTCACGAAAGCACTCACACCTCACCCTAGAGAACATACAGCGATTAAAGAAATACAAACTAATCACTCGGAATGAAGGAGAACGGACTGATAAGCATGTCTAAGGGAGATAGCTGAGAAAGACCATGACGAGTATACTATGGAAAAGAAAAAGAGGACCCAGAAAATGGAAGGTGAACAGAAATCACACCTGAATTATCCACAATGAAAGATGATGTCCGTCTTTAGACAGACTCTGCTGGAACGTTTGAAAGTCAGAGAAATTCACAAGCCAAAAAACGGCAGCGAAGGTCAAGCATGGGCTAACTGGGAAGGGTGAGTTATGAGACTGCTCCAAGCAGGCTCTGAAACCTGTATCCAGGAAGCATGCTGGACCTCAGAGACACAATTATGACAAATCCTCTGACATCACAATGGACCCGAAAAACAACCTAGCCTCATCTACACAGTGCTAGAGTTGGGCTCACTAGTATATTTAACTCCCATTGCACTCAACTGCACGTTGCCACTGAACATGTAAGTGGCCGGCCGGTGGTGCAGTGGTGAGGTCCGCACCTTCTGGGTCTGTGGCCCAGTATGGGCTGGGTGGAATCCTCGGTTTGGGCCTCCTCACCACTGCTTCAGTTGTTCTGGTGCAGGCGTCCGAGGTAGAGTAGAGGCAGATGGGAAGGGACGTTGGACAGGGCCAGACTTCCACAGCAAATACAGGAGCATTGCCAGCAGATGTGAGCACAGCAATGCACTTGTGCCAAAACAAAACCAATTAAAAGTTGCAAAGAACAGAAAAACTGAAGCTAAGGAAAAAAAAAAACAAAAAAACAGGAGCTTCCCATTACGAAGAATAGGATCTCTGTGAATAACCTTAGCAAAACAGGTGAATTCTATGTTAATTCAAAAACTAGCAAACCTTTGGGGAAAGAAGCTCAAGAAGACACAAGAAAAAAAAAGATATCGAGGGATCTAGGAATGGAAGGATTAACACACTTGAAAGGTTCATACCGCAGTAAGGAATCTCTGGATTCCATGCAATCCCAGTCAAAGTTGCAGCAGTATTTGCCACAGAGAAGAAGAGAGAATCCTGAAGTTTCCAGCCAGCAACACGAGACCCTGACTAGGCAAAGGAATCCTCAGGAAAACGAACAAAGCAGCACGTGTCACAATTTCTGATTTCAACATAGAGGACGAAGCGCTAGGTACCGAAACGGCACAGTCTGGGCCCCAAAACAGGCATGAAGACCCGTGCAAAACAATTGAGAGCCCAGAGCCCAACTCAAACTTACATGGACAGCCCATTTTGGACCAGGGAGCCAAGTGGAGACAGCGGAGAAAGGAGAGTCTCTACAATAAACGGTGCTGGGAAGCCTGCACAGCCACATGGAACACAACGAGAGTACACCATGATGTTACACCTGGCACACACACCACCTGAAGTGGATTAAAGCCTTGAATGGCAGACTTGAAACCGTGAACCTTGTAGGAGAAGACCTAGGCAGAGTGCTCTTTGCCATCTGTCTGAGCCGCCTATTTGGAAGAAGCATGTCTGACTGGGCAAGGGCAACAAAGGAAACAAGAAACAAACGGGACCACATCAAATGCACACACTTCTGCCCACTCAAGGAAACCATCAACTGAATACTAAGACACCACAACAATTGGGAGAGGATGTTTGCAAACCACACATCGGACAAGGGGTGAAAAGCCCAAAGATACAATCAACTCGCACGTCTCCACAAGAAAAAAAACAAGCCAATGAAAACCTGGTCAAAAGATGGAAGCAGAGATTTCTCCGAAGAAGACAGAAAGAGGGCCAGTAGGTGCATGAAAACTTGTTCACCATCATTAAGTCTCAGGAAAATGCAAATCCAAACTGCAAGGCCATGGCAGCTCACTGTGGTCAGCATGGCTAGAAGGAAGCAGACAGGAAATAACAAGTGTCAGAGAGGAGGTGCAGAGAAGGGAAGCCTCCTGCACTGCTGGTGGGAGTGTAACCCGGTGCAGCCACGATGCCAAAGGTGTGGAACTGCCTCAGAAATTTAAGTATCCATGTCCCGTATGACCCAGCTATTAATCTGCCGCTTGCTTATCCAAAAAAGTCAGAAAGACTACCGCATAAAGACATGTGCATGGCTGTGTTCACCACAGTCTTACTCCTGATATCCAAGACTTGGAAAGCACCCTGGTGTCCAGCAAGGGATGATTGGAGAAGGAAGATGGGCTATAGCCACACAATGGTATACCACTCAGCCGGAACAAATGATGCAATCCAGCCATTTGTGACCACCAGAATGGCTGTGAGGGTTTTAGGGGAAGTGTAACAAGCCCCAGTGAGAAATTCAAATACCATAGAATCTCACTTACAAGGAGAAGAAAAAGCAAGCACTAACCAACAGGTGGCACTGAACATTTGTATGCGGGCTCCCAGAGGCAAAGAGGGGCGGTGACGGAGGGTGAAAGAGAAGATTAGGCACAAGTGTGTGGTGAGGGCCTGTGATTAGTCTTACACTGGTGAAGATGATGTAAGCTACACAGAAGTCTAAAGCAATGAGGATGTGAATCTGGAAGTTATAGTACGTTCTAATGCAGGGCCATGGCTATAAATTCACCTCAAATCAAAAATCCAAAAAGGGGTCCAGAATGATGTCATAAAGCTTTGGGGGCGGAAAGAGTTTACGGAAGGTGAACTTCCAAGGATGGAAAATCACCTCCAAATGCTTACAGATGCTACAGAAAGGCAGACCATTCCAAATAGGTGAAGAGGAATACTACGAAGAGAACATGATCAGTCCTAAACCCATGAACGAACGGAAAATGTTACCGTCCATGATGTTATTACTAATCACCTTCACGAATAATCCAAACAGGCCCACGTCTTCCCAAGTTCAGGCAAAAGGTTGGTCCAAAAGTACAATTCAGGGCCGGCCCTGTGGTGGAGCAGGTAAGTGCCCACATTCCGCTTGGGCGGCCCGGGCCTCACTGTTTCACATTACGAGTGCATATCACATTAGTAGTGTTAGGAAATATAGATTTCATGGTATGGTGCGGGCAGAGATCATAAATAAGCAGCAATTGTGAGGATACGTTATCAATACGCACAAGAAAAGGAACCATAAGAATATTACAATCTATGGAAGTATCTGGTACACTTCCCAAAGGCAGAAGGAAGGAAAACTTGTGACCTGCCAAGGTGGAATTGGCAGAGTGCCACGAGATGACACCATCATCGTGCATCAGAACATTCCCTGGGCAACTTCAACTTGTGAGGGAGTCCAGGACTTTTTCTGGGTAAGGTCCACCCATTTTGCCATCTACCCAAGATATAAGAGATAAAACCCAGGATAATCTTACAGGAGTGACACCAGTGTCTAGAGAGAATGTAGGAGCCCTTTCGAAGTTCAAGGAGAAAGATAGAAACTGACAACAATTGCAGAAAAAGGAAAACTATCCTACCTAGACAGGGTGAGGAGTCAGACTGGTCTGAGATGGCTGTGAAACTCTGTGTGCACGGAGGTTGTCAGGACAACTTCGAATTTTGAGGTCGCTTATGACATCACGGTGAACATGTCCCCCAGGGTGGCCGCATGGTTACAGTCTGAGGATTGGCCTAGGCTAGGCTATTAAAGGGACAGATACCCAGAAACAGGTTTGGCAAACAGAAAGCAGGCACAGAAACTAGAAGAGATAAAACAGAGTCTGATGCAAGGGATAAGAAAGGAACCCTAGGCCACAAGTGAGAATAGAGGGACAGGCACGGAGAGGAGAACATTGTCATCTATTCAAGTCTATGGGGAGGTCATGCTGATTCAAGCTTGCAACTTCATTGGAAACAAGTGGCCGGACTTGGCGTTCATCACACCTACAGTGCCCTCGTGCCTTAAGCATAATGCAAAGTCAAGAAAGATGTCTTGAGGACATTGAAGAGAAGAATCGATGCCTCCTTTCCAAGGCCCATAGCATTCTTTGAAGGTCAGTCTCTTTTTCCGAAGCTCTGGTGTCACGTGGGCCCACTGGGCACATGGTAATGTGTCCCAAGAGATGTCTTGGAAGCCTTGAAGGAATGGAGCCCTGTCACGCTTGGGGTATGTCTCTTTGTTAGGAAGTGCTCTACAAGGGTGCTGAAAAGCACCCTCTTCCACAGGGCTTCGTTCCTTCGTGAAGGCTGCCCTCCCAGGCTAGTGTGCTCTGTTTGCCTCCATCGAAATTCTCTCCCCCTACCTCTTGCCGTAGAAGGATTATTGATTATGTGTTTTGACACCATATGTAAGGAAGTTGCTCGAAAATTAGAACTTTACAGTTGTGTTTCAAGAAAAATAAACAGGCCAGGGTAGAGGATGTAGGGCAAACAAATGGCACACCCTATAAAAATTAAGTAAGCCCGTATCTGGACGGAATCTAGGGGAACGTTCAAGGATCAGGGGTCAAGTTCGAAACTTCCCAAATCCGGAAAAGAGACAGAAAAATATCTTTCCTGGAGAGTGGAATTCATCCGATTTGTCTAAGTTGTCTTGGAAACATTGTGTCCGTGAAGGGGGTTGCCAGGACCACCTCGAATTTGGAGTTTCTGATCTCAGGATGTCAAACCAACCCACATGACCACGTGTTCTCAGTGCTTAGTTTGACCTAGGCTAGGATAGCCAAGAGTCCTACAAGTGACCGGTGCAAATTCAAGGACAACAACCAAGAGTCACGAAAGCACTCACACCTCACCCTAGAGAACATACAGCGATTAAAGAAATACAAACTAATCACTCGGAATGAAGGAGAACGGACTGATAAGCATGTCTAAGGGAGATAGCTGAGAAAGACCATGACGAGTATACTATGGAAAAGAAAAAGAGGACCCAGAAAATGGAAGGTGAACAGAAATCACACCTGAATTATCCACAATGAAAGATGATGTCCGTCTTTAGACAGACTCTGCTGGAACGTTTGAAAGTCAGAGAAATTCACAAGCCAAAAAACGGCAGCGAAGGTCAAGCATGGGCTAACTGGGAAGGGTGAGTTATGAGACTGCTCCAAGCAGGCTCTGAAACCTGTATCCAGGAAGCATGCTGGACCTCAGAGACACAATTATGACAAATCCTCTGACATCACAATGGACCCGAAAAACAACCTAGCCTCATCTACACAGTGCTAGAGTTGGGCTCACTAGTATATTTAACTCCCGTTGCACTCAACTGCACGTTGCCACTGAACATGTAAGTGGCCGGCCGGTGGTGCAGTGGTGAGGTCCGCACCTTCTGGGTCTGTGGCCCAGTATGGGCTGGGTGGAATCCTCGGTTTGGGCCTCCTCACCACTGCTTCAGTTGTTCTGGTGCAGGCGTCCGAGGTAGAGTAGAGGCAGATGGGAAGGGACGTTGGACAGGGCCAGACTTCCACAGCAAATACAGGAGCATTGCCAGCAGATGTGAGCACAGCAATGCACTTGTGCCAAAACAAAACCAATTAAAAGTTGCAAAGAACAGAAAAACTGAAGCTAAGGAAAAAAAAAACAAAAAAACAGGAGCTTCCCATTACGAAGAATAGGATCTCTGTGAATAACCTTAGCAAAACAGGTGAATTCTATGTTAATTCAAAAACTAGCAAACCTTTGGCGAAAGAAACTCAAGAAGACACAAGAAAAAAAAAGATATCGAGGGATCTAGGAATGGAAGGATTAACACACTTGAAAGGTTCATACCGCAGTAAGGAATCTCTGGATTCCATGCAATCCCAGTCAAAGTTGCAGCAGTATTTGCCACAGAGAAGAAGAGAGAATCCTAAAGTTTCTAGCCAGCAACACGAGACCCTGACTAGGCAAAGGAATCCTCAGGAAAACGAACAAAGCAGCACGTGTCACAATTTCTGATTTCAACATAGAGGACGAAGCGCTAGGTACCGAAACGGCACAGTCTGGGCCCCAAAACAGGCATGAAGACCCGTGCAAAACAATTGAGAGCCCAGAGCCCAACTCAAACTTACATGGACAGCCCATTTTGGACCAGGGAGCCAAGTGGAGACAGCGGAGAAAGGATAGTCTCTACAATAAACGGTGCTGGGAAGCCTGCACAGCCACATGGAACACAACGAGAGTACACCATGATGTTACACCTGGCACACACACCACCTGAAGTGGATTAAAGCCTTGAATGGCAGACTTGAAACCGTGAACCTTGTAGGAGAAGACCTAGGCAGAGTGCTCTTTGCCATCTGTCTGAGCCGCCTATTTGGAAGAAGCATGTCTGACTGGGCAAGGGCAACAAAGGAAACAAGAAACAAACGGGACCACATCAAATGCACACACTTCTGCCCACTCAAGGAAACCATCAACTGAATACTAAGACACCACAACAATTGGGAGAGGATGTTTGCAAACCACACATCGGACAAGGGGTGAAAAGCCCAAAGATACAATCAACTCGCACGTCTCCACAAGAAAAAAAACAAGCCAATGAAAACCTGGTCAAAAGATGGAAGCAGAGATTTCTCCGAAGAAGACAGAAAGAGGGCCAGTAGGTGCATGAAAACTTGTTCACCATCATTAAGTCTCAGGAAAATGCAAATCCAAACTGCAAGGCCATGGCAGCTCACTGTGGTCAGCATGGCTAGAAGGAAGCAGACAGGAAATAACAAGTGTCAGAGAGGAGGTGCAGAGAAGGGAAGCCTCCTGCACTGCTGGTGGGAGTGTAACCCGGTGCAGCCACGATGCCAAAGGTGTGGAACTGCCTCAGAAATTTAAGTATCCATGTCCCGTATGACCCAGCTATTAATCTGCCGCTTGCTTATCCAAAAAAGTCAGAAAGACTACCGCATAAAGACATGTGCATGGCTGTGTTCACCACAGTCTTACTCCTGATATCCAAGACTTGGAAAGCACCCTGGTGTCCAGCAAGGGATGATTGGAGAAGGAAGATGGGCTATAGCCACACAATGGTATACCACTCAGCCGGAACAAATGATGCAATCCAGCCATTTGTGACCACCAGAATGGCTGTGAGGGTTTTAGGGGAAGTGTAACAAGCCCCAGTGAGAAATTCAAATACCATAGAATCTCACTTACAGGGAGAAGAAAAAGCAAGCACTAACCAACAGGTGGCACTGAACATTTGTATGCGGGCTCCCAGAGGCAAAGAGGGGCGGTGACGGAGGGTGAAAGAGAAGATTAGGCACAAGTGTGTGGTGAGGGCCTGTGATTAGTCTTACACTGGTGAAGATGATGTAAGCTACACAGAAGTCTAAAGCAATGAGGATGTGAATCTGGAAGTTATAGTACGTTCTAATGCAGGGCCATGGCTATAAATTCACCTCAAATCAAAAATCCAAAAAGGGGTCCAGAATGATGTCATAAAGCTTTGGGGGCGGAAAGAGTTTACGGAAGGTGAACTTCCAAGGATGGAAAATCACCTCCAAATGCTTACAGATGCTACAGAAAGGCAGACCATTCCAAATAGGTGAAGAGGAATACTACGAAGAGAACATGATCAGTCCTAAACCCATGAACGAACGGAAAATGTTACCGTCCATGATGTTATTACTAATCACCTTCACGAATAATCCAAACAGGCCCACGTCTTCCCAAGTTCAGGCAAAAGGTTGGTCCAAAAGTACAATTCAGGGCCGGCCCTGTGGTGGAGCAGGTAAGTGCCCACATTCCGCTTGGGCGGCCCGGGCCTCACTGTTTCACATTACGAGTGCATATCACATTAGTAGTGTTAGGAAATATAGATTTCATGGTATGGTGCGGGCAGAGATCATAAATAAGCAGCAATTGTGAGGATACGTTATCAATACGCACAAGAAAAGGAACCATAAGAATATTACAATCTATGGAAGTATCTGGTACACTTCCCAAAGGCAGAAGGAAGGAAATCTTGTGACCTGCCAAGGTGGAATTGGCAGAGTGCCACGAGATGACACCATCATTGTGCATCAGAACATTCCCTGGGCAACTTCAACTTGTGAGGGAGTCCAGGACTTTTTCTGGGTAAGGTCCACCCATTTTGCCATCTACCCAAGATATAAGAGATAAAACCCAGGATAATCTTACAGGAGTGACACCAGTGTCTAGAGAGAATGTAGGAGCCCTTTCGAAGTTCAAGGAGAAAGATAGAAACTGACAACAATTGCAGAAAAAGGAAAACTATCCTACCTAGACAGGGTGAGGAGTCAGACTGGTCTGAGATGGCTGTGAAACTCTGTGTGCACGGAGGTTGTCAGGACAACTTCGAATTTTGAGGTCGCTTATGACATCACGGTGAACATGTCCCCCAGGGTGGCCGCATGGTTACAGTCTGAGGATTGGCCTAGGCTAGGCTATTAAAGGGACAGATACCCAGAAACAGGTTTGGCAAACAGAAAGCAGGCACAGAAACTAGAAGAGATAAAACAGAGTCTGATGCAAGGGATAAGAAAGGAACCCTAGGCCACAAGTGAGAATAGAGGGACAGGCACGGAGAGGAGAACATTGTCATCTATTCAAGTCTATGGGGAGGTCATGCTGATTCAAGCTTGCAACTTCATTGGAAACAAGTGGCCGGACTTGGCGTTCATCACACCTACAGTGCCCTTGTGCCTTAAGCATAATGCAAAGTCAAGAAAGATGTCTTGAGGACATTGAAGAGAAGAATCGATGCCTCCTTTCCAAGGCCCATAGCATTCTTTGCAGGTCAGTCTCTTTTTCCGAAGCTCTGGTGTCACGTGGGCCCACTGGGCACATGGTAATGTGTCCCAAGAGATGTCTTGGAAGCCTTGAAGGAATGGAGCCCTGTCACGCTTGGGGTATGTCTCTTTGTTTGGAAGTGCTCTACAAGGGTGCTGAAAAGCACCCTCTTCCACAGGGCTTCGTTCCTTCGTGAAGGCTGCCCTCCCAGGCTAGTGTGCTCTGTTTGCCTCCATCGAAATTCTCTCCCCCTACCTCTTGCCGTAGAAGGATTATTGATTATGTGTTTTGACACCATATGTAAGGAAGTTGCACGAAAATTAGAACTTTACAGTTGTGTTTCAAGAAAAATAAACAGGCCAGGGTAGAGGATGTAGGGCAAACAAATGGCACACCCTATAAAAATTAAGTAAGCCCGTATCTGGACGGAATCTAGGGGAACGTTCAAGGATCAGGGGTCAAGTTCGAAACTTCCCAAATCCGGAAAAGAGACAGAAAAATATCTTTCCTGGAGAGTGGAATTCATCCGATTTGTCTAAGTTGTCTTGGAAACATTGTGTCCGTGAAGGGGGTTGCCAGGACCACCTCGAATTTGGAGTTTCTGATCTCAGGATGTCAAACCAACCCACATGACCACGTGTTCTCAGTGCTTAGTTTGACCTAGGCTAGGATAGCCAAGAGTCCTACAAGTGACCGGTGCAAATTCAAGGACAACAACCAAGAGTCACGAAAGCACTCACACCTCACCCTAGAGAACATACAGCGATTAAAGAAATACAAACTAATCACTCGGAATGAAGGAGAACGGACTGATAAGCATGTCTAAGGGAGATAGCTGAGAAAGACCATGACGAGTATACTATGGAAAAGAAAAAGAGGACCCAGAAAATGGAAGGTGAACAGAAATCACACCTGAATTATCCACAATGAAAGATGATGTCCGTCTTTAGACAGACTCTGCTGGAACGTTTGAAAGTCAGAGAAATTCACAAGCCAAAAAACGGCAGCGAAGGTCAAGCATGGGCTAACTGGGAAGGGTGAGTTATGAGACTGCTCCAAGCAGGCTCTGAAACCTGTATCCAGGAAGCATGCTGGACCTCAGAGACACAATTATGACAAATCCTCTGACATCACAATGGACCCGAAAAACAACCTAGCCTCATCTACACAGTGCTAGAGTTGGGCTCACTAGTATATTTAACTCCCATTGCACTCAACTGCACGTTGCCACTGAACATGTAAGTGGCCGGCCGGTGGTGCAGTGGTGAGGTCCGCACCTTCTGGGTCTGTGGCCCAGTATGGGCTGGGTGGAATCCTCGGTTTGGGCCTCCTCACCACTGCTTCAGTTGTTCTGGTGCAGGCGTCCGAGGTAGAGTAGAGGCAGATGGGAAGGGACGTTGGACAGGGCCAGACTTCCACAGCAAATACAGGAGCATTGCCAGCAGATGTGAGCACAGCAATGCACTTGTGCCAAAACAAAACCAATTAAAAGTTGCAAAGAACAGAAAAACTGAAGCTAAGGAAAAAAAAAACAAAAAAACAGGAGCTTCCCATTACGAAGAATAGGATCTCTGTGAATAACCTTAGCAAAACAGGTGAATTCTATGTTAATTCAAAAACTAGCAAACCTTTGGCGAAAGAAACTCAAGAAGACACAAGAAAAAAAAAGATATCGAGGGATCTAGGAATGGAAGGATTAACACACTTGAAAGGTTCATACCGCAGTAAGGAATCTCTGGATTCCATGCAATCCCAGTCAAAGTTGCAGCAGTATTTGCCACAGAGAAGAAGAGAGAATCCTAAAGTTTCTAGCCAGCAACACGAGACCCTGACTAGGCAAAGGAATCCTCAGGAAAACGAACAAAGCAGCACGTGTCACAATTTCTGATTTCAACATAGAGGACGAAGCGCTAGGTACCGAAACGGCACAGTCTGGGCCCCAAAACAGGCATGAAGACCCGTGCAAAACAATTGAGAGCCCAGAGCCCAACTCAAACTTACATGGACAGCCCATTTTGGACCAGGGAGCCAAGTGGAGACAGCGGAGAAAGGAGAGTCTCTACAATAAACGGTGCTGGGAAGCCTGCACAGCCACATGGAACACAACGAGAGTACACCATGATGTTACACCTGGCACACACACCACCTGAAGTGGATTAAAGCCTTGAATGGCAGACTTGAAACCGTGAACCTTGTAGGAGAAGACCTAGGCAGAGTGCTCTTTGCCATCTGTCTGAGCCGCCTATTTGGAAGAAGCATGTCTGACTGGGCAAGGGCAACAAAGGAAACAAGAAACAAACGGGACCACATCAAATGCACACACTTCTGCCCACTCAAGGAAACCATCAACTGAATACTAAGACACCACAACAATTGGGAGAGGATGTTTGCAAACCACACATCGGACAAGGGGTGAAAAGCCCAAAGATACAATCAACTCGCACGTCTCCACAAGAAAAAAAACAAGCCAATGAAAACCTGGTCAAAAGATGGAAGCAGAGATTTCTCCGAAGAAGACAGAAAGAGGGCCAGTAGGTGCATGAAAACTTGTTCACCATCATTAAGTCTCAGGAAAATGCAAATCCAAACTGCAAGGCCATGGCAGCTCACTGTGGTCAGCATGGCTAGAAGGAAGCAGACAGGAAATAACAAGTGTCAGAGAGGAGGTGCAGAGAAGGGAAGCCTCCTGCACTGCTGGTGGGAGTGTAACCCGGTGCAGCCACGATGCCAAAGGTGTGGAACTGCCTCAGAAATTTAAGTATCCATGTCCCGTATGACCCAGCTATTAATCTGCCACTTGCTTATCCAAAAAAGTCAGAAAGACTACCGCATAAAGACATGTGCATGGCTGTGTTCACCACAGTCTTACTCCTGATATCCAAGACTTGGAAAGCACCCTGGTGTCCAGCAAGGGATGATTGGAGAAGGAAGATGGGCTATAGCCACACAATGGTATACCACTCAGCCGGAACAAATGATGCAATCCAGCCATTTGTGACCACCAGAATGGCTGTGAGGGTTTTAGGGGAAGTGTAACAAGCCCCAGTGAGAAATTCAAATACCATAGAATCTCACTTACAAGGAGAAGAAAAAGCAAGCACTAACCAACAGGTGGCACTGAACATTTGTATGCGGGCTCCCAGAGGCAAAGAGGGGCGGTGACGGAGGGTGAAAGAGAAGATTAGGCACAAGTGTGTGGTGAGGGCCTGTGATTAGTCTTACACTGGTGAAGATGATGTAAGCTACACAGAAGTCTAAAGCAATGAGGATGTGAATCTGGAAGTTATAGTACGTTCTAATGCAGGGCCATGGCTATAAATTCACCTCAAATCAAAAATCCAAAAAGGGGTCCAGAATGATGTCATAAAGCTTTGGGGGCGGAAAGAGTTTACGGAAGGTGAACTTCCAAGGATGGAAAATCACCTCCAAATGCTTACAGATGCTACAGAAAGGCAGACCATTCCAAATAGGTGAAGAGGAATACTACGAAGAGAACATGATCAGTCCTAAACCCATGAACGAACGGAAAATGTTACCGTCCATGATGTTATTACTAATCACCTTCACGAATAATCCAAACAGGCCCACGTCTTCCCAAGTTCAGGCAAAAGGTTGGTCCAAAAGTACAATTCAGGGCCGGCCCTGTGGTGGAGCAGGTAAGTGCCCACATTCCGCTTGGGCGGCCCGGGCCTCACTGTTTCACATTACGAGTGCATATCACATTAGTAGTGTTAGGAAATATAGATTTCATGGTATGGTGCGGGCAGAGATCATAAATAAGCAGCAATTGTGAGGATACGTTATCAATACGCACAAGAAAAGGAACCATAAGAATATTACAATCTATGGAAGTATCTGGTACACTTCCCAAAGGCAGAAGGAAGGAAATCTTGTGACCTGCCAAGGTGGAATTGGCAGAGTGCCACGAGATGACACCATCATTGTGCATCAGAACATTCCCTGGGCAACTTTAACTTGTGAGGGAGTCCAGGACTTTTTCTGGGTAAGGTCCACCCATTTTGCCATCTACCCAAGATATAAGAGATAAAACCCAGGATAATCTTACAGGAGTGACACCAGTGTCTAGAGAGAATGTAGGAGCCCTTTCGAAGTTCAAGGAGAAAGATAGAAACTGACAACAATTGCAGAAAAAGGAAAACTATCCTACCTAGACAGGGTGAGGAGTCAGACTGGTCTGAGATGGCTGTGAAACTCTGTGTGCACGGAGGTTGTCAGGACAACTTCGAATTTTGAGGTCGCTTATGACATCACGGTGAACATGTCCCCCAGGGTGGCCGCATGGTTACAGTCTGAGGATTGGCCTAGGCTAGGCTATTAAAGGGACAGATACCCAGAAACAGGTTTGGCAAACAGAAAGCAGGCACAGAAACTAGAAGAGATAAAACAGAGTCTGATGCAAGGGATAAGAAAGGAACCCTAGGCCACAAGTGAGAATAGAGGGACAGGCACGGAGAGGAGAACATTGTCATCTATTCAAGTCTATGGGGAGGTCATGCTGATTCAAGCTTGCAACTTCATTGGAAACAAGTGGCCGGACTTGGCGTTCATCACACCTACAGTGCCCTTGTGCCTTAAGCATAATGCAAAGTCAAGAAAGATGTCTTGAGGACATTGAAGAGAAGAATCGATGCCTCCTTTCCAAGGCCCATAGCATTCTTTGCAGGTCAGTCTCTTTTTCCGAAGCTCTGGTGTCACGTGGGCCCACTGGGCACATGGTAATGTGTCCCAAGAGATGTCTTGGAAGCCTTGAAGGAATGGAGCCCTGTCACGCTTGGGGTATGTCTCTTTGTTTGGAAGTGCTCTACAAGGGTGCTGAAAAGCACCCTCTTCCACAGGGCTTCGTTCCTTCGTGAAGGCTGCCCTCCCAGGCTAGTGTGCTCTGTTTGCCTCCATCGAAATTCTCTCCCCCTACCTCTTGCCGTAGAAGGATTATTGATTATGTGTTTTGACACCATATGTAAGGAAGTTGCACGAAAATTAGAACTTTACAGTTGTGTTTCAAGAAAAATAAACAGGCCAGGGTAGAGGATGTAGGGCAAACAAATGGCACACCCTATAAAAATTAAGTAAGCCCGTATCTGGACGGAATCTAGGGGAACGTTCAAGGATCAGGGGTCAAGTTCGAAACTTCCCAAATCCGGAAAAGAGACAGAAAAATATCTTTCCTGGAGAGTGGAATTCATCCGATTTGTCTAAGTTGTCTTGGAAACATTGTGTCCGTGAAGGGGGTTGCCAGGACCACCTCGAATTTGGAGTTTCTGATCTCAGGATGTCAAACCAACCCACATGACCACGTGTTCTCAGTGCTTAGTTTGACCTAGGCTAGGATAGCCAAGAGTCCTACAAGTGACCGGTGCAAATTCAAGGACAACAACCAAGAGTCACGAAAGCACTCACACCTCACCCTAGAGAACATACAGCGATTAAAGAAATACAAACTAATCACTCGGAATGAAGGAGAACGGACTGATAAGCATGTCTAAGGGAGATAGCTGAGAAAGACCATGACGAGTATACTATGGAAAAGAAAAAGAGGACCCAGAAAATGGAAGGTGAACAGAAATCACACCTGAATTATCCACAATGAAAGATGATGTCCGTCTTTAGACAGACTCTGCTGGAACGTTTGAAAGTCAGAGAAATTCACAAGCCAAAAAACGGCAGCGAAGGTCAAGCATGGGCTAACTGGGAAGGGTGAGTTATGAGACTGCTCCAAGCAGGCTCTGAAACCTGTATCCAGGAAGCATGCTGGACCTCAGAGACACAATTATGACAAATCCTCTGACATCACAATGGACCCGAAAAACAACCTAGCCTCATCTACACAGTGCTAGAGTTGGGCTCACTAGTATATTTAACTCCCATTGCACTCAACTGCACGTTGCCACTGAACATGTAAGTGGCCGGCCGGTGGTGCAGTGGTGAGGTCCGCACCTTCTGGGTCTGTGGCCCAGTATGGGCTGGGTGGAATCCTCGGTTTGGGCCTCCTCACCACTGCTTCAGTTGTTCTGGTGCAGGCGTCCGAGGTAGAGTAGAGGCAGATGGGAAGGGACGTTGGACAGGGCCAGACTTCCACAGCAAATACAGGAGCATTGCCAGCAGATGTGAGCACAGCAATGCACTTGTGCCAAAACAAAACCAATTAAAAGTTGCAAAGAACAGAAAAACTGAAGCTAAGGAAAAAAAAAACAAAAAAACAGGAGCTTCCCATTACGAAGAATAGGATCTCTGTGAATAACCTTAGCAAAACAGGTGAATTCTATGTTAATTCAAAAACTAGCAAACCTTTGGGGAAAGAAACTCAAGAAGACACAAGAAAAAAAAAGATATCGAGGGATCTAGGAATGGAAGGATTAACACACTTGAAAGGTTCATACCGCAGTAAGGAATCTCTGGATTCCATGCAATCCCAGTCAAAGTTGCAGCAGTATTTGCCACAGAGAAGAAGAGAGAATCCTAAAGTTTCTAGCCAGCAACACGAGACCCTGACTAGGCAAAGGAATCCTCAGGAAAACGAACAAAGCAGCACGTGTCACAATTTCTGATTTCAACATAGAGGACGAAGCGCTAGGTACCGAAACGGCACAGTCTGGGCCCCAAAACAGGCATGAAGACCCGTGCAAAACAATTGAGAGCCCAGAGCCCAACTCAAACTTACATGGACAGCCCATTTTGGACCAGGGAGCCAAGTGGAGACAGCGGAGAAAGGAGAGTCTCTACAATAAACGGTGCTGGGAAGCCTGCACAGCCACATGGAACACAACGAGAGTACACCATGATGTTACACCTGGCACACACACCACCTGAAGTGGATTAAAGCCTTGAATGGCAGACTTGAAACCGTGAACCTTGTAGGAGAAGACCTAGGCAGAGTGCTCTTTGCCATCTGTCTGAGCCGCCTATTTGGAAGAAGCATGTCTGACTGGGCAAGGGCAACAAAGGAAACAAGAAACAAACGGGACCACATCAAATGCACACACTTCTGCCCACTCAAGGAAACCATCAACTGAATACTAAGACACCACAACAATTGGGAGAGGATGTTTGCAAACCACACATCGGACAAGGGGTGAAAAGCCCAAAGATACAATCAACTCGCACGTCTCCACAAGAAAAAAAACAAGCCAATGAAAACCTGGTCAAAAGATGGAAGCAGAGATTTCTCCGAAGAAGACAGAAAGAGGGCCAGTAGGTGCATGAAAACTTGTTCACCATCATGAAGTCTCAGGAAAATGCAAATCCAAACTGCAAGGCCATGGCAGCTCACTGTGGTCAGCATGGCTAGAAGGAAGCAGACAGGAAATAACAAGTGTCAGAGAGGAGGTGCAGAGAAGGGAAGCCTCCTGCACTGCTGGTGGGAGTGTAACCCGGTGCAGCCACGATGCCAAAGGTGTGGAACTGCCTCAGAAATTTAAGTATCCATGTCCCGTATGACCCAGCTATTAATCTGCCGCTTGCTTATCCAAAAAAGTCAGAAAGACTACCGCATAAAGACATGTGCATGGCTGTGTTCACCACAGTCTTACTCCTGATATCCAAGACTTGGAAAGCACCCTGGTGTCCAGCAAGGGATGATTGGAGAAGGAAGATGGGCTATAGCCACACAATGGTATACCACTCAGCCGGAACAAATGATGCAATCCAGCCATTTGTGACCACCAGAATGGCTGTGAGGGTTTTAGGGGAAGTGTAACAAGCCCCAGTGAGAAATTCAAATACCATAGAATCTCACTTACAAGGAGAAGAAAAAGCAAGCACTAACCAACAGGTGGCACTGAACATTTGTATGCGGGCTCCCAGAGGCAAAGAGGGGCGGTGACGGAGGGTGAAAGAGAAGATTAGGCACAAGTGTGTGGTGAGGGCCTGTGATTAGTCTTACACTGGTGAAGATGATGTAAGCTACACAGAAGTCTAAAGCAATGAGGATGTGAATCTGGAAGTTATAGTACGTTCTAATGCAGGGCCATGGCTATAAATTCACCTCAAATCAAAAATCCAAAAAGGGGTCCAGAATGATGTCATAAAGCTTTGGGGGCGGAAAGAGTTTACGGAAGGTGAACTTCCAAGGATGGAAAATCACCTCCAAATGCTTACAGATGCTACAGAAAGGCAG
Source organism: Equus asinus (assembly GCF_041296235.1). Lineage (NCBI taxonomy): Eukaryota > Metazoa > Chordata > Mammalia > Perissodactyla > Equidae > Equus > Equus asinus. Next base: position 4,585,484 of record NC_091809.1, on the reverse strand, counting down.
ACCATTCCAAATAGGTGAAGAGGAATACTACGAAGAGAACATGATCAGTCCTAAACCCATGAACGAACGGAAAATGTTACCGTCCATGATGTTATTACTAATCACCTTCACGAATAATCCAAACAGGCCCACGTCTTCCCAAGTTCAGGCAAAAGGTTGGTCCAAAAGTACAATTCAGGGCCGGCCCTGTGGTGGAGCAGGTAAGTGCCCACATTCCGCTTGGGCGGCCCGGGCCTCACTGTTTCACATTACGAGTGCATATCACATTAGTAGTGTTAGGAAATATAGATTTCATGGTATGGTGCGGGCAGAGATCATAAATAAGCAGCAATTGTGAGGATACGTTATCAATACGCACAAGAAAAGGAACCATAAGAATATTACAATCTATGGAAGTATCTGGTACACTTCCCAAAGGCAGAAGGAAGGAAATCTTGTGACCTGCCAAGGTGGAATTGGCAGAGTGCCACGAGATGACACCATCATCGTGCATCAGAACATTCCCTGGGCAACTTCAACTTGTGAGGGAGTCCAGGACTTTTTCTGGGTAAGGTCCACCCATTTTGCCATCTACCCAAGATATAAGAGATAAAACCCAGGATAATCTTACAGGAGTGACACCAGTGTCTAGAGAGAATGTAGGAGCCCTTTCGAAGTTCAAGGAGAAAGATAGAAACTGACAACAATTGCAGAAAAAGGAAAACTATCCTACCTAGACAGGGTGAGGAGTCAGACTGGTCTGAGATGGCTGTGAAACTCTGTGTGCACGGAGGTTGTCAGGACAACTTCGAATTTTGAGGTCGCTTATGACATCACGGTGAACATGTCCCCCAGGGTGGCCGCATGGTTACAGTCTGAGGATTGGCCTAGGCTAGGCTATTAAAGGGACAGATACCCAGAAACAGGTTTGGCAAACAGAAAGCAGGCACAGAAACTAGAAGAGATAAAACAGAGTCTGATGCAAGGGATAAGAAAGGAACCCTAGGCCACAAGTGAGAATAGAGGGACAGGCACGGAGAGGAGAACATTGTCATCTATTCAAGTCTATGGGGAGGTCATGCTGATTCAAGCTTGCAACTTCATTGGAAACAAGTGGCCGGACTTGGCGTTCATCACACCTACAGTGCCCTTGTGCCTTAAGCATAATGCAAAGTCAAGAAAGATGTCTTGAGGACATTGAAGAGAAGAATCGATGCCTCCTTTCCAAGGCCCATAGCATTCTTTGCAGGTCAGTCTCTTTTTCCGAAGCTCTGGTGTCACGTGGGCCCACTGGGCACATGGTAATGTGTCCCAAGAGATGTCTTGGAAGCCTTGAAGGAATGGAGCCCTGTCACGCTTGGGGTATGTCTCTTTGTTTGGAAGTGCTCTACAAGGGTGCTGAAAAGCACCCTCTTCCACAGGGCTTCGTTCCTTCGTGAAGGCTGCCCTCCCAGGCTAGTGTGCTCTGTTTGCCTCCATCGAAATTCTCTCCCCCTACCTCTTGCCGTAGAAGGATTATTGATTATGTGTTTTGACACCATATGTAAGGAAGTTGCACGAAAATTAGAACTTTACAGTTGTGTTTCAAGAAAAATAAACAGGCCAGGGTAGAGGATGTAGGGCAAACAAATGGCACACCCTATAAAAATTAAGTAAGCCCGTATCTGGACGGAATCTAGGGGAACGTTCAAGGATCAGGGGTCAAGTTCGAAACTTCCCAAATCCGGAAAAGAGACAGAAAAATATCTTTCCTGGAGAGTGGAATTCATCCGATTTGTCTAAGTTGTCTTGGAAACATTGTGTCCGTGAAGGGGGTTGCCAGGACCACCTCGAATTTGGAGTTTCTGATCTCAGGATGTCAAACCAACCCACATGACCACGTGTTCTCAGTGCTTAGTTTGACCTAGGCTAGGATAGCCAAGAGTCCTACAAGTGACCGGTGCAAATTCAAGGACAACAACCAAGAGTCACGAAAGCACTCACACCTCACCCTAGAGAACATACAGCGATTAAAGAAATACAAACTAATCACTCGGAATGAAGGAGAACGGACTGATAAGCATGTCTAAGGGAGATAGCTGAGAAAGACCATGACGAGTATACTATGGAAAAGAAAAAGAGGACCCAGAAAATGGAAGGTGAACAGAAATCACACCTGAATTATCCACAATGAAAGATGATGTCCGTCTTTAGACAGACTCTGCTGGAACGTTTGAAAGTCAGAGAAATTCACAAGCCAAAAAACGGCAGCGAAGGTCAAGCATGGGCTAACTGGGAAGGGTGAGTTATGAGACTGCTCCAAGCAGGCTCTGAAACCTGTATCCAGGAAGCATGCTGGACCTCAGAGACACAATTATGACAAATCCTCTGACATCACAATGGACCCGAAAAACAACCTAGCCTCATCTACACAGTGCTAGAGTTGGGCTCACTAGTATATTTAACTCCCATTGCACTCAACTGCACGTTGCCACTGAACATGTAAGTGGCCGGCCGGTGGTGCAGTGGTGAGGTCCGCACCTTCTGGGTCTGTGGCCCAGTATGGGCTGGGTGGAATCCTCGGTTTGGGCCTCCTCACCACTGCTTCAGTTGTTCTGGTGCAGGCGTCCGAGGTAGAGTAGAGGCAGATGGGAAGGGACGTTGGACAGGGCCAGACTTCCACAGCAAATACAGGAGCATTGCCAGCAGATGTGAGCACAGCAATGCACTTGTGCCAAAACAAAACCAATTAAAAGTTGCAAAGAACAGAAAAACTGAAGCTAAGGAAAAAAAAAACAAAAAAACAGGAGCTTCCCATTACGAAGAATAGGATCTCTGTGAATAACCTTAGCAAAACAGGTGAATTCTATGTTAATTCAAAAACTAGCAAACCTTTGGCGAAAGAAACTCAAGAAGACACAAGAAAAAAAAAGATATCGAGGGATCTAGGAATGGAAGGATTAACACACTTGAAAGGTTCATACCGCAGTAAGGAATCTCTGGATTCCATGCAATCCCAGTCAAAGTTGCAGCAGTATTTGCCACAGAGAAGAAGAGAGAATCCTAAAGTTTCTAGCCAGCAACACGAGACCCTGACTAGGCAAAGGAATCCTCAGGAAAACGAACAAAGCAGCACGTGTCACAATTTCTGATTTCAACATAGAGGACGAAGCGCTAGGTACCGAAACGGCACAGTCTGGGCCCCAAAACAGGCATGAAGACCCGTGCAAAACAATTGAGAGCCCAGAGCCCAACTCAAACTTACATGGACAGCCCATTTTGGACCAGGGAGCCAAGTGGAGACAGCGGAGAAAGGAGAGTCTCTACAATAAACGGTGCTGGGAAGCCTGCACAGCCACATGGAACACAACGAGAGTACACCATGATGTTACACCTGGCACACACACCACCTGAAGTGGATTAAAGCCTTGAATGGCAGACTTGAAACCGTGAACCTTGTAGGAGAAGACCTAGGCAGAGTGCTCTTTGCCATCTGTCTGAGCCGCCTATTTGGAAGAAGCATGTCTGACTGGGCAAGGGCAACAAAGGAAACAAGAAACAAACGGGACCACATCAAATGCACACACTTCTGCCCACTCAAGGAAACCATCAACTGAATACTAAGACACCACAACAATTGGGAGAGGATGTTTGCAAACCACACATCGGACAAGGGGTGAAAAGCCCAAAGATACAATCAACTCGCACGTCTCCACAAGAAAAAAAACAAGCCAATGAAAACCTGGTCAAAAGATGGAAGCAGAGATTTCTCCGAAGAAGACAGAAAGAGGGCCAGTAGGTGCATGAAAACTTGTTCACCATCATGAAGTCTCAGGAAAATGCAAATCCAAACTGCAAGGCCATGGCAGCTCACTGTGGTCAGCATGGCTAGAAGGAAGCAGACAGGAAATAACAAGTGTCAGAGAGGAGGTGCAGAGAAGGGAAGCCTCCTGCACTGCTGGTGGGAGTGTAACCCGGTGCAGCCACGATGCCAAAGGTGTGGAACTGCCTCAGAAATTTAAGTATCCATGTCCCGTATGACCCAGCTATTAATCTGCCGCTTGCTTATCCAAAAAAGTCAGAAAGACTACCGCATAAAGACATGTGCATGGCTGTGTTCACCACAGTCTTACTCCTGATATCCAAGACTTGGAAAGCACCCTGGTGTCCAGCAAGGGATGATTGGAGAAGGAAGATGGGCTATAGCCACACAATGGTATACCACTCAGCCGGAACAAATGATGCAATCCAGCCATTTGTGACCACCAGAATGGCTGTGAGGGTTTTAGGGGAAGTGTAACAAGCCCCAGTGAGAAATTCAAATACCATAGAATCTCACTTACAAGGAGAAGAAAAAGCAAGCACTAACCAACAGGTGGCACTGAACATTTGTATGCGGGCTCCCAGAGGCAAAGAGGGGCGGTGACGGAGGGTGAAAGAGAAGATTAGGCACAAGTGTGTGGTGAGGGCCTGTGATTAGTCTTACACTGGTGAAGATGATGTAAGCTACACAGAAGTCTAAAGCAATGAGGATGTGAATCTGGAAGTTATAGTACGTTCTAATGCAGGGTCATGGCTATAAATTCACCTCAAATCAAAAATCCAAAAAGGGGTCCAGAATGATGTCATAAAGCTTTGGGGGCGGAAAGAGTTTACGGAAGGTGAACTTCCAAGGATGGAAAATCACCTCCAAATGCTTACAGATGCTACAGAAAGGCAGACCATTCCAAATAGGTGAAGAGGAATACTACGAAGAGAACATGATCAGTCCTAAACCCATGAACGAACGGAAAATGTTACCGTCCATGATGTTATTACTAATCACCTTCACGAATAATCCAAACAGGCCCACGTCTTCCCAAGTTCAGGCAAAAGGTTGGTCCAAAAGTACAATTCAGGGCCGGCCCTGTGGTGGAGCAGGTAAGTGCCCACATTCCGCTTGGGCGGCCCGGGCCTCACTGTTTCACATTACGAGTGCATATCACATTAGTAGTGTTAGGAAATATAGATTTCATGGTATGGTGCGGGCAGAGATCATAAATAAGCAGCAATTGTGAGGATACGTTATCAATACGCACAAGAAAAGGAACCATAAGAATATTACAATCTATGGAAGTATCTGGTACACTTCCCAAAGGCAGAAGGAAGGAAAACTTGTGACCTGCCAAGGTGGAATTGGCAGAGTGCCACGAGATGACACCATCATCGTGCATCAGAACATTCCCTGGGCAACTTCAACTTGTGAGGGAGTCCAGGACTTTTTCTGGGTAAGGTCCACCCATTTTGCCATCTACCCAAGATATAAGAGATAAAACCCAGGATAATCTTACAGGAGTGACACCAGTGTCTAGAGAGAATGTAGGAGCCCTTTCGAAGTTCAAGGAGAAAGATAGAAACTGACAACAATTGCAGAAAAAGGAAAACTATCCTACCTAGACAGGGTGAGGAGTCAGACTGGTCTGAGATGGCTGTGAAACTCTGTGTGCACGGAGGTTGTCAGGACAACTTCGAATTTTGAGGTCGCTTATGACATCACGGTGAACATGTCCCCCAGGGTGGCCGCATGGTTACAGTCTGAGGATTGGCCTAGGCTAGGCTATTAAAGGGACAGATACCCAGAAACAGGTTTGGCAAACAGAAAGCAGGCACAGAAACTAGAAGAGATAAAACAGAGTCTGATGCAAGGGATAAGAAAGGAACCCTAGGCCACAAGTGAGAATAGAGGGACAGGCACGGAGAGGAGAACATTGTCATCTATTCAAGTCTATGGGGAGGTCATGCTGATTCAAGCTTGCAACTTCATTGGAAACAAGTGGCCGGACTTGGCGTTCATCACACCTACAGTGCCCTTGTGCCTTAAGCATAATGCAAAGTCAAGAAAGATGTCTTGAGGACATTGAAGAGAAGAATCGATGCCTCCTTTCCAAGGCCCATAGCATTCTTTGAAGGTCAGTCTCTTTTTCCGAAGCTCTGGTGTCACGTGGGCCCACTGGGCACATGGTAATGTGTCCCAAGAGATGTCTTGGAAGCCTTGAAGGAATGGAGCCCTGTCACGCTTGGGGTATGTCTCTTTGTTTGGAAGTGCTCTACAAGGGTGCTGAAAAGCACCCTCTTCCACAGGGCTTCGTTCCTTCGTGAAGGCTGCCCTCCCAGGCTAGTGTGCTCTGTTTGCCTCCATCGAAATTCTCTCCCCCTACCTCTTGCCGTAGAAGGATTATTGATTATGTGTTTTGACACCACATGTAAGGAAGTTGCACGAAAATTAGAACTTTACAGTTGTGTTTCAAGAAAAATAAACAGGCCAGGGTAGAGGATGTAGGGCAAACAAATGGCACACCCTATAAAAATTAAGTAAGCCCGTATCTGGACGGAATCTAGGGGAACGTTCAAGGATCAGGGGTCAAGTTCGAAACTTCCCAAATCCGGAAAAGAGACAGAAAAATATCTTTCCTGGAGAGTGGAATTCATCCGATTTGTCTAAGTTGTCTTGGAAACATTGTGTCCGTGAAGGGGGTTGCCAGGACCACCTCGAATTTGGAGTTTCTGATCTCAGGATGTCAAACCAACCCACATGACCACGTGTTCTCAGTGCTTAGTTTGACCTAGGCTAGGATAGCCAAGAGTCCTACAAGTGACCGGTGCAAATTCAAGGACAACAACCAAGAGTCACGAAAGCACTCACACCTCACCCTAGAGAACATACAGCGATTAAAGAAATACAAACTAATCACTCGGAATGAAGGAGAACGGACTGATAAGCATGTCTAAGGGAGATAGCTGAGAAAGACCATGACGAGTATACTATGGAAAAGAAAAAGAGGACCCAGAAAATGGAAGGTGAACAGAAATCACACCTGAATTATCCACAATGAAAGATGATGTCCGTCTTTAGACAGACTCTGCTGGAACGTTTGAAAGTCAGAGAAATTCACAAGCCAAAAAACGGCAGCGAAGGTCAAGCATGGGCTAACTGGGAAGGGTGAGTTATGAGACTGCTCCAAGCAGGCTCTGAAACCTGTATCCAGGAAGCATGCTGGACCTCAGAGACACAATTATGACAAATCCTCTGACATCACAATGGACCCGAAAAACAACCTAGCCTCATCTACACAGTGCTAGAGTTGGGCTCACTAGTATATTTAACTCCCATTGCACTCAACTGCACGTTGCCACTGAACATGTAAGTGGCCGGCCGGTGGTGCAGTGGTGAGGTCCGCACCTTCTGGGTCTGTGGCCCAGTATGGGCTGGGTGGAATCCTCGGTTTGGGCCTCCTCACCACTGCTTCAGTTGTTCTGGTGCAGGCGTCCGAGGTAGAGTAGAGGCAGATGGGAAGGGACGTTGGACAGGGCCACACTTCCACAGCAAATACAGGAGCATTGCCAGCAGATGTGAGCACAGCAATGCACTTGTGCCAAAACAAAACCAATTAAAAGTTGCAAAGAATAGAAAAACTGAAGCTAAGGAAAAAAAAAAACAAAAAAACAGGAGCTTGCCATTACGAAGAATAGGATCTCTGTGAATAACCTTAGCAAAACAGGTGAATTCTATGTTAATTCAAAAACTAGCAAACCTTTGGGGAAAGAAACTCAAGAAGACACAAGAAAAATAAAGATACCGAGGGATCTAGGAATGGAAGGATTAACACACTTGAAAGGTTCATACCGCAGTAAGGAATCTCTGGATTCCATGCAATCCCAGTCAAAGTTGCAGCAGTATTTGCCACAGAGAAGAAGAGAGAATCCTAAAGTTTCTAGCCAGCAACGCGAGACCCTGACTAGGCAAAGGAATCCTCAGGAAAACGAACAAAGCAGCACGTGTCACAATTTCTGATTTCAACATAGAGGACGAAGCGCTAGGTACCGAAACGGCACAGTCTGGGCCCCAAAACAGGCATGAAGACCCATGCAAAACAATTGAGAGCCCAGAGCCCAACTCAAACTTACATGGACAGCCCATTTTGGACCAGGGAGCCAAGTGGAGACAGCGGAGAAAGGAGAGTCTCTACAATAAACGGTGCTGGGAAGCCTGCACAGCCACATGGAACACAACGAGAGTACACCATGATGTTACACCTGGCACACACACCACCTGAAGTGGATTAAAGCCTTGAATGGCAGACTTGAAACCGTGAACCTTGTAGGAGAAGACCTAGGCAGAGTGCTCTTTGCCATCTGTCTGAGCCGCCTATTTGGAAGAAGCATGTCTGACTGGGCAAGGGCAACAAAGGAAACAAGAAACAAACGGGACCACATCAAATGCACACACTTCTGCCCACTCAAGGAAACCATCAACTGAATACTAAGACACCACAACAATTGGGAGAGGATGTTTGCAAACCACACATCGGACAAGGGGTGAAAAGCCCAAAGATACAATCAACTCGCACGTCTCCACAAGAAAAAAAACAAGCCAATGAAAACCTGGTCAAAAGATGGAAGCAGAGATTTCTCCGAAGAAGACAGAAAGAGGGCCAGTAGGTGCATGAAAACTTGTTCACCATCATTAAGTCTCAGGAAAATGCAAATCCAAACTGCAAGGCCATGGCAGCTCACTGTGGTCAGCATGGCTAGAAGGAAGCAGACAGGAAATAACAAGTGTCAGAGAGGAGGTGCAGAGAAGGGAAGCCTCCTGCACTGCTGGTGGGAGTGTAACCCGGTGCAGCCACGATGCCAAAGGTGTGGAACTGCCTCAGAAATTTAAGTATCCATGTCCCGTATGACCCAGCTATTAATCTGCCGCTTGCTTATCCAAAAAAGTCAGAAAGACTACCGCATAAAGACATGTGCATGGCTGTGTTCACCACAGTCTTACTCCTGATATCCAAGACTTGGAAAGCACCCTGGTGTCCAGCAAGGGATGATTGGAGAAGGAAGATGGGCTATAGCCACACAATGGTATACCACTCAGCCGGAACAAATGATGCAATCCAGCCATTTGTGACCACCAGAATGGCTGTGAGGGTTTTAGGGGAAGTGTAACAAGCCCCAGTGAGAAATTCAAATACCATAGAATCTCACTTACAAGGAGAAGAAAAAGCAAGCACTAACCAACAGGTGGCACTGAACATTTGTATGCGGGCTCCCAGAGGCAAAGAGGGGCGGTGACGGAGGGTGAAAGAGAAGATTAGGCACAAGTGTGTGGTGAGGGCCTGTGATTAGTCTTACACTGGTGAAGATGATGTAAGCTACACAGAAGTCTAAAGCAATGAGGATGTGAATCTGGAAGTTATAGTACGTTCTAATGCAGGGTCATGGCTATAAATTCACCTCAAATCAAAAATCCAAAAAGGGGTCCAGAATGATGTCATAAAGCTTTGGGGGCGGAAAGAGTTTACGGAAGGTGAACTTCCAAGGATGGAAAATCACCTCCAAATGCTTACAGATGCTACAGAAAGGCAGACCATTCCAAATAGGTGAAGAGGAATACTACGAAGAGAACATGATCAGTCCTAAACCCATGAACGAACGGAAAATGTTACCGTCCATGATGTTATTACTAATCACCTTCACGAATAATCCAAACAGGCCCACGTCTTCCCAAGTTCAGGCAAAAGGTTGGTCCAAAAGTACAATTCAGGGCCGGCCCTGTGGTGGAGCAGGTAAGTGCCCACATTCCGCTTGGGCGGCCCGGGCCTCACTGTTTCACATTACGAGTGCATATCACATTAGTAGTGTTAGGAAATATAGATTTCATGGTATGGTGCGGGCAGAGATCATAAATAAGCAGCAATTGTGAGGATACGTTATCAATACGCACAAGAAAAGGAACCATAAGAATATTACAATCTATGGAAGTATCTGGTACACTTCCCAAAGGCAGAAGGAAGGAAAACTTGTGACCTGCCAAGGTGGAATTGGCAGAGTGCCACGAGATGACACCATCATCGTGCATCAGAACATTCCCTGGGCAACTTCAACTTGTGAGGGAGTCCAGGACTTTTTCTGGGTAAGGTCCACCCATTTTGCCATCTACCCAAGATATAAGAGATAAAACCCAGGATAATCTTACAGGAGTGACACCAGTGTCTAGAGAGAATGTAGGAGCCCTTTCGAAGTTCAAGGAGAAAGATAGAAACTGACAACAATTGCAGAAAAAGGAAAACTATCCTACCTAGACAGGGTGAGGAGTCAGACTGGTCTGAGATGGCTGTGAAACTCTGTGTGCACGGAGGTTGTCAGGACAACTTCGAATTTTGAGGTCGCTTATGACATCACGGTGAACATGTCCCCCAGGGTGGCCGCATGGTTACAGTCTGAGGATTGGCCTAGGCTAGGCTATTAAAGGGACAGATACCCAGAAACAGGTTTGGCAAACAGAAAGCAGGCACAGAAACTAGAAGAGATAAAACAGAGTCTGATGCAAGGGATAAGAAAGGAACCCTAGGCCACAAGTGAGAATAGAGGGACAGGCACGGAGAGGAGAACATTGTCATCTATTCAAGTCTATGGGGAGGTCATGCTGATTCAAGCTTGCAACTTCATTGGAAACAAGTGGCCGGACTTGGCGTTCATCACACCTACAGTGCCCTTGTGCCTTAAGCATAATGCAAAGTCAAGAAAGATGTCTTGAGGACATTGAAGAGAAGAATCGATGCCTCCTTTCCAAGGCCCATAGCATTCTTTGAAGGTCAGTCTCTTTTTCCGAAGCTCTGGTGTCACGTGGGCCCACTGGGCACATGGTAATGTGTCCCAAGAGATGTCTTGGAAGCCTTGAAGGAATGGAGCCCTGTCACGCTTGGGGTATGTCTCTTTGTTTGGAAGTGCTCTACAAGGGTGCTGAAAAGCACCCTCTTCCACAGGGCTTCGTTCCTTCGTGAAGGCTGCCCTCCCAGGCTAGTGTGCTCTGTTTGCCTCCATCGAAATTCTCTCCCCCTACCTCTTGCCGTAGAAGGATTATTGATTATGTGTTTTGACACCACATGTAAGGAAGTTGCACGAAAATTAGAACTTTACAGTTGTGTTTCAAGAAAAATAAACAGGCCAGGGTAGAGGATGTAGGGCAAACAAATGGCACACCCTATAAAAATTAAGTAAGCCCGTATCTGGACGGAATCTAGGGGAACGTTCAAGGATCAGGGGTCAAGTTCGAAACTTCCCAAATCCGGAAAAGAGACAGAAAAATATCTTTCCTGGAGAGTGGAATTCATCCGATTTGTCTAAGTTGTCTTGGAAACATTGTGTCCGTGAAGGGGGTTGCCAGGACCACCTCGAATTTGGAGTTTCTGATCTCAGGATGTCAAACCAACCCACATGACCACGTGTTCTCAGTGCTTAGTTTGACCTAGGCTAGGATAGCCAAGAGTCCTACAAGTGACCGGTGCAAATTCAAGGACAACAACCAAGAGTCACGAAAGCACTCACACCTCACCCTAGAGAACATACAGCGATTAAAGAAATACAAACTAATCACTCGGAATGAAGGAGAACGGACTGATAAGCATGTCTAAGGGAGATAGCTGAGAAAGACCATGACGAGTATACTATGGAAAAGAAAAAGAGGACCCAGAAAATGGAAGGTGAACAGAAATCACACCTGAATTATCCACAATGAAAGATGATGTCCGTCTTTAGACAGACTCTGCTGGAACGTTTGAAAGTCAGAGAAATTCACAAGCCAAAAAACGGCAGCGAAGGTCAAGCATGGGCTAACTGGGAAGGGTGAGTTATGAGACTGCTCCAAGCAGGCTCTGAAACCTGTATCCAGGAAGCATGCTGGACCTCAGAGACACAATTATGACAAATCCTCTGACATCACAATGGACCCGAAAAACAACCTAGCCTCATCTACACAGTGCTAGAGTTGGGCTCACTAGTATATTTAACTCCCATTGCACTCAACTGCACGTTGCCACTGAACATGTAAGTGGCCGGCCGGTGGTGCAGTGGTGAGGTCCGCACCTTCTGGGTCTGTGGCCCAGTATGGGCTGGGTGGAATCCTCGGTTTGGGCCTCCTCACCACTGCTTCAGTTGTTCTGGTGCAGGCGTCCGAGGTAGAGTAGAGGCAGATGGGAAGGGACGTTGGACAGGGCCACACTTCCACAGCAAATACAGGAGCATTGCCAGCAGATGTGAGCACAGCAATGCACTTGTGCCAAAACAAAACCAATTAAAAGTTGCAAAGAATAGAAAAACTGAAGCTAAGGAAAAAAAAAAACAAAAAAACAGGAGCTTGCCATTACGAAGAATAGGATCTCTGTGAATAACCTTAGCAAAACAGGTGAATTCTATGTTAATTCAAAAACTAGCAAACCTTTGGGGAAAGAAACTCAAGAAGACACAAGAAAAATAAAGATACCGAGGGATCTAGGAATGGAAGGATTAACACACTTGAAAGGTTCATACCGCAGTAAGGAATCTCTGGATTCCATGCAATCCCAGTCAAAGTTGCAGCAGTATTTGCCACAGAGAAGAAGAGAGAATCCTAAAGTTTCTAGCCAGCAACGCGAGACCCTGACTAGGCAAAGGAATCCTCAGGAAAACGAACAAAGCAGCACGTGTCACAATTTCTGATTTCAACATAGAGGACGAAGCGCTAGGTACCGAAACGGCACAGTCTGGGCCCCAAAACAGGCATGAAGACCCATGCAAAACAATTGAGAGCCCAGAGCCCAACTCAAACTTACATGGACAGCCCATTTTGGACCAGGGAGCCAAGTGGAGACAGCGGAGAAAGGAGAGTCTCTACAATAAACGGTGCTGGGAAGCCTGCACAGCCACATGGAACACAACGAGAGTACACCATGATGTTACACCTGGCACACACACCACCTGAAGTGGATTAAAGCCTTGAATGGCAGACTTGAAACCGTGAACCTTGTAGGAGAAGACCTAGGCAGAGTGCTCTTTGCCATCTGTCTGAGCCGCCTATTTGGAAGAAGCATGTCTGACTGGGCAAGGGCAACAAAGGAAACAAGAAACAAACGGGACCACATCAAATGCACACACTTCTGCCCACTCAAGGAAACCATCAACTGAATACTAAGACACCACAACAATTGGGAGAGGATGTTTGCAAACCACACATCGGACAAGGGGTGAAAAGCCCAAAGATACAATCAACTCGCACGTCTCCACAAGAAAAAAAACAAGCCAATGAAAACCTGGTCAAAAGATGGAAGCAGAGATTTCTCCGAAGAAGACAGAAAGAGGGCCAGTAGGTGCATGAAAACTTGTTCACCATCATTAAGTCTCAGGAAAATGCAAATCCAAACTGCAAGGCCATGGCAGCTCACTGTGGTCAGCATGGCTAGAAGGAAGCAGACAGGAAATAACAAGTGTCAGAGAGGAGGTGCAGAGAAGGGAAGCCTCCTGCACTGCTGGTGGGAGTGTAACCCGGTGCAGCCACGATGCCAAAGGTGTGGAACTGCCTCAGAAATTTAAGTATCCATGTCCCGTATGACCCAGCTATTAATCTGCCGCTTGCTTATCCAAAAAAGTCAGAAAGACTACCGCATAAAGACATGTGCATGGCTGTGTTCACCACAGTCTTACTCCTGATATCCAAGACTTGGAAAGCACCCTGGTGTCCAGCAAGGGATGATTGGAGAAGGAAGATGGGCTATAGCCACACAATGGTATACCACTCAGCCGGAACAAATGATGCAATCCAGCCATTTGTGACCACCAGAATGGCTGTGAGGGTTTTAGGGGAAGTGTAACAAGCCCCAGTGAGAAATTCAAATACCATAGAATCTCACTTACAAGGAGAAGAAAAAGCAAGCACTAACCAACAGGTGGCACTGAACATTTGTATGCGGGCTCCCAGAGGCAAAGAGGGGCGGTGACGGAGGGTGAAAGAGAAGATTAGGCACAAGTGTGTGGTGAGGGCCTGTGATTAGTCTTACACTGGTGAAGATGATGTAAGCTACACAGAAGTCTAAAGCAATGAGGATGTGAATCTGGAAGTTATAGTACGTTCTAATGCAGGGTCATGGCTATAAATTCACCTCAAATCAAAAATCCAAAAAGGGGTCCAGAATGATGTCATAAAGCTTTGGGGGCGGAAAGAGTTTACGGAAGGTGAACTTCCAAGGATGGAAAATCACCTCCAAATGCTTACAGATGCTACAGAAAGGCAGACCATTCCAAATAGGTGAAGAGGAATACTACGAAGAGAACATGATCAGTCCTAAACCCATGAACGAACGGAAAATGTTACCGTCCATGATGTTATTACTAATCACCTTCACGAATAATCCAAACAGGCCCACGTCTTCCCAAGTTCAGGCAAAAGGTTGGTCCAAAAGTACAATTCAGGGCCGGCCCTGTGGTGGAGCAGGTAAGTGCCCACATTCCGCTTGGGCGGCCCGGGCCTCACTGTTTCACATTACGAGTGCATATCACATTAGTAGTGTTAGGAAATATAGATTTCATGGTATGGTGCGGGCAGAGATCATAAATAAGCAGCAATTGTGAGGATACGTTATCAATACGCACAAGAAAAGGAACCATAAGAATATTACAATCTATGGAAGTATCTGGTACACTTCCCAAAGGCAGAAGGAAGGAAAACTTGTGACCTGCCAAGGTGGAATTGGCAGAGTGCCACGAGATGACACCATCATCGTGCATCAGAACATTCCCTGGGCAACTTCAACTTGTGAGGGAGTCCAGGACTTTTTCTGGGTAAGGTCCACCCATTTTGCCATCTACCCAAGATATAAGAGATAAAACCCAGGATAATCTTACAGGAGTGACACCAGTGTCTAGAGAGAATGTAGGAGCCCTTTCGAAGTTCAAGGAGAAAGATAGAAACTGACAACAATTGCAGAAAAAGGAAAACTATCCTACCTAGACAGGGTGAGGAGTCAGACTGGTCTGAGATGGCTGTGAAACTCTGTGTGCACGGAGGTTGTCAGGACAACTTCGAATTTTGAGGTCGCTTATGACATCACGGTGAACATGTCCCCCAGGGTGGCCGCATGGTTACAGTCTGAGGATTGGCCTAGGCTAGGCTATTAAAGGGACAGATACCCAGAAACAGGTTTGGCAAACAGAAAGCAGGCACAGAAACTAGAAGAGATAAAACAGAGTCTGATGCAAGGGATAAGAAAGGAACCCTAGGCCACAAGTGAGAATAGAGGGACAGGCACGGAGAGGAGAACATTGTCATCTATTCAAGTCTATGGGGAGGTCATGCTGATTCAAGCTTGCAACTTCATTGGAAACAAGTGGCCGGACTTGGCGTTCATCACACCTACAGTGCCCTTGTGCCTTAAGCATAATGCAAAGTCAAGAAAGATGTCTTGAGGACATTGAAGAGAAGAATCGATGCCTCCTTTCCAAGGCCCATAGCATTCTTTGCAGGTCAGTCTCTTTTTCCGAAGCTCTGGTGTCACGTGGGCCCACTGGGCACATGGTAATGTGTCCCAAGAGATGTCTTGGAAGCCTTGAAGGAATGGAGCCCTGTCACGCTTGGGGTATGTCTCTTTGTTTGGAAGTGCTCTACAAGGGTGCTGAAAAGCACCCTCTTCCACAGGGCTTCGTTCCTTCGTGAAGGCTGCCCTCCCAGGCTAGTGTGCTCTGTTTGCCTCCATCGAAATTCTCTCCCCCTACCTCTTGCCGTAGAAGGATTATTGATTATGTGTTTTGACACCACATGTAAGGAAGTTGCACGAAAATTAGAACTTTACAGTTGTGTTTCAAGAAAAATAAACAGGCCAGGGTAGAGGATGTAGGGCAAACAAATGGCACACCCTATAAAAATTAAGTAAGCCCGTATCTGGACGGAATCTAGGGGAACGTTCAA
Organism: Equus asinus; assembly: GCF_041296235.1. Lineage (NCBI taxonomy): Eukaryota > Metazoa > Chordata > Mammalia > Perissodactyla > Equidae > Equus > Equus asinus. Next base: position 4,569,778 of record NC_091809.1, on the reverse strand, counting down.
GGATCAGGGGTCAAGTTCGAAACTTCCCAAATCCGGAAAAGAGACAGAAAAATATCTTTCCTGGAGAGTGGAATTCATCCGATTTGTCTAAGTTGTCTTGGAAACATTGTGTCCGTGAAGGGGGTTGCCAGGACCACCTCGAATTTGGAGTTTCTGATCTCAGGATGTCAAACCAACCCACATGACCACGTGTTCTCAGTGCTTAGTTTGACCTAGGCTAGGATAGCCAAGAGTCCTACAAGTGACCGGTGAAAATTCAAGGACAACAACCAAGAGTCACGAAAGCACTCACACCTCACCCTAGAGAACATACAGCGATTAAAGAAATACAAACTAATCCCTTGGAATGAAGGAGAACGGACTGATAAGCATGTCTAAGGGAGATAGCTGAGAAAGACCATGACGAGTATACTATGGAAAAGAAAAAGAGGACCCAGAAAATGGAAGGTGAACAGAAATCACACCTGAATTATCCACAATGAAAGATGATGTCCGTCTTTAGACAGACTCTGCTGGAACGTTTGAAAGTCAGAGAAATTCACAAGCCAAAAAACGGCAGCGAAGGTCAAGCATGGGCTAACTGGGAAGGGTGAGTTATGAGACTGCTCCAAGCAGGCTCTGAAACCTGTATCCAGGAAGCATGCTGGACCTCAGAGACACAATTATGACAAATCCTCTGACATCACAATGGACCCGAAAAACAACCTAGCCTCATCTACACAGTGCTAGAGTTGGGCTCACTAGTATATTTAACTCCCATTGCACTCAACTGCACGTTGCCACTGAACATGTAAGTGGCCGGCCGGTGGTGCAGTGGTGAGGTCCGCACCTTCTGGGTCTGTGGCCCAGTATGGGCTGGGTGGAATCCTCGGTTTGGGCCTCCTCACCACTGCTTCAGTTGTTCTGGTGCAGGCGTCCGAGGTAGAGTAGAGGCAGATGGGAAGGGACGTTGGACAGGGCCAGACTTCCACAGCAAATACAGGAGCATTGCCAGCAGATGTGAGCACAGCAATGCACTTGTGCCAAAACAAAACCAATAAAAAGTTGCAAAGAATAGAAAAACTGAAGCTAAGGAAAAAAAAAACAAAAAAACAGGAGCTTGCCATTACGAAGAATAGGATCTCTGTGAATAACCTTAGCAAAACAGGTGAATTCTATGTTAATTCAAAAACTAGCAAACCTTTGGCGAAAGAAACTCAAGAAGACACAAGAAAAAAAAAGATATCGAGGGATCTAGGAATGGAAGGATTAACACACTTGAAAGGTTCATACCGCAGTAAGGAATCTCTGGATTCCATGCAATCCCAGTCAAAGTTGCAGCAGTATTTGCCACAGAGAAGAAGAGAGAATCCTGAAGTTTCTAGCCAGCAACACGAGACCCTGACTAGGCAAAGGAATCCTCAGGAAAACGAACAAAGCAGCACGTGTCACAATTTCTGATTTCAACATAGAGGACGAAGCGCTAGGTACCGAAACGGCACAGTCTGGGCCCCAAAACAGGCATGAAGACCCATGCAAAACAATTGAGAGCCCAGAGCCCAACTCAAACTTACATGGACAGCCCATTTTGGACCAGGGAGCCAAGTGGAGACAGCGGAGAAAGGAGAGTCTCTACAATAAACGGTGCTGGGAAGCCTGCACAGCCACATGGAACACAACGACAGTACACCATGATGTTACACCTGGCACACACACCACCTGAAGTGGATTAAAGCCTTGAATGGCAGACTTGAAACCGTGAACCTTGTAGGAGAAGACCTAGGCAGAGTGCTCTTTGCCATCTGTCTGAGCCGCCTATTTGGAAGAAGCATGTCTGACTGGGCAAGGGCAACAAAGGAAACAAGAAACAAACGGGACCACATCAAATGCACACACTTCTGCCCACTCAAGGAAACCATCAACTGAATACTAAGACACCACAACAATTGGGAGAGGATGTTTGCAAACCACACATCGGACAAGGGGTGAAAAGCCCAAAGATACAATCAACTCGCACGTCTCCACAAGAAAAAAAACAAGCCAATGAAAACCTGGTCAAAAGATGGAAGCAGAGATTTCTCCGAAGAAGACAGAAAGAGGGCCAGTAGGTGCATGAAAACTTGTTCACCATCATGAAGTCTCAGGAAAATGCAAATCCAAACTGCAAGGCCATGGCAGCTCACTGTGGTCAGCATGGCTAGAAGGAAGCAGACAGGAAATAACAAGTGTCAGAGAGGAGGTGCAGAGAAGGGAAGCCTCCTGCACTGCTGGTGGGAGTGTAACCCGGTGCAGCCACGATGCCAAAGGTGTGGAACTGCCTCAGAAATTTAAGTATCCATGTCCCGTATGACCCAGCTATTAATCTGCCGCTTGCTTATCCAAAAAAGTCAGAAAGACTACCGCATAAATACATGTGCATGGCTGTGTTCACCACAGTCTTACTCCTGATATCCAAGACTTGGAAAGCACCCTGGTGTCCAGCAAGGGATGATTGGAGAAGGAAGATGGGCTATAGCCACACAATGGTATACCACTCAGCCGGAACAAATGATGCAATCCAGCCATTTGTGACCACCAGAATGGCTGTGAGGGTTTTAGGGGAAGTGTAACAAGCCCCAGTGAGAAATTCAAATACCATAGAATCTCACTTACAAGGAGAAGAAAAAGCAAGCACTAACCAACAGGTGGCACTGAACATTTGTATGCGGGCTCCCAGAGGCAAAGAGGGGCGGTGACGGAGGGTGAAAGAGAAGATTAGGCACAAGTGTGTGGTGAGGGCCTGTGATTAGTCTTACACTGGTGAAGATGATGTAAGCTACACAGAAGTCTAAAGCAATGAGGATGTGAATCTGGAAGTTATAGTACGTTCTAATGCAGGGTCATGGCTATAAATTCACCTCAAATCAAAAATCCAAAAAGGGGTCCAGAATGATGTCATAAAGCTTTGGGGGCGGAAAGAGTTTACGGAAGGTGAACTTCCAAGGATGGAAAATCACCTCCAAATGCTTACAGATGCTACAGAAAGGCAGACCATTCCAAATAGGTGAAGAGGAATACTACGAAGAGAACATGATCAGTCCTAAACCCATGAACGAACGGAAAATGTTACCGTCCATGATGTTATTACTAATCACCTTCACGAATAATCCAAACAGGCCCACGTCTTCCCAAGTTCAGGCAAAAGGTTGGTCCAAAAGTACAATTCAGGGCCGGCCCTGTGGTGGAGCAGGTAAGTGCCCACATTCCGCTTGGGCGGCCCGGGCCTCACTGTTTCACATTACGAGTGCATATCACATTAGTAGTGTTAGGAAATATAGATTTCATGGTATGGTGCGGGCAGAGATCATAAATAAGCAGCAATTGTGAGGATACGTTATCAATACGCACAAGAAAAGGAACCATAAGAATATTACAATCTATGGAAGTATCTGGTACACTTCCCAAAGGCAGAAGGAAGGAAATCTTGTGACCTGCCAAGGTGGAATTGGCAGAGTGCCACGAGATGACACCATCATCGTGCATCAGAACATTCCCTGGGCAACTTCAACTTGTGAGGGAGTCCAGGACTTTTTCTGGGTAAGGTCCACCCATTTTGCCATCTACCCAAGATATAAGAGATAAAACCCAGGATAATCTTACAGGAGTGACACCAGTGTCTAGAGAGAATTTAGGAGCCCTTTCGAAGTTCAAGGAGAAAGATAGAAACTGACAACAATTGCAGAAAAAGGAAAACTATCCTACCTAGACAGGGTGAGGAGTCAGACTGGTCTGAGATGGCTGTGAAACTCTGTGTGCACGGAGGTTGTCAGGACAACTTCGAATTTTGAGGTCGCTTATGACATCACGGTGAACATGTCCCCCAGGGTGGCCGCATGGTTACAGTCTGAGGATTGGCCTAGGCTAGGCTATTAAAGGGACAGATACCCAGAAACAGGTTTGGCAAACAGAAAGCAGGCACAGAAACTAGAAGAGATAAAACAGAGTCTGATGCAAGGGATAAGAAAGGAACCCTAGGCCACAAGTGAGAATAGAGGGACAGGCACGGAGAGGAGAACATTGTCATCTATTCAAGTCTATGGGGAGGTCATGCTGATTCAAGCTTGCAACTTCATTGGAAACAAGTGGCCGGACTTGGCGTTCATCACACCTACAGTGCCCTTGTGCCTTAAGCATAATGCAAAGTCAAGAAAGATGTCTTGAGGACATTGAAGAGAAGAATCGATGCCTCCTTTCCAAGGCCCATAGCATTCTTTGAAGGTCAGTCTCTTTTTCCGAAGCTCTGGTGTCACGTGGGCCCACTGGGCACATGGTAATGTGTCCCAAGAGATGTCTTGGAAGCCTTGAAGGAATGGAGCCCTGTCACGCTTGGGGTATGTCTCTTTGTTTGGAAGTGCTCTACAAGGGTGCTGAAAAGCACCCTCTTCCACAGGGCTTCGTTCCTTCGTGAAGGCTGCCCTCCCAGGCTAGTGTGCTCTGTTTGGCTCCATCGAAATTCTCTCCCCCTACCTCTTGCCGTAGAAGGATTATTGATTATGTGTTTTGACACCATATGTAAGGAAGTTGCACGAAAATTAGAACTTTACAGTTGTGTTTCAAGAAAAATAAACAGGCCAGGGTAGAGGATGTAGGGCAAACAAATGGCACACCCTATAAAAATTAAGTAAGCCCGTATCTGGACGGAATCTAAGGGAACGTTCAAGGATCAGGGGTCAAGTTCGAAACTTCCCAAATCCGGAAAAGAGACAGAAAAATATCTTTCCTGGAGAGTGGAATTCATCCGATTTGTCTAAGTTGTCTTGGAAACATTGTGTCCGTGAAGGGGGTTGCCAGGACCACCTCGAATTTGGAGTTTCTGATCTCAGGATGTCAAACCAACCCACATGACCACGTGTTCTCAGTGCTTAGTTTGACCTAGGCTAGGGTAGCCAAGAGTCCTACAAGTGACCGGTGCAAATTCAAGGACAACAACCAAGAGTCACGAAAGCACTCACACCTCACCCTAGAGAACATACAGCGATTAAAGAAATACAAACTAATCACTCGGAATGAAGGAGAACGGACTGATAAGCATGTCTAAGGGAGATAGCTGAGAAAGACCATGACGAGTATACTATGGAAAAGAAAAAGAGGACCCAGAAAATGGAAGGTGAACAGAAATCACACCTGAATTATCCACAATGAAAGATGATGTCCGTCTTTAGACAGACTCTGCTGGAACGTTTGAAAGTCAGAGAAATTCACAAGCCAAAAAACGGCAGCGAAGGTCAAGCATGGGCTAACTGGGAAGGGTGAGTTATGAGACTGCTCCAAGCAGGCTCTGAAACCTGTATCCAGGAAGCATGCTGGACCTCAGAGACACAATTATGACAAATCCTCTGACATCACAATGGACCCGAAAAACAACCTAGCCTCATCTACACAGTGCTAGAGTTGGGCTCACTAGTATATTTAACTCCCATTGCACTCAACTGCACGTTGCCACTGAACATGTAAGTGGCCGGCCGGTGGTGCAGTGGTGAGGTCCGCACCTTCTGGGTCTGTGGCCCAGTATGGGCTGGGTGGAATCCTCGGTTTGGGCCTCCTCACCACTGCTTCAGTTGTTCTGGTGCAGGCGTCCGAGGTAGAGTAGAGGCAGATGGGAAGGGACGTTGGACAGGGCCAGACTTCCACAGCAAATACAGGAGCATTGCCAGCAGATGTGAGCACAGCAATGCACTTGTGCCAAAACAAAACCAATTAAAAGTTGCAAAGAATAGAAAAACTGAAGCTAAGGAAAAAAAAAACAAAAAAACAGGAGCTTGCCATTACGAAGAATAGGATCTCTGTGAATAACCTTAGCAAAACAGGTGAATTCTATGTTAATTCAAAAACTAGCAAACCTTTGGCGAAAGAAACTCAAGAAGACACAAGAAAAAAAAAGATATCGAGGGATCTAGGAATGGAAGGATTAACACACTTGAAAGGTTCATACCGCAGTAAGGAATCTCTGGATTCCATGCAATCCCAGTCAAAGTTGCAGCAGTATTTGCCACAGAGAAGAAGAGAGAATCCTGAAGTTTCTAGCCAGCAACGCGAGACCCTGACTAGGCAAAGGAATCCTCAGGAAAACGAACAAAGCAGCACGTGTCACAATTTCTGATTTCAACATAGAGGACGAAGCGCTAGGTACCGAAACGGCACAGTCTGGGCCCCAAAACAGGCATGAAGACCCATGCAAAACAATTGAGAGCCCAGAGCCCAACTCAAACTTACATGGACAGCCCATTTTGGACCAGGGAGCCAAGTGGAGACAGCGGAGAAAGGAGAGTCTCTACAATAAACGGTGCTGGGAAGCCTGCACAGCCACATGGAACACAACGAGAGTACACCATGATGTTACACCTGGCACACACACCACCTGAAGTGGATTAAAGCCTTGAATGGCAGACTTGAAACCGTGAACCTTGTAGGAGAAGACCTAGGCAGAGTGCTCTTTGCCATCTGTCTGAGCCGCCTATTTGGAAGAAGCATGTCTGACTGGGCAAGGGCAACAAAGGAAACAAGAAACAAACGGGACCACATCAAATGCACACACTTCTGCCCACTCAAGGAAACCATCAACTGAATACTAAGACACCACAACAATTGGGAGAGGATGTTTGCAAACCACACATCGGACAAGGGGTGAAAAGCCCAAAGATACAATCAACTCGCACGTCTCCACAAGAACAAAAACAAGCCAATGAAAACCTGGTCAAAAGATGGAAGCAGAGATTTCTCCGAAGAAGACAGAAAGAGGGCCAGTAGGTGCATGAAAACTTGTTCACCATCATGAAGTCTCAGGAAAATGCAAATCCAAACTGCAAGGCCATGGCAGCTCACTGTGGTCAGCATGGCTAGAAGGAAGCAGACAGGAAATAACAAGTGTCAGAGAGGAGGTGCAGAGAAGGGAAGCCTCCTGCACTGCTGGTGGGAGTGTAACCCGGTGCAGCCACGATGCCAAAGGTGTGGAACTGCCTCAGAAATTTAAGTATCCATGTCCCGTATGACCCAGCTATTAATCTGCCGCTTGCTTATCCAAAAAAGTCAGAAAGACTACCGCATAAAGACATGTGCATGGCTGTGTTCACCACAGTCTTACTCCTGATATCCAAGACTTGGAAAGCACCCTGGTGTCCAGCAAGGGATGATTGGAGAAGGAAGATGGGCTATAGCCACACAATGGTATACCACTCAGCCGGAACAAATGATGCAATCCAGCCATTTGTGACCACCAGAATGGCTGTGAGGGTTTTAGGGGAAGTGTAACAAGCCCCAGTGAGAAATTCAAATACCATAGAATCTCACTTACAAGGAGAAGAAAAAGCAAGCACTAACCAACAGGTGGCACTGAACATTTGTATGCGGGCTCCCAGAGGCAAAGAGGGGCGGTGACGGAGGGTGAAAGAGAAGATTAGGCACAAGTGTGTGGTGAGGGCCTGTGATTAGTCTTACACTGGTGAAGATGATGTAAGCTACACAGAAGTCTAAAGCAATGAGGATGTGAATCTGGAAGTTATAGTACGTTCTAATGCAGGGTCATGGCTATAAATTCACCTCAAATCAAAAATCCAAAAAGGGGTCCAGAATGATGTCATAAAGCTTTGGGGGCGGAAAGAGTTTACGGAAGGTGAACTTCCAAGGATGGAAAATCACCTCCAAATGCTTACAGATGCTACAGAAAGGCAGACCATTCCAAATAGGTGAAGAGGAATACTACGAAGAGAACATGATCAGTCCTAAACCCATGAACGAACGGAAAATGTTACCGTCCATGATGTTATTACTAATCACCTTCACGAATAATCCAAACAGGCCCACGTCTTCCCAAGTTCAGGCAAAAGGTTGGTCCAAAAGTACAATTCAGGGCCGGCCCTGTGGTGGAGCAGGTAAGTGCCCACATTCCGCTTGGGCGGCCCGGGCCTCACTGTTTCACATTACGAGTGCATATCACATTAGTAGTGTTAGGAAATATAGATTTCATGGTATGGTGCGGGCAGAGATCATAAATAAGCAGCAATTGTGAGGATACGTTATCAATACGCACAAGAAAAGGAACCATAAGAATATTACAATCTATGGAAGTATCTGGTACACTTCCCAAAGGCAGAAGGAAGGAAAACTTGTGACCTGCCAAGGTGGAATTGGCAGAGTGCCACGAGATGACACCATCATCGTGCATCAGAACATTCCCTGGGCAACTTCAACTTGTGAGGGAGTCCAGGACTTTTTCTGGGTAAGGTCCACCCATTTTGCCATCTACCCAAGATATAAGAGATAAAACCCAGGATAATCTTACAGGAGTGACACCAGTGTCTAGAGAGAATGTAGGAGCCCTTTCGAAGTTCAAGGAGAAAGATAGAAACTGACAACAATTGCAGAAAAAGGAAAACTATCCTACCTAGACAGGGTGAGGAGTCAGACTGGTCTGAGATGGCTGTGAAACTCTGTGTGCACGGAGGTTGTCAGGACAACTTCGAATTTTGAGGTCGCTTATGACATCACGGTGAACATGTCCCCCAGGGTGGCCGCATGGTTACAGTCTGAGGATTGGCCTAGGCTAGGCTATTAAAGGGACAGATACCCAGAAACAGGTTTGGCAAACAGAAAGCAGGCACAGAAACTAGAAGAGATAAAACAGAGTCTGATGCAAGGGATAAGAAAGGAACCCTAGGCCACAAGTGAGAATAGAGGGACAGGCACGGAGAGGAGAACATTGTCATCTATTCAAGTCTATGGGGAGGTCATGCTGATTCAAGCTTGCAACTTCATTGGAAACAAGTGGCCGGACTTGGCGTTCATCACACCTACAGTGCCCTTGTGCCTTAAGCATAATGCAAAGTCAAGAAAGATGTCTTGAGGACATTGAAGAGAAGAATCGATGCCTCCTTTCCAAGGCCCATAGCATTCTTTGCAGGTCAGTCTCTTTTTCCGAAGCTCTGGTGTCACGTGGGCCCACTGGGCACATGGTAATGTGTCCCAAGAGATGTCTTGGAAGCCTTGAAGGAATGGAGCCCTGTCACGCTTGGGGTATGTCTCTTTGTTTGGAAGTGCTCTACAAGGGTGCTGAAAAGCACCCTCTTCCACAGGGCTTCGTTCCTTCGTGAAGGCTGCCCTCCCAGGCTAGTGTGCTCTGTTTGCCTCCATCGAAATTCTCTCCCCCTACCTCTTGCCGTAGAAGGATTATTGATTATGTGTTTTGACACCACATGTAAGGAAGTTGCACGAAAATTAGAACTTTACAGTTGTGTTTCAAGAAAAATAAACAGGCCAGGGTAGAGGATGTAGGGCAAACAAATGGCACACCCTATAAAAATTAAGTAAGCCCGTATCTGGACGGAATCTAGGGGAACGTTCAAGGATCAGGGGTCAAGTTCGAAACTTCCCAAATCCGGAAAAGAGACAGAAAAATATCTTTCCTGGAGAGTGGAATTCATCCGATTTGTCTAAGTTGTCTTGGAAACATTGTGTCCGTGAAGGGGGTTGCCAGGACCACCTCGAATTTGGAGTTTCTGATCTCAGGATGTCAAACCAACCCACATGACCACGTGTTCTCAGTGCTTAGTTTGACCTAGGCTAGGGTAGCCAAGAGTCCTACAAGTGACCGGTGCAAATTCAAGGACAACAACCAAGAGTCACGAAAGCACTCACACCTCACCCTAGAGAACATACAGCGATTAACGAAATACAAACTAATCCCTTGGAATGAAGGAGAACGGACTGATAAGCATGTCTAAGGGAGATAGCTGAGAAAGACCATGACGAGTATACTATGGAAAAGAAAAAGAGGACCCAGAAAATGGAAGGTGAACAGAAATCACACCTGAATTATCCACAATGAAAGATGATGTCCGTCTTTAGACAGACTCTGCTGGAACGTTTGAAAGTCAGAGAAATTCACAAGCCAAAAAACGGCAGCGAAGGTCAAGCATGGGCTAACTGGGAAGGGTGAGTTATGAGACTGCTCCAAGCAGGCTCTGAAACCTGTATCCAGGAAGCATGCTGGACCTCAGAGACACAATTATGACAAATCCTCTGACATCACAATGGACCCGAAAAACAACCTAGCCTCATCTACACAGTGCTAGAGTTGGGCTCACTAGTATATTTAACTCCCATTGCACTCAACTGCACGTTGCCACTGAACATGTAAGTGGCCGGCCGGTGGTGCAGTGGTGAGGTCCGCACCTTCTGGGTCTGTGGCCCAGTATGGGCTGGGTGGAATCCTCGGTTTGGGCCTCCTCACCACTGCTTCAGTTGTTCTGGTGCAGGCGTCCGAGGTAGAGTAGAGGCAGATGGGAAGGGACGTTGGACAGGGCCAGACTTCCACAGCAAATACAGGAGCATTGCCAGCAGATGTGAGCACAGCAATGCACTTGTGCCAAAACAAAACCAATTAAAAGTTGCAAAGAACAGAAAAACTGAAGCTAAGGAAAAAAAAAACAAAAAAACAGGAGCTTGCCATTACGAAGAATAGGATCTCTGTGAATAACCTTAGCAAAACAGGTGAATTCTATGTTAATTCAAAAACTAGCAAACCTTTGGGGAAAGAAACTCAAGAAGACACAAGAAAAAAAAAGATATCGAGGGATCGAGGAATGGAAGGATTAACACACTTGAAAGGTTCATACCGCAGTAAGGAATCTCTGGATTCCATGCAATCCCAGTCAAAGTTGCAGCAGTATTTGCCACAGAGAAGAAGAGAGAATCCTAAAGTTTCTAGCCAGCAACACGAGACCCTGACTAGGCAAAGGAATCCTCAGGAAAACGAACAAAGCAGCACGTGTCACAATTTCTGATTTCAACATAGAGGACGAAGCGCTAGGTACCGAAACGGCACAGTCTGGGCCCCAAAACAGGCATGAAGACCCATGCAAAACAATTGAGAGCCCAGAGCCCAACTCAAACTTACATGGACAGCCCATTTTGGACCAGGGAGCCAAGTGGAGACAGCGGAGGAAGGAGAGTCTCTACAATAAACGGTGCTGGGAAGCCTGCACAGCCACATGGAACACAACGAGAGTACACCATGATGTTACACCTGGCACACACACCACCTGAAATGGATTAAAGCCTTGAATGGCAGACTTGAAACCGTGAACCTTGTAGGAGAAGACCTAGGCAGAGTGCTCTTTGCCATCTGTCTGAGCCGCCTATTTGGAAGAAGCATGTCTGACTGGGCAAGGGCAACAAAGGAAACAAGAAACAAACGGGACCACATCAAATGCACACACTTCTGCCCACTCAAGGAAACCATCAACTGAATACTAAGACACCACAACAATTGGGAGAGGATGTTTGCAAACCACACATCGGACAAGGGGTGAAAAGCCCAAAGATACAATCAACTCGCACGTCTCCACAAGAAAAAAAACAAGCCAATGAAAACCTGGTCAAAAGATGGAAGCAGAGATTTCTCCGAAGAAGACAGAAAGAGGGCCAGTAGGTGCATGAAAACTTGTTCACCATCATTAAGTCTCAGGAAAATGCAAATCCAAACTGCAAGGCCATGGCAGCTCACTGTGGTCAGCATGGCTAGAAGGAAGCAGACAGGAAATAACAAGTGTCAGAGAGGAGGTGGAGAGAAGGGAAGCCTCCTGCACTGCTGGTGGGAGTGTAACCCGGTGCAGCCACGATGCCAAAGGTGTGGAACTGCCTCAGAAATTTAAGTATCCATGTCCCGTATGACCCAGCTATTAATCTGCCGCTTGCTTATCCAAAAAAGTCAGAAAGACTACCGCATAAAGACATGTGCATGGCTGTGTTCACCACAGTCTTACTCCTGATATCCAAGACTTGGAAAGCACCCTGGTGTCCAGCAAGGGATGATTGGAGAAGGAAGATGGGCTATAGCCACACAATGGTATACCACTCAGCCGGAACAAATGATGCAATCCAGCCATTTGTGACCACCAGAATGGCTGTGAGGGTTTTAGGGGAAGTGTAACAAGCCCCAGTGAGAAATTCAAATACCATAGAATCTCACTTACAAGGAGAAGAAAAAGCAAGCACTAACCAACAGGTGGCACTGAACATTTGTATGCGGGCTCCCAGAGGCAAAGAGGGGCGGTGACGGAGGGTGAAAGAGAAGATTAGGCACAAGTGTGTGGTGAGGGCCTGTGATTAGTCTTACACTGGTGAAGATGATGTAAGCTACACAGAAGTCTAAAGCAATGAGGATGTGAATCTGGAAGTTATAGTACGTTCTAATGCAGGGTCATGGCTATAAATTCACCTCAAATCAAAAATCCAAAAAGGGGTCCAGAATGATGTCATAAAGCTTTGGGGGCGGAAAGAGTTTACGGAAGGTGAACTTCCAAGGATGGAAAATCACCTCCAAATGCTTACAGATGCTACAGAAAGGCAGACCATTCCAAATAGGTGAAGAGGAATACTACGAAGAGAACATGATCAGTCCTAAACCCATGAACGAACGGAAAATGTTACCGTCCATGATGTTATTACTAATCACCTTCACGAATAATCCAAACAGGCCCACGTCTTCCCAAGTTCAGGCAAAAGGTTGGTCCAAAAGTACAATTCAGGGCCGGCCCTGTGGTGGAGCAGGTAAGTGCCCACATTCCGCTTGGGCGGCCCGGGCCTCACTGTTTCACATTACGAGTGCATATCACATTAGTAGTGTTAGGAAATATAGATTTCATGGTATGGTGCGGGCAGAGATCATAAATAAGCAGCAATTGTGAGGATACGTTATCAATACGCACAAGAAAAGGAACCATAAGAATATTACAATCTATGGAAGTATCTGGTACACTTCCCAAAGGCAGAAGGAAGGAAAACTTGTGACCTGCCAAGGTGGAATTGGCAGAGTGCCACGAGATGACACCATCATCGTGCATCAGAACATTCCCTGGGCAACTTCAACTTGTGAGGGAGTCCAGGACTTTTTCTGGGTAAGGTCCACCCATTTTGCCATCTACCCAAGATATAAGAGATAAAACCCAGGATAATCTTACAGGAGTGACACCAGTGTCTAGAGAGAATGTAGGAGCCCTTTCGAAGTTCAAGGAGAAAGATAGAAACTGACAACAATTGCAGAAAAAGGAAAACTATCCTACCTAGACAGGGTGAGGAGTCAGACTGGTCTGAGATGGCTGTGAAACTCTGTGTGCACGGAGGTTGTCAGGACAACTTCGAATTTTGAGGTCGCTTATGACATCACGGTGAACATGTCCCCCAGGGTGGCCGCATGGTTACAGTCTGAGGATTGGCCTAGGCTAGGCTATTAAAGGGACAGATACCCAGAAACAGGTTTGGCAAACAGAAAGCAGGCACAGAAACTAGAAGAGATAAAACAGAGTCTGATGCAAGGGATAAGAAAGGAACCCTAGGCCACAAGTGAGAATAGAGGGACAGGCACGGAGAGGAGAACATTGTCATCTATTCAAGTCTATGGGGAGGTCATGCTGATTCAAGCTTGCAACTTCATTGGAAACAAGTGGCCGGACTTGGCGTTCATCACACCTACAGTGCCCTTGTGCCTTAAGCATAATGCAAAGTCAAGAAAGATGTCTTGAGGACATTGAAGAGAAGAATCGATGCCTCCTTTCCAAGGCCCATAGCATTCTTTGCAGGTCAGTCTCTTTTTCCGAAGCTCTGGTGTCACGTGGGCCCACTGGGCACATGGTAATGTGTCCCAAGAGATGTCTTGGAAGCCTTGAAGGAATGGAGCCCTGTCACGCTTGGGGTATGTCTCTTTGTTTGGAAGTGCTCTACAAGGGTGCTGAAAAGCACCCTCTTCCACAGGGCTTCGTTCCTTCGTGAAGGCTGCCCTCCCAGGCTAGTGTGCTCTGTTTGCCTCCATCGAAATTCTCTCCCCCTACCTCTTGCCGTAGAAGGATTATTGATTATGTGTTTTGACACCACATGTAAGGAAGTTGCACGAAAATTAGAACTTTACAGTTGTGTTTCAAGAAAAATAAACAGGCCAGGGTAGAGGATGTAGGGCAAACAAATGGCACACCCTATAAAAATTAAGTAAGCCCGTATCTGGACGGAATCTAGGGGAACGTTCAAGGATCAGGGGTCAAGTTCGAAACTTCCCAAATCCGGAAAAGAGACAGAAAAATATCTTTCCTGGAGAGTGGAATTCATCCGATTTGTCTAAGTTGTCTTGGAAACATTGTGTCCGTGAAGGGGGTTGCCAGGACCACCTCGAATTTGGAGTTTCTGATCTCAGGATGTCAAACCAACCCACATGACCACGTGTTCTCAGTGCTTAGTTTGACCTAGGCTAGGGTAGCCAAGAGTCCTACAAGTGACCGGTGCAAATTCAAGGACAACAACCAAGAGTCACGAAAGCACTCACACCTCACCCTAGAGAACATACAGCGATTAACGAAATACAAACTAATCCCTTGGAATGAAGGAGAACGGACTGATAAGCATGTCTAAGGGAGATAGCTGAGAAAGACCATGACGAGTATACTATGGAAAAGAAAAAGAGGACCCAGAAAATGGAAGGTGAACAGAAATCACACCTGAATTATCCACAATGAAAGATGATGTCCGTCTTTAGACAGACTCTGCTGGAACGTTTGAAAGTCAGAGAAATTCACAAGCCAAAAAACGGCAGCGAAGGTCAAGCATGGGCTAACTGGGAAGGGTGAGTTATGAGACTGCTCCAAGCAGGCTCTGAAACCTGTATCCAGGAAGCATGCTGGACCTCAGAGACACAATTATGACAAATCCTCTGACATCACAATGGACCCGAAAAACAACCTAGCCTCATCTACACAGTGCTAGAGTTGGGCTCACTAGTATATTTAACTCCCATTGCACTCAACTGCACGTTGCCACTGAACATGTAAGTGGCCGGCCGGTGGTGCAGTGGTGAGGTCCGCACCTTCTGGGTCTGTGGCCCAGTATGGGCTGGGTGGAATCCTCGGTTTGGGCCTCCTCACCACTGCTTCAGTTGTTCTGGTGCAGGCGTCCGAGGTAGAGTAGAGGCAGATGGGAAGGGACGTTGGACAGGGCCAGACTTCCACAGCAAATACAGGAGCATTGCCAGCAGATGTGAGCACAGCAATGCACTTGTGCCAAAACAAAACCAATTAAAAGTTGCAAAGAACAGAAAAACTGAAGCTAAGGAAAAAAAAAACAAAAAAACAGGAGCTTGCCATTACGAAGAATAGGATCTCTGTGAATAACCTTAGCAAAACAGGTGAATTCTATGTTAATTCAAAAACTAGCAAACCTTTGGGGAAAGAAACTCAAGAAGACACAAGAAAAAAAAAGATATCGAGGGATCGAGGAATGGAAGGATTAACACACTTGAAAGGTTCATACCGCAGTAAGGAATCTCTGGATTCCATGCAATCCCAGTCAAAGTTGCAGCAGTATTTGCCACAGAGAAGAAGAGAGAATCCTAAAGTTTCTAGCCAGCAACACGAGACCCTGACTAGGCAAAGGAATCCTCAGGAAAACGAACAAAGCAGCACGTGTCACAATTTCTGATTTCAACATAGAGGACGAAGCGCTAGGTACCGAAACGGCACAGTCTGGGCCCCAAAACAGGCATGAAGACCCATGCAAAACAATTGAGAGCCCAGAGCCCAACTCAAACTTACATGGACAGCCCATTTTGGACCAGGGAGCCAAGTGGAGACAGCGGAGGAAGGAGAGTCTCTACAATAAACGGTGCTGGGAAGCCTGCACAGCCACATGGAACACAACGAGAGTACACCATGATGTTACACCTGGCACACACACCACCTGAAATGGATTAAAGCCTTGAATGGCAGACTTGAAACCGTGAACCTTGTAGGAGAAGACCTAGGCAGAGTGCTCTTTGCCATCTGTCTGAGCCGCCTATTTGGAAGAAGCATGTCTGACTGGGCAAGGGCAACAAAGGAAACAAGAAACAAACGGGACCACATCAAATGCACACACTTCTGCCCACTCAAGGAAACCATCAACTGAATACTAAGACACCACAACAATTGGGAGAGGATGTTTGCAAACCACACATCGGACAAGGGGTGAAAAGCCCAAAGATACAATCAACTCGCACGTCTCCACAAGAAAAAAAACAAGCCAATGAAAACCTGGTCAAAAGATGGAAGCAGAGATTTCTCCGAAGAAGACAGAAAGAGGGCCAGTAGGTGCATGAAAACTTGTTCACCATCATTAAGTCTCAGGAAAATGCAAATCCAAACTGCAAGGCCATGGCAGCTCACTGTGGTCAGCATGGCTAGAAGGAAGCAGACAGGAAATAACAAGTGTCAGAGAGGAGGTGGAGAGAAGGGAAGCCTCCTGCACTGCTGGTGGGAGTGTAACCCGGTGCAGCCACGATGCCAAAGGTGTGGAACTGCCTCAGAAGTTTAAGTATCCATGTCCCGTATGACCCAGCTATTAATCTGCCGCTTGCTTATCCAAAACAGTCAGAAAGACTACCGCATAAAGACATGTGCATGGCTGTGTTCACCACAGTCTTACTCCGGATATCCAAGACTTGGAAAGCACCCTGGTGTCCAGCAAGGGATGATTGGAGAAGGAAGATGGGCTATAGCCACACAATGGTATACCACTCAGCCGGAACAAATGATGCAATCCAGCCGTTTGTGACCACCAGAATGGCTGTGAGGGTTTTAGGGGAAGTGTAACAAGCCCCAGGGAGAAATTCAAATACCATAGAATCTCACTTACAAGGAGAAGAAAAAGCAAGCACTAACCAACAGGTGGCACTGAACATTTGTATGCGGGCTCCCAGAGGCAAAGAGGGGCGGTGACGGAGGGTGAAAGAGAAGATTAGGCACAAGTGTGTGGTGAGGGCCTGTGATTAGTCTTACACTGGTGAAGATGATGTAAGCTACACAGAAGTCTAAAGCAATGAGGATGTGAATCTGGAAGTTATAGTACGTTCTAATGCAGGGTCATGGCTATAAATTCACCTCAAATCAAAAATCCAAAAAGGGGTCCAGAATGATGTCATAAAGCTTTGGGGGCGGAAAGAGTTTACAGAAGGTGAACTTCCAAGGATGGAAAATCACCTCCAAATGCTTACAGATGCTACAGAAAGGCAGACCATTCCAAATAGGTGAAGAGGAATACTACGAAGAGAACATGATCAGTCCTAAACCCATGAACGAACGGAAAATGTTACCATCCATGATGTTATTACTAATCACCTTCACGAATAATCCAAACAGGCCCACGTCTTCCCAAGTTCAGGCAAAAGGTTGGTCCAAAAGTACAATTCAGGGCCGGCCCTGTGGTGGAGCAGGTAAGTGCCCACATTCCGCTTGGGCGGCCCGGGCCTCACTGTTTCACATTACGAGTGCATATCACATTAGTAGTGTTAGGAAATATAGATTTCATGGTATGGTGCGGGCAGAGATCATAAATAAGCAGCAATTGTGAGGATACGTTATCAATACGCACAAGAAAAGGAACCATAAGAATATTACAATCTATGGAAGTATCTGGTACACTTCCCAAAGGCAGAAGGAAGGAAAACTTGTGACCTGCCAAGGTGGAATTGGCAGAGTGCCACGAGATGACACCATCATCGTGCATCAGAACATTCCCTGGGCAACTTCAACTTGTGAGGGAGTCCAGGACTTTTTCTGGGTAAGGTCCACCCATTTTGCCATCTACCCAAGATATAAGAGATAAAACCCAGGATAATCTTACAGGAGTGAAACCAGTGTCTAGAGAGAATGTAGGAGCCCTTTCGAAGTTCAAGGAGAAAGATAGAAACTGACAACAATTGCAGAAAAAGGAAAACTATCCTACCTAGACAGGGTGAGGAGTCAGACTGGTCTGAGATGGCTGTGAAACTCTGTGTGCACGGAGGTTGTCAGGACAACTTCGAATTTTGAGGTCGCTTATGACATCACGGTGAACATGTCCCCCAGGGTGGCCGCATGGTTACAGTCTGAGGATTGGCCTAGGCTAGGCTATTAAAGGGACAGACACCCAGAAACAGGTTTGGCAAACAGAAAGCAGGCACAGAAACTAGAAGAGATAAAACAGAGTCTGATGCAAGGGATAAGAAAGGAACCCTAGGCCACAAGTGAGAATAGAGGGACAGGCACGGAGAGGAGAACATTGTCATCTATTCAAGTCTATGGGGAGGTCATGCTGATTCAAGCTTGCAACTTCATTGGAAACAAGTGGCCGGACTTGGCGTTCATCACACCTACAGTGCCCTTGTGCCTTAAGCATAATGCAAAGTCAAGAAAGATGTCTTGAGGACATTGAAGAGAAGAATCGATGCCTCCTTTCCAAGGCCCATAGCATTCTTTGCAGGTCAGTCTCTTTTTCCGAAGCTCTGGTGTCACGTGGGCCCACTGGGCACATGGTAATGTGTCCCAAGAGATGTCTTGGAAGCCTTGAAGGAATGGAGCCCTGTCACGCTTGGGGTATGTCTCTTTGTTTGGAAGTGCTCTACAAGGGTGCTGAAAAGCACCCTCTTCCACAGGGCTTCGTTCCTTCGTGAAGGCTGCCCTCCCAGGCTAGTGTGCTCTGTTTGCCTCCATCGAAATTCTCTCCCCCTACCTCTTGCCGTAGAAGGATTATTGATTATGTGTTTTGACACCACATGTAAGGAAGTTGCACGAAAATTAGAACTTTACAGTTGTGTTTCAAGAAAAATAAACAGGCCAGGGTAGAGGATGTAGGGCAAACAAATGGCACACCCTATAAAAATTAAGTAAGCCCGTATCTGGACGGAATCTAGGGGAACGTTCAAGGATCAGGGGTCAAGTTCGAAACTTCCCAAATCCGGAAAAGAGACAGAAAAATATCTTTCCTGGAGAGTGGAATTCATCCGATTTGTCTAAGTTGTCTTGGAAACATTGTGTCCGTGAAGGGGGTTGCCAGGACCACCTCGAATTTGGAGTTTCTGATCTCAGGATGTCAAACCAACCCACATGACCACGTGTTCTCAGTGCTTAGTTTGACCTTGGCTAGGGTAGCCAAGAGTCCTACAAGTGACCGGTGCAAATTCAAGGACAACAACCAAGAGTCACGAAAGCACTCACACCTCACCCTAGAGAACATACAGCGATTAAAGAAATACAAACTAATCCCTCGGAATGAAGGAGAACGGACTGATAAGCATGTCTAAGGGAGATAGCTGAGAAAGACCATGACGAGTATACTATGGAAAAGAAAAAGAGGACCCAGAAAATGGAAGGTGAACAGAAATCACACCTGAATTATCCACAATGAAAGATGATGTCCGTCTTTAGACAGACTCTGCTGGAACGTTTGAAAGTCAGAGAAATTCACAAGCCAAAAAACGGCAGCGAAGGTCAAGCATGGGCTAACTGGGAAGGGTGAGTTATGAGACTGCTCCAAGCAGGCTCTGAAACCTGTATCCAGGAAGCATGCTGGACCTCAGAGACACAATTATGACAAATCCTCTGACATCACAATGGACCCGAAAAACAACCTAGCCTCATCTACACAGTGCTAGAGTTGGGCTCACTAGTATATTTAACTCCCGTTGCACTCAACTGCACGTTGCCACTGAACATGTAAGTGGCCGGCCGGTGGTGCAGTGGTGAGGTCCGCACCTTCTGGGTCTGTGGCCCAGTATGGGCTGGGTGGAATCCTCGGTTTGGGCCTCCTCACCACTGCTTCAGTTGTTCTGGTGCAGGCGTCCGAGGTAGAGTAGAGGCAGATGGGAAGGGACGTTGGACAGGGCCAGACTTCCACAGCAAATACAGGAGCATTGCCAGCAGATGTGAGCACAGCAATGCACTTGTGCCAAAACAAAACCAATTAAAAGTTGCAAAGAATAGAAAAACTGAAGCTAAGGAAAAAAAAAAACAAAAAAACAGGAGCTTGCCATTACGAAGAATAGGATCTCTGTGAATAACCTTAGCAAAACAGGTGAATTCTATGTTAATTCAAAAACTAGCAAACCTTTGGGGAAAGAAACTCAAGAAGACACAAGAAAAAAAAAGATATCGAGGGATCGAGGAATGGAAGGATTAACACACTTGAAAGGTTCATACCGCAGTAAGGAATCTCTGGATTCCATGCAATCCCAGTCAAAGTTGCAGCAGTATTTGCCACAGAGAAGAAGAGAGAATCCTAAAGTTTCTAGCCAGCAACGCGAGACCCTGACTAGGCAAAGGAATCCTCAGGAAAACGAACAAAGCAGCACGTGTCACAATTTCTGATTTCAACATAGAGGACGAAGCGCTAGGTACCGAAACGGCACAGTCTGGGCCCCAAAACAGGCATAAAGACCCATGCAAAACAATTGAGAGCCCAGAGCCCAACTCAAACTTACATGGACAGCCCATTTTGGACCAGGGAGCCAAGTGGAGACAGCGGAGAAAGGAGAGTCTCTACAATAAACGGTGCTGGGAAGCCTGCACAGCCACATGGAACACAACGAGAGTACGCCATGATGTTACACTTGGCACACACACCACCTGAAGTGGATTAAAGCCTTGAATGGCAGACTTGAAACCGTGAACCTTGTAGGAGAAGACCTAGGCAGAGTGCTCTTTGCCATCTGTCTGAGCCGCCTATTTGGAAGAAGCATGTCTGACTGGGCAAGGGCAACAAAGGAAACAAGAAACAAACGGGACCACATCAAATGCACACACTTCTGCCCACTCAAGGAAACCATCAACTGAATACTAAGACACCACAACAATTGGGAGAGGATGTTTGCAAACCACACATCGGACAAGGGGTGAAAAGCCCAAAGATACAATCAACTCGCACGTCTCCACAAGAAAAAAAACAAGCCAATGAAAACCTGGTCAAAAGATGGAAGCAGAGATTTCTCCGAAGAAGACAGAAAGAGGGCCAGTAGGTGCATGAAAACTTGTTCACCATCATGAAGTCTCAGGAAAATGCAAATCCAAACTGCAAGGCCATGGCAGCTCACTGTGGTCAGCATGGCTAGAAGGAAGCAGACAGGAAATAACAAGTGTCAGAGAGGAGGTGGAGAGAAGGGAAGCCTCCTGCACTGCTGGTGGGAGTGTAACCCGGTGCAGCCACGATGCCAAAGGTGTGGAACTGCCTCAGAAGTTTAAGTATCCATGTCCCGTATGACCCAGCTATTAATCTGCCGCTTGCTTATCCAAAACAGTCAGAAAGACTACCGCATAAAGACATGTGCATGGCTGTGTTCACCACAGTCTTACTCCGGATATCCAAGACTTGGAAAGCACCCTGGTGTCCAGCAAGGGATGATTGGAGAAGGAAGATGGGCTATAGCCACACAATGGTATACCACTCAGCCGGAACAAATGATGCAATCCAGCCGTTTGTGACCACCAGAATGGCTGTGAGGGTTTTAGGGGAAGTGTAACAAGCCCCAGGGAGAAATTCAAATACCATAGAATCTCACTTACAAGGAGAAGAAAAAGCAAGCACTAACCAACAGGTGGCACTGAACATTTGTATGCGGGCTCCCAGAGGCAAAGAGGGGCGGTGACGGAGGGTGAAAGAGAAGATTAGGCACAAGTGTGTGGTGAGGGCCTGTGATTAGTCTTACACTGGTGAAGATGATGTAAGCTACACAGAAGTCTAAAGCAATGAGGACGTGAATCTGGAAGTTATAGTACGTTCTAATGCAGGGTCATGGCTATAAATTCACCTCAAATCAAAAATCCAAAAAGGGGTCCAGAATGATGTCATAAAGCTTTGGGGGCGGAAAGAGTTTACAGAAGGTGAACTTCCAAGGATGGAAAATCACCTCCAAATGCTTACAGATGCTACAGAAAGGCAGACCATTCCAAATAGGTGAAGAGGAATACTACGAAGAGAACATGATCAGTCCTAAACCCATGAACGAACGGAAAATGTTACCGTCCATGATGTTATTACTAATCACCTTCACGAATAATCCAAACAGGCCCACGTCTTCCCAAGTTCAGGCAAAAGGTTGGTCCAAAAGTACAATTCAGGGCCGGCCCTGTGGTGGAGCAGGTAAGTGCCCACATTCCGCTTGGGCGGCCCGGGCCTCACTGTTTCACATTACGAGTGCATATCACATTAGTAGTGTTAGGAAATATAGATTTCATGGTATGGTGCGGGCAGAGATCACAAATAAGCAGCAATTGTGAGGATACGTTATCAATACGCACAAGAAAAGGAACCATAAGAATATTACAATCTATGGAAGTATCTGGTACACTTCCCAAAGGCAGAAGGAAGGAAAACTTGTGACCTGCCAAGGTGGAATTGGCAGAGTGCCACGAGATGACACCATCATTGTGCATCAGAACATTCCCTGGGCAACTTCAACTTGTGAGGGAGTCCAGGACTTTTTCTGGGTAAGGTCCACCCATTTTGCCATCTACCCAAGATATAAGAGATAAAACCCAGGATAATCTTACAGGAGTGAAACCAGTGTCTAGAGAGAATGTAGGAGCCCTTTCGAAGTTCAAGGAGAAAGATAGAAACTGACAACAATTGCAGAAAAAGGAAAACTATCCTACCTAGACAGGGTGAGGAGTCAGACTGGTCTGAGATGGCTGTGAAACTCTGTGTGCACGGAGGTTGTCAGGACAACTTCGAATTTTGAGGTCGCTTATGACATCACGGTGAACATGTCCCCCAGGGTGGCCGCATGGTTACAGTCTGAGGATTGGCCTAGGCTAGGCTATTAAAGGGACAGACACCCAGAAACAGGTTTGGCAAACAGAAAGCAGGCACAGAAACTAGAAGAGATAAAACAGAGTCTGATGCAAGGGATAAGAAAGGAACCCTAGGCCACAAGTGAGAATAGAGGGACAGGCACGGAGAGGAGAACATTGTCATCTATTCAAGTCTATGGGGAGGTCATGCTGATTCAAGCTTGCAACTTCATTGGAAACAAGTGGCCGGACTTGGCGTTCATCACACCTACAGTGCCCTTGTGCCTTAAGCATAATGCAAAGTCAAGAAAGATGTCTTGAGGACATTGAAGAGAAGAATCGATGCCTCCTTTCCAAGGCCCATAGCATTCTTTGCAGGTCAGTCTCTTTTTCCGAAGCTCTGGTGTCACGTGGGCCCACTGGGCACATGGTAATGTGTCCCAAGAGATGTCTTGGAAGCCTTGAAGGAATGGAGCCCTGTCACGCTTGGGGTATGTCTCTTTGTTTGGAAGTGCTCTACAAGGGTGCTGAAAAGCACCCTCTTCCACAGGGCTTCGTTCCTTCGTGAAGGCTGCCCTCCCAGGCTAGTGTGCTCTGTTTGCCTCCATCGAAATTCTCTCCCCCTACCTCTTGCCGTAGAAGGATTATTGATTATGTGTTTTGACACCATATGTAAGGAAGTTGCACGAAAATTAGAACTTTACAGTTGTGTTTCAAGAAAAATAAACAGGCCAGGGTAGAGGATGTAGGGCAAACAAATGGCACACCCTATAAAAATTAAGTAAGCCCGTATCTGGACGGAATCTAGGGGAACGTTCAAGGATCAGGGGTCAAGTTCGAAACTTCCCAAATCCGGAAAAGAGACAGAAAAATATCTTTCCTGGAGAGTGGAATTCATCCGATTTGTCTAAGTTGTCTTGGAAACATTGTGTCCGTGAAGGGGGTTGCCAGGACCACCTCGAATTTGGAGTTTCTGATCTCAGGATGTCAAACCAACCCACATGACCACGTGTTCTCAGTGCTTAGTTTGACCTAGGCTAGGGTAGCCAAGAGTCCTACAAGTGACCGGTGCAAATTCAAGGACAACAACCAAGAGTCACGAAAGCACTCACACCTCACCCTAGAGAACATACAGCGATTAACGAAATACAAACTAATCCCTCGGAATGAAGGAGAACGGACTGATAAGCATGTCTAAGGGAGATAGCTGAGAAAGACCATGACGAGTATACTATGGAAAAGAAAAAGAGGACCCAGAAAATGGAAGGTGAACAGAAATCACACCTGAATTATCCACAATGAAAGATGATGTCCGTCTTTAGACAGACTCTGCTGGAACGTTTGAAAGTCAGAGAAATTCACAAGCCAAAAAACGGCAGCGAAGGTCAAGCATGGGCTAACTGGGAAGGGTGAGTTATGAGACTGCTCCAAGCAGGCTCTGAAACCTGTATCCAGGAAGCATGCTGGACCTCAGAGACACAATTATGACAAATCCTCTGACATCACAATGGACCCGAAAAACAACCTAGCCTCATCTACACAGTGCTAGAGTTGGGCTCACTAGTATATTTAACTCCCGTTGCACTCAACTGCACGTTGCCACTGAACATGTAAGTGGCCGGCCGGTGGTGCAGTGGTGAGGTCCGCACCTTCTGGGTCTGTGGCCCAGTATGGGCTGGGTGGAATCCTCGGTTTGGGCCTCCTCACCACTGCTTCAGTTGTTCTGGTGCAGGCGTCCGAGGTAGAGTAGAGGCAGATGGGAAGGGACGTTGGACAGGGCCAGACTTCCACAGCAAATACAGGAGCATTGCCAGCAGATGTGAGCACAGCAATGCACTTGTGCCAAAACAAAACCAATTAAAAGTTGCAAAGAATAGAAAAACTGAAGCTAAGGAAAAAAAAAAACAAAAAAACAGGAGCTTGCCATTACGAAGAATAGGATCTCTGTGAATAACCTTAGCAAAACAGGTGAATTCTATGTTAATTCAAAAACTAGCAAACCTTTGGGGAAAGAAACTCAAGAAGACACAAGAAAAAAAAAGATATCGAGGGATCGAGGAATGGAAGGATTAACACACTTGAAAGGTTCATACCGCAGTAAGGAATCTCTGGATTCCATGCAATCCCAGTCAAAGTTGCAGCAGTATTTGCCACAGAGAAGAAGAGAGAATCCTAAAGTTTCTAGCCAGCAACGCGAGACCCTGACTAGGCAAAGGAATCCTCAGGAAAACGAACAAAGCAGCACGTGTCACAATTTCTGATTTCAACATAGAGGACGAAGCGCTAGGTACCGAAACGGCACAGTCTGGGCCCCAAAACAGGCATGAAGACCCATGCAAAACAATTGAGAGCCCAGAGCCCAACTCAAACTTACATGGACAGCCCATTTTGGACCAGGGAGCCAAGTGGAGACAGCGGAGAAAGGAGAGTCTCTACAATAAACGGTGCTGGGAAGCCTGCACAGCCACATGGAACACAACGAGAGTACGCCATGATGTTACACTTGGCACACACACCACCTGAAGTGGATTAAAGCCTTGAATGGCAGACTTGAAACCGTGAACCTTGTAGGAGAAGACCTAGGCAGAGTGCTCTTTGCCATCTGTCTGAGCCGCCTATTTGGAAGAAGCATGTCTGACTGGGCAAGGGCAACAAAGGAAACAAGAAACAAACGGGACCACATCAAATGCACACACTTCTGCCCACTCAAGGAAACCATCAACTGAATACTAAGACACCACAACAATTGGGAGAGGATGTTTGCAAACCACACATCGGACAAGGGGTGAAAAGCCCAAAGATACAATCAACTCGCACGTCTCCACAAGAAAAAAAACAAGCCAATGAAAACCTGGTCAAAAGATGGAAGCAGAGATTTCTCCGAAGAAGACAGAAAGAGGGCCAGTAGGTGCATGAAAACTTGTTCACCATCATGAAGTCTCAGGAAAATGCAAATCCAAACTGCAAGGCCATGGCAGCTCACTGTGGTCAGCATGGCTAGAAGGAAGCAGACAGGAAATAACAAGTGTCAGAGAGGAGGTGGAGAGAAGGGAAGCCTCCTGCACTGCTGGTGGGAGTGTAACCCGGTGCAGCCACGATGCCAAAGGTGTGGAACTGCCTCAGAAGTTTAAGTATCCATGTCCCGTATGACCCAGCTATTAATCTGCCGCTTGCTTATCCAAAACAGTCAGAAAGACTACCGCATAAAGACATGTGCATGGCTGTGTTCACCACAGTCTTACTCCGGATATCCAAGACTTGGAAAGCACCCTGGTGTCCAGCAAGGGATGATTGGAGAAGGAAGATGGGCTATAGCCACACAATGGTATACCACTCAGCCGGAACAAATGATGCAATCCAGCCGTTTGTGACCACCAGAATGGCTGTGAGGGTTTTAGGGGAAGTGTAACAAGCCCCAGGGAGAAATTCAAATACCATAGAATCTCACTTACAAGGAGAAGAAAAAGCAAGCACTAACCAACAGGTGGCACTGAACATTTGTATGCGGGCTGCCAGAGGCAAAGAGGGGCGGTGACGGAGGGTGAAAGAGAAGATTAGGCACAAGTGTGTGGTGAGGGCCTGTGATTAGTCTTACACTGGTGAAGATGATGTAAGCTACACAGAAGTCTAAAGCAATGAGGACGTGAATCTGGAAGTTATAGTACGTTCTAATGCAGGGTCATGGCTATAAATTCACCTCAAATCAAAAATCCAAAAAGGGGTCCAGAATGATGTCATAAAGCTTTGGGGGCGGAAAGAGTTTACAGAAGGTGAACTTCCAAGGATGGAAAATCACCTCCAAATGCTTACAGATGCTACAGAAAGGCAGACCATTCCAAATAGGTGAAGAGGAATACTACGAAGAGAACATGATCAGTCCTAAACCCATGAACGAACGGAAAATGTTACCGTCCATGATGTTATTACTAATCACCTTCACGAATAATCCAAACAGGCCCACGTCTTCCCAAGTTCAGGCAAAAGGTTGGTCCAAAAGTACAATTCAGGGCCGGCCCTGTGGTGGAGCAGGTAAGTGCCCACATTCCGCTTGGGCGGCCCGGGCCTCACTGTTTCACATTACGAGTGCATATCACATTAGTAGTGTTAGGAAATATAGATTTCATGGTATGGTGCGGGCAGAGATCACAAATAAGCAGCAATTGTGAGGATACGTTATCAATACGCACAAGAAAAGGAACCATAAGAATATTACAATCTATGGAAGTATCTGGTACACTTCCCAAAGGCAGAAGGAAGGAAAACTTGTGACCTGCCAAGGTGGAATTGGCAGAGTGCCACGAGATGACACCATCATTGTGCATCAGAACATTCCCTGGGCAACTTCAACTTGTGAGGGAGTCCAGGACTTTTTCTGGGTAAGGTCCACCCATTTTGCCATCTACCCAAGATATAAGAGATAAAACCCAGGATAATCTTACAGGAGTGAAACCAGTGTCTAGAGAGAATGTAGGAGCCCTTTCGAAGTTCAAGGAGAAAGATAGAAACTGACAACAATTGCAGAAAAAGGAAAACTATCCTACCTAGACAGGGTGAGGAGTCAGACTGGTCTGAGATGGCTGTGAAACTCTGTGTGCACGGAGGTTGTCAGGACAACTTCGAATTTTGAGGTCGCTTATGACATCACGGTGAACATGTCCCCCAGGGTGGCCGCATGGTTACAGTCTGAGGATTGGCCTAGGCTAGGCTATTAAAGGGACAGACACCCAGAAACAGGTTTGGCAAACAGAAAGCAGGCACAGAAACTAGAAGAGATAAAACAGAGTCTGATGCAAGGGATAAGAAAGGAACCCTAGGCCACAAGTGAGAATAGAGGGACAGGCACGGAGAGGAGAACATTGTCATCTATTCAAGTCTATGGGGAGGTCATGCTGATTCAAGCTTGCAACTTCATTGGAAACAAGTGGCCGGACTTGGCGTTCATCACACCTACAGTGCCCTTGTGCCTTAAGCATAATGCAAAGTCAAGAAAGATGTCTTGAGGACATTGAAGAGAAGAATCGATGCCTCCTTTCCAAGGCCCATAGCATTCTTTGCAGGTCAGTCTCTTTTTCCGAAGCTCTGGTGTCACGTGGGCCCACTGGGCACATGGTAATGTGTCCCAAGAGATGTCTTGGAAGCCTTGAAGGAATGGAGCCCTGTCACGCTTGGGGTATGTCTCTTTGTTTGGAAGTGCTCTACAAGGGTGCTGAAAAGCACCCTCTTCCACAGGGCTTCGTTCCTTCGTGAAGGCTGCCCTCCCAGGCTAGTGTGCTCTGTTTGCCTCCATCGAAATTCTCTCCCCCTACCTCTTGCCGTAGAAGGATTATTGATTATGTGTTTTGACACCATATGTAAGGAAGTTGCACGAAAATTAGAACTTTACAGTTGTGTTTCAAGAAAAATAAACAGGCCAGGGTAGAGGATGTAGGGCAAACAAATGGCACACCCTATAAAAATTAAGTAAGCCCGTATCTGGACGGAATCTAGGGGAACGTTCAAGGATCAGGGGTCAAGTTCGAAACTTCCCAAATCCGGAAAAGAGACAGAAAAATATCTTTCCTGGAGAGTGGAATTCATCCGATTTGTCTAAGTTGTCTTGGAAACATTGTGTCCGTGAAGGGGGTTGCCAGGACCACCTCGAATTTGGAGTTTCTGATCTCAGGATGTCAAACCAACCCACATGACCACGTGTTCTCAGTGCTTAGTTTGACCTAGGCTAGGGTAGCCAAGAGTCCTACAAGTGACCGGTGCAAATTCAAGGACAACAACCAAGAGTCACGAAAGCACTCACACCTCACCCTAGAGAACATACAGCGATTAACGAAATACAAACTAATCCCTCGGAATGAAGGAGAACGGACTGATAAGCATGTCTAAGGGAGATAGCTGAGAAAGACCATGACGAGTATACTATGGAAAAGAAAAAGAGGACCCAGAAAATGGAAGGTGAACAGAAATCACACCTGAATTATCCACAATGAAAGATGATGTCCGTCTTTAGACAGACTCTGCTGGAACGTTTGAAAGTCAGAGAAATTCACAAGCCAAAAAACGGCAGCGAAGGTCAAGCATGGGCTAACTGGGAAGGGTGAGTTATGAGACTGCTCCAAGCAGGCTCTGAAACCTGTATCCAGGAAGCATGCTGGACCTCAGAGACACAATTATGACAAATCCTCTGACATCACAATGGACCCGAAAAACAACCTAGCCTCATCTACACAGTGCTAGAGTTGGGCTCACTAGTATATTTAACTCCCGTTGCACTCAACTGCACGTTGCCACTGAACATGTAAGTGGCCGGCCGGTGGTGCAGTGGTGAGGTCCGCACCTTCTGGGTCTGTGGCCCAGTATGGGCTGGGTGGAATCCTCGGTTTGGGCCTCCTCACCACTGCTTCAGTTGTTCTGGTGCAGGCGTCCGAGGTAGAGTAGAGGCAGATGGGAAGGGACGTTGGACAGGGCCAGACTTCCACAGCAAATACAGGAGCATTGCCAGCAGATGTGAGCACAGCAATGCACTTGTGCCAAAACAAAACCAATTAAAAGTTGCAAAGAATAGAAAAACTGAAGCTAAGGAAAAAAAAAAACAAAAAAACAGGAGCTTGCCATTACGAAGAATAGGATCTCTGTGAATAACCTTAGCAAAACAGGTGAATTCTATGTTAATTCAAAAACTAGCAAACCTTTGGGGAAAGAAACTCAAGAAGACACAAGAAAAAAAAAGATATCGAGGGATCGAGGAATGGAAGGATTAACACACTTGAAAGGTTCATACCGCAGTAAGGAATCTCTGGATTCCATGCAATCCCAGTCA
Organism: Equus asinus; assembly: GCF_041296235.1. NCBI lineage: Eukaryota > Metazoa > Chordata > Mammalia > Perissodactyla > Equidae > Equus > Equus asinus. The sequence continues at coordinate 4,540,396 of NC_091809.1, read as the reverse complement.
AAGTTGCAGCAGTATTTGCCACAGAGAAGAAGAGAGAATCCTAAAGTTTCTAGCCAGCAACGCGAGACCCTGACTAGGCAAAGGAATCCTCAGGAAAACGAACAAAGCAGCACGTGTCACAATTTCTGATTTCAACATAGAGGACGAAGCGCTAGGTACCGAAACGGCACAGTCTGGGCCCCAAAACAGGCATGAAGACCCATGCAAAACAATTGAGAGCCCAGAGCCCAACTCAAACTTACATGGACAGCCCATTTTGGACCAGGGAGCCAAGTGGAGACAGCGGAGAAAGGAGAGTCTCTACAATAAACGGTGCTGGGAAGCCTGCACAGCCACATGGAACACAACGAGAGTACGCCATGATGTTACACTTGGCACACACACCACCTGAAGTGGATTAAAGCCTTGAATGGCAGACTTGAAACCGTGAACCTTGTAGGAGAAGACCTAGGCAGAGTGCTCTTTGCCATCTGTCTGAGCCGCCTATTTGGAAGAAGCATGTCTGACTGGGCAAGGGCAACAAAGGAAACAAGAAACAAACGGGACCACATCAAATGCACACACTTCTGCCCACTCAAGGAAACCATCAACTGAATACTAAGACACCACAACAATTGGGAGAGGATGTTTGCAAACCACACATCGGACAAGGGGTGAAAAGCCCAAAGATACAATCAACTCGCACGTCTCCACAAGAAAAAAAACAAGCCAATGAAAACCTGGTCAAAAGATGGAAGCAGAGATTTCTCCGAAGAAGACAGAAAGAGGGCCAGTAGGTGCATGAAAACTTGTTCACCATCATGAAGTCTCAGGAAAATGCAAATCCAAACTGCAAGGCCATGGCAGCTCACTGTGGTCAGCATGGCTAGAAGGAAGCAGACAGGAAATAACAAGTGTCAGAGAGGAGGTGGAGAGAAGGGAAGCCTCCTGCACTGCTGGTGGGAGTGTAACCCGGTGCAGCCACGATGCCAAAGGTGTGGAACTGCCTCAGAAGTTTAAGTATCCATGTCCCGTATGACCCAGCTATTAATCTGCCGCTTGCTTATCCAAAACAGTCAGAAAGACTACCGCATAAAGACATGTGCATGGCTGTGTTCACCACAGTCTTACTCCGGATATCCAAGACTTGGAAAGCACCCTGGTGTCCAGCAAGGGATGATTGGAGAAGGAAGATGGGCTATAGCCACACAATGGTATACCACTCAGCCGGAACAAATGATGCAATCCAGCCGTTTGTGACCACCAGAATGGCTGTGAGGGTTTTAGGGGAAGTGTAACAAGCCCCAGGGAGAAATTCAAATACCATAGAATCTCACTTACAAGGAGAAGAAAAAGCAAGCACTAACCAACAGGTGGCACTGAACATTTGTATGCGGGCTCCCAGAGGCAAAGAGGGGCGGTGACGGAGGGTGAAAGAGAAGATTAGGCACAAGTGTGTGGTGAGGGCCTGTGATTAGTCTTACACTGGTGAAGATGATGTAAGCTACACAGAAGTCTAAAGCAATGAGGACGTGAATCTGGAAGTTATAGTACGTTCTAATGCAGGGTCATGGCTATAAATTCACCTCAAATCAAAAATCCAAAAAGGGGTCCAGAATGATGTCATAAAGCTTTGGGGGCGGAAAGAGTTTACAGAAGGTGAACTTCCAAGGATGGAAAATCACCTCCAAATGCTTACAGATGCTACAGAAAGGCAGACCATTCCAAATAGGTGAAGAGGAATACTACGAAGAGAACATGATCAGTCCTAAACCCATGAACGAACGGAAAATGTTACCGTCCATGATGTTATTACTAATCACCTTCACGAATAATCCAAACAGGCCCACGTCTTCCCAAGTTCAGGCAAAAGGTTGGTCCAAAAGTACAATTCAGGGCCGGCCCTGTGGTGGAGCAGGTAAGTGCCCACATTCCGCTTGGGCGGCCCGGGCCTCACTGTTTCACATTACGAGTGCATATCACATTAGTAGTGTTAGGAAATATAGATTTCATGGTATGGTGCGGGCAGAGATCACAAATAAGCAGCAATTGTGAGGATACGTTATCAATACGCACAAGAAAAGGAACCATAAGAATATTACAATCTATGGAAGTATCTGGTACACTTCCCAAAGGCAGAAGGAAGGAAAACTTGTGACCTGCCAAGGTTCAATTGGCAGAGTGCCACGAGATGACACCATCATTGTGCATCAGAACATTCCCTGGGCAACTTCAACTTGTGAGGGAGTCCAGGACTTTTTCTGGGTAAGGTCCACCCATTTTGCCATCTACCCAAGATATAAGAGATAAAACCCAGGATAATCTTACAGGAGTGAAACCAGTGTCTAGAGAGAATGTAGGAGCCCTTTCGAAGTTCAAGGAGAAAGATAGAAACTGACAACAATTGCAGAAAAAGGAAAACTATCCTACCTAGACAGGGTGAGGAGTCAGACTGGTCTGAGATGGCTGTGAAACTCTGTGTGCACGGAGGTTGTCAGGACAACTTCGAATTTTGAGGTCGCTTATGACATCACGGTGAACATGTCCCCCAGGGTGGCCGCATGGTTACAGTCTGAGGATTGGCCTAGGCTAGGCTATTAAAGGGACAGATACCCAGAAACAGGTTTGGCAAACAGAAAGCAGGCACAGAAACTAGAAGAGATAAAACAGAGTCTGATGCAAGGGATAAGAAAGGAACCCTAGGCCACAAGTGAGAATAGAGGGACAGGCACGGAGAGGAGAACATTGTCATCTATTCAAGTCTATGGGGAGGTCATGCTGATTCAAGCTTGCAACTTCATTGGAAACAAGTGGCCGGACTTGGCGTTCATCACACCTACAGTGCCCTTGTGCCTTAAGCATAATGCAAAGTCAAGAAAGATGTCTTGAGGACATTGAAGAGAAGAATCGATGCCTCCTTTCCAAGGCCCATAGCATTCTTTGCAGGTCAGTCTCTTTTTCCGAAGCTCTGGTGTCACGTGGGCCCACTGGGCACATGGTAATGTGTCCCAAGAGATGTCTTGGAAGCCTTGAAGGAATGGAGCCCTGTCACGCTTGGGGTATGTCTCTTTGTTTGGAAGTGCTCTACAAGGGTGCTGAAAAGCACCCTCTTCCACAGGGCTTCGTTCCTTCGTGAAGGCTGCCCTCCCAGGCTAGTGTGCTCTGTTTGCCTCCATCGAAATTCTCTCCCCCTACCTCTTGCCGTAGAAGGATTATTGATTATGTGTTTTGACACCATATGTAAGGAAGTTGCACGAAAATTAGAACTTTACAGTTGTGTTTCAAGAAAAATAAACAGGCCAGGGTAGAGGATGTAGGGCAAACAAATGGCACACCCTATAAAAATTAAGTAAGCCCGTATCTGGACGGAATCTAGGGGAACGTTCAAGGATCAGGGGTCAAGCTCGAAACTTCCCAAATCCGGAAAAGAGACAGAAAAATATCTTTCCTGGAGAGTGGAATTCATCCGATTTGTCTAAGTTGTCTTGGAAACATTGTGTCCGTGAAGGGGGTTGCCAGGACCACCTCGAATTTGGAGTTTCTGATCTCAGGATGTCAAACCAACCCACATGACCACGTGTTCTCAGTGCTTAGTTTGACCTAGGCTAGGGTAGCCAAGAGTCCTACAAGTGACCGGTGCAAATTCAAGGACAACAACCAAGAGTCACGAAAGCACTCACACCTCACCCTAGAGAACATACAGCGATTAACGAAATACAAACTAATCCCTTGGAATGAAGGAGAACGGACTGATAAGCATGTCTAAGGGAGATAGCTGAGAAAGACCATGACGAGTATACTATGGAAAAGAAAAAGAGGACCTAGAAAATGGAAGGTGAACAGAAATCACACCTGAATTATCCACAATGAAAGATGATGTCCGTCTTTAGACAGACTCTGCTGGAACGTTTGAAAGTCAGAGAAATTCACAAGCCAAAAAACGGCAGCGAAGGTCAAGCATGGGCTAACTGGGAAGGGTGAGTTATGAGACTGCTCCAAGCAGGCTCTGAAACCTGTATCCAGGAAGCATGCTGGACCTCAGAGACACAATTATGACAAATCCTCTGACATCACAATGGACCCGAAAAACAACCTAGCCTCATCTACACAGTGCTAGAGTTGGGCTCACTAGTATATTTAACTCCCATTGCACTCAACTGCACGTTGCCACTGAACATGTAAGTGGCCGGCCGGTGGTGCAGTGGTGAGGTCTGCACCTTCTGGGTCTGTGGCCTAGTATGGGCTGGGTGGAATCCTCGGTTTGGGCCTCCTCACCACTGCTTCAGTTGTTCTGGTGCAGGCGTCCGAGGTAGAGTAGAGGCAGATGGGAAGGGACGTTGGACAGGGCCAGACTTCCACAGCAAATACAGGAGCATTGCCAGCAGATGTGAGCACAGCAATGCACTTGTGCCAAAACAAAACCAATTAAAAGTTGCAAAGAACAGAAAAACTGAAGCTAAGGAAAAAAAAAAACAAAAAAACAGGAGCTTGCCATTACGAAGAATAGGATCTCTGTGAATAACCTTAGCAAAACAGGTGAATTCTATGTTAATTCAAAAACTAGCAAACCTTTGGGGAAAGAAACTCAAGAAGACACAAGAAAAAAAAAGATATCGAGGGATCGAGGAATGGAAGGATTAACACACTTGAAAGGTTCATACCGCAGTAAGGAATCTCTGGATTCCATGCAATCCCAGTCAAAGTTGCAGCAGTATTTGCCACAGAGAAGAAGAGAGAATCCTAAAGTTTCTAGCCAGCAACGCGAGACCCTGACTAGGCAAAGGAATCCTCAGGAAAACGAACAAAGCAGCACGTGTCACAATTTCTGATTTCAACATAGAGGACGAAGCGCTAGGTACCGAAACGGCACAGTCTGGGCCCCAAAACAGGCATGAAGACCCATGCAAAACAATTGAGAGCCCAGAGCCCAACTCAAACTTACATGGACAGCCCATTTTGGACCAGGGAGCCAAGTGGAGACAGCGGAGGAAGGAGAGTCTCTACAATAAACGGTGCTGGGAAGCCTGCACAGCCACATGGAACACAACGAGAGTACACCATGATGTTACACCTGGCACACACACCACCTGAAATGGATTAAAGCCTTGAATGGCAGACTTGAAACCGTGAACCTTGTAGGAGAAGACCTAGGCAGAGTGCTCTTTGCCATCTGTCTGAGCCGCCTATTTGGAAGAAGCATGTCTGACTGGGCAAGGGCAACAAAGGAAACAAGAAACAAACGGGACCACATCAAATGCACACACTTCTGCCCACTCAAGGAAACCATCAACTGAATACTAAGACACCACAACAATTGGGAGAGGATGTTTGCAAACCACACATCGGACAAGGGGTGAAAAGCCCAAAGATACAATCAACTCGCACGTCTCCACAAGAAAAAAAACAAGCCAATGAAAACCTGGTCAAAAGATGGAAGCAGAGATTTCTCCGAAGAAGACAGAAAGAGGGCCAGTAGGTGCATGAAAACTTGTTCACCATCATGAAGTCTCAGGAAAATGCAAATCCAAACTGCAAGGCCATGGCAGCTCACTGTGGTCAGCATGGCTAGAAGGAAGCAGACAGGAAATAACAAGTGTCAGAGAGGAGGTGGAGAGAAGGGAAGCCTCCTGCACTGCTGGTGGGAGTGTAACCCGGTGCAGCCACGATGCCAAAGGTGTGGAACTGCCTCAGAAGTTTAAGTATCCATGTCCCGTATGACCCAGCTATTAATCTGCCGCTTGCTTATCCAAAACAGTCAGAAAGACTACCGCATAAAGACATGTGCATGGCTGTGTTCACCACAGTCTTACTCCGGATATCCAAGACTTGGAAAGCACCCTGGTGTCCAGCAAGGGATGATTGGAGAAGGAAGATGGGCTATAGCCACACAATGGTATACCACTCAGCCGGAACAAATGATGCAGTCCAGCCATTTGTGACCACCAGAATGGCTGTGAGGGTTTTAGGGGAAGTGTAACAAGCCCCAGGGAGAAATTCAAATACCATAGAATCTCACTTACAAGGAGAAGAAAAAGCAAGCACTAACCAACAGGTGGCACTGAACATTTGTATGCGGGCTCCCAGAGGCAAAGAGGGGCGGTGACGGAGGGTGAAAGAGAAGATTAGGCACAAGTGTGTGGTGAGGGCCTGTGATTAGTCTTACACTGGTGAAGATGATGTAAGCTACACAGAAGTCTAAAGCAATGAGGACGTGAATCTGGAAGTTATAGTACGTTCTAATGCAGGGTCATGGCTATAAATTCACCTCAAATCAAAAATCCAAAAAGGGGTCCAGAATGATGTCATAAAGCTTTGGGGGCGGAAAGAGTTTACAGAAGGTGAACTTCCAAGGATGGAAAATCACCTCCAAATGCTTACAGATGCTACAGAAAGGCAGACCATTCCAAATAGGTGAAGAGGAATACTACGAAGAGAACATGATCAGTCCTAAACCCATGAACGAACGGAAAATGTTACCGTCCATGATGTTATTACTAATCACCTTCACGAATAATCCAAACAGGCCCACGTCTTCCCAAGTTCAGGCAAAAGGTTGGTCCAAAAGTACAATTCAGGGCCGGCCCTGTGGTGGAGCAGGTAAGTGCCCACATTCCGCTTGGGCGGCCCGGGCCTCACTGTTTCACATTACGAGTGCATATCACATTAGTAGTGTTAGGAAATATAGATTTCATGGTATGGTGCGGGCAGAGATCACAAATAAGCAGCAATTGTGAGGATACGTTATCAATACGCACAAGAAAAGGAACCATAAGAATATTACAATCTATGGAAGTATCTGGTACACTTCCCAAAGGCAGAAGGAAGGAAAACTTGTGACCTGCCAAGGTGGAATTGGCAGAGTGCCACGAGATGACACCATCATTGTGCATCAGAACATTCCCTGGGCAACTTCAACTTGTGAGGGAGTCCAGGACTTTTTCTGGGTAAGGTCCACCCATTTTGCCATCTACCCAAGATATAAGAGATAAAACCCAGGATAATCTTACAGGAGTGAAACCAGTGTCTAGAGAGAATGTAGGAGCCCTTTCGAAGTTCAAGGAGAAAGATAGAAACTGACAACAATTGCAGAAAAAGGAAAACTATCCTACCTAGACAGGGTGAGGAGTCAGACTGGTCTGAGATGGCTGTGAAACTCTGTGTGCACGGAGGTTGTCAGGACAACTTCGAATTTTGAGGTCGCTTATGACATCACGGTGAACATGTCCCCCAGGGTGGCCGCATGGTTACAGTCTGAGGATTGGCCTAGGCTAGGCTATTAAAGGGACAGATACCCAGAAACAGGTTTGGCAAACAGAAAGCAGGCACAGAAACTAGAAGAGATAAAACAGAGTCTGATGCAAGGGATAAGAAAGGAACCCTAGGCCACAAGTGAGAATAGAGGGACAGGCACGGAGAGGAGAACATTGTCATCTATTCAAGTCTATGGGGAGGTCATGCTGATTCAAGCTTGCAACTTCATTGGAAACAAGTGGCCGGACTTGGCGTTCATCACACCTACAGTGCCCTTGTGCCTTAAGCATAATGCAAAGTCAAGAAAGATGTCTTGAGGACATTGAAGAGAAGAATCGATGCCTCCTTTCCAAGGCCCATAGCATTCTTTGCAGGTCAGTCTCTTTTTCCGAAGCTCTGGTGTCACGTGGGCCCACTGGGCACATGGTAATGTGTCCCAAGAGATGTCTTGGAAGCCTTGAAGGAATGGAGCCCTGTCACGCTTGGGGTATGTCTCTTTGTTTGGAAGTGCTCTACAAGGGTGCTGAAAAGCACCCTCTTCCACAGGGCTTCGTTCCTTCGTGAAGGCTGCCCTCCCAGGCTAGTGTGCTCTGTTTGCCTCCATCGAAATTCTCTCCCCCTACCTCTTGCCGTAGAAGGATTATTGATTATGTGTTTTGACACCATATGTAAGGAAGTTGCACGAAAATTAGAACTTTACAGTTGTGTTTCAAGAAAAATAAACAGGCCAGGGTAGAGGATGTAGGGCAAACAAATGGCACACCCTATAAAAATTAAGTAAGCCCGTATCTGGACGGAATCTAGGGGAACGTTCAAGGATCAGGGGTCAAGCTCGAAACTTCCCAAATCCGGAAAAGAGACAGAAAAATATCTTTCCTGGAGAGTGGAATTCATCCGATTTGTCTAAGTTGTCTTGGAAACATTGTGTCCGTGAAGGGGGTTGCCAGGACCACCTCGAATTTGGAGTTTCTGATCTCAGGATGTCAAACCAACCCACATGACCACGTGTTCTCAGTGCTTAGTTTGACCTAGGCTAGGGTAGCCAAGAGTCCTACAAGTGACCGGTGCAAATTCAAGGACAACAACCAAGAGTCACGAAAGCACTCACACCTCACCCTAGAGAACATACAGCGATTAACGAAATACAAACTAATCCCTTGGAATGAAGGAGAACGGACTGATAAGCATGTCTAAGGGAGATAGCTGAGAAAGACCATGACGAGTATACTATGGAAAAGAAAAAGAGGACCTAGAAAATGGAAGGTGAACAGAAATCACACCTGAATTATCCACAATGAAAGATGATGTCCGTCTTTAGACAGACTCTGCTGGAACGTTTGAAAGTCAGAGAAATTCACAAGCCAAAAAACGGCAGCGAAGGTCAAGCATGGGCTAACTGGGAAGGGTGAGTTATGAGACTGCTCCAAGCAGGCTCTGAAACCTGTATCCAGGAAGCATGCTGGACCTCAGAGACACAATTATGACAAATCCTCTGACATCACAATGGACCCGAAAAACAACCTAGCCTCATCTACACAGTGCTAGAGTTGGGCTCACTAGTATATTTAACTCCCATTGCACTCAACTGCACGTTGCCACTGAACATGTAAGTGGCCGGCCGGTGGTGCAGTGGTGAGGTCTGCACCTTCTGGGTCTGTGGCCTAGTATGGGCTGGGTGGAATCCTCGGTTTGGGCCTCCTCACCACTGCTTCAGTTGTTCTGGTGCAGGCGTCCGAGGTAGAGTAGAGGCAGATGGGAAGGGACGTTGGACAGGGCCAGACTTCCACAGCAAATACAGGAGCATTGCCAGCAGATGTGAGCACAGCAATGCACTTGTGCCAAAACAAAACCAATTAAAAGTTGCAAAGAACAGAAAAACTGAAGCTAAGGAAAAAAAAAAACAAAAAAACAGGAGCTTGCCATTACGAAGAATAGGATCTCTGTGAATAACCTTAGCAAAACAGGTGAATTCTATGTTAATTCAAAAACTAGCAAACCTTTGGGGAAAGAAACTCAAGAAGACACAAGAAAAAAAAAGATATCGAGGGATCGAGGAATGGAAGGATTAACACACTTGAAAGGTTCATACCGCAGTAAGGAATCTCTGGATTCCATGCAATCCCAGTCAAAGTTGCAGCAGTATTTGCCACAGAGAAGAAGAGAGAATCCTAAAGTTTCTAGCCAGCAACGCGAGACCCTGACTAGGCAAAGGAATCCTCAGGAAAACGAACAAAGCAGCACGTGTCACAATTTCTGATTTCAACATAGAGGACGAAGCGCTAGGTACCGAAACGGCACAGTCTGGGCCCCAAAACAGGCATGAAGACCCATGCAAAACAATTGAGAGCCCAGAGCCCAACTCAAACTTACATGGACAGCCCATTTTGGACCAGGGAGCCAAGTGGAGACAGCGGAGGAAGGAGAGTCTCTACAATAAACGGTGCTGGGAAGCCTGCACAGCCACATGGAACACAACGAGAGTACACCATGATGTTACACCTGGCACACACACCACCTGAAATGGATTAAAGCCTTGAATGGCAGACTTGAAACCGTGAACCTTGTAGGAGAAGACCTAGGCAGAGTGCTCTTTGCCATCTGTCTGAGCCGCCTATTTGGAAGAAGCATGTCTGACTGGGCAAGGGCAACAAAGGAAACAAGAAACAAACGGGACCACATCAAATGCACACACTTCTGCCCACTCAAGGAAACCATCAACTGAATACTAAGACACCACAACAATTGGGAGAGGATGTTTGCAAACCACACATCGGACAAGGGGTGAAAAGCCCAAAGATACAATCAACTCGCACGTCTCCACAAGAAAAAAAACAAGCCAATGAAAACCTGGTCAAAAGATGGAAGCAGAGATTTCTCCGAAGAAGACAGAAAGAGGGCCAGTAGGTGCATGAAAACTTGTTCACCATCATGAAGTCTCAGGAAAATGCAAATCCAAACTGCAAGGCCATGGCAGCTCACTGTGGTCAGCATGGCTAGAAGGAAGCAGACAGGAAATAACAAGTGTCAGAGAGGAGGTGGAGAGAAGGGAAGCCTCCTGCACTGCTGGTGGGAGTGTAACCCGGTGCAGCCACGATGCCAAAGGTGTGGAACTGCCTCAGAAGTTTAAGTATCCATGTCCCGTATGACCCAGCTATTAATCTGCCGCTTGCTTATCCAAAACAGTCAGAAAGACTACCGCATAAAGACATGTGCATGGCTGTGTTCACCACAGTCTTACTCCGGATATCCAAGACTTGGAAAGCACCCTGGTGTCCAGCAAGGGATGATTGGAGAAGGAAGATGGGCTATAGCCACACAATGGTATACCACTCAGCCGGAACAAATGATGCAGTCCAGCCATTTGTGACCACCAGAATGGCTGTGAGGGTTTTAGGGGAAGTGTAACAAGCCCCAGGGAGAAATTCAAATACCATAGAATCTCACTTACAAGGAGAAGAAAAAGCAAGCACTAACCAACAGGTGGCACTGAACATTTGTATGCGGGCTCCCAGAGGCAAAGAGGGGCGGTGACGGAGGGTGAAAGAGAAGATTAGGCACAAGTGTGTGGTGAGGGCCTGTGATTAGTCTTACACTGGTGAAGATGATGTAAGCTACACAGAAGTCTAAAGCAATGAGGACGTGAATCTGGAAGTTATAGTACGTTCTAATGCAGGGTCATGGCTATAAATTCACCTCAAATCAAAAATCCAAAAAGGGGTCCAGAATGATGTCATAAAGCTTTGGGGGCGGAAAGAGTTTACAGAAGGTGAACTTCCAAGGATGGAAAATCACCTCCAAATGCTTACAGATGCTACAGAAAGGCAGACCATTCCAAATAGGTGAAGAGGAATACTACGAAGAGAACATGATCAGTCCTAAACCCATGAACGAACGGAAAATGTTACCGTCCATGATGTTATTACTAATCACCTTCACGAATAATCCAAACAGGCCCACGTCTTCCCAAGTTCAGGCAAAAGGTTGGTCCAAAAGTACAATTCAGGGCCGGCCCTGTGGTGGAGCAGGTAAGTGCCCACATTCCGCTTGGGCGGCCCGGGCCTCACTGTTTCACATTACGAGTGCATATCACATTAGTAGTGTTAGGAAATATAGATTTCATGGTATGGTGCGGGCAGAGATCATAAATAAGCAGCAATTGTGAGGATACGTTATCAATACGCACAAGAAAAGGAACCATAAGAATATTACAATCTATGGAAGTATCTGGTACACTTCCCAAAGGCAGAAGGAAGGAAAACTTGTGACCTGCCAAGGTGGAATTGGCAGAGTGCCACGAGATGACACCATCATTGTGCATCAGAACATTCCCTGGGCAACTTCAACTTGTGAGGGAGTCCAGGACTTTTTCTGGGTAAGGTCCACCCATTTTGCCATCTACCCAAGATATAAGAGATAAAACCCAGGATAATCTTACAGGAGTGACACCAGTGTCTAGAGAGAATGTAGGAGCCCTTTCGAAGTTCAAGGAGAAAGATAGAAACTGACAACAATTGCAGAAAAAGGAAAACTATCCTACCTAGACAGGGTGAGGAGTCAGACTGGTCTGAGATGGCTGTGAAACTCTGTGTGCACGGAGGTTGTCAGGACAACTTCGAATTTTGAGGTCGCTTATGACATCATGGTGAACATGTCCCCCAGGGTGGCCGCATGGTTACAGTCTGAGGATTGGCCTAGGCTAGGCTATTAAAGGGACAGATACCCAGAAACAGGTTTGGCAAACAGAAAGCAGGCACAGAAACTAGAAGAGATAAAACAGAGTCTGATGCAAGGGATAAGAAAGGAACCCTAGGCCACAAGTGAGAATAGAGGGACAGGCACGGAGAGGAGAACATTGTCATCTATTCAAGTCTATGGGGAGGTCATGCTGATTCAAGCTTGCAACTTCATTGGAAACAAGTGGCCGGACTTGGCGTTCATCACACCTACAGTGCCCTTGTGCCTTAAGCATAATGCAAAGTCAAGAAAGATGTCTTGAGGACATTGAAGAGAAGAATCGATGCCTCCTTTCCAAGGCCCATAGCATTCTTTGCAGGTCAGTCTCTTTTTCCGAAGCTCTGGTGTCACGTGGGCCCACTGGGCACATGGTAATGTGTCCCAAGAGATGTCTTGGAAGCCTTGAAGGAATGGAGCCCTGTCACGCTTGGGGTATGTCTCTTTGTTTGGAAGTGCTCTACAAGGGTGCTGAAAAGCACCCTCTTCCACAGGGCTTCGTTCCTTCGTGAAGGCTGCCCTCCCAGGCTAGTGTGCTCTGTTTGCCTCCATCGAAATTCTCTCCCCCTACCTCTTGCCGTAGAAGGATTATTGATTATGTGTTTTGACACCATATGTAAGGAAGTTGCACGAAAATTAGAACTTTACAGTTGTGTTTCAAGAAAAATAAACAGGCCAGGGTAGAGGATGTAGGGCAAACAAATGGCACACCCTATAAAAATTAAGTAAGCCCGTATCTGGACGGAATCTAGGGGAACGTTCAAGGATCAGGGGTCAAGTTCGAAACTTCCCAAATCCGGAAAAGAGACAGAAAAATATCTTTCCTGGAGAGTGGAATTCATCCGATTTGTCTAAGTTGTCTTGGAAACATTGTGTCCGTGAAGGGGGTTGCCAGGACCACCTCGAATTTGGAGTTTCTGATCTCAGGATGTCAAACCAACCCACATGACCACGTGTTCTCAGTGCTTAGTTTGACCTAGGCTAGGGTAGCCAAGAGTCCTACAAGTGACCGGTGCAAATTCAAGGACAACAACCAAGAGTCACGAAAGCACTCACACCTCACCCTAGAGAACATACAGCGATTAACGAAATACAAACTAATCCCTTGGAATGAAGGAGAACGGACTGATAAGCATGTCTAAGGGAGATAGCTGAGAAAGACCATGACGAGTATACTATGGAAAAGAAAAAGAGGACCTAGAAAATGGAAGGTGAACAGAAATCACACCTGAATTATCCACAATGAAAGATGATGTCCGTCTTTAGACAGACTCTGCTGGAACGTTTGAAAGTCAGAGAAATTCACAAGCCAAAAAACGGCAGCGAAGGTCAAGCATGGGCTAACTGGGAAGGGTGAGTTATGAGACTGCTCCAAGCAGGCTCTGAAACCTGTATCCAGGAAGCATGCTGGACCTCAGAGACACAATTATGACAAATCCTCTGACATCACAATGGACCCGAAAAACAACCTAGCCTCATCTACACAGTGCTAGAGTTGGGCTCACTAGTATATTTAACTCCCATTGCACTCAACTGCACGTTGCCACTGAACATGTAAGTGGCCGGCCGGTGGTGCAGTGGTGAGGTCTGCACCTTCTGGGTCTGTGGCCCAGTATGGGCTGGGTGGAATCCTCGGTTTGGGCCTCCTCACCACTGCTTCAGTTGTTCTGGTGCAGGCGTCCGAGGTAGAGTAGAGGCAGATGGGAAGGGACGTTGGACAGGGCCAGACTTCCACAGCAAATACAGGAGCATTGCCAGCAGATGTGAGCACAGCAATGCACTTGTGCCAAAACAAAACCAATTAAAAGTTGCAAAGAACAGAAAAACTGAAGCTAAGGAAAAAAAAAAACAAAAAAACAGGAGCTTGCCATTACGAAGAATAGGATCTCTGTGAATAACCTTAGCAAAACAGGTGAATTCTATGTTAATTCAAAAACTAGCAAACCTTTGGGGAAAGAAACTCAAGAAGACACAAGAAAAAAAAAGATATCGAGGGATCGAGGAATGGAAGGATTAACACACTTGAAAGGTTCATACCGCAGTAAGGAATCTCTGGATTCCATGCAATCCCAGTCAAAGTTGCAGCAGTATTTGCCACAGAGAAGAAGAGAGAATCCTAAAGTTTCTAGCCAGCAACACGAGACCCTGACTAGGCAAAGGAATCCTCAGGAAAACGAACAAAGCAGCACGTGTCACAATTTCTGATTTCAACATAGAGGACGAAGCGCTAGGTACCGAAACGGCACAGTCTGGGCCCCAAAACAGGCATGAAGACCCATGCAAAACAATTGAGAGCCCAGAGCCCAACTCAAACTTACATGGACAGCCCATTTTGGACCAGGGAGCCAAGTGGAGACAGCGGAGGAAGGAGAGTCTCTACAATAAACGGTGCTGGGAAGCCTGCACAGCCACATGGAACACAACGAGAGTACACCATGATGTTACACCTGGCACACACACCACCTGAAATGGATTAAAGCCTTGAATGGCAGACTTGAAACCGTGAACCTTGTAGGAGAAGACCTAGGCAGAGTGCTCTTTGCCATCTGTCTGAGCCGCCTATTTGGAAGAAGCATGTCTGACTGGGCAAGGGCAACAAAGGAAACAAGAAACAAACGGGACCACATCAAATGCACACACTTCTGCCCACTCAAGGAAACCATCAACTGAATACTAAGACACCACAACAATTGGGAGAGGATGTTTGCAAACCACACATCGGACAAGGGGTGAAAAGCCCAAAGATACAATCAACTCGCACGTCTCCACAAGAAAAAAAACAAGCCAATGAAAACCTGGTCAAAAGATGGAAGCAGAGATTTCTCCGAAGAAGACAGAAAGAGGGCCAGTAGGTGCATGAAAACTTGTTCACCATCATTAAGTCTCAGGAAAATGCAAATCCAAACTGCAAGGCCATGGCAGCTCACTGTGGTCAGCATGGCTAGAAGGAAGCAGACAGGAAATAACAAGTGTCAGAGAGGAGGTGGAGAGAAGGGAAGCCTCCTGCACTGCTGGTGGGAGTGTAACCCGGTGCAGCCACGATGCCAAAGGTGTGGAACTGCCTCAGAAGTTTAAGTATCCATGTCCCGTATGACCCAGCTATTAATCTGCCGCTTGCTTATCCAAAACAGTCAGAAAGACTACCGCATAAAGACATGTGCATGGCTGTGTTCACCACAGTCTTACTCCGGATATCCAAGACTTGGAAAGCACCCTGGTGTCCAGCAAGGGATGATTGGAGAAGGAAGATGGGCTATAGCCACACAATGGTATACCACTCAGCCGGAACAAATGATGCAGTCCAGCCATTTGTGACCACCAGAATGGCTGTGAGGGTTTTAGGGGAAGTGTAACAAGCCCCAGGGAGAAATTCAAATACCATAGAATCTCACTTACAAGGAGAAGAAAAAGCAAGCACTAACCAACAGGTGGCACTGAACATTTGTATGCGGGCTCCCAGAGGCAAAGAGGGGCGGTGACGGAGGGTGAAAGAGAAGATTAGGCACAAGTGTGTGGTGAGGGCCTGTGATTAGTCTTACACTGGTGAAGATGATGTAAGCTACACAGAAGTCTAAAGCAATGAGGATGTGAATCTGGAAGTTATAGTACGTTCTAATGCAGGGTCATGGCTATAAATTCACCTCAAATCAAAAATCCAAAAAGGGGTCCAGAATGATGTCATAAAGCTTTGGGGGCGGAAAGAGTTTACAGAAGGTGAACTTCCAAGGATGGAAAATCACCTCCAAATGCTTACAGATGCTACAGAAAGGCAGACCATTCCAAATAGGTGAAGAGGAATACTACGAAGAGAACATGATCAGTCCTAAACCCATGAACGAACGGAAAATGTTACCGTCCATGATGTTATTACTAATCACCTTCACGAATAATCCAAACAGGCCCACGTCTTCCCAAGTTCAGGCAAAAGGTTGGTCCAAAAGTACAATTCAGGGCCGGCCCTGTGGTGGAGCAGGTAAGTGCCCACATTCCGCTTGGGCGGCCCGGGCCTCACTGTTTCACATTACGAGTGCATATCACATTAGTAGTGTTAGGAAATATAGATTTCATGGTATGGTGCGGGCAGAGATCATAAATAAGCAGCAATTGTGAGGATACGTTATCAATACGCACAAGAAAAGGAACCATAAGAATATTACAATCTATGGAAGTATCTGGTACACTTCCCAAAGGCAGAAGGAAGGAAAACTTGTGACCTGCCAAGGTGGAATTGGCAGAGTGCCACGAGATGACACCATCATTGTGCATCAGAACATTCCCTGGGCAACTTCAACTTGTGAGGGAGTCCAGGACTTTTTCTGGGTAAGGTCCACCCATTTTGCCATCTACCCAAGATATAAGAGATAAAACCCAGGATAATCTTACAGGAGTGAAACCAGTGTCTAGAGAGAATGTAGGAGCCCTTTCGAAGTTCAAGGAGAAAGATAGAAACTGACAACAATTGCAGAAAAAGGAAAACTATCCTACCTAGACAGGGTGAGGAGTCAGACTGGTCTGAGATGGCTGTGAAACTCTGTGTGCACGGAGGTTGTCAGGACAACTTCGAATTTTGAGGTCGCTTATGACATCACGGTGAACATGTCCCCCAGGGTGGCCGCATGGTTACAGTCTGAGGATTGGCCTAGGCTAGGCTATTAAAGGGACAGACACCCAGAAACAGGTTTGGCAAACAGAAAGCAGGCACAGAAACTAGAAGAGATAAAACAGAGTCTGATGCAAGGGATAAGAAAGGAACCCTAGGCCACAAGTGAGAATAGAGGGACAGGCACGGAGAGGAGAACATTGTCATCTATTCAAGTCTATGGGGAGGTCATGCTGATTCAAGCTTGCAACTTCATTGGAAACAAGTGGCCGGACTTGGCGTTCATCACACCTACAGTGCCCTTGTGCCTTAAGCATAATGCAAAGTCAAGAAAGATGTCTTGAGGACATTGAAGAGAAGAATCGATGCCTCCTTTCCAAGGCCCATAGCATTCTTTGCAGGTCAGTCTCTTTTTCCGAAGCTCTGGTGTCACGTGGGCCCACTGGGCACATGGTAATGTGTCCCAAGAGATGTCTTGGAAGCCTTGAAGGAATGGAGCCCTGTCACGCTTGGGGTATGTCTCTTTGTTTGGAAGTGCTCTACAAGGGTGCTGAAAAGCACCCTCTTCCACAGGGCTTCGTTCCTTCGTGAAGGCTGCCCTCCCAGGCTAGTGTGCTCTGTTTGCCTCCATCGAAATTCTCTCCCCCTACCTCTTGCCGTAGAAGGATTATTGATTATGTGTTTTGACACCATATGTAAGGAAGTTGCACGAAAATTAGAACTTTACAGTTGTGTTTCAAGAAAAATAAACAGGCCAGGGTAGAGGATGTAGGGCAAACAAATGGCACACCCTATAAAAATTAAGTAAGCCCGTATCTGGACGGAATCTAGGGGAACGTTCAAGGATCAGGGGTCAAGTTCGAAACTTCCCAAATCCGGAAAAGAGACAGAAAAATATCTTTCCTGGAGAGTGGAATTCATCCGATTTGTCTAAGTTGTCTTGGAAACATTGTGTCCGTGAAGGGGGTTGCCAGGACCACCTCGAATTTGGAGTTTCTGATCTCAGGATGTCAAACCAACCCACATGACCACGTGTTCTCAGTGCTTAGTTTGACCTTGGCTAGGGTAGCCAAGAGTCCTACAAGTGACCGGTGCAAATTCAAGGACAACAACCAAGAGTCACGAAAGCACTCACACCTCACCCTAGAGAACATACAGCGATTAAAGAAATACAAACTAATCCCTCGGAATGAAGGAGAACGGACTGATAAGCATGTCTAAGGGAGATAGCTGAGAAAGACCATGACGAGTATACTATGGAAAAGAAAAAGAGGACCCAGAAAATGGAAGGTGAACAGAAATCACACCTGAATTATCCACAATGAAAGATGATGTCCGTCTTTAGACAGACTCTGCTGGAACGTTTGAAAGTCAGAGAAATTCACAAGCCAAAAAACGGCAGCGAAGGTCAAGCATGGGCTAACTGGGAAGGGTGAGTTATGAGACTGCTCCAAGCAGGCTCTGAAACCTGTATCCAGGAAGCATGCTGGACCTCAGAGACACAATTATGACAAATCCTCTGACATCACAATGGACCCGAAAAACAACCTAGCCTCATCTACACAGTGCTAGAGTTGGGCTCACTAGTATATTTAACTCCCGTTGCACTCAACTGCACGTTGCCACTGAACATGTAAGTGGCCGGCCGGTGGTGCAGTGGTGAGGTCCGCACCTTCTGGGTCTGTGGCCCAGTATGGGCTGGGTGGAATCCTCGGTTTGGGCCTCCTCACCACTGCTTCAGTTGTTCTGGTGCAGGCGTCCGAGGTAGAGTAGAGGCAGATGGGAAGGGACGTTGGACAGGGCCAGACTTCCACAGCAAATACAGGAGCATTGCCAGCAGATGTGAGCACAGCAATGCACTTGTGCCAAAACAAAACCAATTAAAAGTTGCAAAGAATAGAAAAACTGAAGCTAAGGAAAAAAAAAAACAAAAAAACAGGAGCTTGCCATTACGAAGAATAGGATCTCTGTGAATAACCTTAGCAAAACAGGTGAATTCTATGTTAATTCAAAAACTAGCAAACCTTTGGGGAAAGAAACTCAAGAAGACACAAGAAAAAAAAAGATATCGAGGGATCGAGGAATGGAAGGATTAACACACTTGAAAGGTTCATACCGCAGTAAGGAATCTCTGGATTCCATGCAATCCCAGTCAAAGTTGCAGCAGTATTTGCCACAGAGAAGAAGAGAGAATCCTAAAGTTTCTAGCCAGCAACGCGAGACCCTGACTAGGCAAAGGAATCCTCAGGAAAACGAACAAAGCAGCACGTGTCACAATTTCTGATTTCAACATAGAGGACGAAGCGCTAGGTACCGAAACGGCACAGTCTGGGCCCCAAAACAGGCATGAAGACCCATGCAAAACAATTGAGAGCCCAGAGCCCAACTCAAACTTACATGGACAGCCCATTTTGGACCAGGGAGCCAAGTGGAGACAGCGGAGAAAGGAGAGTCTCTACAATAAACGGTGCTGGGAAGCCTGCACAGCCACATGGAACACAACGAGAGTACGCCATGATGTTACACTTGGCACACACACCACCTGAAGTGGATTAAAGCCTTGAATGGCAGACTTGAAACCGTGAACCTTGTAGGAGAAGACCTAGGCAGAGTGCTCTTTGCCATCTGTCTGAGCCGCCTATTTGGAAGAAGCATGTCTGACTGGGCAAGGGCAACAAAGGAAACAAGAAACAAACGGGACCACATCAAATGCACACACTTCTGCCCACTCAAGGAAACCATCAACTGAATACTAAGACACCACAACGATTGGGAGAGGATGTTTGCAAACCACACATCGGACAAGGGGTGAAAAGCCCAAAGATACAATCAACTCGCACGTCTCCACAAGAAAAAAAACAAGCCAATGAAAACCTGGTCAAAAGATGGAAGCAGAGATTTCTCCGAAGAAGACAGAAAGAGGGCCAGTAGGTGCATGAAAACTTGTTCACCATCATTAAGTCTCAGGAAAATGCAAATCCAAACTGCAAGGCCATGGCAGCTCACTGTGGTCAGCATGGCTAGAAGGAAGCAGACAGGAAATAACAAGTGTCAGAGAGGAGGTGGAGAGAAGGGAAGCCTCCTGCACTGCTGGTGGGAGTGTAACCCGGTGCAGCCACGATGCCAAAGGTGTGGAACTGCCTCAGAAGTTTAAGTATCCATGTCCCGTATGACCCAGCTATTAATCTGCCGCTTGCTTATCCAAAACAGTCAGAAAGACTACCGCATAAAGACATGTGCATGGCTGTGTTCACCACAGTCTTACTCCGGATATCCAAGACTTGGAAAGCACCCTGGTGTCCAGCAAGGGATGATTGGAGAAGGAAGATGGGCTATAGCCACACAATGGTATACCACTCAGCCGGAACAAATGATGCAATCCAGCCATTTGTGACCACCAGAATGGCTGTGAGGGTTTTAGGGGAAGTGTAACAAGCCCCAGGGAGAAATTCAAATACCATAGAATCTCACTTACAAGGAGAAGAAAAAGCAAGCACTAACCAACAGGTGGCACTGAACATTTGTATGCGGGCTCCCAGAGGCAAAGAGGGGCGGTGACGGAGGGTGAAAGAGAAGATTAGGCACAAGTGTGTGGTGAGGGCCTGTGATTAGTCTTACACTGGTGAAGATGATGTAAGCTACACAGAAGTCTAAAGCAATGAGGACGTGAATCTGGAAGTTATAGTACGTTCTAATGCAGGGTCATGGCTATAAATTCACCTCAAATCAAAAATCCAAAAAGGGGTCCAGAATGATGTCATAAAGCTTTGGGGGCGGAAAGAGTTTACAGAAGGTGAACTTCCAAGGATGGAAAATCACCTCCAAATGCTTACAGATGCTACAGAAAGGCAGACCATTCCAAATAGGTGAAGAGGAATACTACGAAGAGAACATGATCAGTCCTAAACCCATGAACGAACGGAAAATGTTACCGTCCATGATGTTATTACTAATCACCTTCACGAATAATCCAAACAGGCCCACGTCTTCCCAAGTTCAGGCAAAAGGTTGGTCCAAAAGTACAATTCAGGGCCGGCCCTGTGGTGGAGCAGGTAAGTGCCCACATTCCGCTTGGGCGGCCCGGGCCTCACTGTTTCACATTACGAGTGCATATCACATTAGTAGTGTTAGGAAATATAGATTTCATGGTATGGTGCGGGCAGAGATCATAAATAAGCAGCAATTGTGAGGATACGTTATCAATACGCACAAGAAAAGGAACCATAAGAATATTACAATCTATGGAAGTATCTGGTACACTTCCCAAAGGCAGAAGGAAGGAAAACTTGTGACCTGCCAAGGTGGAATTGGCAGAGTGCCACGAGATGACACCATCATTGTGCATCAGAACATTCCCTGGGCAACTTCAACTTGTGAGGGAGTCCAGGACTTTTTCTGGGTAAGGTCCACCCATTTTGCCATCTACCCAAGATATAAGAGATAAAACCCAGGATAATCTTACAGGAGTGACACCAGTGTCTAGAGAGAATGTAGGAGCCCTTTCGAAGTTCAAGGAGAAAGATAGAAACTGACAACAATTGCAGAAAAAGGAAAACTATCCTACCTAGACAGGGTGAGGAGTCAGACTGGTCTGAGATGGCTGTGAAACTCTGTGTGCACGGAGGTTGTCAGGACAACTTCGAATTTTGAGGTCGCTTATGACATCACGGTGAACATGTCCCCCAGGGTGGCCGCATGGTTACAGTCTGAGGATTGGCCTAGGCTAGGCTATTAAAGGGACAGATACCCAGAAACAGGTTTGGCAAACAGAAAGCAGGCACAGAAACTAGAAGAGATAAAACAGAGTCTGATGCAAGGGATAAGAAAGGAACCCTAGGCCACAAGTGAGAATAGAGGGACAGGCACGGAGAGGAGAACATTGTCATCTATTCAAGTCTATGGGGAGGTCATGCTGATTCAAGCTTGCAACTTCATTGGAAACAAGTGGCCGGACTTGGCGTTCATCACACCTACAGTGCCCTTGTGCCTTAAGCATAATGCAAAGTCAAGAAAGATGTCTTGAGGACATTGAAGAGAAGAATCGATGCCTCCTTTCCAAGGCCCATAGCATTCTTTGCAGGTCAGTCTCTTTTTCCGAAGCTCTGGTGTCACGTGGGCCCACTGGGCACATGGTAATGTGTCCCAAGAGATGTCTTGGAAGCCTTGAAGGAATGGAGCCCTGTCACGCTTGGGGTATGTCTCTTTGTTTGGAAGTGCTCTACAAGGGTGCTGAAAAGCACCCTCTTCCACAGGGCTTCGTTCCTTCGTGAAGGCTGCCCTCCCAGGCTAGTGTGCTCTGTTTGCCTCCATCGAAATTCTCTCCCCCTACCTCTTGCCGTAGAAGGATTATTGATTATGTGTTTTGACACCATATGTAAGGAAGTTGCACGAAAATTAGAACTTTACAGTTGTGTTTCAAGAAAAATAAACAGGCCAGGGTAGAGGATGTAGGGCAAACAAATGGCACACCCTATAAAAATTAAGTAAGCCCGTATCTGGACGGAATCTAGGGGAACGTTCAAGGATCAGGGGTCAAGCTCGAAACTTCCCAAATCCGGAAAAGAGACAGAAAAATATCTTTCCTGGAGAGTGGAATTCATCCGATTTGTCTAAGTTGTCTTGGAAACATTGTGTCCGTGAAGGGGGTTGCCAGGACCACCTCGAATTTGGAGTTTCTGATCTCAGGATGTCAAACCAACCCACATGACCACGTGTTCTCAGTGCTTAGTTTGACCTAGGCTAGGGTAGCCAAGAGTCCTACAAGTGACCGGTGCAAATTCAAGGACAACAACCAAGAGTCACGAAAGCACTCACACCTCACCCTAGAGAACATACAGCGATTAACGAAATACAAACTAATCCCTTGGAATGAAGGAGAACGGACTGATAAGCATGTCTAAGGGAGATAGCTGAGAAAGACCATGACGAGTATACTATGGAAAAGAAAAAGAGGACCTAGAAAATGGAAGGTGAACAGAAATCACACCTGAATTATCCACAATGAAAGATGATGTCCGTCTTTAGACAGACTCTGCTGGAACGTTTGAAAGTCAGAGAAATTCACAAGCCAAAAAACGGCAGCGAAGGTCAAGCATGGGCTAACTGGGAAGGGTGAGTTATGAGACTGCTCCAAGCAGGCTCTGAAACCTGTATCCAGGAAGCATGCTGGACCTCAGAGACACAATTATGACAAATCCTCTGACATCACAATGGACCCGAAAAACAACCTAGCCTCATCTACACAGTGCTAGAGTTGGGCTCACTAGTATATTTAACTCCCATTGCACTCAACTGCACGTTGCCACTGAACATGTAAGTGGCCGGCCGGTGGTGCAGTGGTGAGGTCTGCACCTTCTGGGTCTGTGGCCCAGTATGGGCTGGGTGGAATCCTCGGTTTGGGCCTCCTCACCACTGCTTCAGTTGTTCTGGTGCAGGCGTCCGAGGTAGAGTAGAGGCAGATGGGAAGGGACGTTGGACAGGGCCAGACTTCCACAGCAAATACAGGAGCATTGCCAGCAGATGTGAGCACAGCAATGCACTTGTGCCAAAACAAAACCAATTAAAAGTTGCAAAGAACAGAAAAACTGAAGCTAAGGAAAAAAAAAAACAAAAAAACAGGAGCTTGCCATTACGAAGAATAGGATCTCTGTGAATAACCTTAGCAAAACAGGTGAATTCTATGTTAATTCAAAAACTAGCAAACCTTTGGGGAAAGAAACTCAAGAAGACACAAGAAAAAAAAAGATATCGAGGGATCGAGGAATGGAAGGATTAACACACTTGAAAGGTTCATACCGCAGTAAGGAATCTCTGGATTCCATGCAATCCCAGTCAAAGTTGCAGCAGTATTTGCCACAGAGAAGAAGAGAGAATCCTAAAGTTTCTAGCCAGCAACACGAGACCCTGACTAGGTAAAGGAATCCTCAGGAAAACGAACAAAGCAGCACGTGTCACAATTTCTGATTTCAACATAGAGGACGAAGCGCTAGGTACCGAAACGGCACAGTCTGGGCCCCAAAACAGGCATGAAGACCCATGCAAAACAATTGAGAGCCCAGAGCCCAACTCAAACTTACATGGACAGCCCATTTTGGACCAGGGAGCCAAGTGGAGACAGCGGAGGAAGGAGAGTCTCTACAATAAACGGTGCTGGGAAGCCTGCACAGCCACATGGAACACAACGAGAGTACACCATGATGTTACACCTGGCACACACACCACCTGAAATGGATTAAAGCCTTGAATGGCAGACTTGAAACCGTGAACCTTGTAGGAGAAGACCTAGGCAGAGTGCTCTTTGCCATCTGTCTGAGCCGCCTATTTGGAAGAAGCATGTCTGACTGGGCAAGGGCAACAAAGGAAACAAGAAACAAACGGGACCACATCAAATGCACACACTTCTGCCCACTCAAGGAAACCATCAACTGAATACTAAGACACCACAACAATTGGGAGAGGATGTTTGCAAACCACACATCGGACAAGGGGTGAAAAGCCCAAAGATACAATCAACTCGCACGTCTCCACAAGAAAAAAAACAAGCCAATGAAAACCTGGTCAAAAGATGGAAGCAGAGATTTCTCCGAAGAAGACAGAAAGAGGGCCAGTAGGTGCATGAAAACTTGTTCACCATCATGAAGTCTCAGGAAAATGCAAATCCAAACTGCAAGGCCATGGCAGCTCACTGTGGTCAGCATGGCTAGAAGGAAGCAGACAGGAAATAACAAGTGTCAGAGAGGAGGTGGAGAGAAGGGAAGCCTCCTGCACTGCTGGTGGGAGTGTAACCCGGTGCAGCCACGATGCCAAAGGTGTGGAACTGCCTCAGAAGTTTAAGTATCCATGTCCCGTATGACCCAGCTATTAATCTGCCGCTTGCTTATCCAAAACAGTCAGAAAGACTACCGCATAAAGACATGTGCATGGCTGTGTTCACCACAGTCTTACTCCGGATATCCAAGACTTGGAAAGCACCCTGGTGTCCAGCAAGGGATGATTGGAGAAGGAAGATGGGCTATAGCCACACAATGGTATACCACTCAGCCGGAACAAATGATGCAGTCCAGCCATTTGTGACCACCAGAATGGCTGTGAGGGTTTTAGGGGAAGTGTAACAAGCCCCAGGGAGAAATTCAAATACCATAGAATCTCACTTACAAGGAGAAGAAAAAGCAAGCACTAACCAACAGGTGGCACTGAACATTTGTATGCGGGCTCCCAGAGGCAAAGAGGGGCGGTGACGGAGGGTGAAAGAGAAGATTAGGCACAAGTGTGTGGTGAGGGCCTGTGATTAGTCTTACACTGGTGAAGATGATGTAAGCTACACAGAAGTCTAAAGCAATGAGGATGTGAATCTGGAAGTTATAGTACGTTCTAATGCAGGGTCATGGCTATAAATTCACCTCAAATCAAAAATCCAAAAAGGGGTCCAGAATGATGTCATAAAGCTTTGGGGGCGGAAAGAGTTTACAGAAGGTGAACTTCCAAGGATGGAAAATCACCTCCAAATGCTTACAGATGCTACAGAAAGGCAGACCATTCCAAATAGGTGAAGAGGAATACTACGAAGAGAACATGATCAGTCCTAAACCCATGAACGAACGGAAAATGTTACCGTCCATGATGTTATTACTAATCACCTTCACGAATAATCCAAACAGGCCCACGTCTTCCCAAGTTCAGGCAAAAGGTTGGTCCAAAAGTACAATTCAGGGCCGGCCCTGTGGTGGAGCAGGTAAGTGCCCACATTCCGCTTGGGCGGCCCGGGCCTCACTGTTTCACATTACGAGTGCATATCACATTAGTAGTGTTAGGAAATATAGATTTCATGGTATGGTGCGGGCAGAGATCATAAATAAGCAGCAATTGTGAGGATACGTTATCAATACGCACAAGAAAAGGAACCATAAGAATATTACAATCTATGGAAGTATCTGGTACACTTCCCAAAGGCAGAAGGAAGGAAAACTTGTGACCTGCCAAGGTGGAATTGGCAGAGTGCCACGAGATGACACCATCATTGTGCATCAGAACATTCCCTGGGCAACTTCAACTTGTGAGGGAGTCCAGGACTTTTTCTGGGTAAGGTCCACCCATTTTGCCATCTACCCAAGATATAAGAGATAAAACCCAGGATAATCTTACAGGAGTGAAACCAGTGTCTAGAGAGAATGTAGGAGCCCTTTCGAAGTTCAAGGAGAAAGATAGAAACTGACAACAATTGCAGAAAAAGGAAAACTATCCTACCTAGACAGGGTGAGGAGTCAGACTGGTCTGAGATGGCTGTGAAACTCTGTGTGCACGGAGGTTGTCAGGACAACTTCGAATTTTGAGGTCGCTTATGACATCACGGTGAACATGTCCCCCAGGGTGGCCGCATGGTTACAGTCTGAGGATTGGCCTAGGCTAGGCTATTAAAGGGACAGACACCCAGAAACAGGTTTGGCAAACAGAAAGCAGGCACAGAAACTAGAAGAGATAAAACAGAGTCTGATGCAAGGGATAAGAAAGGAACCCTAGGCCACAAGTGAGAATAGAGGGACAGGCACGGAGAGGAGAACATTGTCATCTATTCAAGTCTATGGGGAGGTCATGCTGATTCAAGCTTGCAACTTCATTGGAAACAAGTGGCCGGACTTGGCGTTCATCACACCTACAGTGCCCTTGTGCCTTAAGCATAATGCAAAGTCAAGAAAGATGTCTTGAGGACATTGAAGAGAAGAATCGATGCCTCCTTTCCAAGGCCCATAGCATTCTTTGCAGGTCAGTCTCTTTTTCCGAAGCTCTGGTGTCACGTGGGCCCACTGGGCACATGGTAATGTGTCCCAAGAGATGTCTTGGAAGCCTTGAAGGAATGGAGCCCTGTCACGCTTGGGGTATGTCTCTTTGTTTGGAAGTGCTCTACAAGGGTGCTGAAAAGCACCCTCTTCCACAGGGCTTCGTTCCTTCGTGAAGGCTGCCCTCCCAGGCTAGTGTGCTCTGTTTGCCTCCATCGAAATTCTCTCCCCCTACCTCTTGCCGTAGAAGGATTATTGATTATGTGTTTTGACACCATATGTAAGGAAGTTGCACGAAAATTAGAACTTTACAGTTGTGTTTCAAGAAAAATAAACAGGCCAGGGTAGAGGATGTAGGGCAAACAAATGGCACACCCTATAAAAATTAAGTAAGCCCGTATCTGGACGGAATCTAGGGGAACGTTCAAGGATCAGGGGTCAAGTTCGAAACTTCCCAAATCCGGAAAAGAGACAGAAAAATATCTTTCCTGGAGAGTGGAATTCATCCGATTTGTCTAAGTTGTCTTGGAAACATTGTGTCCGTGAAGGGGGTTGCCAGGACCACCTCGAATTTGGAGTTTCTGATCTCAGGATGTCAAACCAACCCACATGACCACGTGTTCTCAGTGCTTAGTTTGACCTTGGCTAGGGTAGCCAAGAGTCCTACAAGTGACCGGTGCAAATTCAAGGACAACAACCAAGAGTCACGAAAGCACTCACACCTCACCCTAGAGAACATACAGCGATTAAAGAAATACAAACTAATCCCTCGGAATGAAGGAGAACGGACTGATAAGCATGTCTAAGGGAGATAGCTGAGAAAGACCATGACGAGTATACTATGGAAAAGAAAAAGAGGACCCAGAAAATGGAAGGTGAACAGAAATCACACCTGAATTATCCACAATGAAAGATGATGTCCGTCTTTAGACAGACTCTGCTGGAACGTTTGAAAGTCAGAGAAATTCACAAGCCAAAAAACGGCAGCGAAGGTCAAGCATGGGCTAACTGGGAAGGGTGAGTTATGAGACTGCTCCAAGCAGGCTCTGAAACCTGTATCCAGGAAGCATGCTGGACCTCAGAGACACAATTATGACAAATCCTCTGACATCACAATGGACCCGAAAAACAACCTAGCCTCATCTACACAGTGCTAGAGTTGGGCTCACTAGTATATTTAACTCCCGTTGCACTCAACTGCACGTTGCCACTGAACATGTAAGTGGCCGGCCGGTGGTGCAGTGGTGAGGTCCGCACCTTCTGGGTCTGTGGCCCAGTATGGGCTGGGTGGAATCCTCGGTTTGGGCCTCCTCACCACTGCTTCAGTTGTTCTGGTGCAGGCGTCCGAGGTAGAGTAGAGGCAGATGGGAAGGGACGTTGGACAGGGCCAGACTTCCACAGCAAATACAGGAGCATTGCCAGCAGATGTGAGCACAGCAATGCACTTGTGCCAAAACAAAACCAATTAAAAGTTGCAAAGAATAGAAAAACTGAAGCTAAGGAAAAAAAAAAACAAAAAAACAGGAGCTTGCCATTACGAAGAATAGGATCTCTGTGAATAACCTTAGCAAAACAGGTGAATTCTATGTTAATTCAAAAACTAGCAAACCTTTGGGGAAAGAAACTCAAGAAGACACAAGAAAAAAAAAGATATCGAGGGATCGAGGAATGGAAGGATTAACAAACTTGAAAGGTTCATACCGCAGTAAGGAATCTCTGGATTCCATGCAATCCCAGTCAAAGTTGCAGCAGTATTTGCCACAGAGAAGAAGAGAGAATCCTAAAGTTTCTAGCCAGCAACGCGAGACCCTGACTAGGCAAAGGAATCCTCAGGAAAACGAACAAAGCAGCACGTGTCACAATTTCTGATTTCAACATAGAGGACGAAGCGCTAGGTACCGAAACGGCACAGTCTGGGCCCCAAAACAGGCATGAAGACCCGTGCAAAACAATTGAGAGCCCAGAGCCCAACTCAAACTTACATGGACAGCCCATTTTGGACCAGGGAGCCAAGTGGAGACAGCGGAGAAAGGAGAGTCTCTACAATAAACGGTGCTGGGAAGCCTGCACAGCCACATGGAACACAACGAGAGTACGCCATGATGTTACACTTGGCACACACACCACCTGAAGTGGATTAAAGCCTTGAATGGCAGACTTGAAACCGTGAACCTTGTAGGAGAAGACCTAGGCAGAGTGCTCTTTGCCATCTGTCTGAGCCGCCTATTTGGAAGAAGCATGTCTGACTGGGCAAGGGCAACAAAGGAAACAAGAAACAAACGGGACCACATCAAATGCACACACTTCTGCCCACTCAAGGAAACCATCAACTGAATACTAAGACACCACAACGATTGGGAGAGGATGTTTGCAAACCACACATCGGACAAGGGGTGAAAAGCCCAAAGATACAATCAACTCGCACGTCTCCACAAGAAAAAAAACAAGCCAATGAAAACCTGGTCAAAAGATGGAAGCAGAGATTTCTCCGAAGAAGACAGAAAGAGGGCCAGTAGGTGCATGAAAACTTGTTCACCATCATTAAGTCTCAGGAAAATGCAAATCCAAACTGCAAGGCCATGGCAGCTCACTGTGGTCAGCATGGCTAGAAGGAAGCAGACAGGAAATAACAAGTGTCAGAGAGGAGGTGGAGAGAAGGGAAGCCTCCTGCACTGCTGGTGGGAGTGTAACCCGGTGCAGCCACGATGCCAAAGGTGTGGAACTGCCTCAGAAGTTTAAGTATCCATGTCCCGTATGACCCAGCTATTAATCTGCCGCTTGCTTATCCAAAACAGTCAGAAAGACTACCGCATAAAGACATGTGCATGGCTGTGTTCACCACAGTCTTACTCCGGATATCCAAGACTTGGAAAGCACCCTGGTGTCCAGCAAGGGATGATTGGAGAAGGAAGATGGGCTATAGCCACACAATGGTATACCACTCAGCCGGAACAAATGATGCAATCCAGCCGTTTGTGACCAACAGAATGGCTGTGAGGGTTTTAGGGGAAGTGTAACAAGCCCCAGGGAGAAATTCAAATACCATAGAATCTCACTTACAAGGAGAAGAAAAAGCAAGCACTAACCAACAGGTGGCACTGAACATTTGTATGCGGGCTCCCAGAGGCAAAGAGGGGCGGTGACGGAGGGTGAAAGAGAAGATTAGGCACAAGTGTGTGGTGAGGGCCTGTGATTAGTCTTACACTGGTGAAGATGATGTAAGCTACACAGAAGTCTAAAGCAATGAGGACGTGAATCTGGAAGTTATAGTACGTTCTAATGCAGGGTCATGGCTATAAATTCACCTCAAATCAAAAATCCAAAAAGGGGTCCAGAATGATGTCATAAAGCTTTGGGGGCGGAAAGAGTTTACAGAAGGTGAACTTCCAAGGATGGAAAATCACCTCCAAATGCTTACAGATGCTACAGAAAGGCAGACCATTCCAAATAGGTGAAGAGGAATACTACGAAGAGAACATGATCAGTCCTAAACCCATGAACGAACGGAAAATGTTACCGTCCATGATGTTATTACTAATCACCTTCACGAATAATCCAAACAGGCCCACGTCTTCCCAAGTTCAGGCAAAAGGTTGGTCCAAAAGTACAATTCAGGGCCGGCCCTGTGGTGGAGCAGGTAAGTGCCCACATTCCGCTTGGGCGGCCCGGGCCTCACTGTTTCACATTACGAGTGCATATCACATTAGTAGTGTTAGGAAATATAGATTTCATGGTATGGTGCGGGCAGAGATCATAAATAAGCAGCAATTGTGAGGATACGTTATCAATACGCACAAGAAAAGGAACCATAAGAATATTACAATCTATGGAAGTATCTGGTACACTTCCCAAAGGCAGAAGGAAGGAAAACTTGTGACCTGCCAAGGTGGAATTGGCAGAGTGCCACGAGATGACACCATCATTGTGCATCAGAACATTCCCTGGGCAACTTCAACTTGTGAGGGAGTCCAGGACTTTTTCTGGGTAAGGTCCACCCATTTTGCCATCTACCCAAGATATAAGAGATAAAACCCAGGATAATCTTACAGGAGTGACACCAGTGTCTAGAGAGAATGTAGGAGCCCTTTCGAAGTTCAAGGAGAAAGATAGAAACTGACAACAATTGCAGAAAAAGGAAAACTATCCTACCTAGACAGGGTGAGGAGTCAGACTGGTCTGAGATGGCTGTGAAACTCTGTGTGCACGGAGGTTGTCAGGACAACTTCGAATTTTGAGGTCGCTTATGACATCACGGTGAACATGTCCCCCAGGGTGGCCGCATGGTTACAGTCTGAGGATTGGCCTAGGCTAGGCTATTAAAGGGACAGATACCCAGAAACAGGTTTGGCAAACAGAAAGCAGGCACAGAAACTAGAAGAGATAAAACAGAGTCTGATGCAAGGGATAAGAAAGGAACCCTAGGCCACAAGTGAGAATAGAGGGACAGGCACGGAGAGGAGAACATTGTCATCTATTCAAGTCTATGGGGAGGTCATGCTGATTCAAGCTTGCAACTTCATTGGAAACAAGTGGCCGGACTTGGCGTTCATCACACCTACAGTGCCCTTGTGCCTTAAGCATAATGCAAAGTCAAGAAAGATGTCTTGAGGACATTGAAGAGAAGAATCGATGCCTCCTTTCCAAGGCCCATAGCATTCTTTGCAGGTCAGTCTCTTTTTCCGAAGCTCTGGTGTCACGTGGGCCCACTGGGCACATGGTAATGTGTCCCAAGAGATGTCTTGGAAGCCTTGAAGGAATGGAGCCCTGTCACGCTTGGGGTATGTCTCTTTGTTTGGAAGTGCTCTACAAGGGTGCTGAAAAGCACCCTCTTCCACAGGGCTTCGTTCCTTCGTGAAGGCTGCCCTCCCAGGCTAGTGTGCTCTGTTTGCCTCCATCGAAATTCTCTCCCCCTACCTCTTGCCGTAGAAGGATTATTGATTATGTGTTTTGACACCATATGTAAGGAAGTTGCACGAAAATTAGAACTTTACAGTTGTGTTTCAAGAAAAATAAACAGGCCAGGGTAGAGGATGTAGGGCAAACAAATGGCACACCCTATAAAAATTAAGTAAGCCCGTATCTGGACGGAATCTAGGGGAACGTTCAAGGATCAGGGGTCAAGCTCGAAACTTCCCAAATCCGGAAAAGAGACAGAAAAATATCTTTCCTGGAGAGTGGAATTCATCCGATTTGTCTAAGTTGTCTTGGAAACATTGTGTCCGTGAAGGGGGTTGCCAGGACCACCTCGAATTTGGAGTTTCTGATCTCAGGATGTCAAACCAACCCACATGACCACGTGTTCTCAGTGCTTAGTTTGACCTAGGCTAGGGTAGCCAAGAGTCCTACAAGTGACCGGTGCAAATTCAAGGACAACAACCAAGAGTCACGAAAGCACTCACACCTCACCCTAGAGAACATACAGCGATTAACGAAATACAAACTAATCCCTTGGAATGAAGGAGAACGGACTGATAAGCATGTCTAAGGGAGATAGCTGAGAAAGACCATGACGAGTATACTATGGAAAAGAAAAAGAGGACCTAGAAAATGGAAGGTGAACAGAAATCACACCTGAATTATCCACAATGAAAGATGATGTCCGTCTTTAGACAGACTCTGCTGGAACGTTTGAAAGTCAGAGAAATTCACAAGCCAAAAAACGGCAGCGAAGGTCAAGCATGGGCTAACTGGGAAGGGTGAGTTATGAGACTGCTCCAAGCAGGCTCTGAAACCTGTATCCAGGAAGCATGCTGGACCTCAGAGACACAATTATGACAAATCCTCTGACATCACAATGGACCCGAAAAACAACCTAGCCTCATCTACACAGTGCTAGAGTTGGGCTCACTAGTATATTTAACTCCCATTGCACTCAACTGCACGTTGCCACTGAACATGTAAGTGGCCGGCCGGTGGTGCAGTGGTGAGGTCCGCACCTTCTGGGTCTGTGGCCCAGTATGGGCTGGGTGGAATCCTCGGTTTGGGCCTCCTCACCACTGCTTCAGTTGTTCTGGTGCAGGCGTCCGAGGTAGAGTAGAGGCAGATGGGAAGGGACGTTGGACAGGGCCAGACTTCCACAGCAAATACAGGAGCATTGCCAGCAGATGTGAGCACAGCAATGCACTTGTGCCAAAACAAAACCAATTAAAAGTTGCAAAGAACAGAAAAACTGAAGCTAAGGAAAAAAAAAAACAAAAAAACAGGAGCTTGCCATTACGAAGAATAGGATCTCTGTGAATAACCTTAGCAAAACAGGTGAATTCTATGTTAATTCAAAAACTAGCAAACCTTTGGGGAAAGAAACTCAAGAAGACACAAGAAAAAAAAAGATATCGAGGGATCGAGGAATGGAAGGATTAACACACTTGAAAGGTTCATACCGCAGTAAGGAATCTCTGGATTCCATGCAATCCCAGTCAAAGTTGCAGCAGTATTTGCCACAGAGAAGAAGAGAGAATCCTAAAGTTTCTAGCCAGCAACACGAGACCCTGACTAGGCAAAGGAATCCTCAGGAAAACGAACAAAGCAGCACGTGTCACAATTTCTGATTTCAACATAGAGGACGAAGCGCTAGGTACCGAAACGGCACAGTCTGGGCCCCAAAACAGGCATGAAGACCCATGCAAAACAATTGAGAGCCCAGAGCCCAACTCAAACTTACATGGACAGCCCATTTTGGACCAGGGAGCCAAGTGGAGACAGCGGAGGAAGGAGAGTCTCTACAATAAACGGTGCTGGGAAGCCTGCACAGCCACATGGAACACAACGAGAGTACACCATGATGTTACACCTGGCACACACACCACCTGAAATGGATTAAAGCCTTGAATGGCAGACTTGAAACCGTGAACCTTGTAGGAGAAGACCTAGGCAGAGTGCTCTTTGCCATCTGTCTGAGCCGCCTATTTGGAAGAAGCATGTCTGACTGGGCAAGGGCAACAAAGGAAACAAGAAACAAACGGGACCACATCAAATGCACACACTTCTGCCCACTCAAGGAAACCATCAACTGAATACTAAGACACCACAACAATTGGGAGAGGATGTTTGCAAACCACACATCGGACAAGGGGTGAAAAGCCCAAAGATACAATCAACTCGCACGTCTCCACAAGAAAAAAAACAAGCCAATGAAAACCTGGTCAAAAGATGGAAGCAGAGATTTCTCCGAAGAAGACAGAAAGAGGGCCAGTAGGTGCATGAAAACTTGTTCACCATCATGAAGTCTCAGGAAAATGCAAATCCAAACTGCAAGGCCATGGCAGCTCACTGTGGTCAGCATGGCTAGAAGGAAGCAGACAGGAAATAACAAGTGTCAGAGAGGAGGTGGAGAGAAGGGAAGCCTCCTGCACTGCTGGTGGGAGTGTAACCCGGTGCAGCCACGATGCCAAAGGTGTGGAACTGCCTCAGAAGTTTAAGTATCCATGTCCCGTATGACCCAGCTATTAATCTGCCGCTTGCTTATCCAAAACAGTCAGAAAGACTACCGCATAAAGACATGTGCATGGCTGTGTTCACCACAGTCTTACTCCGGATATCCAAGACTTGGAAAGCACCCTGGTGTCCAGCAAGGGATGATTGGAGAAGGAAGATGGGCTATAGCCACACAATGGTATACCACTCAGCCGGAACAAATGATGCAATCCAGCCATTTGTGACCACCAGAATGGCTGTGAGGGTTTTAGGGGAAGTGTAACAAGCCCCAGGGAGAAATTCAAATACCATAGAATCTCACTTACAAGGAGAAGAAAAAGCAAGCACTAACCAACAGGTGGCACTGAACATTTGTATGCGGGCTCCCAGAGGCAAAGAGGGGCGGTGACGGAGGGTGAAAGAGAAGATTAGGCACAAGTGTGTGGTGAGGGCCTGTGATTAGTCTTACACTGGTGAAGATGATGTAAGCTACACAGAAGTCTAAAGCAATGAGGACGTGAATCTGGAAGTTATAGTACGTTCTAATGCAGGGTCATGGCTATAAATTCACCTCAAATCAAAAATCCAAAAAGGGGTCCAGAATGATGTCATAAAGCTTTGGGGGCGGAAAGAGTTTACAGAAGGTGAACTTCCAAGGATGGAAAATCACCTCCAAATGCTTACAGATGCTACAGAAAGGCAGACCATTCCAAATAGGTGAAGAGGAATACTACGAAGAGAACATGATCAGTCCTAAACCCATGAACGAACGGAAAATGTTACCGTCCATGATGTTATTACTAATCACCTTCACGAATAATCCAAACAGGCCCACGTCTTCCCAAGTTCAGGCAAAAGGTTGGTCCAAAAGTACAATTCAGGGCCGGCCCTGTGGTGGAGCAGGTAAGTGCCCACATTCCGCTTGGGCGGCCCGGGCCTCACTGTTTCACATTACGAGTGCATATCACATTAGTAGTGTTAGGAAATATAGATTTCATGGTATGGTGCGGGCAGAGATCATAAATAAGCAGCAATTGTGAGGATACGTTATCAATACGCACAAGAAAAGGAACCATAAGAATATTACAATCTATGGAAGTATCTGGTACACTTCCCAAAGGCAGAAGGAAGGAAAACTTGTGACCTGCCAAGGTGGAATTGGCAGAGTGCCACGAGATGACACCATCATTGTGCATCAGAACATTCCCTGGGCAACTTCAACTTGTGAGGGAGTCCAGGACTTTTTCTGGGTAAGGTCCACCCATTTTGCCATCTACCCAAGATATAAGAGATAAAACCCAGGATAATCTTACAGGAGTGACACCAGTGTCTAGAGAGAATGTAGGAGCCCTTTCGAAGTTCAAGGAGAAAGATAGAAACTGACAACAATTGCAGAAAAAGGAAAACTATCCTACCTAGACAGGGTGAGGAGTCAGACTGGTCTGAGATGGCTGTGAAACTCTGTGTGCACGGAGGTTGTCAGGACAACTTCGAATTTTGAGGTCGCTTATGACATCATGGTGAACATGTCCCCCAGGGTGGCCGCATGGTTACAGTCTGAGGATTGGCCTAGGCTAGGCTATTAAAGGGACAGATACCCAGAAACAGGTTTGGCAAACAGAAAGCAGGCACAGAAACTAGAAGAGATAAAACAGAGTCTGATGCAAGGGATAAGAAAGGAACCCTAGGCCACAAGTGAGAATAGAGGGACAGGCACGGAGAGGAGAACATTGTCATCTATTCAAGTCTATGGGGAGGTCATGCTGATTCAAGCTTGCAACTTCATTGGAAACAAGTGGCCGGACTTGGCGTTCATCACACCTACAGTGCCCTTGTGCCTTAAGCATAATGCAAAGTCAAGAAAGATGTCTTGAGGACATTGAAGAGAAGAATCGATGCCTCCTTTCCAAGGCCCATAGCATTCTTTGCAGGTCAGTCTCTTTTTCCGAAGCTCTGGTGTCACGTGGGCCCACTGGGCACATGGTAATGTGTCCCAAGAGATGTCTTGGAAGCCTTGAAGGAATGGAGCCCTGTCACGCTTGGGGTATGTCTCTTTGTTTGGAAGTGCTCTACAAGGGTGCTGAAAAGCACCCTCTTCCACAGGGCTTCGTTCCTTCGTGAAGGCTGCCCTCCCAGGCTAGTGTG
Organism: Equus asinus; assembly: GCF_041296235.1. Classification (NCBI taxonomy): domain Eukaryota; kingdom Metazoa; phylum Chordata; class Mammalia; order Perissodactyla; family Equidae; genus Equus; species Equus asinus. The sequence continues at coordinate 4,504,504 of NC_091809.1, read as the reverse complement.
CTCTGTTTGCCTCCATCGAAATTCTCTCCCCCTACCTCTTGCCGTAGAAGGATTATTGATTATGTGTTTTGACACCATATGTAAGGAAGTTGCACGAAAATTAGAACTTTACAGTTGTGTTTCAAGAAAAATAAACAGGCCAGGGTAGAGGATGTAGGGCAAACAAATGGCACACCCTATAAAAATTAAGTAAGCCCGTATCTGGACGGAATCTAGGGGAACGTTCAAGGATCAGGGGTCAAGTTCGAAACTTCCCAAATCCGGAAAAGAGACAGAAAAATATCTTTCCTGGAGAGTGGAATTCATCCGATTTGTCTAAGTTGTCTTGGAAACATTGTGTCCGTGAAGGGGGTTGCCAGGACCACCTCGAATTTGGAGTTTCTGATCTCAGGATGTCAAACCAACCCACATGACCACGTGTTCTCAGTGCTTAGTTTGACCTAGGCTAGGGTAGCCAAGAGTCCTACAAGTGACCGGTGCAAATTCAAGGACAACAACCAAGAGTCACGAAAGCACTCACACCTCACCCTAGAGAACATACAGCGATTAACGAAATACAAACTAATCCCTTGGAATGAAGGAGAACGGACTGATAAGCATGTCTAAGGGAGATAGCTGAGAAAGACCATGACGAGTATACTATGGAAAAGAAAAAGAGGACCTAGAAAATGGAAGGTGAACAGAAATCACACCTGAATTATCCACAATGAAAGATGATGTCCGTCTTTAGACAGACTCTGCTGGAACGTTTGAAAGTCAGAGAAATTCACAAGCCAAAAAACGGCAGCGAAGGTCAAGCATGGGCTAACTGGGAAGGGTGAGTTATGAGACTGCTCCAAGCAGGCTCTGAAACCTGTATCCAGGAAGCATGCTGGACCTCAGAGACACAATTATGACAAATCCTCTGACATCACAATGGACCCGAAAAACAACCTAGCCTCATCTACACAGTGCTAGAGTTGGGCTCACTAGTATATTTAACTCCCATTGCACTCAACTGCACGTTGCCACTGAACATGTAAGTGGCCGGCCGGTGGTGCAGTGGTGAGGTCTGCACCTTCTGGGTCTGTGGCCCAGTATGGGCTGGGTGGAATCCTCGGTTTGGGCCTCCTCACCACTGCTTCAGTTGTTCTGGTGCAGGCGTCCGAGGTAGAGTAGAGGCAGATGGGAAGGGACGTTGGACAGGGCCAGACTTCCACAGCAAATACAGGAGCATTGCCAGCAGATGTGAGCACAGCAATGCACTTGTGCCAAAACAAAACCAATTAAAAGTTGCAAAGAACAGAAAAACTGAAGCTAAGGAAAAAAAAAAACAAAAAAACAGGAGCTTGCCATTACGAAGAATAGGATCTCTGTGAATAACCTTAGCAAAACAGGTGAATTCTATGTTAATTCAAAAACTAGCAAACCTTTGGGGAAAGAAACTCAAGAAGACACAAGAAAAAAAAAGATATCGAGGGATCGAGGAATGGAAGGATTAACACACTTGAAAGGTTCATACCGCAGTAAGGAATCTCTGGATTCCATGCAATCCCAGTCAAAATTGCAGCAGTATTTGCCACAGAGAAGAAGAGAGAATCCTAAAGTTTCTAGCCAGCAACACGAGACCCTGACTAGGCAAAGGAATCCTCAGGAAAACGAACAAAGCAGCACGTGTCACAATTTCTGATTTCAACATAGAGGACGAAGCGCTAGGTACCGAAACGGCACAGTCTGGGCCCCAAAACAGGCATGAAGACCCATGCAAAACAATTGAGAGCCCAGAGCCCAACTCAAACTTACATGGACAGCCCATTTTGGACCAGGGAGCCAAGTGGAGACAGCGGAGGAAGGAGAGTCTCTACAATAAACGGTGCTGGGAAGCCTGCACAGCCACATGGAACACAACGAGAGTACACCATGATGTTACACCTGGCACACACACCACCTGAAATGGATTAAAGCCTTGAATGGCAGACTTGAAACCGTGAACCTTGTAGGAGAAGACCTAGGCAGAGTGCTCTTTGCCATCTGTCTGAGCCGCCTATTTGGAAGAAGCATGTCTGACTGGGCAAGGGCAACAAAGGAAACAAGAAACAAACGGGACCACATCAAATGCACACACTTCTGCCCACTCAAGGAAACCATCAACTGAATACTAAGACACCACAACAATTGGGAGAGGATGTTTGCAAACCACACATCGGACAAGGGGTGAAAAGCCCAAAGATACAATCAACTCGCACGTCTCCACAAGAAAAAAAACAAGCCAATGAAAACCTGGTCAAAAGATGGAAGCAGAGATTTCTCCGAAGAAGACAGAAAGAGGGCCAGTAGGTGCATGAAAACTTGTTCACCATCATGAAGTCTCAGGAAAATGCAAATCCAAACTGCAAGGCCATGGCAGCTCACTGTGGTCAGCATGGCTAGAAGGAAGCAGACAGGAAATAACAAGTGTCAGAGAGGAGGTGGAGAGAAGGGAAGCCTCCTGCACTGCTGGTGGGAGTGTAACCCGGTGCAGCCACGATGCCAAAGGTGTGGAACTGCCTCAGAAGTTTAAGTATCCATGTCCCGTATGACCCAGCTATTAATCTGCCGCTTGCTTATCCAAAACAGTCAGAAAGACTACCGCATAAAGACATGTGCATGGCTGTGTTCACCACAGTCTTACTCCGGATATCCAAGACTTGGAAAGCACCCTGGTGTCCAGCAAGGGATGATTGGAGAAGGAAGATGGGCTATAGCCACACAATGGTATACCACTCAGCCGGAACAAATGATGCAATCCAGCCATTTGTGACCACCAGAATGGCTGTGAGGGTTTTAGGGGAAGTGTAACAAGCCCCAGGGAGAAATTCAAATACCATAGAATCTCACTTACAAGGAGAAGAAAAAGCAAGCACTAACCAACAGGTGGCACTGAACATTTGTATGCGGGCTCCCAGAGGCAAAGAGGGGCGGTGACGGAGGGTGAAAGAGAAGATTAGGCACAAGTGTGTGGTGAGGGCCTGTGATTAGTCTTACACTGGTGAAGATGATGTAAGCTACACAGAAGTCTAAAGCAATGAGGACGTGAATCTGGAAGTTATAGTACGTTCTAATGCAGGGTCATGGCTATAAATTCACCTCAAATCAAAAATCCAAAAAGGGGTCCAGAATGATGTCATAAAGCTTTGGGGGCGGAAAGAGTTTACAGAAGGTGAACTTCCAAGGATGGAAAATCACCTCCAAATGCTTACAGATGCTACAGAAAGGCAGACCATTCCAAATAGGTGAAGAGGAATACTACGAAGAGAACATGATCAGTCCTAAACCCATGAACGAACGGAAAATGTTACCGTCCATGATGTTATTACTAATCACCTTCACGAATAATCCAAACAGGCCCACGTCTTCCCAAGTTCAGGCAAAAGGTTGGTCCAAAAGTACAATTCAGGGCCGGCCCTGTGGTGGAGCAGGTAAGTGCCCACATTCCGCTTGGGCGGCCCGGGCCTCACTGTTTCACATTACGAGTGCATATCACATTAGTAGTGTTAGGAAATATAGATTTCATGGTATGGTGCGGGCAGAGATCATAAATAAGCAGCAATTGTGAGGATACGTTATCAATACGCACAAGAAAAGGAACCATAAGAATATTACAATCTATGGAAGTATCTGGTACACTTCCCAAAGGCAGAAGGAAGGAAAACTTGTGACCTGCCAAGGTGGAATTGGCAGAGTGCCACGAGATGACACCATCATTGTGCATCAGAACATTCCCTGGGCAACTTCAACTTGTGAGGGAGTCCAGGACTTTTTCTGGGTAAGGTCCACCCATTTTGCCATCTACCCAAGATATAAGAGATAAAACCCAGGATAATCTTACAGGAGTGACACCAGTGTCTAGAGAGAATGTAGGAGCCCTTTCGAAGTTCAAGGAGAAAGATAGAAACTGACAACAATTGCAGAAAAAGGAAAACTATCCTACCTAGACAGGGTGAGGAGTCAGACTGGTCTGAGATGGCTGTGAAACTCTGTGTGCACGGAGGTTGTCAGGACAACTTCGAATTTTGAGGTCGCTTATGACATCACGGTGAACATGTCCCCCAGGGTGGCCGCATGGTTACAGTCTGAGGATTGGCCTAGGCTAGGCTATTAAAGGGACAGATACCCAGAAACAGGTTTGGCAAACAGAAAGCAGGCACAGAAACTAGAAGAGATAAAACAGAGTCTGATGCAAGGGATAAGAAAGGAACCCTAGGCCACAAGTGAGAATAGAGGGACAGGCACGGAGAGGAGAACATTGTCATCTATTCAAGTCTATGGGGAGGTCATGCTGATTCAAGCTTGCAACTTCATTGGAAACAAGTGGCCGGACTTGGCGTTCATCACACCTACAGTGCCCTTGTGCCTTAAGCATAATGCAAAGTCAAGAAAGATGTCTTGAGGACATTGAAGAGAAGAATCGATGCCTCCTTTCCAAGGCCCATAGCATTCTTTGCAGGTCAGTCTCTTTTTCCGAAGCTCTGGTGTCACGTGGGCCCACTGGGCACATGGTAATGTGTCCCAAGAGATGTCTTGGAAGCCTTGAAGGAATGGAGCCCTGTCACGCTTGGGGTATGTCTCTTTGTTTGGAAGTGCTCTACAAGGGTGCTGAAAAGCACCCTCTTCCACAGGGCTTCGTTCCTTCGTGAAGGCTGCCCTCCCAGGCTAGTGTGCTCTGTTTGCCTCCATCGAAATTCTCTCCCCCTACCTCTTGCCGTAGAAGGATTATTGATTATGTGTTTTGACACCATATGTAAGGAAGTTGCACGAAAATTAGAACTTTACAGTTGTGTTTCAAGAAAAATAAACAGGCCAGGGTAGAGGATGTAGGGCAAACAAATGGCACACCCTATAAAAATTAAGTAAGCCCGTATCTGGACGGAATCTAGGGGAACGTTCAAGGATCAGGGGTCAAGTTCGAAACTTCCCAAATCCGGAAAAGAGACAGAAAAATATCTTTCCTGGAGAGTGGAATTCATCCGATTTGTCTAAGTTGTCTTGGAAACATTGTGTCCGTGAAGGGGGTTGCCAGGACCACCTCGAATTTGGAGTTTCTGATCTCAGGATGTCAAACCAACCCACATGACCACGTGTTCTCAGTGCTTAGTTTGACCTAGGCTAGGGTAGCCAAGAGTCCTACAAGTGACCGGTGCAAATTCAAGGACAACAACCAAGAGTCACGAAAGCACTCACACCTCACCCTAGAGAACATACAGCGATTAACGAAATACAAACTAATCCCTTGGAATGAAGGAGAACGGACTGATAAGCATGTCTAAGGGAGATAGCTGAGAAAGACCATGACGAGTATACTATGGAAAAGAAAAAGAGGACCTAGAAAATGGAAGGTGAACAGAAATCACACCTGAATTATCCACAATGAAAGATGATGTCCGTCTTTAGACAGACTCTGCTGGAACGTTTGAAAGTCAGAGAAATTCACAAGCCAAAAAACGGCAGCGAAGGTCAAGCATGGGCTAACTGGGAAGGGTGAGTTATGAGACTGCTCCAAGCAGGCTCTGAAACCTGTATCCAGGAAGCATGCTGGACCTCAGAGACACAATTATGACAAATCCTCTGACATCACAATGGACCCGAAAAACAACCTAGCCTCATCTACACAGTGCTAGAGTTGGGCTCACTAGTATATTTAACTCCCATTGCACTCAACTGCACGTTGCCACTGAACATGTAAGTGGCCGGCCGGTGGTGCAGTGGTGAGGTCTGCACCTTCTGGGTCTGTGGCCCAGTATGGGCTGGGTGGAATCCTCGGTTTGGGCCTCCTCACCACTGCTTCAGTTGTTCTGGTGCAGGCGTCCGAGGTAGAGTAGAGGCAGATGGGAAGGGACGTTGGACAGGGCCAGACTTCCACAGAAAATACAGGAGCATTGCCAGCAGATGTGAGCACAGCAATGCACTTGTGCCAAAACAAAACCAATTAAAAGTTGCAAAGAACAGAAAAACTGAAGCTAAGGAAAAAAAAAAACAAAAAAACAGGAGCTTGCCATTACGAAGAATAGGATCTCTGTGAATAACCTTAGCAAAACAGGTGAATTCTATGTTAATTCAAAAACTAGCAAACCTTTGGGGAAAGAAACTCAAGAAGACACAAGAAAAAAAAAGATATCGAGGGATCGAGGAATGGAAGGATTAACACACTTGAAAGGTTCATACCGCAGTAAGGAATCTCTGGATTCCATGCAATCCCAGTCAAAGTTGCAGCAGTATTTGCCACAGAGAAGAAGAGAGAATCCTAAAGTTTCTAGCCAGCAACACGAGACCCTGACTAGGCAAAGGAATCCTCAGGAAAACGAACAAAGCAGCACGTGTCACAATTTCTGATTTCAACATAGAGGACGAAGCGCTAGGTACCGAAACGGCACAGTCTGGGCCCCAAAACAGGCATGAAGACCCATGCAAAACAATTGAGAGCCCAGAGCCCAACTCAAACTTACATGGACAGCCCATTTTGGACCAGGGAGCCAAGTGGAGACAGCGGAGGAAGGAGAGTCTCTACAATAAACGGTGCTGGGAAGCCTGCACAGCCACATGGAACACAACGAGAGTACACCATGATGTTACACCTGGCACACACACCACCTGAAATGGATTAAAGCCTTGAATGGCAGACTTGAAACCGTGAACCTTGTAGGAGAAGACCTAGGCAGAGTGCTCTTTGCCATCTGTCTGAGCCGCCTATTTGGAAGAAGCATGTCTGACTGGGCAAGGGCAACAAAGGAAACAAGAAACAAACGGGACCACATCAAATGCACACACTTCTGCCCACTCAAGGAAACCATCAACTGAATACTAAGACACCACAACAATTGGGAGAGGATGTTTGCAAACCACACATCGGACAAGGGGTGAAAAGCCCAAAGATACAATCAACTCGCACGTCTCCACAAGAAAAAAAACAAGCCAATGAAAACCTGGTCAAAAGATGGAAGCAGAGATTTCTCCGAAGAAGACAGAAAGAGGGCCAGTAGGTGCATGAAAACTTGTTCACCATCATGAAGTCTCAGGAAAATGCAAATCCAAACTGCAAGGCCATGGCAGCTCACTGTGGTCAGCATGGCTAGAAGGAAGCAGACAGGAAATAACAAGTGTCAGAGAGGAGGTGGAGAGAAGGGAAGCCTCCTGCACTGCTGGTGGGAGTGTAACCCGGTGCAGCCACGATGCCAAAGGTGTGGAACTGCCTCAGAAGTTTAAGTATCCATGTCCCGTATGACCCAGCTATTAATCTGCCGCTTGCTTATCCAAAACAGTCAGAAAGACTACCGCATAAAGACATGTGCATGGCTGTGTTCACCACAGTCTTACTCCGGATATCCAAGACTTGGAAAGCACCCTGGTGTCCAGCAAGGGATGATTGGAGAAGGAAGATGGGCTATAGCCACACAATGGTATACCACTCAGCCGGAACAAATGATGCAATCCAGCCATTTGTGACCACCAGAATGGCTGTGAGGGTTTTAGGGGAAGTGTAACAAGCCCCAGGGAGAAATTCAAATACCATAGAATCTCACTTACAAGGAGAAGAAAAAGCAAGCACTAACCAACAGGTGGCACTGAACATTTGTATGCGGGCTCCCAGAGGCAAAGAGGGGCGGTGACGGAGGGTGAAAGAGAAGATTAGGCACAAGTGTGTGGTGAGGGCCTGTGATTAGTCTTACACTGGTGAAGATGATGTAAGCTACACAGAAGTCTAAAGCAATGAGGACGTGAATCTGGAAGTTATAGTACGTTCTAATGCAGGGTCATGGCTATAAATTCACCTCAAATCAAAAATCCAAAAAGGGGTCCAGAATGATGTCATAAAGCTTTGGGGGCGGAAAGAGTTTACAGAAGGTGAACTTCCAAGGATGGAAAATCACCTCCAAATGCTTACAGATGCTACAGAAAGGCAGACCATTCCAAATAGGTGAAGAGGAATACTACGAAGAGAACATGATCAGTCCTAAACCCATGAACGAACGGAAAATGTTACCGTCCATGATGTTATTACTAATCACCTTCACGAATAATCCAAACAGGCCCACGTCTTCCCAAGTTCAGGCAAAAGGTTGGTCCAAAAGTACAATTCAGGGCCGGCCCTGTGGTGGAGCAGGTAAGTGCCCACATTCCGCTTGGGCGGCCCGGGCCTCACTGTTTCACATTACGAGTGCATATCACATTAGTAGTGTTAGGAAATATAGATTTCATGGTATGGTGCGGGCAGAGATCATAAATAAGCAGCAATTGTGAGGATACGTTATCAATACGCACAAGAAAAGGAACCATAAGAATATTACAATCTATGGAAGTATCTGGTACACTTCCCAAAGGCAGAAGGAAGGAAAACTTGTGACCTGCCAAGGTGGAATTGGCAGAGTGCCACGAGATGACACCATCATTGTGCATCAGAACATTCCCTGGGCAACTTCAACTTGTGAGGGAGTCCAGGACTTTTTCTGGGTAAGGTCCACCCATTTTGCCATCTACCCAAGATATAAGAGATAAAACCCAGGATAATCTTACAGGAGTGACACCAGTGTCTAGAGAGAATGTAGGAGCCCTTTCGAAGTTCAAGGAGAAAGATAGAAACTGACAACAATTGCAGAAAAAGGAAAACTATCCTACCTAGACAGGGTGAGGAGTCAGACTGGTCTGAGATGGCTGTGAAACTCTGTGTGCACGGAGGTTGTCAGGACAACTTCGAATTTTGAGGTCGCTTATGACATCACGGTGAACATGTCCCCCAGGGTGGCCGCATGGTTACAGTCTGAGGATTGGCCTAGGCTAGGCTATTAAAGGGACAGATACCCAGAAACAGGTTTGGCAAACAGAAAGCAGGCACAGAAACTAGAAGAGATAAAACAGAGTCTGATGCAAGGGATAAGAAAGGAACCCTAGGCCACAAGTGAGAATAGAGGGACAGGCACGGAGAGGAGAACATTGTCATCTATTCAAGTCTATGGGGAGGTCATGCTGATTCAAGCTTGCAACTTCATTGGAAACAAGTGGCCGGACTTGGCGTTCATCACACCTACAGTGCCCTTGTGCCTTAAGCATAATGCAAAGTCAAGAAAGATGTCTTGAGGACATTGAAGAGAAGAATCGATGCCTCCTTTCCAAGGCCCATAGCATTCTTTGCAGGTCAGTCTCTTTTTCCGAAGCTCTGGTGTCACGTGGGCCCACTGGGCACATGGTAATGTGTCCCAAGAGATGTCTTGGAAGCCTTGAAGGAATGGAGCCCTGTCACGCTTGGGGTATGTCTCTTTGTTTGGAAGTGCTCTACAAGGGTGCTGAAAAGCACCCTCTTCCACAGGGCTTCGTTCCTTCGTGAAGGCTGCCCTCCCAGGCTAGTGTGCTCTGTTTGCCTCCATCGAAATTCTCTCCCCCTACCTCTTGCCGTAGAAGGATTATTGATTATGTGTTTTGACACCATATGTAAGGAAGTTGCACGAAAATTAGAACTTTACAGTTGTGTTTCAAGAAAAATAAACAGGCCAGGGTAGAGGATGTAGGGCAAACAAATGGCACACCCTATAAAAATTAAGTAAGCCCGTATCTGGACGGAATCTAGGGGAACGTTCAAGGATCAGGGGTCAAGTTCGAAACTTCCCAAATCCGGAAAAGAGACAGAAAAATATCTTTCCTGGAGAGTGGAATTCATCCGATTTGTCTAAGTTGTCTTGGAAACATTGTGTCCGTGAAGGGGGTTGCCAGGACCACCTCGAATTTGGAGTTTCTGATCTCAGGATGTCAAACCAACCCACATGACCACGTGTTCTCAGTGCTTAGTTTGACCTTGGCTAGGGTAGCCAAGAGTCCTACAAGTGACCGGTGCAAATTCAAGGACAACAACCAAGAGTCACGAAAGCACTCACACCTCACCCTAGAGAACATACAGCGATTAACGAAATACAAACTAATCCCTCGGAATGAAGGAGAACGGACTGATAAGCATGTCTAAGGGAGATAGCTGAGAAAGACCATGACGAGTATACTATGGAAAAGAAAAAGAGGACCCAGAAAATGGAAGGTGAACAGAAATCACACCTGAATTATCCACAATGAAAGATGATGTCCGTCTTTAGACAGACTCTGCTGGAACGTTTGAAAGTCAGAGAAATTCACAAGCCAAAAAACGGCAGCGAAGGTCAAGCATGGGCTAACTGGGAAGGGTGAGTTATGAGACTGCTCCAAGCAGGCTCTGAAACCTGTATCCAGGAAGCATGCTGGACCTCAGAGACACAATTATGACAAATCCTCTGACATCACAATGGACCCGAAAAACAACCTAGCCTCATCTACACAGTGCTAGAGTTGGGCTCACTAGTATATTTAACTCCCGTTGCACTCAACTGCACGTTGCCACTGAACATGTAAGTGGCCGGCCGGTGGTGCAGTGGTGAGGTCCGCACCTTCTGGGTCTGTGGCCCAGTATGGGCTGGGTGGAATCCTCGGTTTGGGCCTCCTCACCACTGCTTCAGTTGTTCTGGTGCAGGCGTCCGAGGTAGAGTAGAGGCAGATGGGAAGGGACGTTGGACAGGGCCAGACTTCCACAGCAAATACAGGAGCATTGCCAGCAGATGTGAGCACAGCAATGCACTTGTGCCAAAACAAAACCAATTAAAAGTTGCAAAGAACAGAAAAACTGAAGCTAAGGAAAAAAAAAACAAAAAAACAGGAGCTTGCCATTACGAAGAATAGGATCTCTGTGAATAACCTTAGCAAAACAGGTGAATTCTATGTTAATTCAAAAACTAGCAAACCTTTGGGGAAAGAAACTCAAGAAGACACAAGAAAAAAAAAGATATCGAGGGATCGAGGAATGGAAGGATTAACACACTTGAAAGGTTCATACCGCAGTAAGGAATCTCTGGATTCCATGCAATCCCAGTCAAAGTTGCAGCAGTATTTGCCACAGAGAAGAAGAGAGAATCCTAAAGTTTCTAGCCAGCAACACGAGACCCTGACTAGGCAAAGGAATCCTCAGGAAAACGAACAAAGCAGCACGTGTCACAATTTCTGATTTCAACATAGAGGACGAAGCGCTAGGTACCGAAACGGCACAGTCTGGGCCCCAAAACAGGCATGAAGACCCATGCAAAACAATTGAGAGCCCAGAGCCCAACTCAAACTTACATGGACAGCCCATTTTGGACCAGGGAGCCAAGTGGAGACAGCGGAGGAAGGAGAGTCTCTACAATAAACGGTGCTGGGAAGCCTGCACAGCCACATGGAACACAACGAGAGTACACCATGATGTTACACCTGGCACACACACCACCTGAAATGGATTAAAGCCTTGAATGGCAGACTTGAAACCGTGAACCTTGTAGGAGAAGACCTAGGCAGAGTGCTCTTTGCCATCTGTCTGAGCCGCCTATTTGGAAGAAGCATGTCTGACTGGGCAAGGGCAACAAAGGAAACAAGAAACAAACGGGACCACATCAAATGCACACACTTCTGCCCACTCAAGGAAACCATCAACTGAATACTAAGACACCACAACAATTGGGAGAGGATGTTTGCAAACCACACATCGGACAAGGGGTGAAAAGCCCAAAGATACAATCAACTCGCACGTCTCCACAAGAAAAAAAACAAGCCAATGAAAACCTGGTCAAAAGATGGAAGCAGAGATTTCTCCGAAGAAGACAGAAAGAGGGCCAGTAGGTGCATGAAAACTTGTTCACCATCATGAAGTCTCAGGAAAATGCAAATCCAAACTGCAAGGCCATGGCAGCTCACTGTGGTCAGCATGGCTAGAAGGAAGCAGACAGGAAATAACAAGTGTCAGAGAGGAGGTGGAGAGAAGGGAAGCCTCCTGCACTGCTGGTGGGAGTGTAACCCGGTGCAGCCACGATGCCAAAGGTGTGGAACTGCCTCAGAAGTTTAAGTATCCATGTCCCGTATGACCCAGCTATTAATCTGCCGCTTGCTTATCCAAAACAGTCAGAAAGACTACCGCATAAAGACATGTGCATGGCTGTGTTCACCACAGTCTTACTCCTGATATCCAAGACTTGGAAAGCACCCTGGTGTCCAGCAAGGGATGATTGGAGAAGGAAGATGGGCTATAGCCACACAATGGTATACCACTCAGCCGGAACAAATGATGCAATCCAGCCATTTGTGACCACCAGAATGGCTGTGAGGGTTTTAGGGGAAGTGTAACAAGCCCCAGTGAGAAATTCAAATACCATAGAATCTCACTTACAAGGAGAAGAAAAAGCAAGCACTAACCAACAGGTGGCACTGAACATTTGTATGCGGGCTCCCAGAGGCAAAGAGGGGCGGTGACGGAGGGTGAAAGAGAAGATTAGGCACAAGTGTGTGGTGAGGGCCTGTGATTAGTCTTACACTGGTGAAGATGATGTAAGCTACACAGAAGTCTAAAGCAATGAGGACGTGAATCTGGAAGTTATAGTACGTTCTAATGCAGGGTCATGGCTATAAATTCACCTCAAATCAAAAATCCAAAAAGGGGTCCAGAATGATGTCATAAAGCTTTGGGGGCGGAAAGAGTTTACAGAAGGTGAACTTCCAAGGATGGAAAATCACCTCCAAATGCTTACAGATGCTACAGAAAGGCAGACCATTCCAAATAGGTGAAGAGGAATACTACGAAGAGAACATGATCAGTCCTAAACCCATGAACGAACGGAAAATGTTACCGTCCATGATGTTATTACTAATCACCTTCACGAATAATCCAAACAGGCCCACGTCTTCCCAAGTTCAGGCAAAAGGTTGGTCCAAAAGTACAATTCAGGGCCGGCCCTGTGGTGGAGCAGGTAAGTGCCCACATTCCGCTTGGGCGGCCCGGGCCTCACTGTTTCACATTACGAGTGCATATCACATTAGTAGTGTTAGGAAATATAGATTTCATGGTATGGTGCGGGCAGAGATCATAAATAAGCAGCAATTGTGAGGATACGTTATCAATACGCACAAGAAAAGGAACCATAAGAATATTACAATCTATGGAAGTATCTGGTACACTTCCCAAAGGCAGAAGGAAGGAAAACTTGTGACCTGCCAAGGTGGAATTGGCAGAGTGCCACGAGATGACACCATCATTGGGCATCAGAACATTCCCTGGGCAACTTCAACTTGTGAGGGAGTCCAGGACTTTTTCTGGGTAAGGTCCACCCATTTTGCCATCTACCCAAGATATAAGAGATAAAACCCAGGATAATCTTACAGGAGTGACACCAGTGTCTAGAGAGAATGTAGGAGCCCTTTCGAAGTTCAAGGAGAAAGATAGAAACTGACAACAATTGCAGAAAAAGGAAAACTATCCTACCTAGACAGGGTGAGGAGTCAGACTGGTCTGAGATGGCTGTGAAACTCTGTGTGCACGGAGGTTGTCAGGACAACTTCGAATTTTGAGGTCGCTTATGACATCACGGTGAACATGTCCCCCAGGGTGGCCGCATGGTTACAGTCTGAGGATTGGCCTAGGCTAGGCTATTAAAGGGACAGATACCCAGAAACAGGTTTGGCAAACAGAAAGCAGGCACAGAAACTAGAAGAGATAAAACAGAGTCTGATGCAAGGGATAAGAAAGGAACCCTAGGCCACAAGTGAGAATAGAGGGACAGGCACGGAGAGGAGAACATTGTCATCTATTCAAGTCTATGGGGAGGTCATGCTGATTCAAGCTTGCAACTTCATTGGAAACAAGTGGCCGGACTTGGCGTTCATCACACCTACAGTGCCCTTGTGCCTTAAGCATAATGCAAAGTCAAGAAAGATGTCTTGAGGACATTGAAGAGAAGAATCGATGCCTCCTTTCCAAGGCCCATAGCATTCTTTGAAGGTCAGTCTCTTTTTCCGAAGCTCTGGTGTCACGTGGGCCCACTGGGCACATGGTAATGTGTCCCAAGAGATGTCTTGGAAGGCTTGAAGGAATGGAGCCCTGTCACGCTTGGGGTATGTCTCTTTGTTTGGAAGTGCTCTACAAGGGTGCTGAAAAGCACCCTCTTCCACAGGGCTTCGTTCCTTCGTGAAGGCTGCCCTCCCAGGCTAGTGTGCTCTGTTTGCCTCCATCGAAATTCTCTCCCCCTACCTCTTGCCGTAGAAGGATTATTGATTATGTGTTTTGACACCATATGTAAGGAAGTTGCACGAAAATTAGAACTTTACAGTTGTGTTTCAAGAAAAATAAACAGGCCAGGGTAGAGGATGTAGGGCAAACAAATGGCACACCCTATAAAAATTAAGTAAGCCCGTATCTGGACGGAATCTAGGGGAACGTTCAAGGATCAGGGGTCAAGTTCGAAACTTCCCAAATCCGGAAAAGAGACAGAAAAATATCTTTCCTGGAGAGTGGAATTCATCCGATTTGTCTAAGTTGTCTTGGAAACATTGTGTCCCTGAAGGGGGTTGCCAGGACCACCTCGAATTTGGAGTTTCTGATCTCAGGATGTCAAACCAACCCACATGACCACGTGTTCTCAGTGCTTAGTTTGACCTAGGCTAGGGTAGCCAAGAGTCCTACAAGTGACCGGTGCAAATTCAAGGACAACAACCAAGAGTCACGAAAGCACTCACACCTCACCCTAGAGAACATACAGCGATTAACGAAATACAAACTAATCCCTCGGAATGAAGGAGAACGGACTGATAAGCATGTCTAAGGGAGATAGCTGAGAAAGACCATGACGAGTATACTATGGAAAAGAAAAAGAGGACCCAGAAAATGGAAGGTGAACAGAAATCACACCTGAATTATCCACAATGAAAGATGATGTCCGTCTTTAGACAGACTCTGCTGGAACGTTTGAAAGTCAGAGAAATTCACAAGCCAAAAAACGGCAGCGAAGGTCAAGCATGGGCTAACTGGGAAGGGTGAGTTATGAGACTGCTCCAAGCAGGCTCTGAAACCTGTATCCAGGAAGCATGCTGGACCTCAGAGACACAATTATGACAAATCCTCTGACATCACAATGGACCCGAAAAACAACCTAGCCTCATCTACACAGTGCTAGAGTTGGGCTCACTAGTATATTTAACTCCCGTTGCACTCAACTGCACGTTGCCACTGAACATGTAAGTGGCCGGCCGGTGGTGCAGTGGTGAGGTCCGCACCTTCTGGGTCTGTGGCCCAGTATGGGCTGGGTGGAATCCTCGGTTTGGGCCTCCTCACCACTGCTTCAGTTGTTCTGGTGCAGGCGTCCGAGGTAGAGTAGAGGCAGATGGGAAGGGACGTTGGACAGGGCCAGACTTCCACAGCAAATACAGGAGCATTGCCAGCAGATGTGAGCACAGCAATGCACTTGTGCCAATACAAAACCAATTAAAAGTTGCAAAGAACAGAAAAACTGAAGCTAAGGAAAAAAAAAACAAAAAAACAGGAGCTTGCCATTACGAAGAATAGGATCTCTGTGAATAACCTTAGCAAAACAGGTGAATTCTATGTTAATTCAAAAACTAGCAAACCTTTGGGGAAAGAAACTCAAGAAGACACAAGAAAAAAAAAGATATCGAGGGATCGAGGAATGGAAGGATTAACACACTTGAAAGGTTCATACCGCAGTAAGGAATCTCTGGATTCCATGCAATCCCAGTCAAAGTTGCAGCAGTATTTGCCACAGAGAAGAAGAGAGAATCCTAAAGTTTCTAGCCAGCAACACGAGACCCTGACTAGGCAAAGGAATCCTCAGGAAAACGAACAAAGCAGCACGTGTCACAATTTCTGATTTCAACATAGAGGACGAAGCGCTAGGTACCGAAACGGCACAGTCTGGGCCCCAAAACAGGCATGAAGACCCATGCAAAACAATTGAGAGCCCAGAGCCCAACTCAAACTTACATGGACAGCCCATTTTGGACCAGGGAGCCAAGTGGAGACAGCGGAGGAAGGAGAGTCTCTACAATAAACGGTGCTGGGAAGCCTGCACAGCCACATGGAACACAACGAGAGTACACCATGATGTTACACCTGGCACACACACCACCTGAAATGGATTAAAGCCTTGAATGGCAGACTTGAAACCGTGAACCTTGTAGGAGAAGACCTAGGCAGAGTGCTCTTTGCCATCTGTCTGAGCCGCCTATTTGGAAGAAGCATGTCTGACTGGGCAAGGGCAACAAAGGAAACAAGAAACAAACGGGACCACATCAAATGCACACACTTCTGCCCACTCAAGGAAACCATCAACTGAATACTAAGACACCACAACAATTGGGAGAGGATGTTTGCAAACCACACATCGGACAAGGGGTGAAAAGCCCAAAGATACAATCAACTCGCACGTCTCCACAAGAAAAAAAACAAGCCAATGAAAACCTGGTCAAAAGATGGAAGCAGAGATTTCTCCGAAGAAGACAGAAAGAGGGCCAGTAGGTGCATGAAAACTTGTTCACCATCATGAAGTCTCAGGAAAATGCAAATCCAAACTGCAAGGCCATGGCAGCTCACTGTGGTCAGCATGGCTAGAAGGAAGCAGACAGGAAATAACAAGTGTCAGAGAGGAGGTGGAGAGAAGGGAAGCCTCCTGCACTGCTGGTGGGAGTGTAACCCGGTGCAGCCACGATGCCAAAGGTGTGGAACTGCCTCAGAAGTTTAAGTATCCATGTCCCGTATGACCCAGCTATTAATCTGCCGCTTGCTTATCCAAAACAGTCAGAAAGACTACCGCATAAAGACATGTGCATGGCTGTGTTCACCACAGTCTTACTCCGGATATCCAAGACTTGGAAAGCACCCTGGTGTCCAGCAAGGGATGATTGGAGAAGGAAGATGGGCTATAGCCACACAATGGTATACCACTCAGCCAGAACAAATGATGCAATCCAGCCATTTGTGACCACCAGAATGGCTGTGAGGGTTTTAGGGGAAGTGTAACAAGCCCCAGGGAGAAATTCAAATACCATAGAATCTCACTTACAAGGAGAAGAAAAAGCAAGCACTAACCAACAGGTGGCACTGAACATTTGTATGCGGGCTCCCAGAGGCAAAGAGGGGCGGTGACGGAGGGTGAAAGAGAAGATTAGGCACAAGTGTGTGGTGAGGGCCTGTGATTAGTCTTACACTGGTGAAGATGATGTAAGCTACACAGAAGTCTAAAGCAATGAGGACGTGAATCTGGAAGTTATAGTACGTTCTAATGCAGGGTCATGGCTATAAATTCACCTCAAATCAAAAATCCAAAAAGGGGTCCAGAATGATGTCATAAAGCTTTGGGGGCGGAAAGAGTTTACAGAAGGTGAACTTCCAAGGATGGAAAATCACCTCCAAATGCTTACAGATGCTACAGAAAGGCAGACCATTCCAAATAGGTGAAGAGGAATACTACGAAGAGAACATGATCAGTCCTAAACCCATGAACGAACGGAAAATGTTACCGTCCATGATGTTATTACTAATCACCTTCACGAATAATCCAAACAGGCCCACGTCTTCCCAAGTTCAGGCAAAAGGTTGGTCCAAAAGTACAATTCAGGGCCGGCCCTGTGGTGGAGCAGGTAAGTGCCCACATTCCGCTTGGGCGGCCCGGGCCTCACTGTTTCACATTACGAGTGCATATCACATTAGTAGTGTTAGGAAATATAGATTTCATGGTATGGTGCGGGCAGAGATCATAAATAAGCAGCAATTGTGAGGATACGTTATCAATACGCACAAGAAAAGGAACCATAAGAATATTACAATCTATGGAAGTATCTGGTACACTTCCCAAAGGCAGAAGGAAGGAAAACTTGTGACCTGCCAAGGTGGAATTGGCAGAGTGCCACGAGATGACACCATCATTGGGCATCAGAACATTCCCTGGGCAACTTCAACTTGTGAGGGAGTCCAGGACTTTTTCTGGGTAAGGTCCACCCATTTTGCCATCTACCCAAGATATAAGAGATAAAACCCAGGATAATCTTACAGGAGTGACACCAGTGTCTAGAGAGAATGTAGGAGCCCTTTCGAAGTTCAAGGAGAAAGATAGAAACTGACAACAATTGCAGAAAAAGGAAAACTATCCTACCTAGACAGGGTGAGGAGTCAGACTGGTCTGAGATGGCTGTGAAACTCTGTGTGCACGGAGGTTGTCAGGACAACTTCGAATTTTGAGGTCGCTTATGACATCACGGTGAACATGTCCCCCAGGGTGGCCGCATGGTTACAGTCTGAGGATTGGCCTAGGCTAGGCTATTAAAGGGACAGATACCCAGAAACAGGTTTGGCAAACAGAAAGCAGGCACAGAAACTAGAAGAGATAAAACAGAGTCTGATGCAAGGGATAAGAAAGGAACCCTAGGCCACAAGTGAGAATAGAGGGACAGGCACGGAGAGGAGAACATTGTCATCTATTCAAGTCTATGGGGAGGTCATGCTGATTCAAGCTTGCAACTTCATTGGAAACAAGTGGCCGGACTTGGCGTTCATCACACCTACAGTGCCCTTGTGCCTTAAGCATAATGCAAAGTCAAGAAAGATGTCTTGAGGACATTGAAGAGAAGAATCGATGCCTCCTTTCCAAGGCCCATAGCATTCTTTGAAGGTCAGTCTCTTTTTCCGAAGCTCTGGTGTCACGTGGGCCCACTGGGCACATGGTAATGTGTCCCAAGAGATGTCTTGGAAGGCTTGAAGGAATGGAGCCCTGTCACGCTTGGGGTATGTCTCTTTGTTTGGAAGTGCTCTACAAGGGTGCTGAAAAGCACCCTCTTCCACAGGGCTTCGTTCCTTCGTGAAGGCTGCCCTCCCAGGCTAGTGTGCTCTGTTTGCCTCCATCGAAATTCTCTCCCCCTACCTCTTGCCGTAGAAGGATTATTGATTATGTGTTTTGACACCATATGTAAGGAAGTTGCACGAAAATTAGAACTTTACAGTTGTGTTTCAAGAAAAATAAACAGGCCAGGGTAGAGGATGTAGGGCAAACAAATGGCACACCCTATAAAAATTAAGTAAGCCCGTATCTGGACGGAATCTAGGGGAACGTTCAAGGATCAGGGGTCAAGTTCGAAACTTCCCAAATCCGGAAAAGAGACAGAAAAATATCTTTCCTGGAGAGTGGAATTCATCCGATTTGTCTAAGTTGTCTTGGAAACATTGTGTCCCTGAAGGGGGTTGCCAGGACCACCTCGAATTTGGAGTTTCTGATCTCAGGATGTCAAACCAACCCACATGACCACGTGTTCTCAGTGCTTAGTTTGACCTAGGCTAGGGTAGCCAAGAGTCCTACAAGTGACCGGTGCAAATTCAAGGACAACAACCAAGAGTCACGAAAGCACTCACACCTCACCCTAGAGAACATACAGCGATTAACGAAATACAAACTAATCCCTCGGAATGAAGGAGAACGGACTGATAAGCATGTCTAAGGGAGATAGCTGAGAAAGACCATGACGAGTATACTATGGAAAAGAAAAAGAGGACCCAGAAAATGGAAGGTGAACAGAAATCACACCTGAATTATCCACAATGAAAGATGATGTCCGTCTTTAGACAGACTCTGCTGGAACGTTTGAAAGTCAGAGAAATTCACAAGCCAAAAAACGGCAGCGAAGGTCAAGCATGGGCTAACTGGGAAGGGTGAGTTATGAGACTGCTCCAAGCAGGCTCTGAAACCTGTATCCAGGAAGCATGCTGGACCTCAGAGACACAATTATGACAAATCCTCTGACATCACAATGGACCCGAAAAACAACCTAGCCTCATCTACACAGTGCTAGAGTTGGGCTCACTAGTATATTTAACTCCCGTTGCACTCAACTGCACGTTGCCACTGAACATGTAAGTGGCCGGCCGGTGGTGCAGTGGTGAGGTCCGCACCTTCTGGGTCTGTGGCCCAGTATGGGCTGGGTGGAATCCTCGGTTTGGGCCTCCTCACCACTGCTTCAGTTGTTCTGGTGCAGGCGTCCGAGGTAGAGTAGAGGCAGATGGGAAGGGACGTTGGACAGGGCCAGACTTCCACAGCAAATACAGGAGCATTGCCAGCAGATGTGAGCACAGCAATGCACTTGTGCCAAAACAAAACCAATTAAAAGTTGCAAAGAACAGAAAAACTGAAGCTAAGGAAAAAAAAAACAAAAAAACAGGAGCTTGCCATTACGAAGAATAGGATCTCTGTGAATAACCTTAGCAAAACAGGTGAATTCTATGTTAATTCAAAAACTAGCAAACCTTTGGGGAAAGAAACTCAAGAAGACACAAGAAAAAAAAAGATATCGAGGGATCGAGGAATGGAAGGATTAACACACTTGAAAGGTTCATACCGCAGTAAGGAATCTCTGGATTCCATGCAATCCCAGTCAAAGTTGCAGCAGTATTTGCCACAGAGAAGAAGAGAGAATCCTAAAGTTTCTAGCCAGCAACACGAGACCCTGACTAGGCAAAGGAATCCTCAGGAAAACGAACAAAGCAGCACGTGTCACAATTTCTGATTTCAACATAGAGGACGAAGCGCTAGGTACCGAAACGGCACAGTCTGGGCCCCAAAACAGGCATGAAGACCCATGCAAAACAATTGAGAGCCCAGAGCCCAACTCAAACTTACATGGACAGCCCATTTTGGACCAGGGAGCCAAGTGGAGACAGCGGAGGAAGGAGAGTCTCTACAATAAACGGTGCTGGGAAGCCTGCACAGCCACATGGAACACAACGAGAGTACACCATGATGTTACACCTGGCACACACACCACCTGAAATGGATTAAAGCCTTGAATGGCAGACTTGAAACCGTGAACCTTGTAGGAGAAGACCTAGGCAGAGTGCTCTTTGCCATCTGTCTGAGCCGCCTATTTGGAAGAAGCATGTCTGACTGGGCAAGGGCAACAAAGGAAACAAGAAACAAACGGGACCACATCAAATGCACACACTTCTGCCCACTCAAGGAAACCATCAACTGAATACTAAGACACCACAACAATTGGGAGAGGATGTTTGCAAACCACACATCGGACAAGGGGTGAAAAGCCCAAAGATACAATCAACTCGCACGTCTCCACAAGAAAAAAAACAAGCCAATGAAAACCTGGTCAAAAGATGGAAGCAGAGATTTCTCCGAAGAAGACAGAAAGAGGGCCAGTAGGTGCATGAAAACTTGTTCACCATCATGAAGTCTCAGGAAAATGCAAATCCAAACTGCAAGGCCATGGCAGCTCACTGTGGTCAGCATGGCTAGAAGGAAGCAGACAGGAAATAACAAGTGTCAGAGAGGAGGTGGAGAGAAGGGAAGCCTCCTGCACTGCTGGTGGGAGTGTAACCCGGTGCAGCCACGATGCCAAAGGTGTGGAACTGCCTCAGAAGTTTAAGTATCCATGTCCCGTATGACCCAGCTATTAATCTGCCGCTTGCTTATCCAAAACAGTCAGAAAGACTACCGCATAAAGACATGTGCATGGCTGTGTTCACCACAGTCTTACTCCGGATATCCAAGACTTGGAAAGCACCCTGGTGTCCAGCAAGGGATGATTGGAGAAGGAAGATGGGCTATAGCCACACAATGGTATACCACTCAGCCAGAACAAATGATGCAATCCAGCCATTTGTGACCACCAGAATGGCTGTGAGGGTTTTAGGGGAAGTGTAACAAGCCCCAGGGAGAAATTCAAATACCATAGAATCTCACTTACAAGGAGAAGAAAAAGCAAGCACTAACCAACAGGTGGCACTGAACATTTGTATGCGGGCTCCCAGAGGCAAAGAGGGGCGGTGACGGAGGGTGAAAGAGAAGATTAGGCACAAGTGTGTGGTGAGGGCCTGTGATTAGTCTTACACTGGTGAAGATGATGTAAGCTACACAGAAGTCTAAAGCAATGAGGACGTGAATCTGGAAGTTATAGTACGTTCTAATGCAGGGTCATGGCTATAAATTCACCTCAAATCAAAAATCCAAAAAGGGGTCCAGAATGATGTCATAAAGCTTTGGGGGCGGAAAGAGTTTACAGAAGGTGAACTTCCAAGGATGGAAAATCACCTCCAAATGCTTACAGATGCTACAGAAAGGCAGACCATTCCAAATAGGTGAAGAGGAATACTACGAAGAGAACATGATCAGTCCTAAACCCATGAACGAACGGAAAATGTTACCGTCCATGATGTTATTACTAATCACCTTCACGAATAATCCAAACAGGCCCACGTCTTCCCAAGTTCAGGCAAAAGGTTGGTCCAAAAGTACAATTCAGGGCCGGCCCTGTGGTGGAGCAGGTAAGTGCCCACATTCCGCTTGGGCGGCCCGGGCCTCACTGTTTCACATTACGAGTGCATATCACATTAGTAGTGTTAGGAAATATAGATTTCATGGTATGGTGCGGGCAGAGATCATAAATAAGCAGCAATTGTGAGGATACGTTATCAATACGCACAAGAAAAGGAACCATAAGAATATTACAATCTATGGAAGTATCTGGTACACTTCCCAAAGGCAGAAGGAAGGAAAACTTGTGACCTGCCAAGGTGGAATTGGCAGAGTGCCACGAGATGACACCATCATTGTGCATCAGAACATTCCCTGGGCAACTTCAACTTGTGAGGGAGTCCAGGACTTTTTCTGGGTAAGGTCCACCCATTTTGCCATCTACCCAAGATATAAGAGATAAAACCCAGGATAATCTTACAGGAGTGACACCAGTGTCTAGAGAGAATGTAGGAGCCCTTTCGAAGTTCAAGGAGAAAGATAGAAACTGACAACAATTGCAGAAAAAGGAAAACTATCCTACCTAGACAGGGTGAGGAGTCAGACTGGTCTGAGATGGCTGTGAAACTCTGTGTGCACGGAGGTTGTCAGGACAACTTCGAATTTTGAGGTCGCTTATGACATCACGGTGAACATGTCCCCCAGGGTGGCCGCATGGTTACAGTCTGAGGATTGGCCTAGGCTAGGCTATTAAAGGGACAGATACCCAGAAACAGGTTTGGCAAACAGAAAGCAGGCACAGAAACTAGAAGAGATAAAACAGAGTCTGATGCAAGGGATAAGAAAGGAACCCTAGGCCACAAGTGAGAATAGAGGGACAGGCACGGAGAGGAGAACATTGTCATCTATTCAAGTCTATGGGGAGGTCATGCTGATTCAAGCTTGCAACTTCATTGGAAACAAGTGGCCGGACTTGGCGTTCATCACACCTACAGTGCCCTTGTGCCTTAAGCATAATGCAAAGTCAAGAAAGATGTCTTGAGGACATTGAAGAGAAGAATCGATGCCTCCTTTCCAAGGCCCATAGCATTCTTTGCAGGTCAGTCTCTTTTTCCGAAGCTCTGGTGTCACGTGGGCCCACTGGGCACATGGTAATGTGTCCCAAGAGATGTCTTGGAAGGCTTGAAGGAATGGAGCCCTGTCACGCTTGGGGTATGTCTCTTTGTTTGGAAGTGCTCTACAAGGGTGCTGAAAAGCACCCTCTTCCACAGGGCTTCGTTCCTTCGTGAAGGCTGCCCTCCCAGGCTAGTGTGCTCTGTTTGCCTCCATCGAAATTCTCTCCCCCTACCTCTTGCCGTAGAAGGATTATTGATTATGTGTTTTGACACCATATGTAAGGAAGTTGCACGAAAATTAGAACTTTACAGTTGTGTTTCAAGAAAAATAAACAGGCCAGGGTAGAGGATGTAGGGCAAACAAATGGCACACCCTATAAAAATTAAGTAAGCCCGTATCTGGACGGAATCTAGGGGAACGTTCAAGGATCAGGGGTCAAGTTCGAAACTTCCCAAATCCGGAAAAGAGACAGAAAAATATCTTTCCTGGAGAGTGGAATTCATCCGATTTGTCTAAGTTGTCTTGGAAACATTGTGTCCGTGAAGGGGGTTGCCAGGACCACCTCGAATTTGGAGTTTCTGATCTCAGGATGTCAAACCAACCCACATGACCACGTGTTCTCAGTGCTTAGTTTGACCTAGGCTAGGGTAGCCAAGAGTCCTACAAGTGACCAGTGCAAATTCAAGGACAACAACCAAGAGTCACGAAAGCACTCACACCTCACCCTAGAGAACATACAGCGATTAACGAAATACAAACTAATCCCTCGGAATGAAGGAGAACGGACTGATAAGCATGTCTAAGGGAGATAGCTGAGAAAGACCATGACGAGTATACTATGGAAAAGAAAAAGAGGACCCAGAAAATGGAAGGTGAACAGAAATCACACCTGAATTATCCACAATGAAAGATGATGTCCGTCTTTAGACAGACTCTGCTGGAACGTTTGAAAGTCAGAGAAATTCACAAGCCAAAAAACGGCAGCGAAGGTCAAGCATGGGCTAACTGGGAAGGGTGAGTTATGAGACTGCTCCAAGCAGGCTCTGAAACCTGTATCCAGGAAGCATGCTGGACCTCAGAGACACAATTATGACAAATCCTCTGACATCACAATGGACCCGAAAAACAACCTAGCCTCATCTACACAGTGCTAGAGTTGGGCTCACTAGTATATTTAACTCCCGTTGCACTCAACTGCACGTTGCCACTGAACATGTAAGTGGCCGGCCGGTGGTGCAGTGGTGAGGTCCGCACCTTCTGGGTCTGTGGCCCAGTATGGGCTGGGTGGAATCCTCGGTTTGGGCCTCCTCACCACTGCTTCAGTTGTTCTGGTGCAGGCGTCCGAGGTAGAGTAGAGGCAGATGGGAAGGGACGTTGGACAGGGCCAGACTTCCACAGCAAATACAGGAGCATTGCCAGCAGATGTGAGCACAGCAATGCACTTGTGCCAAAACAAAACCAATTAAAAGTTGCAAAGAACAGAAAAACTGAAGCTAAGGAAAAAAAAAACAAAAAAACAGGAGCTTGCCATTACGAAGAATAGGATCTCTGTGAATAACCTTAGCAAAACAGGTGAATTCTATGTTAATTCAAAAACTAGCAAACCTTTGGGGAAAGAAACTCAAGAAGACACAAGAAAAAAAAAGATATCGAGGGATCGAGGAATGGAAGGATTAACACACTTGAAAGGTTCATACCGCAGTAAGGAATCTCTGGATTCCATGCAATCCCAGTCAAAGTTGCAGCAGTATTTGCCACAGAGAAGAAGAGAGAATCCTAAAGTTTCTAGCCAGCAACACGAGACCCTGACTAGGCAAAGGAATCCTCAGGAAAACGAACAAAGCAGCACGTGTCACAATTTCTGATTTCAACATAGAGGACGAAGCGCTAGGTACCGAAACGGCACAGTCTGGGCCCCAAAACAGGCATGAAGACCCATGCAAAACAATTGAGAGCCCAGAGCCCAACTCAAACTTACATGGACAGCCCATTTTGGACCAGGGAGCCAAGTGGAGACAGCGGAGGAAGGAGAGTCTCTACAATAAACGGTGCTGGGAAGCCTGCACAGCCACATGGAACACAACGAGAGTACACCATGATGTTACACCTGGCACACACACCACCTGAAATGGATTAAAGCCTTGAATGGCAGACTTGAAACCGTGAACCTTGTAGGAGAAGACCTAGGCAGAGTGCTCTTTGCCATCTGTCTGAGCCGCCTATTTGGAAGAAGCATGTCTGACTGGGCAAGGGCAACAAAGGAAACAAGAAACAAACGGGACCACATCAAATGCACACACTTCTGCCCACTCAAGGAAACCATCAACTGAATACTAAGACACCACAACAATTGGGAGAGGATGTTTGCAAACCACACATCGGACAAGGGGTGAAAAGCCCAAAGATACAATCAACTCGCACGTCTCCACAAGAAAAAAAACAAGCCAATGAAAACCTGGTCAAAAGATGGAAGCAGAGATTTCTCCGAAGAAGACAGAAAGAGGGCCAGTAGGTGCATGAAAACTTGTTCACCATCATGAAGTCTCAGGAAAATGCAAATCCAAACTGCAAGGCCATGGCAGCTCACTGTGGTCAGCATGGCTAGAAGGAAGCAGACAGGAAATAACAAGTGTCAGAGAGGAGGTGGAGAGAAGGGAAGCCTCCTGCACTGCTGGTGGGAGTGTAACCCGGTGCAGCCACGATGCCAAAGGTGTGGAACTGCCTCAGAAGTTTAAGTATCCATGTCCCGTATGACCCAGCTATTAATCTGCCGCTTGCTTATCCAAAACAGTCAGAAAGACTACCGCATAAAGACATGTGCATGGCTGTGTTCACCACAGTCTTACTCCGGATATCCAAGACTTGGAAAGCACCCTGGTGTCCAGCAAGGGATGATTGGAGAAGGAAGATGGGCTATAGCCACACAATGGTATACCACTCAGCCGGAACAAATGATGCAATCCAGCCATTTGTGACCACCAGAATGGCTGTGAGGGTTTTAGGGGAAGTGTAACAAGCCCCAGGGAGAAATTCAAATACCATAGAATCTCACTTACAAGGAGAAGAAAAAGCAAGCACTAACCAACAGGTGGCACTGAACATTTGTATGCGGGCTCCCAGAGGCAAAGAGGGGCGGTGACGGAGGGTGAAAGAGAAGATTAGGCACAAGTGTGTGGTGAGGGCCTGTGATTAGTCTTACACTGGTGAAGATGATGTAAGCTACACAGAAGTCTAAAGCAATGAGGACGTGAATCTGGAAGTTATAGTACGTTCTAATGCAGGGTCATGGCTATAAATTCACCTCAAATCAAAAATCCAAAAAGGGGTCCAGAATGATGTCATAAAGCTTTGGGGGCGGAAAGAGTTTACAGAAGGTGAACTTCCAAGGATGGAAAATCACCTCCAAATGCTTACAGATGCTACAGAAAGGCAGACCATTCCAAATAGGTGAAGAGGAATACTACGAAGAGAACATGATCAGTCCTAAACCCATGAACGAACGGAAAATGTTACCGTCCATGATGTTATTACTAATCACCTTCACGAATAATCCAAACAGGCCCACGTCTTCCCAAGTTCAGGCAAAAGGTTGGTCCAAAAGTACAATTCAGGGCCGGCCCTGTGGTGGAGCAGGTAAGTGCCCACATTCCGCTTGGGCGGCCCGGGCCTCACTGTTTCACATTACGAGTGCATATCACATTAGTAGTGTTAGGAAATATAGATTTCATGGTATGGTGCGGGCAGAGATCATAAATAAGCAGCAATTGTGAGGATACGTTATCAATACGCACAAGAAAAGGAACCATAAGAATATTACAATCTATGGAAGTATCTGGTACACTTCCCAAAGGCAGAAGGAAGGAAAACTTGTGACCTGCCAAGGTGGAATTGGCAGAGTGCCACGAGATGACACCATCATTGTGCATCAGAACATTCCCTGGGCAACTTCAACTTGTGAGGGAGTCCAGGACTTTTTCTGGGTAAGGTCCACCCATTTTGCCATCTACCCAAGATATAAGAGATAAAACCCAGGATAATCTTACAGGAGTGACACCAGTGTCTAGAGAGAATGTAGGAGCCCTTTCGAAGTTCAAGGAGAAAGATAGAAACTGACAACAATTGCAGAAAAAGGAAAACTATCCTACCTAGACAGGGTGAGGAGTCAGACTGGTCTGAGATGGCTGTGAAACTCTGTGTGCACGGAGGTTGTCAGGACAACTTCGAATTTTGAGGTCGCTTATGACATCACGGTGAACATGTCCCCCAGGGTGGCCGCATGGTTACAGTCTGAGGATTGGCCTAGGCTAGGCTATTAAAGGGACAGATACCCAGAAACAGGTTTGGCAAACAGAAAGCAGGCACAGAAACTAGAAGAGATAAAACAGAGTCTGATGCAAGGGATAAGAAAGGAACCCTAGGCCACAAGTGAGAATAGAGGGACAGGCACGGAGAGGAGAACATTGTCATCTATTCAAGTCTATGGGGAGGTCATGCTGATTCAAGCTTGCAACTTCATTGGAAACAAGTGGCCGGACTTGGCGTTCATCACACCTACAGTGCCCTTGTGCCTTAAGCATAATGCAAAGTCAAGAAAGATGTCTTGAGGACATTGAAGAGAAGAATCGATGCCTCCTTTCCAAGGCCCATAGCATTCTTTGCAGGTCAGTCTCTTTTTCCGAAGCTCTGGTGTCACGTGGGCCCACTGGGCACATGGTAATGTGTCCCAAGAGATGTCTTGGAAGCCTTGAAGGAATGGAGCCCTGTCACGCTTGGGGTATGTCTCTTTGTTTGGAAGTGCTCTACAAGGGTGCTGAAAAGCACCCTCTTCCACAGGGCTTCGTTCCTTCGTGAAGGCTGCCCTCCCAGGCTAGTGTGCTCTGTTTGCCTCCATCGAAATTCTCTCCCCCTACCTCTTGCCGTAGAAGGATTATTGATTATGTGTTTTGACACCATATGTAAGGAAGTTGCACGAAAATTAGAACTTTACAGTTGTGTTTCAAGAAAAATAAACAGGCCAGGGTAGAGGATGTAGGGCAAACAAATGGCACACCCTATAAAAATTAAGTAAGCCCGTATCTGGACGGAATCTAGGGGAACGTTCAAGGATCAGGGGTCAAGTTCGAAACTTCCCAAATCCGGAAAAGAGACAGAAAAATATCTTTCCTGGAGAGTGGAATTCATCCGATTTGTCTAAGTTGTCTTGGAAACATTGTGTCCGTGAAGGGGGTTGCCAGGACCACCTCGAATTTGGAGTTTCTGATCTCAGGATGTCAAACCAACCCACATGACCACGTGTTCTCAGTGCTTAGTTTGACCTAGGCTAGGGTAGCCAAGAGTCCTACAAGTGACCGGTGCAAATTCAAGGACAACAACCAAGAGTCACGAAAGCACTCACACCTCACCCTAGAGAACATACAGCGATTAACGAAATACAAACTAATCCCTCGGAATGAAGGAGAACGGACTGATAAGCATGTCTAAGGGAGATAGCTGAGAAAGACCATGACGAGTATACTATGGAAAAGAAAAAGAGGACCCAGAAAATGGAAGGTGAACAGAAATCACACCTGAATTATCCACAATGAAAGATGATGTCCGTCTTTAGACAGACTCTGCTGGAACGTTTGAAAGTCAGAGAAATTCACAAGCCAAAAAACGGCAGCGAAGGTCAAGCATGGGCTAACTGGGAAGGGTGAGTTATGAGACTGCTCCAAGCAGGCTCTGAAACCTGTATCCAGGAAGCATGCTGGACCTCAGAGACACAATTATGACAAATCCTCTGACATCACAATGGACCCGAAAAACAACCTAGCCTCATCTACACAGTGCTAGAGTTGGGCTCACTAGTATATTTAACTCCCATTGCACTCAACTGCACGTTGCCACTGAACATGTAAGTGGCCGGCCGGTGGTGCAGTGGTGAGGTCTGCACCTTCTGGGTCTGTGGCCCAGTATGGGCTGGGTGGAATCCTCGGTTTGGGCCTCCTCACCACTGCTTCAGTTGTTCTGGTGCAGGCGTCCGAGGTAGAGTAGAGGCAGATGGGAAGGGACGTTGGACAGGGCCAGACTTCCACAGCAAATACAGGAGCATTGCCAGCAGATGTGAGCACAGCAATGCACTTGTGCCAAAACAAAACCAATTAAAAGTTGCAAAGAACAGAAAAACTGAAGCTAAGGAAAAAAAAAAACAAAAAAACAGGAGCTTGCCATTACGAAGAATAGGATCTCTGTGAATAACCTTAGCAAAACAGGTGAATTCTATGTTAATTCAAAAACTAGCAAACCTTTGGGGAAAGAAACTCAAGAAGACACAAGAAAAAAAAAGATATCGAGGGATCGAGGAATGGAAGGATTAACACACTTGAAAGGTTCATACCGCAGTAAGGAATCTCTGGATTCCATGCAATCCCAGTCAAAGTTGCAGCAGTATTTGCCACAGAGAAGAAGAGAGAATCCTAAAGTTTCTAGCCAGCAACACGAGACCCTGACTAGGCAAAGGAATCCTCAGGAAAACGAACAAAGCAGCACGTGTCACAATTTCTGATTTCAACATAGAGGACGAAGCGCTAGGTACCGAAACGGCACAGTCTGGGCCCCAAAACAGGCATGAAGACCCATGCAAAACAATTGAGAGCCCAGAGCCCAACTCAAACTTACATGGACAGCCCATTTTGGACCAGGGAGCCAAGTGGAGACAGCGGAGGAAGGAGAGTCTCTACAATAAACGGTGCTGGGAAGCCTGCACAGCCACATGGAACACAACGAGAGTACACCATGATGTTACACCTGGCACACACACCACCTGAAATGGATTAAAGCCTTGAATGGCAGACTTGAAACCGTGAACCTTGTAGGAGAAGACCTAGGCAGAGTGCTCTTTGCCATCTGTCTGAGCCGCCTATTTGGAAGAAGCATGTCTGACTGGGCAAGGGCAACAAAGGAAACAAGAAACAAACGGGACCACATCAAATGCACACACTTCTGCCCACTCAAGGAAACCATCAACTGAATACTAAGACACCACAACAATTGGGAGAGGATGTTTGCAAACCACACATCGGACAAGGGGTGAAAAGCCCAAAGATACAATCAACTCGCACGTCTCCACAAGAAAAAAAACAAGCCAATGAAAACCTGGTCAAAAGATGGAAGCAGAGATTTCTCCGAAGAAGACAGAAAGAGGGCCAGTAGGTGCATGAAAACTTGTTCACCATCATGAAGTCTCAGGAAAATGCAAATCCAAACTGCAAGGCCATGGCAGCTCACTGTGGTCAGCATGGCTAGAAGGAAGCAGACAGGAAATAACAAGTGTCAGAGAGGAGGTGGAGAGAAGGGAAGCCTCCTGCACTGCTGGTGGGAGTGTAACCCGGTGCAGCCACGATGCCAAAGGTGTGGAACTGCCTCAGAAGTTTAAGTATCCATGTCCCGTATGACCCAGCTATTAATCTGCCGCTTGCTTATCCAAAACAGTCAGAAAGACTACCGCATAAAGACATGTGCATGGCTGTGTTCACCACAGTCTTACTCCGGATATCCAAGACTTGGAAAGCACCCTGGTGTCCAGCAAGGGATGATTGGAGAAGGAAGATGGGCTATAGCCACACAATGGTATACCACTCAGCCGGAACAAATGATGCAATCCAGCCATTTGTGACCACCAGAATGGCTGTGAGGGTTTTAGGGGAAGTGTAACAAGCCCCAGGGAGAAATTCAAATACCATAGAATCTCACTTACAAGGAGAAGAAAAAGCAAGCACTAACCAACAGGTGGCACTGAACATTTGTATGCGGGCTCCCAGAGGCAAAGAGGGGCGGTGACGGAGGGTGAAAGAGAAGATTAGGCACAAGTGTGTGGTGAGGGCCTGTGATTAGTCTTACACTGGTGAAGATGATGTAAGCTACACAGAAGTCTAAAGCAATGAGGACGTGAATCTGGAAGTTATAGTACGTTCTAATGCAGGGTCATGGCTATAAATTCACCTCAAATCAAAAATCCAAAAAGGGGTCCAGAATGATGTCATAAAGCTTTGGGGGCGGAAAGAGTTTACAGAAGGTGAACTTCCAAGGATGGAAAATCACCTCCAAATGCTTACAGATGCTACAGAAAGGCAGACCATTCCAAATAGGTGAAGAGGAATACTACGAAGAGAACATGATCAGTCCTAAACCCATGAACGAACGGAAAATGTTACCGTCCATGATGTTATTACTAATCACCTTCACGAATAATCCAAACAGGCCCACGTCTTCCCAAGTTCAGGCAAAAGGTTGGTCCAAAAGTACAATTCAGGGCCGGCCCTGTGGTGGAGCAGGTAAGTGCCCACATTCCGCTTGGGCGGCCCGGGCCTCACTGTTTCACATTACGAGTGCATATCACATTAGTAGTGTTAGGAAATATAGATTTCATGGTATGGTGCGGGCAGAGATCATAAATAAGCAGCAATTGTGAGGATACGTTATCAATACGCACAAGAAAAGGAACCATAAGAATATTACAATCTATGGAAGTATCTGGTACACTTCCCAAAGGCAGAAGGAAGGAAAACTTGTGACCTGCCAAGGTGGAATTGGCAGAGTGCCACGAGATGACACCATCATTGTGCATCAGAACATTCCCTGGGCAACTTCAACTTGTGAGGGAGTCCAGGACTTTTTCTGGGTAAGGTCCACCCATTTTGCCATCTACCCAAGATATAAGAGATAAAACCCAGGATAATCTTACAGGAGTGACACCAGTGTCTAGAGAGAATGTAGGAGCCCTTTCGAAGTTCAAGGAGAAAGATAGAAACTGACAACAATTGCAGAAAAAGGAAAACTATCCTACCTAGACAGGGTGAGGAGTCAGACTGGTCTGAGATGGCTGTGAAACTCTGTGTGCACGGAGGTTGTCAGGACAACTTCGAATTTTGAGGTCGCTTATGACATCACGGTGAACATGTCCCCCAGGGTGGCCGCATGGTTACAGTCTGAGGATTGGCCTAGGCTAGGCTATTAAAGGGACAGATACCCAGAAACAGGTTTGGCAAACAGAAAGCAGGCACAGAAACTAGAAGAGATAAAACAGAGTCTGATGCAAGGGATAAGAAAGGAACCCTAGGCCACAAGTGAGAATAGAGGGACAGGCACGGAGAGGAGAACATTGTCATCTATTCAAGTCTATGGGGAGGTCATGCTGATTCAAGCTTGCAACTTCATTGGAAACAAGTGGCCGGACTTGGCGTTCATCACACCTACAGTGCCCTTGTGCCTTAAGCATAATGCAAAGTCAAGAAAGATGTCTTGAGGACATTGAAGAGAAGAATCGATGCCTCCTTTCCAAGGCCCATAGCATTCTTTGCAGGTCAGTCTCTTTTTCCGAAGCTCTGGTGTCACGTGGGCCCACTGGGCACATGGTAATGTGTCCCAAGAGATGTCTTGGAAGCCTTGAAGGAATGGAGCCCTGTCACGCTTGGGGTATGTCTCTTTGTTTGGAAGTGCTCTACAAGGGTGCTGAAAAGCACCCTCTTCCACAGGGCTTCGTTCCTTCGTGAAGGCTGCCCTCCCAGGCTAGTGTGCTCTGTTTGCCTCCATCGAAATTCTCTCCCCCTACCTCTTGCCGTAGAAGGATTATTGATTATGTGTTTTGACACCATATGTAAGGAAGTTGCACGAAAATTAGAACTTTACAGTTGTGTTTCAAGAAAAATAAACAGGCCAGGGTAGAGGATGTAGGGCAAACAAATGGCACACCCTATAAAAATTAAGTAAGCCCGTATCTGGACGGAATCTAGGGGAACGTTCAAGGATCAGGGGTCAAGTTCGAAACTTCCCAAATCCGGAAAAGAGACAGAAAAATATCTTTCCTGGAGAGTGGAATTCATCCGATTTGTCTAAGTTGTCTTGGAAACATTGTGTCCGTGAAGGGGGTTGCCAGGACCACCTCGAATTTGGAGTTTCTGATCTCAGGATGTCAAACCAACCCACATGACCACGTGTTCTCAGTGCTTAGTTTGACCTAGGCTAGGGTAGCCAAGAGTCCTACAAGTGACCAGTGCAAATTCAAGGACAACAACCAAGAGTCACGAAAGCACTCACACCTCACCCTAGAGAACATACAGCGATTAACGAAATACAAACTAATCCCTCGGAATGAAGGAGAACGGACTGATAAGCATGTCTAAGGGAGATAGCTGAGAAAGACCATGACGAGTATACTATGGAAAAGAAAAAGAGGACCCAGAAAATGGAAGGTGAACAGAAATCACACCTGAATTATCCACAATGAAAGATGATGTCCGTCTTTAGACAGACTCTGCTGGAACGTTTGAAAGTCAGAGAAATTCACAAGCCAAAAAACGGCAGCGAAGGTCAAGCATGGGCTAACTGGGAAGGGTGAGTTATGAGACTGCTCCAAGCAGGCTCTGAAACCTGTATCCAGGAAGCATGCTGGACCTCAGAGACACAATTATGACAAATCCTCTGACATCACAATGGACCCGAAAAACAACCTAGCCTCATCTACACAGTGCTAGAGTTGGGCTCACTAGTATATTTAACTCCCATTGCACTCAACTGCACGTTGCCACTGAACATGTAAGTGGCCGGCCGGTGGTGCAGTGGTGAGGTCTGCACCTTCTGGGTCTGTGGCCCAGTATGGGCTGGGTGGAATCCTCGGTTTGGGCCTCCTCACCACTGCTTCAGTTGTTCTGGTGCAGGCGTCCGAGGTAGAGTAGAGGCAGATGGGAAGGGACGTTGGACAGGGCCAGACTTCCACAGCAAATACAGGAGCATTGCCAGCAGATGTGAGCACAGCAATGCACTTGTGCCAAAACAAAACCAATTAAAAGTTGCAAAGAACAGAAAAACTGAAGCTAAGGAAAAAAAAAAACAAAAAAACAGGAGCTTGCCATTACGAAGAATAGGATCTCTGTGAATAACCTTAGCAAAACAGGTGAATTCTATGTTAATTCAAAAACTAGCAAACCTTTGGGGAAAGAAACTCAAGAAGACACAAGAAAAAAAAAGATATCGAGGGATCGAGGAATGGAAGGATTAACACACTTGAAATGTTCATACCGCAGTAAGGAATCTCTGGATTCCATGCAATCCCAGTCAAAGTTGCAGCAGTATTTGCCACAGAGAAGAAGAGAGAATCCTAAAGTTTCTAGCCAGCAACACGAGACCCTGACTAGGCAAAGGAATCCTCAGGAAAACGAACAAAGCAGCACGTGTCACAATTTCTGATTTCAACATAGAGGACGAAGCGCTAGGTACCGAAACGGCACAGTCTGGGCCCCAAAACAGGCATGAAGACCCATGCAAAACAATTGAGAGCCCAGAGCCCAACTCAAACTTACATGGACAGCCCATTTTGGACCAGGGAGCCAAGTGGAGACAGCGGAGGAAGGAGAGTCTCTACAATAAACGGTGCTGGGAAGCCTGCACAGCCACATGGAACACAACGAGAGTACACCATGATGTTACACCTGGCACACACACCACCTGAAATGGATTAAAGCCTTGAATGGCAGACTTGAAACCGTGAACCTTGTAGGAGAAGACCTAGGCAGAGTGCTCTTTGCCATCTGTCTGAGCCGCCTATTTGGAAGAAGCATGTCTGACTGGGCAAGGGCAACAAAGGAAACAAGAAACAAACGGGACCACATCAAATGCACACACTTCTGCCCACTCAAGGAAACCATCAACTGAATACTAAGACACCACAACAATTGGGAGAGGATGTTTGCAAACCACACATCGGACAAGGGGTGAAAAGCCCAAAGATACAATCAACTCGCACGTCTCCACAAGAAAAAAAACAAGCCAATGAAAACCTGGTCAAAAGATGGAAGCAGAGATTTCTCCGAAGAAGACAGAAAGAGGGCCAGTAGGTGCATGAAAACTTGTTCACCATCATTAAGTCTCAGGAAAATGCAAATCCAAACTGCAAGGCCATGGCAGCTCACTGTGGTCAGCATGGCTAGAAGGAAGCAGACAGGAAATAACAAGTGTCAGAGAGGAGGTGGAGAGAAGGGAAGCCTCCTGCACTGCTGGTGGGAGTGTAACCCGGTGCAGCCACGATGCCAAAGGTGTGGAACTGCCTCAGAAGTTTAAGTATCCATGTCCCGTATGACCCAGCTATTAATCTGCCGCTTGCTTATCCAAAACAGTCAGAAAGACTACCGCATAAAGACATGTGCATGGCTGTGTTCACCACAGTCTTACTCCGGATATCCAAGACTTGGAAAGCACCCTGGTGTCCAGCAAGGGATGATTGGAGAAGGAAGATGGGCTATAGCCACACAATGGTATACCACTCAGCCGGAACAAATGATGCAATCCAGCCATTTGTGACCACCAGAATGGCTGTGAGGGTTTTAGGGGAAGTGTAACAAGCCCCAGGGAGAAATTCAAATACCATAGAATCTCACTTACAAGGAGAAGAAAAAGCAAGCACTAACCAACAGGTGGCACTGAACATTTGTATGCGGGCTCCCAGAGGCAAAGAGGGGCGGTGACGGAGGGTGAAAGAGAAGATTAGGCACAAGTGTGTGGTGAGGGCCTGTGATTAGTCTTACACTGGTGAAGATGATGTAAGCTACACAGAAGTCTAAAGCAATGAGGACGTGAATCTGGAAGTTATAGTACGTTCTAATGCAGGGTCATGGCTATAAATTCACCTCAAATCAAAAATCCAAAAAGGGGTCCAGAATGATGTCATAAAGCTTTGGGGGCGGAAAGAGTTTACAGAAGGTGAACTTCCAAGGATGGAAAATCACCTCCAAATGCTTACAGATGCTACAGAAAGGCAGACCATTCCAAATAGGTGAAGAGGAATACTACGAAGAGAACATGATCAGTCCTAAACCCATGAACGAACGGAAAATGTTACCGTCCATGATGTTATTACTAATCACCTTCACGAATAATCCAAACAGGCCCACGTCTTCCCAAGTTCAGGCAAAAGGTTGGTCCAAAAGTACAATTCAGGGCCGGCCCTGTGGTGGAGCAGGTAAGTGCCCACATTCCGCTTGGGCGGCCCGGGCCTCACTGTTTCACATTACGAGTGCATATCACATTAGTAGTGTTAGGAAATATAGATTTCATGGTATGGTGCGGGCAGAGATCATAAATAAGCAGCAATTGTGAGGATACGTTATCAATACGCACAAGAAAAGGAACCATAAGAATATTACAATCTATGGAAGTATCTGGTACACTTCCCAAAGGCAGAAGGAAGGAAAACTTGTGACCTGCCAAGGTGGAATTGGCAGAGTGCCACGAGATGACACCATCATTGTGCATCAGAACATTCCCTGGGCAACTTCAACTTGTGAGGGAGTCCAGGACTTTTTCTGGGTAAGGTCCACCCATTTTGCCATCTACCCAAGATATAAGAGATAAAACCCAGGATAATCTTACAGGAGTGAAACCAGTGTCTAGAGAGAATGTAGGAGCCCTTTCGAAGTTCAAGGAGAAAGATAGAAACTGACAACAATTGCAGAAAAAGGAAAACTATCCTACCTAGACAGGGTGAGGAGTCAGACTGGTCTGAGATGGCTGTGAAACTCTGTGTGCACGGAGGTTGTCAGGACAACTTCGAATTTTGAGGTCGCTTATGACATCACGGTGAACATGTCCCCCAGGGTGGCCGCATGGTTACAGTCTGAGGATTGGCCTAGGCTAGGCTATTAAAGGGACAGATACCCAGAAACAGGTTTGGCAAACAGAAAGCAGGCACAGAAACTAGAAGAGATAAAACAGAGTCTGATGCAAGGGATAAGAAAGGAACCCTAGGCCACAAGTGAGAATAGAGGGACAGGCACGGAGAGGAGAACATTGTCATCTATTCAAGTCTATGGGGAGGTCATGCTGATTCAAGCTTGCAACTTCATTGGAAACAAGTGGCCGGACTTGGCGTTCATCACACCTACAGTGCCCTTGTGCCTTAAGCATAATGCAAAGTCAAGAAAGATGTCTTGAGGACATTGAAGAGAAGAATCGATGCCTCCTTTCCAAGGCCCATAGCATTCTTTGCAGGTCAGTCTCTTTTTCCGAAGCTCTGGTGTCACGTGGGCCCACTGGGCACATGGTAATGTGTCCCAAGAGATGTCTTGGAAGCCTTGAAGGAATGGAGCCCTGTCACGCTTGGGGTATGTCTCTTTGTTTGGAAGTGCTCTACAAGGGTGCTGAAAAGCACCCTCTTCCACAGGGCTTCGTTCCTTCGTGAAGGCTGCCCTCCCAGGCTAGTGTGCTCTGTTTGCCTCCATCGAAATTCTCTCCCCCTACCTCTTGCCGTAGAAGGATTATTGATTATGTGTTTTGACACCATATGTAAGGAAGTTGCACGAAAATTAGAACTTTACAGTTGTGTTTCAAGAAAAATAAACAGGCCAGGGTAGAGGATGTAGGGCAAACAAATGGCACACCCTATAAAAATTAAGTAAGCCCGTATCTGGACGGAATCTAGGGGAACGTTCAAGGATCAGGGGTCAAGTTCGAAACTTCCCAAATCCGGAAAAGAGACAGAAAAATATCTTTCCTGGAGAGTGGAATTCATCCGATTTGTCTAAGTTGTCTTGGAAACATTGTGTCCGTGAAGGGGGTTGCCAGGACCACCTCGAATTTGGAGTTTCTGATCTCAGGATGTCAAACCAACCCACATGACCACGTGTTCTCAGTGCTTAGTTTGACCTAGGCTAGGGTAGCCAAGAGTCCTACAAGTGACCAGTGCAAATTCAAGGACAACAACCAAGAGTCACGAAAGCACTCACACCTCACCCTAGAGAACATACAGCGATTAACGAAATACAAACTAATCCCTCGGAATGAAGGAGAACGGACTGATAAGCATGTCTAAGGGAGATAGCTGAGAAAGACCATGACGAGTATACTATGGAAAAGAAAAAGAGGACCCAGAAAATGGAAGGTGAACAGAAATCACACCTGAATTATCCACAATGAAAGATGATGTCCGTCTTTAGACAGACTCTGCTGGAACGTTTGAAAGTCAGAGAAATTCACAAGCCAAAAAACGGCAGCGAAGGTCAAGCATGGGCTAACTGGGAAGGGTGAGTTATGAGACTGCTCCAAGCAGGCTCTGAAACCTGTATCCAGGAAGCATGCTGGACCTCAGAGACACAATTATGACAAATCCTCTGACATCACAATGGACCCGAAAAACAACCTAGCCTCATCTACACAGTGCTAGAGTTGGGCTCACTAGTATATTTAACTCCCATTGCACTCAACTGCACGTTGCCACTGAACATGTAAGTGGCCGGCCGGTGGTGCAGTGGTGAGGTCCGCACCTTCTGGGTCTGTGGCCCAGTATGGGCTGGGTGGAATCCTCGGTTTGGGCCTCCTCACCACTGCTTCAGTTGTTCTGGTGCAGGCGTCCGAGGTAGAGTAGAGGCAGATGGGAAGGGACGTTGGACAGGGCCAGACTTCCACAGCAAATACAGGAGCATTGCCAGCAGATGTGAGCACAGCCATGCACTTGTGCCAAAACAAAACCAATTAAAAGTTGCAAAGAACAGAAAAACTGAAGCTAAGGAAAAAAAAAACAAAAAAACAGGAGCTTGCCATTACGAAGAATAGGATCTCTGTGAATAACCTTAGCAAAACAGGTGAATTCTATGTTAATTCAAAAACTAGCAAACCTTTGGGGAAAGAAACTCAAGAAGACACAAGAAAAAAAAAGATATCGAGGGATCGAGGAATGGAAGGATTAACACACTTGAAAGGTTCATACCGCAGTAAGGAATCTCTGGATTCCATGCAATCCCAGTCAAAGTTGCAGCAGTATTTGCCACAGAGAAGAAGAGAGAATCCTAAAGTTTCTAGCCAGCAACACGAGACCCTGACTAGGCAAAGGAATCCTCAGGAAAACGAACAAAGCAGCACGTGTCACAATTTCTGATTTCAACATAGAGGACGAAGCGCTAGGTACCGAAACGGCACAGTCTGGGCCCCAAAACAGGCATGAAGACCCATGCAAAACAATTGAGAGCCCAGAGCCCAACTCAAACTTACATGGACAGCCCATTTTGGACCAGGGAGCCAAGTGGAGACAGCGGAGGAAGGAGAGTCTCTACAATAAACGGTGCTGGGAAGCCTGCACAGCCACATGGAACACAACGAGAGTACACCATGATGTTACACCTGGCACACACACCACCTGAAATGGATTAAAGCCTTGAATGGCAGACTTGAAACCGTGAACCTTGTAGGAGAAGACCTAGGCAGAGTGCTCTTTGCCATCTGTCTGAGCCGCCTATTTGGAAGAAGCATGTCTGACTGGGCAAGGGCAACAAAGGAAACAAGAAACAAACGGGACCACATCAAATGCACACACTTCTGCCCACTCAAGGAAACCATCAACTGAATACTAAGACACCACAACAATTGGGAGAGGATGTTTGCAAACCACACATCGGACAAGGGGTGAAAAGCCCAAAGATACAATCAACTCGCACGTCTCCACAAGAAAAAAAACAAGCCAATGAAAACCTGGTCAAAAGATGGAAGCAGAGATTTCTCCGAAGAAGACAGAAAGAGGGCCAGTAGGTGCATGAAAACTTGTTCACCATCATGAAGTCTCAGGAAAATGCAAATCCAAACTGCAAGGCCATGGCAGCTCACTGTGGTCAGCATGGCTAGAAGGAAGCAGACAGGAAATAACAAGTGTCAGAGAGGAGGTGGAGAGAAGGGAAGCCTCCTGCACTGCTGGTGGGAGTGTAACCCGGTGCAGCCACGATGCCAAAGGTGTGGAACTGCCTCAGAAGTTTAAGTATCCATGTCCCGTATGACCCAGCTATTAATCTGCCGCTTGCTTATCCAAAACAGTCAGAAAGACTACCGCATAAAGACATGTGCATGGCTGTGTTCACCACAGTCTTACTCCGGA
Source organism: Equus asinus (assembly GCF_041296235.1). NCBI lineage: Eukaryota > Metazoa > Chordata > Mammalia > Perissodactyla > Equidae > Equus > Equus asinus. Next base: position 4,464,421 of record NC_091809.1, on the reverse strand, counting down.
TATCCAAGACTTGGAAAGCACCCTGGTGTCCAGCAAGGGATGATTGGAGAAGGAAGATGGGCTATAGCCACACAATGGTATACCACTCAGCCGGAACAAATGATGCAATCCAGCCATTTGTGACCACCAGAATGGCTGTGAGGGTTTTAGGGGAAGTGTAACAAGCCCCAGGGAGAAATTCAAATACCATAGAATCTCACTTACAAGGAGAAGAAAAAGCAAGCACTAACCAACAGGTGGCACTGAACATTTGTATGCGGGCTCCCAGAGGCAAAGAGGGGCGGTGACGGAGGGTGAAAGAGAAGATTAGGCACAAGTGTGTGGTGAGGGCCTGTGATTAGTCTTACACTGGTGAAGATGATGTAAGCTACACAGAAGTCTAAAGCAATGAGGACGTGAATCTGGAAGTTATAGTACGTTCTAATGCAGGGTCATGGCTATAAATTCACCTCAAATCAAAAATCCAAAAAGGGGTCCAGAATGATGTCATAAAGCTTTGGGGGCGGAAAGAGTTTACAGAAGGTGAACTTCCAAGGATGGAAAATCACCTCCAAATGCTTACAGATGCTACAGAAAGGCAGACCATTCCAAATAGGTGAAGAGGAATACTACGAAGAGAACATGATCAGTCCTAAACCCATGAACGAACGGAAAATGTTACCGTCCATGATGTTATTACTAATCACCTTCACGAATAATCCAAACAGGCCCACGTCTTCCCAAGTTCAGGCAAAAGGTTGGTCCAAAAGTACAATTCAGGGCCGGCCCTGTGGTGGAGCAGGTAAGTGCCCACATTCCGCTTGGGCGGCCCGGGCCTCACTGTTTCACATTACGAGTGCATATCACATTAGTAGTGTTAGGAAATATAGATTTCATGGTATGGTGCGGGCAGAGATCATAAATAAGCAGCAATTGTGAGGATACGTTATCAATACGCACAAGAAAAGGAACCATAAGAATATTACAATCTATGGAAGTATCTGGTACACTTCCCAAAGGCAGAAGGAAGGAAAACTTGTGACCTGCCAAGGTGGAATTGGCAGAGTGCCACGAGATGACACCATCATTGTGCATCAGAACATTCCCTGGGCAACTTCAACTTGTGAGGGAGTCCAGGACTTTTTCTGGGTAAGGTCCACCCATTTTGCCATCTACCCAAGATATAAGAGATAAAACCCAGGATAATCTTACAGGAGTGACACCAGTGTCTAGAGAGAATGTAGGAGCCCTTTCGAAGTTCAAGGAGAAAGATAGAAACTGACAACAATTGCAGAAAAAGGAAAACTATCCTACCTAGACAGGGTGAGGAGTCAGACTGGTCTGAGATGGCTGTGAAACTCTGTGTGCACGGAGGTTGTCAGGACAACTTCGAATTTTGAGGTCGCTTATGACATCACGGTGAACATGTCCCCCAGGGTGGCCGCATGGTTACAGTCTGAGGATTGGCCTAGGCTAGGCTATTAAAGGGACAGATACCCAGAAACAGGTTTGGCAAACAGAAAGCAGGCACAGAAACTAGAAGAGATAAAACAGAGTCTGATGCAAGGGATAAGAAAGGAACCCTAGGCCACAAGTGAGAATAGAGGGACAGGCACGGAGAGGAGAACATTGTCATCTATTCAAGTCTATGGGGAGGTCATGCTGATTCAAGCTTGCAACTTCATTGGAAACAAGTGGCCGGACTTGGCGTTCATCACACCTACAGTGCCCTTGTGCCTTAAGCATAATGCAAAGTCAAGAAAGATGTCTTGAGGACATTGAAGAGAAGAATCGATGCCTCCTTTCCAAGGCCCATAGCATTCTTTGCAGGTCAGTCTCTTTTTCCGAAGCTCTGGTGTCACGTGGGCCCACTGGGCACATGGTAATGTGTCCCAAGAGATGTCTTGGAAGCCTTGAAGGAATGGAGCCCTGTCACGCTTGGGGTATGTCTCTTTGTTTGGAAGTGCTCTACAAGGGTGCTGAAAAGCACCCTCTTCCACAGGGCTTCGTTCCTTCGTGAAGGCTGCCCTCCCAGGCTAGTGTGCTCTGTTTGCCTCCATCGAAATTCTCTCCCCCTACCTCTTGCCGTAGAAGGATTATTGATTATGTGTTTTGACACCATATGTAAGGAAGTTGCACGAAAATTAGAACTTTACAGTTGTGTTTCAAGAAAAATAAACAGGCCAGGGTAGAGGATGTAGGGCAAACAAATGGCACACCCTATAAAAATTAAGTAAGCCCGTATCTGGACGGAATCTAGGGGAACGTTCAAGGATCAGGGGTCAAGTTCGAAACTTCCCAAATCCGGAAAAGAGACAGAAAAATATCTTTCCTGGAGAGTGGAATTCATCCGATTTGTCTAAGTTGTCTTGGAAACATTGTGTCCGTGAAGGGGGTTGCCAGGACCACCTCGAATTTGGAGTTTCTGATCTCAGGATGTCAAACCAACCCACATGACCACGTGTTCTCAGTGCTTAGTTTGACCTAGGCTAGGGTAGCCAAGAGTCCTACAAGTGACCGGTGCAAATTCAAGGACAACAACCAAGAGTCACGAAAGCACTCACACCTCACCCTAGAGAACATACAGTGATTAACGAAATACAAACTAATCCCTCGGAATGAAGGAGAACGGACTGATAAGCATGTCTAAGGGAGATAGCTGAGAAAGACCATGACGAGTATACTATGGAAAAGAAAAAGAGGACCCAGAAAATGGAAGGTGAACAGAAATCACACCTGAATTATCCACAATGAAAGATGATGTCCGTCTTTAGACAGACTCTGCTGGAACGTTTGAAAGTCAGAGAAATTCACAAGCCAAAAAACGGCAGCGAAGGTCAAGCATGGGCTAACTGGGAAGGGTGAGTTATGAGACTGCTCCAAGCAGGCTCTGAAACCTGTATCCAGGAAGCATGCTGGACCTCAGAGACACAATTATGACACATCCTCTGACATCACAATGGACCCGAAAAACAACCTAGCCTCATCTACACAGTGCTAGAGTTGGGCTCACTAGTATATTTAACTCCCATTGCACTCAACTGCACGTTGCCACTGAACATGTAAGTGGCCGGCCGGTGGTGCAGTGGTGAGGTCCGCACCTTCTGGGTCTGTGGCCCAGTATGGGCTGGGTGGAATCCTCGGTTTGGGCCTCCTCACCACTGCTTCAGTTGTTCTGGTGCAGGCGTCCGAGGTAGAGTAGAGGCAGATGGGAAGGGACGTTGGACAGGGCCAGACTTCCACAGCAAATACAGGAGCATTGCCAGCAGATGTGAGCACAGCAATGCACTTGTGCCAAAACAAAACCAATTAAAAGTTGCAAAGAACAGAAAAACTGAAGCTAAGGAAAAAAAAAACAAAAAAACAGGAGCTTGCCATTACGAAGAATAGGATCTCTGTGAATAACCTTAGCAAAACAGGTGAATTCTATGTTAATTCAAAAACTAGCAAACCTTTGGGGAAAGAAACTCAAGAAGACACAAGAAAAAAAAAGATATCGAGGGATCGAGGAATGGAAGGATTAACACACTTGAAAGGTTCATACCGCAGTAAGGAATCTCTGGATTCCATGCAATCCCAGTCAAAGTTGCAGCAGTATTTGCCACAGAGAAGAAGAGAGAATCCTAAAGTTTCTAGCCAGCAACACGAGACCCTGACTAGGCAAAGGAATCCTCAGGAAAACGAACAAAGCAGCACGTGTCACAATTTCTGATTTCAACATAGAGGACGAAGCGCTAGGTACCGAAACGGCACAGTCTGGGCCCCAAAACAGGCATGAAGACCCATGCAAAACAATTGAGAGCCCAGAGCCCAACTCAAACTTACATGGACAGCCCATTTTGGACCAGGGAGCCAAGTGGAGACAGCGGAGGAAGGAGAGTCTCTACAATAAACGGTGCTGGGAAGCCTGCACAGCCACATGGAACACAACGAGAGTACACCATGATGTTACACCTGGCACACACACCACCTGAAATGGATTAAAGCCTTGAATGGCAGACTTGAAACCGTGAACCTTGTAGGAGAAGACCTAGGCAGAGTGCTCTTTGCCATCTGTCTGAGCCGCCTATTTGGAAGAAGCATGTCTGACTGGGCAAGGGCAACAAAGGAAACAAGAAACAAACGGGACCACATCAAATGCACACACTTCTGCCCACTCAAGGAAACCATCAACTGAATACTAAGACACCACAACAATTGGGAGAGGATGTTTGCAAACCACACATCGGACAAGGGGTGAAAAGCCCAAAGATACAATCAACTCGCACGTCTCCACAAGAAAAAAAACAAGCCAATGAAAACCTGGTCAAAAGATGGAAGCAGAGATTTCTCCGAAGAAGACAGAAAGAGGGCCAGTAGGTGCATGAAAACTTGTTCACCATCATGAAGTCTCAGGAAAATGCAAATCCAAACTGCAAGGCCATGGCAGCTCACTGTGGTCAGCATGGCTAGAAGGAAGCAGACAGGAAATAACAAGTGTCAGAGAGGAGGTGGAGAGAAGGGAAGCCTCCTGCACTGCTGGTGGGAGTGTAACCCGGTGCAGCCACGATGCCAAAGGTGTGGAACTGCCTCAGAAGTTTAAGTATCCATGTCCCGTATGACCCAGCTATTAATCTGCCGCTTGCTTATCCAAAACAGTCAGAAAGACTACCGCATAAAGACATGTGCATGGCTGTGTTCACCACAGTCTTACTCCGGATATCCAAGACTTGGAAAGCACCCTGGTGTCCAGCAAGGGATGATTGGAGAAGGAAGATGGGCTATAGCCACACAATGGTATACCACTCAGCCGGAACAAATGATGCAATCCAGCCATTTGTGACCACCAGAATGGCTGTGAGGGTTTTAGGGGAAGTGTAACAAGCCCCAGTGAGAAATTCAAATACCATAGAATCTCACTTACAAGGAGAAGAAAAAGCAAGCACTAACCAACAGGTGGCACTGAACATTTGTATGCGGGCTCCCAGAGGCAAAGAGGGGCGGTGACGGAGGGTGAAAGAGAAGATTAGGCACAAGTGTGTGGTGAGGGCCTGTGATTAGTCTTACACTGGTGAAGATGATGTAAGCTACACAGAAGTCTAAAGCAATGAGGACGTGAATCTGGAAGTTATAGTACGTTCTAATGCAGGGTCATGGCTATAAATTCACCTCAAATCAAAAATCCAAAAAGGGGTCCAGAATGATGTCATAAAGCTTTGGGGGCGGAAAGAGTTTACAGAAGGTGAACTTCCAAGGATGGAAAATCACCTCCAAATGCTTACAGATGCTACAGAAAGGCAGACCATTCCAAATAGGTGAAGAGGAATACTACGAAGAGAACATGATCAGTCCTAAACCCATGAACGAACGGAAAATGTTACCGTCCATGATGTTATTACTAATCACCTTCACGAATAATCCAAACAGGCCCACGTCTTCCCAAGTTCAGGCAAAAGGTTGGTCCAAAAGTACAATTCAGGGCCGGCCCTGTGGTGGAGCAGGTAAGTGCCCACATTCCGCTTGGGCGGCCCGGGCCTCACTGTTTCACATTACGAGTGCATATCACATTAGTAGTGTTAGGAAATATAGATTTCATGGTATGGTGCGGGCAGAGATCATAAATAAGCAGCAATTGTGAGGATACGTTATCAATACGCACAAGAAAAGGAACCATAAGAATATTACAATCTATGGAAGTATCTGGTACACTTCCCAAAGGCAGAAGGAAGGAAAACTTGTGACCTGCCAAGGTGGAATTGGCAGAGTGCCACGAGATGACACCATCATTGTGCATCAGAACATTCCCTGGGCAACTTCAACTTGTGAGGGAGTCCAGGACTTTTTCTGGGTAAGGTCCACCCATTTTGCCATCTACCCAAGATATAAGAGATAAAACCCAGGATAATCTTACAGGAGTGAAACCAGTGTCTAGAGAGAATGTAGGAGCCCTTTCGAAGTTCAAGGAGAAAGATAGAAACTGACAACAATTGCAGAAAAAGGAAAACTATCCTACCTAGACAGGGTGAGGAGTCAGACTGGTCTGAGATGGCTGTGAAACTCTGTGTGCACGGAGGTTGTCAGGACAACTTCGAATTTTGAGGTCGCTTATGACATCACGGTGAACATGTCCCCCAGGGTGGCCGCATGGTTACAGTCTGAGGATTGGCCTAGGCTAGGCTATTAAAGGGACAGATACCCAGAAACAGGTTTGGCAAACAGAAAGCAGGCACAGAAACTAGAAGAGATAAAACAGAGTCTGATGCAAGGGATAAGAAAGGAACCCTAGGCCACAAGTGAGAATAGAGGGACAGGCACGGAGAGGAGAACATTGTCATCTATTCAAGTCTATGGGGAGGTCATGCTGATTCAAGCTTGCAACTTCATTGGAAACAAGTGGCCGGACTTGGCGTTCATCACACCTACAGTGCCCTTGTGCCTTAAGCATAATGCAAAGTCAAGAAAGATGTCTTGAGGACATTGAAGAGAAGAATCGATGCCTCCTTTCCAAGGCCCATAGCATTCTTTGAAGGTCAGTCTCTTTTTCCGAAGCTCTGGTGTCACGTGGGCCCACTGGGCACATGGTAATGTGTCCCAAGAGATGTCTTGGAAGCCTTGAAGGAATGGAGCCCTGTCACGCTTGGGGTATGTCTCTTTGTTTGGAAGTGCTCTACAAGGGTGCTGAAAAGCACCCTCTTCCACAGGGCTTCGTTCCTTCGTGAAGGCTGCCCTCCCAGGCTAGTGTGCTCTGTTTGCCTCCATCGAAATTCTCTCCCCCTACCTCTTGCCGTAGAAGGATTATTGATTATGTGTTTTGACACCATATGTAAGGAAGTTGCACGAAAATTAGAACTTTACAGTTGTGTTTCAAGAAAAATAAACAGGCCAGGGTAGAGGATGTAGGGCAAACAAATGGCACACCCTATAAAAATTAAGTAAGCCCGTATCTGGACGGAATCTAGGGGAACGTTCAAGGATCAGGGGTCAAGTTCGAAACTTCCCAAATCCGGAAAAGAGACAGAAAAATATCTTTCCTGGAGAGTGGAATTCATCCGATTTGTCTAAGTTGTCTTGGAAACATTGTGTCCGTGAAGGGGGTTGCCAGGACCACCTCGAATTTGGAGTTTCTGATCTCAGGATGTCAAACCAACCCACATGACCACGTGTTCTCAGTGCTTAGTTTGACCTAGGCTAGGGTAGCCAAGAGTCCTACAAGTGACCGGTGCAAATTCAAGGACAACAACCAAGAGTCACGAAAGCACTCACACCTCACCCTAGAGAACATACAGCGATTAACGAAATACAAACTAATCCCTCGGAATGAAGGAGAACGGACTGATAAGCATGTCTAAGGGAGATAGCTGAGAAAGACCATGACGAGTATACTATGGAAAAGAAAAAGAGGACCCAGAAAATGGAAGGTGAACAGAAATCACACCTGAATTATCCACAATGAAAGATGATGTCCGTCTTTAGACAGACTCTGCTGGAACGTTTGAAAGTCAGAGAAATTCACAAGCCAAAAAACGGCAGCGAAGGTCAAGCATGGGCTAACTGGGAAGGGTGAGTTATGAGACTGCTCCAAGCAGGCTCTGAAACCTGTATCCAGGAAGCATGCTGGACCTCAGAGACACAATTATGACAAATCCTCTGACATCACAATGGACCCGAAAAACAACCTAGCCTCATCTACACAGTGCTAGAGTTGGGCTCACTAGTATATTTAACTCCCATTGCACTCAACTGCACGTTGCCACTGAACATGTAAGTGGCCGGCCGGTGGTGCAGTGGTGAGGTCCGCACCTTCTGGGTCTGTGGCCCAGTATGGGCTGGGTGGAATCCTCGGTTTGGGCCTCCTCACCACTGCTTCAGTTGTTCTGGTGCAGGCGTCCGAGGTAGAGTAGAGGCAGATGGGAAGGGACGTTGGACAGGGCCAGACTTCCACAGCAAATACAGGAGCATTGCCAGCAGATGTGAGCACAGCAATGCACTTGTGCCAAAACAAAACCAATTAAAAGTTGCAAAGAACAGAAAAACTGAAGCTAAGGAAAAAAAAAACAAAAAAACAGGAGCTTGCCATTACGAAGAATAGGATCTCTGTGAATAACCTTAGCAAAACAGGTGAATTCTATGTTAATTCAAAAACTAGCAAACCTTTGGGGAAAGAAACTCAAGAAGACACAAGAAAAAAAAAGATATCGAGGGATCGAGGAATGGAAGGATTAACACACTTGAAAGGTTCATACCGCAGTAAGGAATCTCTGGATTCCATGCAATCCCAGTCAAAGTTGCAGCAGTATTTGCCACAGAGAAGAAGAGAGAATCCTAAAGTTTCTAGCCAGCAACACGAGACCCTGACTAGGCAAAGGAATCCTCAGGAAAACGAACAAAGCAGCACGTGTCACAATTTCTGATTTCAACATAGAGGACGAAGCGCTAGGTACCGAAACGGCACAGTCTGGGCCCCAAAACAGGCATGAAGACCCATGCAAAACAATTGAGAGCCCAGAGCCCAACTCAAACTTACATGGACAGCCCATTTTGGACCAGGGAGCCAAGTGGAGACAGCGGAGGAAGGAGAGTCTCTACAATAAACGGTGCTGGGAAGCCTGCACAGCCACATGGAACACAACGAGAGTACACCATGATGTTACACCTGGCACACACACCACCTGAAATGGATTAAAGCCTTGAATGGCAGACTTGAAACCGTGAACCTTGTAGGAGAAGACCTAGGCAGAGTGCTCTTTGCCATCTGTCTGAGCCGCCTATTTGGAAGAAGCATGTCTGACTGGGCAAGGGCAACAAAGGAAACAAGAAACAAACGGGACCACATCAAATGCACACACTTCTGCCCACTCAAGGAAACCATCAACTGAATACTAAGACACCACAACAATTGGGAGAGGATGTTTGCAAACCACACATCGGACAAGGGGTGAAAAGCCCAAAGATACAATCAACTCGCACGTCTCCACAAGAAAAAAAACAAGCCAATGAAAACCTGGTCAAAAGATGGAAGCAGAGATTTCTCCGAAGAAGACAGAAAGAGGGCCAGTAGGTGCATGAAAACTTGTTCACCATCATTAAGTCTCAGGAAAATGCAAATCCAAACTGCAAGGCCATGGCAGCTCACTGTGGTCAGCATGGCTAGAAGGAAGCAGACAGGAAATAACAAGTGTCAGAGAGGAGGTGGAGAGAAGGGAAGCCTCCTGCACTGCTGGTGGGAGTGTAACCCGGTGCAGCCACGATGCCAAAGGTGTGGAACTGCCTCAGAAGTTTAAGTATCCATGTCCCGTATGACCCAGCTATTAATCTGCCGCTTGCTTATCCAAAACAGTCAGAAAGACTACCGCATAAAGACATGTGCATGGCTGTGTTCACCACAGTCTTACTCCGGATATCCAAGACTTGGAAAGCACCCTGGTGTCCAGCAAGGGATGATTGGAGAAGGAAGATGGGCTATAGCCACACAATGGTATACCACTCAGCCGGAACAAATGATGCAATCCAGCCATTTGTGACCACCAGAATGGCTGTGAGGGTTTTAGGGGAAGTGTAACAAGCCCCAGTGAGAAATTCAAATACCATAGAATCTCACTTACAAGGAGAAGAAAAAGCAAGCACTAACCAACAGGTGGCACTGAACATTTGTATGCGGGCTCCCAGAGGCAAAGAGGGGCGGTGACGGAGGGTGAAAGAGAAGATTAGGCACAAGTGTGTGGTGAGGGCCTGTGATTAGTCTTACACTGGTGAAGATGATGTAAGCTACACAGAAGTCTAAAGCAATGAGGACGTGAATCTGGAAGTTATAGTACGTTCTAATGCAGGGTCATGGCTATAAATTCACCTCAAATCAAAAATCCAAAAAGGGGTCCAGAATGATGTCATAAAGCTTTGGGGGCGGAAAGAGTTTACAGAAGGTGAACTTCCAAGGATGGAAAATCACCTCCAAATGCTTACAGATGCTACAGAAAGGCAGACCATTCCAAATAGGTGAAGAGGAATACTACGAAGAGAACATGATCAGTCCTAAACCCATGAACGAACGGAAAATGTTACCGTCCATGATGTTATTACTAATCACCTTCACGAATAATCCAAACAGGCCCACGTCTTCCCAAGTTCAGGCAAAAGGTTGGTCCAAAAGTACAATTCAGGGCCGGCCCTGTGGTGGAGCAGGTAAGTGCCCACATTCCGCTTGGGCGGCCCGGGCCTCACTGTTTCACATTACGAGTGCATATCACATTAGTAGTGTTAGGAAATATAGATTTCATGGTATGGTGCGGGCAGAGATCATAAATAAGCAGCAATTGTGAGGATACGTTATCAATACGCACAAGAAAAGGAACCATAAGAATATTACAATCTATGGAAGTATCTGGTACACTTCCCAAAGGCAGAAGGAAGGAAAACTTGTGACCTGCCAAGGTGGAATTGGCAGAGTGCCACGAGATGACACCATCATTGTGCATCAGAACATTCCCTGGGCAACTTCAACTTGTGAGGGAGTCCAGGACTTTTTCTGGGTAAGGTCCACCCATTTTGCCATCTACCCAAGATATAAGAGATAAAACCCAGGATAATCTTACAGGAGTGAAACCAGTGTCTAGAGAGAATGTAGGAGCCCTTTCGAAGTTCAAGGAGAAAGATAGAAACTGACAACAATTGCAGAAAAAGGAAAACTATCCTACCTAGACAGGGTGAGGAGTCAGACTGGTCTGAGATGGCTGTGAAACTCTGTGTGCACGGAGGTTGTCAGGACAACTTCGAATTTTGAGGTCGCTTATGACATCACGGTGAACATGTCCCCCAGGGTGGCCGCATGGTTACAGTCTGAGGATTGGCCTAGGCTAGGCTATTAAAGGGACAGATACCCAGAAACAGGTTTGGCAAACAGAAAGCAGGCACAGAAACTAGAAGAGATAAAACAGAGTCTGATGCAAGGGATAAGAAAGGAACCCTAGGCCACAAGTGAGAATAGAGGGACAGGCACGGAGAGGAGAACATTGTCATCTATTCAAGTCTATGGGGAGGTCATGCTGATTCAAGCTTGCAACTTCATTGGAAACAAGTGGCCGGACTTGGCGTTCATCACACCTACAGTGCCCTTGTGCCTTAAGCATAATGCAAAGTCAAGAAAGATGTCTTGAGGACATTGAAGAGAAGAATCGATGCCTCCTTTCCAAGGCCCATAGCATTCTTTGCAGGTCAGTCTCTTTTTCCGAAGCTCTGGTGTCACGTGGGCCCACTGGGCACATGGTAATGTGTCCCAAGAGATGTCTTGGAAGCCTTGAAGGAATGGAGCCCTGTCACGCTTGGGGTATGTCTCTTTGTTTGGAAGTGCTCTACAAGGGTGCTGAAAAGCACCCTCTTCCACAGGGCTTCGTTCCTTCGTGAAGGCTGCCCTCCCAGGCTAGTGTGCTCTGTTTGCCTCCATCGAAATTCTCTCCCCCTACCTCTTGCCGTAGAAGGATTATTGATTATGTGTTTTGACACCATATGTAAGGAAGTTGCACGAAAATTAGAACTTTACAGTTGTGTTTCAAGAAAAATAAACAGGCCAGGGTAGAGGATGTAGGGCAAACAAATGGCACACCCTATAAAAATTAAGTAAGCCCGTATCTGGACGGAATCTAGGGGAACGTTCAAGGATCAGGGGTCAAGTTCGAAACTTCCCAAATCCGGAAAAGAGACAGAAAAATATCTTTCCTGGAGAGTGGAATTCATCCGATTTGTCTAAGTTGTCTTGGAAACATTGTGTCCCTGAAGGGGGTTGCCAGGACCACCTCGAATTTGGAGTTTCTGATCTCAGGATGTCAAACCAACCCACATGACCACGTGTTCTCAGTGCTTAGTTTGACCTAGGCTAGGGTAGCCAAGAGTCCTACAAGTGACCGGTGCAAATTCAAGGACAACAACCAAGAGTCACGAAAGCACTCACACCTCACCCTAGAGAACATACAGCGATTAACGAAATACAAACTAATCCCTCGGAATGAAGGAGAACGGACTGATAAGCATGTCTAAGGGAGATAGCTGAGAAAGACCATGACGAGTATACTATGGAAAAGAAAAAGAGGACCCAGAAAATGGAAGGTGAACAGAAATCACACCTGAATTATCCACAATGAAAGATGATGTCCGTCTTTAGACAGACTCTGCTGGAACGTTTGAAAGTCAGAGAAATTCACAAGCCAAAAAACGGCAGCGAAGGTCAAGCATGGGCTAACTGGGAAGGGTGAGTTATGAGACTGCTCCAAGCAGGCTCTGAAACCTGTATCCAGGAAGCATGCTGGACCTCAGAGACACAATTATGACAAATCCTCTGACATCACAATGGACCCGAAAAACAACCTAGCCTCATCTACACAGTGCTAGAGTTGGGCTCACTAGTATATTTAACTCCCGTTGCACTCAACTGCACGTTGCCACTGAACATGTAAGTGGCCGGCCGGTGGTGCAGTGGTGAGGTCCGCACCTTCTGGGTCTGTGGCCCAGTATGGGCTGGGTGGAATCCTCGGTTTGGGCCTCCTCACCACTGCTTCAGTTGTTCTGGTGCAGGCGTCCGAGGTAGAGTAGAGGCAGATGGGAAGGGACGTTGGACAGGGCCAGACTTCCACAGCAAATACAGGAGCATTGCCAGCAGATGTGAGCACAGCAATGCACTTGTGCCAAAACAAAACCAATTAAAAGTTGCAAAGAACAGAAAAACTGAAGCTAAGGAAAAAAAAAACAAAAAAACAGGAGCTTGCCATTACGAAGAATAGGATCTCTGTGAATAACCTTAGCAAAACAGGTGAATTCTATGTTAATTCAAAAACTAGCAAACCTTTGGGGAAAGAAACTCAAGAAGACACAAGAAAAAAAAAGATATCGAGGGATCGAGGAATGGAAGGATTAACACACTTGAAAGGTTCATACCGCAGTAAGGAATCTCTGGATTCCATGCAATCCCAGTCAAAGTTGCAGCAGTATTTGCCACAGAGAAGAAGAGAGAATCCTAAAGTTTCTAGCCAGCAACACGAGACCCTGACTAGGCAAAGGAATCCTCAGGAAAACGAACAAAGCAGCACGTGTCACAATTTCTGATTTCAACATAGAGGACGAAGCGCTAGGTACCGAAACGGCACAGTCTGGGCCCCAAAACAGGCATGAAGACCCATGCAAAACAATTGAGAGCCCAGAGCCCAACTCAAACTTACATGGACAGCCCATTTTGGACCAGGGAGCCAAGTGGAGACAGCGGAGGAAGGAGAGTCTCTACAATAAACGGTGCTGGGAAGCCTGCACAGCCACATGGAACACAACGAGAGTACACCATGATGTTACACCTGGCACACACACCACCTGAAATGGATTAAAGCCTTGAATGGCAGACTTGAAACCGTGAACCTTGTAGGAGAAGACCTAGGCAGAGTGCTCTTTGCCATCTGTCTGAGCCGCCTATTTGGAAGAAGCATGTCTGACTGGGCAAGGGCAACAAAGGAAACAAGAAACAAACGGGACCACATCAAATGCACACACTTCTGCCCACTCAAGGAAACCATCAACTGAATACTAAGACACCACAACGATTGGGAGAGGATGTTTGCAAACCACACATCGGACAAGGGGTGAAAAGCCCAAAGATACAATCAACTCGCACGTCTCCACAAGAAAAAAAACAAGCCAATGAAAACCTGGTCAAAAGATGGAAGCAGAGATTTCTCCGAAGAAGACAGAAAGAGGGCCAGTAGGTGCATGAAAACTTGTTCACCATCATGAAGTCTCAGGAAAATGCAAATCCAAACTGCAAGGCCATGGCAGCTCACTGTGGTCAGCATGGCTAGAAGGAAGCAGACAGGAAATAACAAGTGTCAGAGAGGAGGTGGAGAGAAGGGAAGCCTCCTGCACTGCTGGTGGGAGTGTAACCCGGTGCAGCCACGATGCCAAAGGTGTGGAACTGCCTCAGAAGTTTAAGTATCCATGTCCCGTATGACCCAGCTATTAATCTGCCGCTTGCTTATCCAAAACAGTCAGAAAGACTACCGCATAAAGACATGTGCATGGCTGTGTTCACCACAGTCTTACTCCGGATATCCAAGACTTGGAAAGCACCCTGGTGTCCAGCAAGGGATGATTGGAGAAGGAAGATGGGCTATAGCCACACAATGGTATACCACTCAGCCGGAACAAATGATGCAATCCAGCCATTTGTGACCACCAGAATGGCTGTGAGGGTTTTAGGGGAAGTGTAACAAGCCCCAGTGAGAAATTCAAATACCATAGAATCTCACTTACAAGGAGAAGAAAAAGCAAGCACTAACCAACAGGTGGCACTGAACATTTGTATGCGGGCTCCCAGAGGCAAAGAGGGGCGGTGACGGAGGGTGAAAGAGAAGATTAGGCACAAGTGTGTGGTGAGGGCCTGTGATTAGTCTTACACTGGTGAAGATGATGTAAGCTACACAGAAGTCTAAAGCAATGAGGACGTGAATCTGGAAGTTATAGTACGTTCTAATGCAGGGTCATGGCTATAAATTCACCTCAAATCAAAAATCCAAAAAGGGGTCCAGAATGATGTCATAAAGCTTTGGGGGCGGAAAGAGTTTACAGAAGGTGAACTTCCAAGGATGGAAAATCACCTCCAAATGCTTACAGATGCTACAGAAAGGCAGACCATTCCAAATAGGTGAAGAGGAATACTACGAAGAGAACATGATCAGTCCTAAACCCATGAACGAACGGAAAATGTTACCGTCCATGATGTTATTACTAATCACCTTCACGAATAATCCAAACAGGCCCACGTCTTCCCAAGTTCAGGCAAAAGGTTGGTCCAAAAGTACAATTCAGGGCCGGCCCTGTGGTGGAGCAGGTAAGTGCCCACATTCCGCTTGGGCGGCCCGGGCCTCACTGTTTCACATTACGAGTGCATATCACATTAGTAGTGTTAGGAAATATAGATTTCATGGTATGGTGCGGGCAGAGATCATAAATAAGCAGCAATTGTGAGGATACGTTATCAATACGCACAAGAAAAGGAACCATAAGAATATTACAATCTATGGAAGTATCTGGTACACTTCCCAAAGGCAGAAGGAAGGAAAACTTGTGACCTGCCAAGGTGGAATTGGCAGAGTGCCACGAGATGACACCATCATTGTGCATCAGAACATTCCCTGGGCAACTTCAACTTGTGAGGGAGTCCAGGACTTTTTCTGGGTAAGGTCCACCCATTTTGCCATCTACCCAAGATATAAGAGATAAAACCCAGGATAATCTTACAGGAGTGAAACCAGTGTCTAGAGAGAATGTAGGAGCCCTTTCGAAGTTCAAGGAGAAAGATAGAAACTGACAACAATTGCAGAAAAAGGAAAACTATCCTACCTAGACAGGGTGAGGAGTCAGACTGGTCTGAGATGGCTGTGAAACTCTGTGTGCACGGAGGTTGTCAGGACAACTTCGAATTTTGAGGTCGCTTATGACATCACGGTGAACATGTCCCCCAGGGTGGCCGCATGGTTACAGTCTGAGGATTGGCCTAGGCTAGGCTATTAAAGGGACAGATACCCAGAAACAGGTTTGGCAAACAGAAAGCAGGCACAGAAACTAGAAGAGATAAAACAGAGTCTGATGCAAGGGATAAGAAAGGAACCCTAGGCCACAAGTGAGAATAGAGGGACAGGCACGGAGAGGAGAACATTGTCATCTATTCAAGTCTATGGGGAGGTCATGCTGATTCAAGCTTGCAACTTCATTGGAAACAAGTGGCCGGACTTGGCGTTCATCACACCTACAGTGCCCTTGTGCCTTAAGCATAATGCAAAGTCAAGAAAGATGTCTTGAGGACATTGAAGAGAAGAATCGATGCCTCCTTTCCAAGGCCCATAGCATTCTTTGCAGGTCAGTCTCTTTTTCCGAAGCTCTGGTGTCACGTGGGCCCACTGGGCACATGGTAATGTGTCCCAAGAGATGTCTTGGAAGCCTTGAAGGAATGGAGCCCTGTCACGCTTGGGGTATGTCTCTTTGTTTGGAAGTGCTCTACAAGGGTGCTGAAAAGCACCCTCTTCCACAGGGCTTCGTTCCTTCGTGAAGGCTGCCCTCCCAGGCTAGTGTGCTCTGTTTGCCTCCATCGAAATTCTCTCCCCCTACCTCTTGCCGTAGAAGGATTATTGATTATGTGTTTTGACACCATATGTAAGGAAGTTGCACGAAAATTAGAACTTTACAGTTGTGTTTCAAGAAAAATAAACAGGCCAGGGTAGAGGATGTAGGGCAAACAAATGGCACACCCTATAAAAATTAAGTAAGCCCGTATCTGGACGGAATCTAGGGGAACGTTCAAGGATCAGGGGTCAAGTTCGAAACTTCCCAAATCCGGAAAAGAGACAGAAAAATATCTTTCCTGGAGAGTGGAATTCATCCGATTTGTCTAAGTTGTCTTGGAAACATTGTGTCCGTGAAGGGGGTTGCCAGGACCACCTCGAATTTGGAGTTTCTGATCTCAGGATGTCAAACCAACCCACATGACCACGTGTTCTCAGTGCTTAGTTTGACCTAGGCTAGGGTAGCCAAGAGTCCTACAAGTGACCGGTGCAAATTCAAGGACAACAACCAAGAGTCACGAAAGCACTCACACCTCACCCTAGAGAACATACAGCGATTAACGAAATACAAACTAATCCCTCGGAATGAAGGAGAACGGACTGATAAGCATGTCTAAGGGAGATAGCTGAGAAAGACCATGACGAGTATACTATGGAAAAGAAAAAGAGGACCCAGAAAATGGAAGGTGAACAGAAATCACACCTGAATTATCCACAATGAAAGATGATGTCCGTCTTTAGACAGACTCTGCTGGAACGTTTGAAAGTCAGAGAAATTCACAAGCCAAAAAACGGCAGCGAAGGTCAAGCATGGGCTAACTGGGAAGGGTGAGTTATGAGACTGCTCCAAGCAGGCTCTGAAACCTGTATCCAGGAAGCATGCTGGACCTCAGAGACACAATTATGACAAATCCTCTGACATCACAATGGACCCGAAAAACAACCTAGCCTCATCTACACAGTGCTAGAGTTGGGCTCACTAGTATATTTAACTCCCATTGCACTCAACTGCACGTTGCCACTGAACATGTAAGTGGCCGGCCGGTGGTGCAGTGGTGAGGTCCGCACCTTCTGGGTCTGTGGCCCAGTATGGGCTGGGTGGAATCCTCGGTTTGGGCCTCCTCACCACTGCTTCAGTTGTTCTGGTGCAGGCGTCCGAGGTAGAGTAGAGGCAGATGGGAAGGGACGTTGGACAGGGCCAGACTTCCACAGCAAATACAGGAGCATTGCCAGCAGATGTGAGCACAGCAATGCACTTGTGCCAAAACAAAACCAATTAAAAGTTGCAAAGAACAGAAAAACTGAAGCTAAGGAAAAAAAAAACAAAAAAACAGGAGCTTGCCATTACGAAGAATAGGATCTCTGTGAATAACCTTAGCAAAACAGGTGAATTCTATGTTAATTCAAAAACTAGCAAACCTTTGGGGAAAGAAACTCAAGAAGACACAAGAAAAAAAAAGATATCGAGGGATCGAGGAATGGAAGGATTAACACACTTGAAAGGTTCATACCGCAGTAAGGAATCTCTGGATTCCATGCAATCCCAGTCAAAGTTGCAGCAGTATTTGCCACAGAGAAGAAGAGAGAATCCTAAAGTTTCTAGCCAGCAACACGAGACCCTGACTAGGCAAAGGAATCCTCAGGAAAACGAACAAAGCAGCACGTGTCACAATTTCTGATTTCAACATAGAGGACGAAGCGCTAGGTACCGAAACGGCACAGTCTGGGCCCCAAAACAGGCATGAAGACCCATGCAAAACAATTGAGAGCCCAGAGCCCAACTCAAACTTACATGGACAGCCCATTTTGGACCAGGGAGCCAAGTGGAGACAGCGGAGGAAGGAGAGTCTCTACAATAAACGGTGCTGGGAAGCCTGCACAGCCACATGGAACACAACGAGAGTACACCATGATGTTACACCTGGCACACACACCACCTGAAATGGATTAAAGCCTTGAATGGCAGACTTGAAACCGTGAACCTTGTAGGAGAAGACCTAGGCAGAGTGCTCTTTGCCATCTGTCTGAGCCGCCTATTTGGAAGAAGCATGTCTGACTGGGCAAGGGCAACAAAGGAAACAAGAAACAAACGGGACCACATCAAATGCACACACTTCTGCCCACTCAAGGAAACCATCAACTGAATACTAAGACACCACAACAATTGGGAGAGGATGTTTGCAAACCACACATCGGACAAGGGGTGAAAAGCCCAAAGATACAATCAACTCGCACGTCTCCACAAGAAAAAAAACAAGCCAATGAAAACCTGGTCAAAAGATGGAAGCAGAGATTTCTCCGAAGAAGACAGAAAGAGGGCCAGTAGGTGCATGAAAACTTGTTCACCATCATGAAGTCTCAGGAAAATGCAAATCCAAACTGCAAGGCCATGGCAGCTCACTGTGGTCAGCATGGCTAGAAGGAAGCAGACAGGAAATAACAAGTGTCAGAGAGGAGGTGGAGAGAAGGGAAGCCTCCTGCACTGCTGGTGGGAGTGTAACCCGGTGCAGCCACGATGCCAAAGGTGTGGAACTGCCTCAGAAGTTTAAGTATCCATGTCCCGTATGACCCAGCTATTAATCTGCCGCTTGCTTATCCAAAACAGTCAGAAAGACTACCGCATAAAGACATGTGCATGGCTGTGTTCACCACAGTCTTACTCCTGATATCCAAGACTTGGAAAGCACCCTGGTGTCCAGCAAGGGATGATTGGAGAAGGAAGATGGGCTATAGCCACACAATGGTATACCACTCAGCCGGAACAAATGATGCAATCCAGCCATTTGTGACCACCAGAATGGCTGTGAGGGTTTTAGGGGAAGTGTAACAAGCCCCAGTGAGAAATTCAAATACCATAGAATCTCACTTACAAGGAGAAGAAAAAGCAAGCACTAACCAACAGGTGGCACTGAACATTTGTATGCGGGCTCCCAGAGGCAAAGAGGGGCGGTGACGGAGGGTGAAAGAGAAGATTAGGCACAAGTGTGTGGTGAGGGCCTGTGATTAGTCTTACACTGGTGAAGATGATGTAAGCTACACAGAAGTCTAAAGCAATGAGGACGTGAATCTGGAAGTTATAGTACGTTCTAATGCAGGGTCATGGCTATAAATTCACCTCAAATCAAAAATCCAAAAAGGGGTCCAGAATGATGTCATAAAGCTTTGGGGGCGGAAAGAGTTTACAGAAGGTGAACTTCCAAGGATGGAAAATCACCTCCAAATGCTTACAGATGCTACAGAAAGGCAGACCATTCCAAATAGGTGAAGAGGAATACTACGAAGAGAACATGATCAGTCCTAAACCCATGAACGAACGGAAAATGTTACCGTCCATGATGTTATTACTAATCACCTTCACGAATAATCCAAACAGGCCCACGTCTTCCCAAGTTCAGGCAAAAGGTTGGTCCAAAAGTACAATTCAGGGCCGGCCCTGTGGTGGAGCAGGTAAGTGCCCACATTCCGCTTGGGCGGCCCGGGCCTCACTGTTTCACATTACGAGTGCATATCACATTAGTAGTGTTAGGAAATATAGATTTCATGGTATGGTGCGGGCAGAGATCATAAATAAGCAGCAATTGTGAGGATACGTTATCAATACGCACAAGAAAAGGAACCATAAGAATATTACAATCTATGGAAGTATCTGGTACACTTCCCAAAGGCAGAAGGAAGGAAAACTTGTGACCTGCCAAGGTGGAATTGGCAGAGTGCCACGAGATGACACCATCATTGTGCATCAGAACATTCCCTGGGCAACTTCAACTTGTGAGGGAGTCCAGGACTTTTTCTGGGTAAGGTCCACCCATTTTGCCATCTACCCAAGATATAAGAGATAAAACCCAGGATAATCTTACAGGAGTGAAACCAGTGTCTAGAGAGAATGTAGGAGCCCTTTCGAAGTTCAAGGAGAAAGATAGAAACTGACAACAATTGCAGAAAAAGGAAAACTATCCTACCTAGACAGGGTGAGGAGTCAGACTGGTCTGAGATGGCTGTGAAACTCTGTGTGCACGGAGGTTGTCAGGACAACTTCGAATTTTGAGGTCGCTTATGACATCACGGTGAGCATGTCCCCCAGGGTGGCCGCATGGTTACAGTCTGAGGATTGGCCTAGGCTAGGCTATTAAAGGGACAGATACCCAGAAACAGGTTTGGCAAACAGAAAGCAGGCACAGAAACTAGAAGAGATAAAACAGAGTCTGATGCAAGGGATAAGAAAGGAACCCTAGGCCACAAGTGAGAATAGAGGGACAGGCACGGAGAGGAGAACATTGTCATCTATTCAAGTCTATGGGGAGGTCATGCTGATTCAAGCTTGCAACTTCATTGGAAACAAGTGGCCGGACTTGGCGTTCATCACACCTACAGTGCCCTTGTGCCTTAAGCATAATGCAAAGTCAAGAAAGATGTCTTGAGGACATTGAAGAGAAGAATCGATGCCTCCTTTCCAAGGCCCATAGCATTCTTTGCAGGTCAGTCTCTTTTTCCGAAGCTCTGGTGTCACGTGGGCCCACTGGGCACATGGTAATGTGTCCCAAGAGATGTCTTGGAAGGCTTGAAGGAATGGAGCCCTGTCACGCTTGGGGTATGTCTCTTTGTTTGGAAGTGCTCTACAAGGGTGCTGAAAAGCACCCTCTTCCACAGGGCTTCGTTCCTTCGTGAAGGCTGCCCTCCCAGGCTAGTGTGCTCTGTTTGCCTCCATCGAAATTCTCTCCCCCTACCTCTTGCCGTAGAAGGATTATTGATTATGTGTTTTGACACCATATGTAAGGAAGTTGCACGAAAATTAGAACTTTACAGTTGTGTTTCAAGAAAAATAAACAGGCCAGGGTAGAGGATGTAGGGCAAACAAATGGCACACCCTATAAAAATTAAGTAAGCCCGTATCTGGACGGAATCTAGGGGAACGTTCAAGGATCAGGGGTCAAGTTCGAAACTTCCCAAATCCGGAAAAGAGACAGAAAAATATCTTTCCTGGAGAGTGGAATTCATCCGATTTGTCTAAGTTGTCTTGGAAACATTGTGTCCCTGAAGGGGGTTGCCAGGACCACCTCGAATTTGGAGTTTCTGATCTCAGGATGTCAAACCAACCCACATGACCACGTGTTCTCAGTGCTTAGTTTGACCTAGGCTAGGGTAGCCAAGAGTCCTACAAGTGACCGGTGCAAATTCAAGGACAACAACCAAGAGTCACGAAAGCACTCACACCTCACCCTAGAGAACATACAGCGATTAAAGAAATACAAACTAATCCCTCGGAATGAAGGAGAACGGACTGATAAGCATGTCTAAGGGAGATAGTTGAGAAAGACCATGACGAGTATACTATGGAAAAGAAAAAGAGGACCCAGAAAATGGAAGGTGAACAGAAATCACACCTGAATTATCCACAATGAAAGATGATGTCCGTCTTTAGACAGACTCTGCTGGAACGTTTGAAAGTCAGAGAAATTCACAAGCCAAAAAATGGCAGCGAAGGTCAAGCATGGGCTAACTGGGAAGGGTGAGTTATGAGACTGCTCCAAGCAGGCTCTGAAACCTGTATCCAGGAAGCATGCTGGACCTCAGAGACACAATTATGACAAATCCTCTGACATCACAATGGACCCGAAAAACAACCTAGCCTCATCTACACAGTGCTAGAGTTGGGCTCACTAGTATATTTAACTCCCGTTGCACTCAACTGCACGTTGCCACTGAACATGTAAGTGGCCGGCCGTTGGTGCAGTGGTGAGGTCCGCACCTTCTGGGTCTGTGGCCCAGTATGGGCTGGGTGGAATCCTCGGTTTGGGCCTCCTCACCACTGCTTCAGTTGTTCTGGTGCAGGCGTCCGAGGTAGAGTAGAGGCAGATGGGAAGGGACGTTGGACAGGGCCAGACTTCCACAGCAAATACAGGAGCATTGCCAGCAGATGTGAGCACAGCAATGCACTTGTGCCAATACAAAACCAATTAAAAGTTGCAAAGAATAGAAAAACTGAAGCTAAGGAAAAAAAAAACAAAAAAACAGGAGCTTGCCATTACGAAGAATAGGATCTCTGTGAATAACCTTAGCAAAACAGGTGAATTCTATGTTAATTCAAAAACTAGCAAACCTTTGGGGAAAGAAACTCAAGAAGACACAAGAAAAAAAAAGATATCGAGGGATCTAGGAATGGAAGGATTAACACACTTGAAAGGTTCATACCGCAGTAAGGAATCTCTGGATTCCATGCAATCCCAGTCAAAGTTGCAGCAGTATTTGCCACAGAGAAGAAGAGAGAATCCTAAAGTTTCTAGCCAGCAACACGAGACCCTGACTAGGCAAAGGAATCCTCAGGAAAACGAACAAAGCAGCACGTGTCACAATTTCTGATTTCAACATAGAGGACGAAGCGCTAGGTACCGAAACGGCACAGTCTGGGCCCCAAAACAGGCATGAAGACCCATGCAAAACAATTGAGAGCCCAGAGCCCAACTCAAACTTACATGGACAGCCCATTTTGGACCAGGGAGCCAAGTGGAGACAGCGGAGGAAGGAGAGTCTCTACAATAAACGGTGCTGGGAAGCCTGCACAGCCACATGGAACACAACGAGAGTACACCATGATGTTACACCTGGCACACACACCACCTGAAATGGATTAAAGCCTTGAATGGCAGACTTGAAACCGTGAACCTTGTAGGAGAAGACCTAGGCAGAGTGCTCTTTGCCATCTGTCTGAGCCGCCTATTTGGAAGAAGCATGTCTGACTGGGCAAGGGCAACAAAGGAAACAAGAAACAAACGGGACCACATCAAATGCACACACTTCTGCCCACTCAAGGAAACCATCAACTGAATACTAAGACACCACAACAATTGGGAGAGGATGTTTGCAAACCACACATCGGACAAGGGGTGAAAAGCCCAAAGATACAATCAACTCGCACGTCTCCACAAGAAAAAAAACAAGCCAATGAAAACCTGGTCAAAAGATGGAAGCAGAGATTTCTCCGAAGAAGACAGAAAGAGGGCCAGTAGGTGCATGAAAACTTGTTCACCATCATGAAGTCTCAGGAAAATGCAAATCCAAACTGCAAGGCCATGGCAGCTCACTGTGGTCAGCATGGCTAGAAGGAAGCAGACAGGAAATAACAAGTGTCAGAGAGGAGGTGGAGAGAAGGGAAGCCTCCTGCACTGCTGGTGGGAGTGTAACCCGGTGCAGCCACGATGCCAAAGGTGTGGAACTGCCTCAGAAGTTTAAGTATCCATGTCCCGTATGACCCAGCTATTAATCTGCCGCTTGCTTATCCAAAACAGTCAGAAAGACTACCGCATAAAGACATGTGCATGGCTGTGTTCACCACAGTCTTACTCCGGATATCCAAGACTTGGAAAGCACCCTGGTGTCCAGCAAGGGATGATTGGAGAAGGAAGATGGGCTATAGCCACACAATGGTATACCACTCAGCCGGAACAAATGATGCAATCCAGCCATTTGTGACCACCAGAATGGCTGTGAGGGTTTTAGGGGAAGTGTAACAAGCCCCAGGGAGAAATTCAAATACCATAGAATCTCACTTACAAGGAGAAGAAAAAGCAAGCACTAACCAACAGGTGGCACTGAACATTTGTATGCGGGCTCCCAGAGGCAAAGAGGGGCGGTGACGGAGGGTGAAAGAGAAGATTAGGCACAAGTGTGTGGTGAGGGCCTGTGATTAGTCTTACACTGGTGAAGATGATGTAAGCTACACAGAAGTCTAAAGCAATGAGGACGTGAATCTGGAAGTTATAGTACGTTCTAATGCAGGGTCATGGCTATAAATTCACCTCAAATCAAAAATCCAAAAAGGGGTCCAGAATGATGTCATAAAGCTTTGGGGGCGGAAAGAGTTTACAGAAGGTGAACTTCCAAGGATGGAAAATCACCTCCAAATGCTTACAGATGCTACAGAAAGGCAGACCATTCCAAATAGGTGAAGAGGAATACTACGAAGAGAACATGATCAGTCCTAAACCCATGAACGAACGGAAAATGTTACCGTCCATGATGTTATTACTAATCACCTTCACGAATAATCCAAACAGGCCCACGTCTTCCCAAGTTCAGGCAAAAGGTTGGTCCAAAAGTACAATTCAGGGCCGGCCCTGTGGTGGAGCAGGTAAGTGCCCACATTCCGCTTGGGCGGCCCGGGCCTCACTGTTTCACATTACGAGTGCATATCACATTAGTAGTGTTAGGAAATATAGATTTCATGGTATGGTGCGGGCAGAGATCATAAATAAGCAGCAATTGTGAGGATACGTTATCAATACGCACAAGAAAAGGAACCATAAGAATATTACAATCTATGGAAGTATCTGGTACACTTCCCAAAGGCAGAAGGAAGGAAAACTTGTGACCTGCCAAGGTGGAATTGGCAGAGTGCCACGAGATGACACCATCATTGTGCATCAGAACATTCCCTGGGCAACTTCAACTTGTGAGGGAGTCCAGGACTTTTTCTGGGTAAGGTCCACCCATTTTGCCATCTACCCAAGATATAAGAGATAAAACCCAGGATAATCTTACAGGAGTGAAACCAGTGTCTAGAGAGAATGTAGGAGCCCTTTCGAAGTTCAAGGAGAAAGATAGAAACTGACAACAATTGCAGAAAAAGGAAAACTATCCTACCTAGACAGGGTGAGGAGTCAGACTGGTCTGAGATGGCTGTGAAACTCTGTGTGCACGGAGGTTGTCAGGACAACTTCGAATTTTGAGGTCGCTTATGACATCACGGTGAGCATGTCCCCCAGGGTGGCCGCATGGTTACAGTCTGAGGATTGGCCTAGGCTAGGCTATTAAAGGGACAGATACCCAGAAACAGGTTTGGCAAACAGAAAGCAGGCACAGAAACTAGAAGAGATAAAACAGAGTCTGATGCAAGGGATAAGAAAGGAACCCTAGGCCACAAGTGAGAATA
Organism: Equus asinus; assembly: GCF_041296235.1. Taxonomy (NCBI): domain Eukaryota; kingdom Metazoa; phylum Chordata; class Mammalia; order Perissodactyla; family Equidae; genus Equus; species Equus asinus. The sequence goes on along the minus strand of NC_091809.1, from coordinate 4,439,449 downwards.
GAGGGACAGGCACGGAGAGGAGAACATTGTCATCTATTCAAGTCTATGGGGAGGTCATGCTGATTCAAGCTTGCAACTTCATTGGAAACAAGTGGCCGGACTTGGCGTTCATCACACCTACAGTGCCCTTGTGCCTTAAGCATAATGCAAAGTCAAGAAAGATGTCTTGAGGACATTGAAGAGAAGAATCGATGCCTCCTTTCCAAGGCCCATAGCATTCTTTGAAGGTCAGTCTCTTTTTCCGAAGCTCTGGTGTCACGTGGGCCCACTGGGCACATGGTAATGTGTCCCAAGAGATGTCTTGGAAGCCTTGAAGGAATGGAGCCCTGTCACGCTTGGGGTATGTCTCTTTGTTTGGAAGTGCTCTACAAGGGTGCTGAAAAGCACCCTCTTCCACAGGGCTTCGTTCCTTCGTGAAGGCTGCCCTCCCAGGCTAGTGTGCTCTGTTTGCCTCCATCGAAATTCTCTCCCCCTACCTCTTGCCGTAGAAGGATTATTGATTATGTGTTTTGACACCATATGTAAGGAAGTTGCACGAAAATTAGAACTTTACAGTTGTGTTTCAAGAAAAATAAACAGGCCAGGGTAGAGGATGTAGGGCAAACAAATGGCACACCCTATAAAAATTAAGTAAGCCCGTATCTGGACGGAATCTAGGGGAACGTTCAAGGATCAGGGGTCAAGTTCGAAACTTCCCAAATCCGGAAAAGAGACAGAAAAATATCTTTCCTGGAGAGTGGAATTCATCCGATTTGTCTAAGTTGTCTTGGAAACATTGTGTCCGTGAAGGGGGTTGCCAGGACCACCTCGAATTTGGAGTTTCTGATCTCAGGATGTCAAACCAACCCACATGACCACGTGTTCTCAGTGCTTAGTTTGACCTAGGCTAGGGTAGCCAAGAGTCCTACAAGTGACCGGTGCAAATTCAAGGACAACAACCAAGAGTCACGAAAGCACTCACACCTCACCCTAGAGAACATACAGCGATTAACGAAATACAAACTAATCCCTTGGAATGAAGGAGAACGGACTGATAAGCATGTCTAAGGGAGATAGCTGAGAAAGACCATGACGAGTATACTATGGAAAAGAAAAAGAGGACCCAGAAAATGGAAGGTGAACAGAAATCACACCTGAATTATCCACAATGAAAGATGATGTCCGTCTTTAGACAGACTCTGCTGGAACGTTTGAAAGTCAGAGAAATTCACAAGCCAAAAAACGGCAGCGAAGGTCAAGCATGGGCTAACTGGGAAGGGTGAGTTATGAGACTGCTCCAAGCAGGCTCTGAAACCTGTATCCAGGAAGCATGCTGGACCTCAGAGACACAATTATGACAAATCCTCTGACATCACAATGGACCCGAAAAACAACCTAGCCTCATCTACACAGTGCTAGAGTTGGGCTCACTAGTATATTTAACTCCCATTGCACTCAACTGCACGTTGCCACTGAACATGTAAGTGGCCGGCCGGTGGTGCAGTGGTGAGGTCCGCACCTTCTGGGTCTGTGGCCCAGTATGGGCTGGGTGGAATCCTCGGTTTGGGCCTCCTCACCACTGCTTCAGTTGTTCTGGTGCAGGCGTCCGAGGTAGAGTAGAGGCAGATGGGAAGGGACGTTGGACAGGGCCAGACTTCCACAGCAAATACAGGAGCATTGCCAGCAGATGTGAGCACAGCAATGCACTTGTGCCAAAACAAAACCAATTAAAAGTTGCAAAGAACAGAAAAACTGAAGCTAAGGAAAAAAAAAAACAAAAAAACAGGAGCTTGCCATTACGAAGAATAGGATCTCTGTGAATAACCTTAGCAAAACAGGTGAATTCTATGTTAATTCAAAAACTAGCAAACCTTTGGGGAAAGAAACTCAAGAAGACACAAGAAAAAAAAAGATACCGAGGGATCGAGGAATGGAAGGATTAACACACTTGAAAGGTTCATACCGCAGTAAGGAATCTCTGGATTCCATGCAATCCCAGTCAAAGTTGCAGCAGTATTTGCCACAGAGAAGAAGAGAGAATCCTAAAGTTTCTAGCCAGCAACGCGAGACCCTGACTAGGCAAAGGAATCCTCAGGAAAACGAACAAAGCAGCACGTGTCACAATTTCTGATTTCAACATAGAGGACGAAGCGCTAGGTACCGAAACGGCACAGTCTGGGCCCCAAAACAGGCATGAAGACCCATGCAAAACAATTGAGAGCCCAGAGCCCAACTCAAACTTACATGGACAGCCCATTTTGGACCAGGGAGCCAAGTGGAGACAGCGGAGGAAGGAGAGTCTCTACAATAAACGGTGCTGGGAAGCCTGCACAGCCACATGGAACACAACGAGAGTACACCATGATGTTACACCTGGCACACACACCACCTGAAATGGATTAAAGCCTTGAATGGCAGACTTGAAACCGTGAACCTTGTAGGAGAAGACCTAGGCAGAGTGCTCTTTGCCATCTGTCTGAGCCGCCTATTTGGAAGAAGCATGTCTGACTGGGCAAGGGCAACAAAGGAAACAAGAAACAAACGGGACCACATCAAATGCACACACTTCTGCCCACTCAAGGAAACCATCAACTGAATACTAAGACACCACAACAATTGGGAGAGGATGTTTGCAAACCACACATCGGACAAGGGGTGAAAAGCCCAAAGATACAATCAACTCGCACGTCTCCACAAGAAAAAAAACAAGCCAATGAAAACCTGGTCAAAAGATGGAAGCAGAGATTTCTCCGAAGAAGACAGAAAGAGGGCCAGTAGGTGCATGAAAACTTGTTCACCATCATGAAGTCTCAGGAAAATGCAAATCCAAACTGCAAGGCCATGGCAGCTCACTGTGGTCAGCATGGCTAGAAGGAAGCAGACAGGAAATAACAAGTGTCAGAGAGGAGGTGGAGAGAAGGGAAGCCTCCTGCACTGCTGGTGGGAGTGTAACCCGGTGCAGCCACGATGCCAAAGGTGTGGAACTGCCTCAGAAGTTTAAGTATCCATGTCCCGTATGACCCAGCTATTAATCTGCCGCTTGCTTATCCAAAACAGTCAGAAAGACTACCGCATAAAGACATGTGCATGGCTGTGTTCACCACAGTCTTACTCCGGATATCCAAGACTTGGAAAGCACCCTGGTGTCCAGCAAGGGATGATTGGAGAAGGAAGATGGGCTATAGCCACACAATGGTATACCACTCAGCCGGAACAAATGATGCAATCCAGCCATTTGTGACCACCAGAATGGCTGTGAGGGTTTTAGGGGAAGTGTAACAAGCCCCAGGGAGAAATTCAAATACCATAGAATCTCACTTACAAGGAGAAGAAAAAGCAAGCACTAACCAACAGGTGGCACTGAACATTTGTATGCGGGCTCCCAGAGGCAAAGAGGGGCGGTGACGGAGGGTGAAAGAGAAGATTAGGCACAAGTGTGTGGTGAGGGCCTGTGATTAGTCTTACACTGGTGAAGATGATGTAAGCTACACAGAAGTCTAAAGCAATGAGGACGTGAATCTGGAAGTTATAGTACGTTCTAATGCAGGGTCATGGCTATAAATTCACCTCAAATCAAAAATCCAAAAAGGGGTCCAGAATGATGTCATAAAGCTTTGGGGGCGGAAAGAGTTTACAGAAGGTGAACTTCCAAGGATGGAAAATCACCTCCAAATGCTTACAGATGCTACAGAAAGGCAGACCATTCCAAATAGGTGAAGAGGAATACTACGAAGAGAACATGATCAGTCCTAAACCCATGAACGAACGGAAAATGTTACCGTCCATGATGTTATTACTAATCACCTTCACGAATAATCCAAACAGGCCCACGTCTTCCCAAGTTCAGGCAAAAGGTTGGTCCAAAAGTACAATTCAGGGCCGGCCCTGTGGTGGAGCAGGTAAGTGCCCACATTCCGCTTGGGCGGCCCGGGCCTCACTGTTTCACATTACGAGTGCATATCACATTAGTAGTGTTAGGAAATATAGATTTCATGGTATGGTGCGGGCAGAGATCATAAATAAGCAGCAATTGTGAGGATACGTTATCAATACACACAAGAAAAGGAACCATAAGAATATTACAATCTATGGAAGTATCTGGTACACTTCCCAAAGGCAGAAGGAAGGAAAACTTGTGACCTGCCAAGGTGGAATTGGCAGAGTGCCACGAGATGACACCATCATTGTGCATCAGAACATTCCCTGGGCAACTTCAACTTGTGAGGGAGTCCAGGACTTTTTCTGGGTAAGGTCCACCCATTTTGCCATCTACCCAAGATATAAGAGATAAAACCCAGGATAATCTTACAGGAGTGAAACCAGTGTCTAGAGAGAATGTAGGAGCCCTTTCGAAGTTCAAGGAGAAAGATAGAAACTGACAACAATTGCAGAAAAAGGAAAACTATCCTACCTAGACAGGGTGAGGAGTCAGACTGGTCTGAGATGGCTGTGAAACTCTGTGTGCACGGAGGTTGTCAGGACAACTTCGAATTTTGAGGTCGCTTATGACATCACGGTGAACATGTCCCCCAGGGTGGCCGCATGGTTACAGTCTGAGGATTGGCCTAGGCTAGGCTATTAAAGGGACAGATACCCAGAAACAGGTTTGGCAAACAGAAAGCAGGCACAGAAACTAGAAGAGATAAAACAGAGTCTGATGCAAGGGATAAGAAAGGAACCCTAGGCCACAAGTGAGAATAGAGGGACAGGCACGGAGAGGAGAACATTGTCATCTATTCAAGTCTATGGGGAGGTCATGCTGATTCAAGCTTGCAACTTCATTGGAAACAAGTGGCCGGACTTGGCGTTCATCACACCTACAGTGCCCTTGTGCCTTAAGCATAATGCAAAGTCAAGAAAGATGTCTTGAGGACATTGAAGAGAAGAATCGATGCCTCCTTTCCAAGGCCCATAGCATTCTTTGCAGGTCAGTCTCTTTTTCCGAAGCTCTGGTGTCACGTGGGCCCACTGGGCACATGGTAATGTGTCCCAAGAGATGTCTTGGAAGGCTTGAAGGAATGGAGCCCTGTCACGCTTGGGGTATGTCTCTTTGTTTGGAAGTGCTCTACAAGGGTGCTGAAAAGCACCCTCTTCCACAGGGCTTCGTTCCTTCGTGAAGGCTGCCCTCCCAGGCTAGTGTGCTCTGTTTGCCTCCATCGAAATTCTCTCCCCCTACCTCTTGCCGTAGAAGGATTATTGATTATGTGTTTTGACACCATATGTAAGGAAGTTGCACGAAAATTAGAACTTTACAGTTGTGTTTCAAGAAAAATAAACAGGCCAGGGTAGAGGATGTAGGGCAAACAAATGGCACACCCTATAAAAATTAAGTAAGCCCGTATCTGGACGGAATCTAGGGGAACGTTCAAGGATCAGGGGTCAAGTTCGAAACTTCCCAAATCCGGAAAAGAGACAGAAAAATATCTTTCCTGGAGAGTGGAATTCATCCGATTTGTCTAAGTTGTCTTGGAAACATTGTGTCCGTGAAGGGGGTTGCCAGGACCACCTCGAATTTGGAGTTTCTGATCTCAGGATGTCAAACCAACCCACATGACCACGTGTTCTCAGTGCTTAGTTTGACCTAGGCTAGGGTAGCCAAGAGTCCTACAAGTGACCGGTGCAAATTCAAGGACAACAACCAAGAGTCACGAAAGCACTCACACCTCACCCTAGAGAACATACAGCGATTAACGAAATACAAACTAATCCCTTGGAATGAAGGAGAACGGACTGATAAGCATGTCTAAGGGAGATAGCTGAGAAAGACCATGACGAGTATACTATGGAAAAGAAAAAGAGGACCCAGAAAATGGAAGGTGAACAGAAATCACACCTGAATTATCCACAATGAAAGATGATGTCCGTCTTTAGACAGACTCTGCTGGAACGTTTGAAAGTCAGAGAAATTCACAAGCCAAAAAACGGCAGCGAAGGTCAAGCATGGGCTAACTGGGAAGGGTGAGTTATGAGACTGCTCCAAGCAGGCTCTGAAACCTGTATCCAGGAAGCATGCTGGACCTCAGAGACACAATTATGACAAATCCTCTGACATCACAATGGACCCGAAAAACAACCTAGCCTCATCTACACAGTGCTAGAGTTGGGCTCACTAGTATATTTAACTCCCATTGCACTCAACTGCACGTTGCCACTGAACATGTAAGTGGCCGGCCGGTGGTGCAGTGGTGAGGTCCGCACCTTCTGGGTCTGTGGCCCAGTATGGGCTGGGTGGAATCCTCGGTTTGGGCCTCCTCACCACTGCTTCAGTTGTTCTGGTGCAGGCGTCCGAGGTAGAGTAGAGGCAGATGGGAAGGGACGTTGGACAGGGCCAGACTTCCACAGCAAATACAGGAGCATTGCCAGCAGATGTGAGCACAGCAATGCACTTGTGCCAAAACAAAACCAATTAAAAGTTGCAAAGAACAGAAAAACTGAAGCTAAGGAAAAAAAAAACAAAAAAACAGGAGCTTGCCATTACGAAGAATAGGATCTCTGTGAATAACCTTAGCAAAACAGGTGAATTCTATGTTAATTCAAAAACTAGCAAACCTTTGGGGAAAGAAACTCAAGAAGACACAAGAAAAAAAAAGATACCGAGGGATCGAGGAATGGAAGGATTAACACACTTGAAAGGTTCATACCGCAGTAAGGAATCTCTGGATTCCATGCAATCCCAGTCAAAGTTGCAGCAGTATTTGCCACAGAGAAGAAGAGAGAATCCTAAAGTTTCTAGCCAGCAACGCGAGACCCTGACTAGGCAAAGGAATCCTCAGGAAAACGAACAAAGCAGCACGTGTCACAATTTCTGATTTCAACATAGAGGACGAAGCGCTAGGTACCGAAACGGCACAGTCTGGGCCCCAAAACAGGCATGAAGACCCATGCAAAACAATTGAGAGCCCAGAGCCCAACTCAAACTTACATGGACAGCCCATTTTGGACCAGGGAGCCAAGTGGAGACAGCGGAGGAAGGAGAGTCTCTACAATAAACGGTGCTGGGAAGCCTGCACAGCCACATGGAACACAACGAGAGTACACCATGATGTTACACCTGGCACACACACCACCTGAAATGGATTAAAGCCTTGAATGGCAGACTTGAAACCGTGAACCTTGTAGGAGAAGACCTAGGCAGAGTGCTCTTTGCCATCTGTCTGAGCCGCCTATTTGGAAGAAGCATGTCTGACTGGGCAAGGGCAACAAAGGAAACAAGAAACAAACGGGACCACATCAAATGCACACACTTCTGCCCACTCAAGGAAACCATCAACTGAATACTAAGACACCACAACAATTGGGAGAGGATGTTTGCAAACCACACATCGGACAAGGGGTGAAAAGCCCAAAGATACAATCAACTCGCACGTCTCCACAAGAAAAAAAACAAGCCAATGAAAACCTGGTCAAAAGATGGAAGCAGAGATTTCTCCGAAGAAGACAGAAAGAGGGCCAGTAGGTGCATGAAAACTTGTTCACCATCATGAAGTCTCAGGAAAATGCAAATCCAAACTGCAAGGCCATGGCAGCTCACTGTGGTCAGCATGGCTAGAAGGAAGCAGACAGGAAATAACAAGTGTCAGAGAGGAGGTGGAGAGAAGGGAAGCCTCCTGCACTGCTGGTGGGAGTGTAACCCGGTGCAGCCACGATGCCAAAGGTGTGGAACTGCCTCAGAAGTTTAAGTATCCATGTCCCGTATGACCCAGCTATTAATCTGCCGCTTGCTTATCCAAAACAGTCAGAAAGACTACCGCATAAAGACATGTGCATGGCTGTGTTCACCACAGTCTTACTCCGGATATCCAAGACTTGGAAAGCACCCTGGTGTCCAGCAAGGGATGATTGGAGAAGGAAGATGGGCTATAGCCACACAATGGTATACCACTCAGCCGGAACAAATGATGCAATCCAGCCATTTGTGACCACCAGAATGGCTGTGAGGGTTTTAGGGGAAATGTAACAAGCCCCAGGGAGAAATTCAAATACCATAGAATCTCACTTACAAGGAGAAGAAAAAGCAAGCACTAACCAACAGGTGGCACTGAACATTTGTATGCGGGCTCCCAGAGGCAAAGAGGGGCGGTGACGGAGGGTGAAAGAGAAGATTAGGCACAAGTGTGTGGTGAGGGCCTGTGATTAGTCTTACACTGGTGAAGATGATGTAAGCTACACAGAAGTCTAAAGCAATGAGGACGTGAATCTGGAAGTTATAGTACGTTCTAATGCAGGGTCATGGCTATAAATTCACCTCAAATCAAAAATCCAAAAAGGGGTCCAGAATGATGTCATAAAGCTTTGGGGGCGGAAAGAGTTTACAGAAGGTGAACTTCCAAGGATGGAAAATCACCTCCAAATGCTTACAGATGCTACAGAAAGGCAGACCATTCCAAATAGGTGAAGAGGAATACTACGAAGAGAACATGATCAGTCCTAAACCCATGAACGAACGGAAAATGTTACCGTCCATGATGTTATTACTAATCACCTTCACGAATAATCCAAACAGGCCCACGTCTTCCCAAGTTCAGGCAAAAGGTTGGTCCAAAAGTACAATTCAGGGCCGGCCCTGTGGTGGAGCAGGTAAGTGCCCACATTCCGCTTGGGCGGCCCGGGCCTCACTGTTTCACATTACGAGTGCATATCACATTAGTAGTGTTAGGAAATATAGATTTCATGGTATGGTGCGGGCAGAGATCATAAATAAGCAGCAATTGTGAGGATACGTTATCAATACGCACAAGAAAAGGAACCATAAGAATATTACAATCTATGGAAGTATCTGGTACACTTCCCAAAGGCAGAAGGAAGGAAAACTTGTGACCTGCCAAGGTGGAATTGGCAGAGTGCCACGAGATGACACCATCATTGTGCATCAGAACATTCCCTGGGCAACTTCAACTTGTGAGGGAGTCCAGGACTTTTTCTGGGTAAGGTCCACCCATTTTGCCATCTACCCAAGATATAAGAGATAAAACCCAGGATAATCTTACAGGAGTGAAACCAGTGTCTAGAGAGAATGTAGGAGCCCTTTCGAAGTTCAAGGAGAAAGATAGAAACTGACAACAATTGCAGAAAAAGGAAAACTATCCTACCTAGACAGGGTGAGGAGTCAGACTGGTCTGAGATGGCTGTGAAACTCTGTGTGCACGGAGGTTGTCAGGACAACTTCGAATTTTGAGGTCGCTTATGACATCACGGTGAACATGTCCCCCAGGGTGGCCGCATGGTTACAGTCTGAGGATTGGCCTAGGCTAGGCTATTAAAGGGACAGATACCCAGAAACAGGTTTGGCAAACAGAAAGCAGGCACAGAAACTAGAAGAGATAAAACAGAGTCTGATGCAAGGGATAAGAAAGGAACCCTAGGCCACAAGTGAGAATAGAGGGACAGGCACGGAGAGGAGAACATTGTCATCTATTCAAGTCTATGGGGAGGTCATGCTGATTCAAGCTTGCAACTTCATTGGAAACAAGTGGCCGGACTTGGCGTTCATCACACCTACAGTGCCCTTGTGCCTTAAGCATAATGCAAAGTCAAGAAAGATGTCTTGAGGACATTGAAGAGAAGAATCGATGCCTCCTTTCCAAGGCCCATAGCATTCTTTGCAGGTCAGTCTCTTTTTCCGAAGCTCTGGTGTCACGTGGGCCCACTGGGCACATGGTAATGTGTCCCAAGAGATGTCTTGGAAGCCTTGAAGGAATGGAGCCCTGTCACGCTTGGGGTATGTCTCTTTGTTTGGAAGTGCTCTACAAGGGTGCTGAAAAGCACCCTCTTCCACAGGGCTTCGTTCCTTCGTGAAGGCTGCCCTCCCAGGCTAGTGTGCTCTGTTTGCCTCCATCGAAATTCTCTCCCCCTACCTCTTGCCGTAGAAGGATTATTGATTATGTGTTTTGACACCATATGTAAGGAAGTTGCACGAAAATTAGAACTTTACAGTTGTGTTTCAAGAAAAATAAACAGGCCAGGGTAGAGGATGTAGGGCAAACAAATGGCACACCCTATAAAAATTAAGTAAGCCCGTATCTGGACGGAATCTAGGGGAACGTTCAAGGATCAGGGGTCAAGTTCGAAACTTCCCAAATCCGGAAAAGAGACAGAAAAATATCTTTCCTGGAGAGTGGAATTCATCCGATTTGTCTAAGTTGTCTTGGAAACATTGTGTCCGTGAAGGGGGTTGCCAGGACCACCTCGAATTTGGAGTTTCTGATCTCAGGATGTCAAACCAACCCACATGACCACGTGTTCTCAGTGCTTAGTTTGACCTAGGCTAGGGTAGCCAAGAGTCCTACAAGTGACCGGTGCAAATTCAAGGACAACAACCAAGAGTCACGAAAGCACTCACACCTCACCCTAGAGAACATACAGCGATTAACGAAATACAAACTAATCCCTTGGAATGAAGGAGAACGGACTGATAAGCATGTCTAAGGGAGATAGCTGAGAAAGACCATGACGAGTATACTATGGAAAAGAAAAAGAGGACCCAGAAAATGGAAGGTGAACAGAAATCACACCTGAATTATCCACAATGAAAGATGATGTCCGTCTTTAGACAGACTCTGCTGGAACGTTTGAAAGTCAGAGAAATTCACAAGCCAAAAAACGGCAGCGAAGGTCAAGCATGGGCTAACTGGGAAGGGTGAGTTATGAGACTGCTCCAAGCAGGCTCTGAAACCTGTATCCAGGAAGCATGCTGGACCTCAGAGACACAATTATGACAAATCCTCTGACATCACAATGGACCCGAAAAACAACCTAGCCTCATCTACACAGTGCTAGAGTTGGGCTCACTAGTATATTTAACTCCCATTGCACTCAACTGCACGTTGCCACTGAACATGTAAGTGGCCGGCCGGTGGTGCAGTGGTGAGGTCCGCACCTTCTGGGTCTGTGGCCCAGTATGGGCTGGGTGGAATCCTCGGTTTGGGCCTCCTCACCACTGCTTCAGTTGTTCTGGTGCAGGCGTCCGAGGTAGAGTAGAGGCAGATGGGAAGGGACGTTGGACAGGGCCAGACTTCCACAGCAAATACAGGAGCATTGCCAGCAGATGTGAGCACAGCAATGCACTTGTGCCAAAACAAAACCAATTAAAAGTTGCAAAGAACAGAAAAACTGAAGCTAAGGAAAAAAAAAACAAAAAAACAGGAGCTTGCCATTACGAAGAATAGGATCTCTGTGAATAACCTTAGCAAAACAGGTGAATTCTATGTTAATTCAAAAACTAGCAAACCTTTGGGGAAAGAAACTCAAGAAGACACAAGAAAAAAAAAGATACCGAGGGATCGAGGAATGGAAGGATTAACACACTTGAAAGGTTCATACCGCAGTAAGGAATCTCTGGATTCCATGCAATCCCAGTCAAAGTTGCAGCAGTATTTGCCACAGAGAAGAAGAGAGAATCCTAAAGTTTCTAGCCAGCAACACGAGACCCTGACTAGGCAAAGGAATCCTCAGGAAAACGAACAAAGCAGCACGTGTCACAATTTCTGATTTCAACATAGAGGACGAAGCGCTAGGTACCGAAACGGCACAGTCTGGGCCCCAAAACAGGCATGAAGACCCATGCAAAACAATTGAGAGCCCAGAGCCCAACTCAAACTTACATGGACAGCCCATTTTGGACCAGGGAGCCAAGTGGAGACAGCGGAGGAAGGAGAGTCTCTACAATAAACGGTGCTGGGAAGCCTGCACAGCCACATGGAACACAACGAGAGTACACCATGATGTTACACCTGGCACACACACCACCTGAAATGGATTAAAGCCTTGAATGGCAGACTTGAAACCGTGAACCTTGTAGGAGAAGACCTAGGCAGAGTGCTCTTTGCCATCTGTCTGAGCCGCCTATTTGGAAGAAGCATGTCTGACTGGGCAAGGGCAACAAAGGAAACAAGAAACAAACGGGACCACATCAAATGCACACACTTCTGCCCACTCAAGGAAACCATCAACTGAATACTAAGACACCACAACAATTGGGAGAGGATGTTTGCAAACCACACATCGGACAAGGGGTGAAAAGCCCAAAGATACAATCAACTCGCACGTCTCCACAAGAAAAAAAACAAGCCAATGAAAACCTGGTCAAAAGATGGAAGCAGAGATTTCTCCGAAGAAGACAGAAAGAGGGCCAGTAGGTGCATGAAAACTTGTTCACCATCATGAAGTCTCAGGAAAATGCAAATCCAAACTGCAAGGCCATGGCAGCTCACTGTGGTCAGCATGGCTAGAAGGAAGCAGACAGGAAATAACAAGTGTCAGAGAGGAGGTGGAGAGAAGGGAAGCCTCCTGCACTGCTGGTGGGAGTGTAACCCGGTGCAGCCACGATGCCAAAGGTGTGGAACTGCCTCAGAAGTTTAAGTATCCATGTCCCGTATGACCCAGCTATTAATCTGCCGCTTGCTTATCCAAAACAGTCAGAAAGACTACCGCATAAAGACATGTGCATGGCTGTGTTCACCACAGTCTTACTCCGGATATCCAAGACTTGGAAAGCACCCTGGTGTCCAGCAAGGGATGATTGGAGAAGGAAGATGGGCTATAGCCACACAATGGTATACCACTCAGCCGGAACAAATGATGCAATCCAGCCATTTGTGACCACCAGAATGGCTGTGAGGGTTTTAGGGGAAGTGTAACAAGCCCCAGGGAGAAATTCAAATACCATAGAATCTCACTTACAAGGAGAAGAAAAAGCAAGCACTAACCAACAGGTGGCACTGAACATTTGTATGCGGGCTCCCAGAGGCAAAGAGGGGCGGTGACGGAGGGTGAAAGAGAAGATTAGGCACAAGTGTGTGGTGAGGGCCTGTGATTAGTCTTACACTGGTGAAGATGATGTAAGCTACACAGAAGTCTAAAGCAATGAGGACGTGAATCTGGAAGTTATAGTACGTTCTAATGCAGGGTCATGGCTATAAATTCACCTCAAATCAAAAATCCAAAAAGGGGTCCAGAATGATGTCATAAAGCTTTGGGGGCGGAAAGAGTTTACAGAAGGTGAACTTCCAAGGATGGAAAATCACCTCCAAATGCTTACAGATGCTACAGAAAGGCAGACCATTCCAAATAGGTGAAGAGGAATACTACGAAGAGAACATGATCAGTCCTAAACCCATGAACGAACGGAAAATGTTACCGTCCATGATGTTATTACTAATCACCTTCACGAATAATCCAAACAGGCCCACGTCTTCCCAAGTTCAGGCAAAAGGTTGGTCCAAAAGTACAATTCAGGGCCGGCCCTGTGGTGGAGCAGGTAAGTGCCCACATTCCGCTTGGGCGGCCCGGGCCTCACTGTTTCACATTACGAGTGCATATCACATTAGTAGTGTTAGGAAATATAGATTTCATGGTATGGTGCGGGCAGAGATCATAAATAAGCAGCAATTGTGAGGATACGTTATCAATACGCACAAGAAAAGGAACCATAAGAATATTACAATCTATGGAAGTATCTGGTACACTTCCCAAAGGCAGAAGGAAGGAAAACTTGTGACCTGCCAAGGTGGAATTGGCAGAGTGCCACGAGATGACACCATCATTGTGCATCAGAACATTCCCTGGGCAACTTCAACTTGTGAGGGAGTCCAGGACTTTTTCTGGGTAAGGTCCACCCATTTTGCCATCTACCCAAGATATAAGAGATAAAACCCAGGATAATCTTACAGGAGTGAAACCAGTGTCTAGAGAGAATGTAGGAGCCCTTTCGAAGTTCAAGGAGAAAGATAGAAACTGACAACAATTGCAGAAAAAGGAAAACTATCCTACCTAGACAGGGTGAGGAGTCAGACTGGTCTGAGATGGCTGTGAAACTCTGTGTGCACGGAGGTTGTCAGGACAACTTCGAATTTTGAGGTCGCTTATGACATCACGGTGAACATGTCCCCCAGGGTGGCCGCATGGTTACAGTCTGAGGATTGGCCTAGGCTAGGCTATTAAAGGGACAGATACCCAGAAACAGGTTTGGCAAACAGAAAGCAGGCACAGAAACTAGAAGAGATAAAACAGAGTCTGATGCAAGGGATAAGAAAGGAACCCTAGGCCACAAGTGAGAATAGAGGGACAGGCACGGAGAGGAGAACATTGTCATCTATTCAAGTCTATGGGGAGGTCATGCTGATTCAAGCTTGCAACTTCATTGGAAACAAGTGGCCGGACTTGGCGTTCATCACACCTACAGTGCCCTTGTGCCTTAAGCATAATGCAAAGTCAAGAAAGATGTCTTGAGGACATTGAAGAGAAGAATCGATGCCTCCTTTCCAAGGCCCATAGCATTCTTTGAAGGTCAGTCTCTTTTTCCGAAGCTCTGGTGTCACGTGGGCCCACTGGGCACATGGTAATGTGTCCCAAGAGATGTCTTGGAAGCCTTGAAGGAATGGAGCCCTGTCACGCTTGGGGTATGTCTCTTTGTTTGGAAGTGCTCTACAAGGGTGCTGAAAAGCACCCTCTTCCACAGGGCTTCGTTCCTTCGTGAAGGCTGCCCTCCCAGGCTAGTGTGCTCTGTTTGCCTCCATCGAAATTCTCTCCCCCTACCTCTTGCCGTAGAAGGATTATTGATTATGTGTTTTGACACCATATGTAAGGAAGTTGCACGAAAATTAGAACTTTACAGTTGTGTTTCAAGAAAAATAAACAGGCCAGGGTAGAGGATGTAGGGCAAACAAATGGCACACCCTATAAAAATTAAGTAAGCCCGTATCTGGACGGAATCTAGGGGAACGTTCAAGGATCAGGGGTCAAGTTCGAAACTTCCCAAATCCGGAAAAGAGACAGAAAAATATCTTTCCTGGAGAGTGGAATTCATCCGATTTGTCTAAGTTGTCTTGGAAACATTGTGTCCGTGAAGGGGGTTGCCAGGACCACCTCGAATTTGGAGTTTCTGATCTCAGGATGTCAAACCAACCCACATGACCACGTGTTCTCAGTGCTTAGTTTGACCTAGGCTAGGGTAGCCAAGAGTCCTACAAGTGACCGGTGCAAATTCAAGGACAACAACCAAGAGTCACGAAAGCACTCACACCTCACCCTAGAGAACATACAGCGATTAACGAAATACAAACTAATCCCTCGGAATGAAGGAGAACGGACTGATAAGCATGTCTAAGGGAGATAGCTGAGAAAGACCATGACGAGTATACTATGGAAAAGAAAAAGAGGACCCAGAAAATGGAAGGTGAACAGAAATCACACCTGAATTATCCACAATGAAAGATGATGTCCGTCTTTAGACAGACTCTGCTGGAACGTTTGAAAGTCAGAGAAATTCACAAGCCAAAAAACGGCAGCGAAGGTCAAGCATGGGCTAACTGGGAAGGGTGAGTTATGAGACTGCTCCAAGCAGGCTCTGAAACCTGTATCCAGGAAGCATGCTGGACCTCAGAGACACAATTATGACAAATCCTCTGACATCACAATGGACCCGAAAAACAACCTAGCCTCATCTACACAGTGCTAGAGTTGGGCTCACTAGTATATTTAACTCCCGTTGCACTCAACTGCACGTTGCCACTGAACATGTAAGTGGCCGGCCGGTGGTGCAGTGGTGAGGTCCGCACCTTCTGGGTCTGTGGCCCAGTATGGGCTGGGTGGAATCCTCGGTTTGGGCCTCCTCACCACTGCTTCAGTTGTTCTGGTGCAGGCGTCCGAGGTAGAGTAGAGGCAGATGGGAAGGGACGTTGGACAGGGCCAGACTTCCACAGCAAATACAGGAGCATTGCCAGCAGATGTGAGCACAGCAATGCACTTGTGCCAAAACAAAACCAATTAAAAGTTGCAAAGAACAGAAAAACTGAAGCTAAGGAAAAAAAAAACAAAAAAACAGGAGCTTGCCATTACGAAGAATAGGATCTCTGTGAATAACCTTAGCAAAACAGGTGAATTCTATGTTAATTCAAAAACTAGCAAACCTTTGGGGAAAGAAACTCAAGAAGACACAAGAAAAAAAAAGATATCGAGGGATCGAGGAATGGAAGGATTAACACACTTGAAAGGTTCATACCGCAGTAAGGAATCTCTGGATTCCATGCAATCCCAGTCAAAGTTGCAGCAGTATTTGCCACAGAGAAGAAGAGAGAATCCTAAAGTTTCTAGCCAGCAACACGAGACCCTGACTAGGCAAAGGAATCCTCAGGAAAACGAACAAAGCAGCACGTGTCACAATTTCTGATTTCAACATAGAGGACGAAGCGCTAGGTACCGAAACGGCACAGTCTGGGCCCCAAAACAGGCATGAAGACCCATGCAAAACAATTGAGAGCCCAGAGCCCAACTCAAACTTACATGGACAGCCCATTTTGGACCAGGGAGCCAAGTGGAGACAGCGGAGGAAGGAGAGTCTCTACAATAAACGGTGCTGGGAAGCCTGCACAGCCACATGGAACACAACGAGAGTACACCATGATGTTACACCTGGCACACACACCACCTGAAATGGATTAAAGCCTTGAATGGCAGACTTGAAACCGTGAACCTTGTAGGAGAAGACCTAGGCAGAGTGCTCTTTGCCATCTGTCTGAGCCGCCTATTTGGAAGAAGCATGTCTGACTGGGCAAGGGCAACAAAGGAAACAAGAAACCAACGGGACCACATCAAATGCACACACTTCTGCCCACTCAAGGAAACCATCAACTGAATACTAAGACACCACAACAATTGGGAGAGGATGTTTGCAAACCACACATCGGACAAGGGGTGAAAAGCCCAAAGATACAATCAACTCGCACGTCTCCACAAGAAAAAAAACAAGCCAATGAAAACCTGGTCAAAAGATGGAAGCAGAGATTTCTCCGAAGAAGACAGAAAGAGGGCCAGTAGGTGCATGAAAACTTGTTCACCATCATTAAGTCTCAGGAAAATGCAAATCCAAACTGCAAGGCCATGGCAGCTCACTGTGGTCAGCATGGCTAGAAGGAAGCAGACAGGAAATAACAAGTGTCAGAGAGGAGGTGGAGAGAAGGGAAGCCTCCTGCACTGCTGGTGGGAGTGTAACCCGGTGCAGCCACGATGCCAAAGGTGTGGAACTGCCTCAGAAGTTTAAGTATCCATGTCCCGTATGACCCAGCTATTAATCTGCCGCTTGCTTATCCAAAACAGTCAGAAAGACTACCGCATAAAGACATGTGCATGGCTGTGTTCACCACAGTCTTACTCCGGATATCCAAGACTTGGAAAGCACCCTGGTGTCCAGCAAGGGATGATTGGAGAAGGAAGATGGGCTATAGCCACACAATGGTATACCACTCAGCCGGAACAAATGATGCAATCCAGCCATTTGTGACCACCAGAATGGCTGTGAGGGTTTTAGGGGAAGTGTAACAAGCCCCAGGGAGAAATTCAAATACCATAGAATCTCACTTACAAGGAGAAGAAAAAGCAAGCACTAACCAACAGGTGGCACTGAACATTTGTATGCGGGCTCCCAGAGGCAAAGAGGGGCGGTGACGGAGGGTGAAAGAGAAGATTAGGCACAAGTGTGTGGTGAGGGCCTGTGATTAGTCTTACACTGGTGAAGATGATGTAAGCTACACAGAAGTCTAAAGCAATGAGGACGTGAATCTGGAAGTTATAGTACGTTCTAATGCAGGGTCATGGCTATAAATTCACCTCAAATCAAAAATCCAAAAAGGGGTCCAGAATGATGTCATAAAGCTTTGGGGGCGGAAAGAGTTTACAGAAGGTGAACTTCCAAGGATGGAAAATCACCTCCAAATGCTTACAGATGCTACAGAAAGGCAGACCATTCCAAATAGGTGAAGAGGAATACTACGAAGAGAACATGATCAGTCCTAAACCCATGAACGAACGGAAAATGTTACCGTCCATGATGTTATTACTAATCACCTTCACGAATAATCCAAACAGGCCCACGTCTTCCCAAGTTCAGGCAAAAGGTTGGTCCAAAAGTACAATTCAGGGCCGGCCCTGTGGTGGAGCAGGTAAGTGCCCACATTCCGCTTGGGCGGCCCGGGCCTCACTGTTTCACATTACGAGTGCATATCACATTAGTAGTGTTAGGAAATATAGATTTCATGGTATGGTGCGGGCAGAGATCATAAATAAGCAGCAATTGTGAGGATACGTTATCAATACGCACAAGAAAAGGAACCATAAGAATATTACAATCTATGGAAGTATCTGGTACACTTCCCAAAGGCAGAAGGAAGGAAAACTTGTGACCTGCCAAGGTGGAATTGGCAGAGTGCCACGAGATGACACCATCATTGTGCATCAGAACATTCCCTGGGCAACTTCAACTTGTGAGGGAGTCCAGGACTTTTTCTGGGTAAGGTCCACCCATTTTGCCATCTACCCAAGATATAAGAGATAAAACCCAGGATAATCTTACAGGAGTGAAACCAGTATCTAGAGAGAATGTAGGAGCCCTTTCGAAGTTCAAGGAGAAAGATAGAAACTGACAACAATTGCAGAAAAAGGAAAACTATCCTACCTAGACAGGGTGAGGAGTCAGACTGGTCTGAGATGGCTGTGAAACTCTGTGTGCACGGAGGTTGTCAGGACAACTTCGAATTTTGAGGTCGCTTATGACATCACGGTGAACATGTCCCCCAGGGTGGCCGCATGGTTACAGTCTGAGGATTGGCCTAGGCTAGGCTATTAAAGGGACAGATACCCAGAAACAGGTTTGGCAAACAGAAAGCAGGCACAGAAACTAGAAGAGATAAAACAGAGTCTGATGCAAGGGATAAGAAAGGAACCCTAGGCCACAAGTGAGAATAGAGGGACAGGCACGGAGAGGAGAACATTGTCATCTATTCAAGTCTATGGGGAGGTCATGCTGATTCAAGCTTGCAACTTCATTGGAAACAAGTGGCCGGACTTGGCGTTCATCACACCTACAGTGCCCTTGTGCCTTAAGCATAATGCAAAGTCAAGAAAGATGTCTTGAGGACATTGAAGAGAAGAATCGATGCCTCCTTTCCAAGGCCCATAGCATTCTTTGAAGGTCAGTCTCTTTTTCCGAAGCTCTGGTGTCACGTGGGCCCACTGGGCACATGGTAATGTGTCCCAAGAGATGTCTTGGAAGCCTTGAAGGAATGGAGCCCTGTCACGCTTGGGGTATGTCTCTTTGTTTGGAAGTGCTCTACAAGGGTGCTGAAAAGCACCCTCTTCCACAGGGCTTCGTTCCTTCGTGAAGGCTGCCCTCCCAGGCTAGTGTGCTCTGTTTGCCTCCATCGAAATTCTCTCCCCCTACCTCTTGCCGTAGAAGGATTATTGATTATGTGTTTTGACACCATATGTAAGGAAGTTGCACGAAAATTAGAACTTTACAGTTGTGTTTCAAGAAAAATAAACAGGCCAGGGTAGAGGATGTAGGGCAAACAAATGGCACACCCTATAAAAATTAAGTAAGCCCGTATCTGGACGGAATCTAGGGGAACGTTCAAGGATCAGGGGTCAAGTTCGAAACTTCCCAAATCCGGAAAAGAGACAGAAAAATATCTTTCCTGGAGAGTGGAATTCATCCGATTTGTCTAAGTTGTCTTGGAAACATTGTGTCCGTGAAGGGGGTTGCCAGGACCACCTCGAATTTGGAGTTTCTGATCTCAGGATGTCAAACCAACCCACATGACCACGTGTTCTCAGTGCTTAGTTTGACCTAGGCTAGGGTAGCCAAGAGTCCTACAAGTGACCGGTGCAAATTCAAGGACAACAACCAAGAGTCACGAAAGCACTCACACCTCACCCTAGAGAACATACAGCGATTAACGAAATACAAACTAATCCCTTGGAATGAAGGAGAACGGACTGATAAGCATGTCTAAGGGAGATAGCTGAGAAAGACCATGACGAGTATACTATGGAAAAGAAAAAGAGGACCCAGAAAATGGAAGGTGAACAGAAATCACACCTGAATTATCCACAATGAAAGATGATGTCCGTCTTTAGACAGACTCTGCTGGAACGTTTGAAAGTCAGAGAAATTCACAAGCCAAAAAACGGCAGCGAAGGTCAAGCATGGGCTAACTGGGAAGGGTGAGTTATGAGACTGCTCCAAGCAGGCTCTGAAACCTGTATCCAGGAAGCATGCTGGACCTCAGAGACACAATTATGACAAATCCTCTGACATCACAATGGACCCGAAAAACAACCTAGCCTCATCTACACAGTGCTAGAGTTGGGCTCACTAGTATATTTAACTCCCGTTGCACTCAACTGCACGTTGCCACTGAACATGTAAGTGGCCGGCCGGTGGTGCAGTGGTGAGGTCCGCACCTTCTGGGTCTGTGGCCCAGTATGGGCTGGGTGGAATCCTCGGTTTGGGCCTCCTCACCACTGCTTCAGTTGTTCTGGTGCAGGCGTCCGAGGTAGAGTAGAGGCAGATGGGAAGGGACGTTGGACAGGGCCAGACTTCCACAGCAAATACAGGAGCATTGCCAGCAGATGTGAGCACAGCAATGCACTTGTGCCAAAACAAAACCAATTAAAAGTTGCAAAGAACAGAAAAACTGAAGCTAAGGAAAAAAAAAACAAAAAAACAGGAGCTTGCCATTACGAAGAATAGGATCTCTGTGAATAACCTTAGCAAAACAGGTGAATTCTATGTTAATTCAAAAACTAGCAAACCTTTGGGGAAAGAAACTCAAGAAGACACAAGAAAAAAAAAGATATCGAGGGATCGAGGAATGGAAGGATTAACACACTTGAAAGGTTCATACCGCAGTAAGGAATCTCTGGATTCCATGCAATCCCAGTCAAAGTTGCAGCAGTATTTGCCACAGAGAAGAAGAGAGAATCCTAAAGTTTCTAGCCAGCAACACGAGACCCTGACTAGGCAAAGGAATCCTCAGGAAAACGAACAAAGCAGCACGTGTCACAATTTCTGATTTCAACATAGAGGACGAAGCGCTAGGTACCGAAACGGCACAGTCTGGGCCCCAAAACAGGCATGAAGACCCATGCAAAACAATTGAGAGCCCAGAGCCCAACTCAAACTTACATGGACAGCCCATTTTGGACCAGGGAGCCAAGTGGAGACAGCGGAGGAAGGAGAGTCTCTACAATAAACGGTGCTGGGAAGCCTGCACAGCCACATGGAACACAACGAGAGTACACCATGATGTTACACCTGGCACACACACCACCTGAAATGGATTAAAGCCTTGAATGGCAGACTTGAAACCGTGAACCTTGTAGGAGAAGACCTAGGCAGAGTGCTCTTTGCCATCTGTCTGAGCCGCCTATTTGGAAGAAGCATGTCTGACTGGGCAAGGGCAACAAAGGAAACAAGAAACAAACGGGACCACATCAAATGCACACACTTCTGCCCACTCAAGGAAACCATCAACTGAATACTAAGACACCACAACAATTGGGAGAGGATGTTTGCAAACCACACATCGGACAAGGGGTGAAAAGCCCAAAGATACAATCAACTCGCACGTCTCCACAAGAAAAAAAACAAGCCAATGAAAACCTGGTCAAAAGATGGAAGCAGAGATTTCTCCGAAGAAGACAGAAAGAGGGCCAGTAGGTGCATGAAAACTTGTTCACCATCATTAAGTCTCAGGAAAATGCAAATCCAAACTGCAAGGCCATGGCAGCTCACTGTGGTCAGCATGGCTAGAAGGAAGCAGACAGGAAATAACAAGTGTCAGAGAGGAGGTGGAGAGAAGGGAAGCCTCCTGCACTGCTGGTGGGAGTGTAACCCGGTGCAGCCACGATGCCAAAGGTGTGGAACTGCCTCAGAAGTTTAAGTATCCATGTCCCGTATGACCCAGCTATTAATCTGCCGCTTGCTTATCCAAAACAGTCAGAAAGACTACCGCATAAAGACATGTGCATGGCTGTGTTCACCACAGTCTTACTCCTGATATCCAAGACTTGGAAAGCACCCTGGTGTCCAGCAAGGGATGATTGGAGAAGGAAGATGGGCTATAGCCACACAATGGTATACCACTCAGCCGGAACAAATGATGCAATCCAGCCATTTGTGACCACCAGAATGGCTGTGAGGGTTTTAGGGGAAGTGTAACAAGCCCCAGTGAGAAATTCAAATACCATAGAATCTCACTTACAAGGAGAAGAAAAAGCAAGCACTAACCAACAGGTGGCACTGAACATTTGTATGCGGGCTCCCAGAGGCAAAGAGGGGCGGTGACGGAGGGTGAAAGAGAAGATTAGGCACAAGTGTGTGGTGAGGGCCTGTGATTAGTCTTACACTGGTGAAGATGATGTAAGCTACACAGAAGTCTAAAGCAATGAGGACGTGAATCTGGAAGTTATAGTACGTTCTAATGCAGGGTCATGGCTATAAATTCACCTCAAATCAAAAATCCAAAAAGGGGTCCAGAATGATGTCATAAAGCTTTGGGGGCGGAAAGAGTTTACAGAAGGTGAACTTCCAAGGATGGAAAATCACCTCCAAATGCTTACAGATGCTACAGAAAGGCAGACCATTCCAAATAGGTGAAGAGGAATACTACGAAGAGAACATGATCAGTCCTAAACCCATGAACGAACGGAAAATGTTACCGTCCATGATGTTATTACTAATCACCTTCACGAATAATCCAAACAGGCCCACGTCTTCCCAAGTTCAGGCAAAAGGTTGGTCCAAAAGTACAATTCAGGGCCGGCCCTGTGGTGGAGCAGGTAAGTGCCCACATTCCGCTTGGGCGGCCCGGGCCTCACTGTTTCACATTACGAGTGCATATCACATTAGTAGTGTTAGGAAATATAGATTTCATGGTATGGTGCGGGCAGAGATCATAAATAAGCAGCAATTGTGAGGATACGTTATCAATACGCACAAGAAAAGGAACCATAAGAATATTACAATCTATGGAAGTATCTGGTACACTTCCCAAAGGCAGAAGGAAGGAAAACTTGTGACCTGCCAAGGTGGAATTGGCAGAGTGCCACGAGATGACACCATCATTGTGCATCAGAACATTCCCTGGGCAACTTCAACTTGTGAGGGAGTCCAGGACTTTTTCTGGGTAAGGTCCACCCATTTTGCCATCTACCCAAGATATAAGAGATAAAACCCAGGATAATCTTACAGGAGTGAAACCAGTGTCTAGAGAGAATGTAGGAGCCCTTTCGAAGTTCAAGGAGAAAGATAGAAACTGACAACAATTGCAGAAAAAGGAAAACTATCCTACCTAGACAGGGTGAGGAGTCAGACTGGTCTGAGATGGCTGTGAAACTCTGTGTGCACGGAGGTTGTCAGGACAACTTCGAATTTTGAGGTCGCTTATGACATCACGGTGAACATGTCCCCCAGGGTGGCCGCATGGTTACAGTCTGAGGATTGGCCTAGGCTAGGCTATTAAAGGGACAGATACCCAGAAACAGGTTTGGCAAACAGAAAGCAGGCACAGAAACTAGAAGAGATAAAACAGAGTCTGATGCAAGGGATAAGAAAGGAACCCTAGGCCACAAGTGAGAATAGAGGGACAGGCACGGAGAGGAGAACATTGTCATCTATTCAAGTCTATGGGGAGGTCATGCTGATTCAAGCTTGCAACTTCATTGGAAACAAGTGGCCGGACTTGGCGTTCATCACACCTACAGTGCCCTTGTGCCTTAAGCATAATGCAAAGTCAAGAAAGATGTCTTGAGGACATTGAAGAGAAGAATCGATGCCTCCTTTCCAAGGCCCATAGCATTCTTTGCAGGTCAGTCTCTTTTTCCGAAGCTCTGGTGTCACGTGGGCCCACTGGGCACATGGTAATGTGTCCCAAGAGATGTCTTGGAAGCCTTGAAGGAATGGAGCCCTGTCACGCTTGGGGTATGTCTCTTTGTTTGGAAGTGCTCTACAAGGGTGCTGAAAAGCACCCTCTTCCACAGGGCTTCGTTCCTTCGTGAAGGCTGCCCTCCCAGGCTAGTGTGCTCTGTTTGCCTCCATCGAAATTCTCTCCCCCTACCTCTTGCCGTAGAAGGATTATTGATTATGTGTTTTGACACCATATGTAAGGAAGTTGCACGAAAATTAGAACTTTACAGTTGTGTTTCAAGAAAAATAAACAGGCCAGGGTAGAGGATGTAGGGCAAACAAATGGCACACCCTATAAAAATTAAGTAAGCCCGTATCTGGACGGAATCTAGGGGAACGTTCAAGGATCAGGGGTCAAGTTCGAAACTTCCCAAATCCGGAAAAGAGACAGAAAAATATCTTTCCTGGAGAGTGGAATTCATCCGATTTGTCTAAGTTGTCTTGGAAACATTGTGTCCGTGAAGGGGGTTGCCAGGACCACCTCGAATTTGGAGTTTCTGATCTCAGGATGTCAAACCAACCCACATGACCACGTGTTCTCAGTGCTTAGTTTGACCTAGGCTAGGGTAGCCAAGAGTCCTACAAGTGACCGGTGCAAATTCAAGGACAACAACCAAGAGTCACGAAAGCACTCACACCTCACCCTAGAGAACATACAGCGATTAACGAAATACAAACTAATCCCTTGGAATGAAGGAGAACGGACTGATAAGCATGTCTAAGGGAGATAGCTGAGAAAGACCATGACGAGTATACTATGGAAAAGAAAAAGAGGACCCAGAAAATGGAAGGTGAACAGAAATCACACCTGAATTATCCACAATGAAAGATGATGTCCGTCTTTAGACAGACTCTGCTGGAACGTTTGAAAGTCAGAGAAATTCACAAGCCAAAAAACGGCAGCGAAGGTCAAGCATGGGCTAACTGGGAAGGGTGAGTTATGAGACTGCTCCAAGCAGGCTCTGAAACCTGTATCCAGGAAGCATGCTGGACCTCAGAGACACAATTATGACAAATCCTCTGACATCACAATGGACCCGAAAAACAACCTAGCCTCATCTACACAGTGCTAGAGTTGGGCTCACTAGTATATTTAACTCCCATTGCACTCAACTGCACGTTGCCACTGAACATGTAAGTGGCCGGCCGGTGGTGCAGTGGTGAGGTCCGCACCTTCTGGGTCTGTGGCCCAGTATGGGCTGGGTGGAATCCTCGGTTTGGGCCTCCTCACCACTGCTTCAGTTGTTCTGGTGCAGGCGTCCGAGGTAGAGTAGAGGCAGATGGGAAGGGACGTTGGACAGGGCCAGACTTCCACAGCAAATACAGGAGCATTGCCAGCAGATGTGAGCACAGCAATGCACTTGTGCCAAAACAAAACCAATTAAAAGTTGCAAAGAACAGAAAAACTGAAGCTAAGGAAAAAAAAAACAAAAAAACAGGAGCTTGCCATTACGAAGAATAGGATCTCTGTGAATAACCTTAGCAAAACAGGTGAATTCTATGTTAATTCAAAAACTAGCAAACCTTTGGGGAAAGAAACTCAAGAAGACACAAGAAAAAAAAAGATATCGAGGGATCGAGGAATGGAAGGATTAACACACTTGAAAGGTTCATACCGCAGTAAGGAATCTCTGGATTCCATGCAATCCCAGTCAAAGTTGCAGCAGTATTTGCCACAGAGAAGAAGAGAGAATCCTAAAGTTTCTAGCCAGCAACACGAGACCCTGACTAGGCAAAGGAATCCTCAGGAAAACGAACAAAGCA
The DNA here is from genome assembly GCF_041296235.1 of Equus asinus. Classification (NCBI taxonomy): domain Eukaryota; kingdom Metazoa; phylum Chordata; class Mammalia; order Perissodactyla; family Equidae; genus Equus; species Equus asinus. Next base: position 4,413,969 of record NC_091809.1, on the reverse strand, counting down.
GCACGTGTCACAATTTCTGATTTCAACATAGAGGACGAAGCGCTAGGTACCGAAACGGCACAGTCTGGGCCCCAAAACAGGCATGAAGACCCATGCAAAACAATTGAGAGCCCAGAGCCCAACTCAAACTTACATGGACAGCCCATTTTGGACCAGGGAGCCAAGTGGAGACAGCGGAGGAAGGAGAGTCTCTACAATAAACGGTGCTGGGAAGCCTGCACAGCCACATGGAACACAACGAGAGTACACCATGATGTTACACCTGGCACACACACCACCTGAAATGGATTAAAGCCTTGAATGGCAGACTTGAAACCGTGAACCTTGTAGGAGAAGACCTAGGCAGAGTGCTCTTTGCCATCTGTCTGAGCCGCCTATTTGGAAGAAGCATGTCTGACTGGGCAAGGGCAACAAAGGAAACAAGAAACAAACGGGACCACATCAAATGCACACACTTCTGCCCACTCAAGGAAACCATCAACTGAATACTAAGACACCACAACAATTGGGAGAGGATGTTTGCAAACCACACATCGGACAAGGGGTGAAAAGCCCAAAGATACAATCAACTCGCACGTCTCCACAAGAAAAAAAACAAGCCAATGAAAACCTGGTCAAAAGATGGAAGCAGAGATTTCTCCGAAGAAGACAGAAAGAGGGCCAGTAGGTGCATGAAAACTTGTTCACCATCATGAAGTCTCAGGAAAATGCAAATCCAAACTGCAAGGCCATGGCAGCTCACTGTGGTCAGCATGGCTAGAAGGAAGCAGACAGGAAATAACAAGTGTCAGAGAGGAGGTGGAGAGAAGGGAAGCCTCCTGCACTGCTGGTGGGAGTGTAACCCGGTGCAGCCACGATGCCAAAGGTGTGGAACTGCCTCAGAAGTTTAAGTATCCATGTCCCGTATGACCCAGCTATTAATCTGCCGCTTGCTTATCCAAAACAGTCAGAAAGACTACCGCATAAAGACATGTGCATGGCTGTGTTCACCACAGTCTTACTCCGGATATCCAAGACTTGGAAAGCACCCTGGTGTCCAGCAAGGGATGATTGGAGAAGGAAGATGGGCTATAGCCACACAATGGTATACCACTCAGCCGGAACAAATGATGCAATCCAGCCATTTGTGACCACCAGAATGGCTGTGAGGGTTTTAGGGGAAGTGTAACAAGCCCCAGGGAGAAATTCAAATACCATAGAATCTCACTTACAAGGAGAAGAAAAAGCAAGCACTAACCAACAGGTGGCACTGAACATTTGTATGCGGGCTCCCAGAGGCAAAGAGGGGCGGTGACGGAGGGTGAAAGAGAAGATTAGGCACAAGTGTGTGGTGAGGGCCTGTGATTAGTCTTACACTGGTGAAGATGATGTAAGCTACACAGAAGTCTAAAGCAATGAGGACGTGAATCTGGAAGTTATAGTACGTTCTAATGCAGGGTCATGGCTATAAATTCACCTCAAATCAAAAATCCAAAAAGGGGTCCAGAATGATGTCATAAAGCTTTGGGGGCGGAAAGAGTTTACAGAAGGTGAACTTCCAAGGATGGAAAATCACCTCCAAATGCTTACAGATGCTACAGAAAGGCAGACCATTCCAAATAGGTGAAGAGGAATACTACGAAGAGAACATGATCAGTCCTAAACCCATGAACGAACGGAAAATGTTACCGTCCATGATGTTATTACTAATCACCTTCACGAATAATCCAAACAGGCCCACGTCTTCCCAAGTTCAGGCAAAAGGTTGGTCCAAAAGTACAATTCAGGGCCGGCCCTGTGGTGGAGCAGGTAAGTGCCCACATTCCGCTTGGGCGGCCCGGGCCTCACTGTTTCACATTACGAGTGCATATCACATTAGTAGTGTTAGGAAATATAGATTTCATGGTATGGTGCGGGCAGAGATCATAAATAAGCAGCAATTGTGAGGATACGTTATCAATACGCACAAGAAAAGGAACCATAAGAATATTACAATCTATGGAAGTATCTGGTACACTTCCCAAAGGCAGAAGGAAGGAAAACTTGTGACCTGCCAAGGTGGAATTGGCAGAGTGCCACGAGATGACACCATCATTGTGCATCAGAACATTCCCTGGGCAACTTCAACTTGTGAGGGAGTCCAGGACTTTTTCTGGGTAAGGTCCACCCATTTTGCCATCTACCCAAGATATAAGAGATAAAACCCAGGATAATCTTACAGGAGTGAAACCAGTGTCTAGAGAGAATGTAGGAGCCCTTTCGAAGTTCAAGGAGAAAGATAGAAACTGACAACAATTGCAGAAAAAGGAAAACTATCCTACCTAGACAGGGTGAGGAGTCAGACTGGTCTGAGATGGCTGTGAAACTCTGTGTGCACGGAGGTTGTCAGGACAACTTCGAATTTTGAGGTCGCTTATGACATCACGGTGAACATGTCCCCCAGGGTGGCCGCATGGTTACAGTCTGAGGATTGGCCTAGGCTAGGCTATTAAAGGGACAGATACCCAGAAACAGGTTTGGCAAACAGAAAGCAGGCACAGAAACTAGAAGAGATAAAACAGAGTCTGATGCAAGGGATAAGAAAGGAACCCTAGGCCACAAGTGAGAATAGAGGGACAGGCACGGAGAGGAGAACATTGTCATCTATTCAAGTCTATGGGGAGGTCATGCTGATTCAAGCTTGCAACTTCATTGGAAACAAGTGGCCGGACTTGGCGTTCATCACACCTACAGTGCCCTTGTGCCTTAAGCATAATGCAAAGTCAAGAAAGATGTCTTGAGGACATTGAAGAGAAGAATCGATGCCTCCTTTCCAAGGCCCATAGCATTCTTTGCAGGTCAGTCTCTTTTTCCGAAGCTCTGGTGTCACGTGGGCCCACTGGGCACATGGTAATGTGTCCCAAGAGATGTCTTGGAAGCCTTGAAGGAATGGAGCCCTGTCACGCTTGGGGTATGTCTCTTTGTTTGGAAGTGCTCTACAAGGGTGCTGAAAAGCACCCTCTTCCACAGGGCTTCGTTCCTTCGTGAAGGCTGCCCTCCCAGGCTAGTGTGCTCTGTTTGCCTCCATCGAAATTCTCTCCCCCTACCTCTTGCCGTAGAAGGATTATTGATTATGTGTTTTGACACCATATGTAAGGAAGTTGCACGAAAATTAGAACTTTACAGTTGTGTTTCAAGAAAAATAAACAGGCCAGGGTAGAGGATGTAGGGCAAACAAATGGCACACCCTATAAAAAGTAAGTAAGCCCGTATCTGGACGGAATCTAGGGGAACGTTCAAGGATCAGGGGTCAAGTTCGAAACTTCCCAAATCCGGAAAAGAGACAGAAAAATATCTTTCCTGGAGAGTGGAATTCATCCGATTTGTCTAAGTTGTCTTGGAAACATTGTGTCCGTGAAGGGGGTTGCCAGGACCACCTCGAATTTGGAGTTTCTGATCTCAGGATGTCAAACCAACCCACATGACCACGTGTTCTCAGTGCTTAGTTTGACCTAGGCTAGGGTAGCCAAGAGTCCTACAAGTGACCGGTGCAAATTCAAGGACAACAACCAAGAGTCACGAAAGCACTCACACCTCACCCTAGAGAACATACAGCGATTAACGAAATACAAACTAATCACTTGGAATGAAGGAGAACGGACTGATAAGCATGTCTAAGGGAGATAGCTGAGAAAGACCATGACGAGTATACTATGGAAAAGAAAAAGAGGACCCAGAAAATGGAAGGTGAACAGAAATCACACCTGAATTATCCACAATGAAAGATGATGTCCGTCTTTAGACAGACTCTGCTGGAACGTTTGAAAGTCAGAGAAATTCACAAGCCAAAAAACGGCAGCGAAGGTCAAGCATGGGCTAACTGGGAAGGGTGAGTTATGAGACTGCTCCAAGCAGGCTCTGAAACCTGTATCCAGGAAGCATGCTGGACCTCAGAGACACAATTATGACAAATCCTCTGACATCACAATGGACCCGAAAAACAACCTAGCCTCATCTACACAGTGCTAGAGTTGGGCTCACTAGTATATTTAACTCCCATTGCACTCAACTGCACGTTGCCACTGAACATGTAAGTGGCCGGCCGGTGGTGCAGTGGTGAGGTCCGCACCTTCTGGGTCTGTGGCCCAGTATGGGCTGGGTGGAATCCTCGGTTTGGGCCTCCTCACCACTGCTTCAGTTGTTCTGGTGCAGGCGTCCGAGGTAGAGTAGAGGCAGATGGGAAGGGACGTTGGACAGGGCCAGACTTCCACAGCAAATACAGGAGCATTGCCAGCAGATGTGAGCACAGCAATGCACTTGTGCCAAAACAAAACCAATTAAAAGTTGCAAAGAACAGAAAAACTGAAGCTAAGGAAAAAAAAAACAAAAAAACAGGAGCTTGCCATTACGAAGAATAGGATCTCTGTGAATAACCTTAGCAAAACAGGTGAATTCTATGTTAATTCAAAAACTAGCAAACCTTTGGGGAAAGAAACTCAAGAAGACACAAGAAAAAAAAAGATATCGAGGGATCGAGGAATGGAAGGATTAACACACTTGAAAGGTTCATACCGCAGTAAGGAATCTCTGGATTCCATGCAATCCCAGTCAAAGTTGCAGCAGTATTTGCCACAGAGAAGAAGAGAGAATCCTAAAGTTTCTAGCCAGCAACACGAGACCCTGACTAGGCAAAGGAATCCTCAGGAAAACGAACAAAGCAGCACGTGTCACAATTTCTGATTTCAACATAGAGGACGAAGCGCTAGGTACCGAAACGGCACAGTCTGGGCCCCAAAACAGGCATGAAGACCCATGCAAAACAATTGAGAGCCCAGAGCCCAACTCAAACTTACATGGACAGCCCATTTTGGACCAGGGAGCCAAGTGGAGACAGCGGAGGAAGGAGAGTCTCTACAATAAACGGTGCTGGGAAGCCTGCACAGCCACATGGAACACAACGAGAGTACACCATGATGTTACACCTGGCACACACACCACCTGAAATGGATTAAAGCCTTGAATGGCAGACTTGAAACCGTGAACCTTGTAGGAGAAGACCTAGGCAGAGTGCTCTTTGCCATCTGTCTGAGCCGCCTATTTGGAAGAAGCATGTCTGACTGGGCAAGGGCAACAAAGGAAACAAGAAACAAACGGGACCACATCAAATGCACACACTTCTGCCCACTCAAGGAAACCATCAACTGAATACTAAGACACCACAACAATTGGGAGAGGATGTTTGCAAACCACACATCGGACAAGGGGTGAAAAGCCCAAAGATACAATCAACTCGCACGTCTCCACAAGAAAAAAAACAAGCCAATGAAAACCTGGTCAAAAGATGGAAGCAGAGATTTCTCCGAAGAAGACAGAAAGAGGGCCAGTAGGTGCATGAAAACTTGTTCACCATCATGAAGTCTCAGGAAAATGCAAATCCAAACTGCAAGGCCATGGCAGCTCACTGTGGTCAGCATGGCTAGAAGGAAGCAGACAGGAAATAACAAGTGTCAGAGAGGAGGTGGAGAGAAGGGAAGCCTCCTGCACTGCTGGTGGGAGTGTAACCCGGTGCAGCCACGATGCCAAAGGTGTGGAACTGCCTCAGAAGTTTAAGTATCCATGTCCCGTATGACCCAGCTATTAATCTGCCGCTTGCTTATCCAAAACAGTCAGAAAGACTACCGCATAAAGACATGTGCATGGCTGTGTTCACCACAGTCTTACTCCGGATATCCAAGACTTGGAAAGCACCCTGGTGTCCAGCAAGGGATGATTGGAGAAGGAAGATGGGCTATAGCCACACAATGGTATACCACTCAGCCGGAACAAATGATGCAATCCAGCCATTTGTGACCACCAGAATGGCTGTGAGGGTTTTAGGGGAAGTGTAACAAGCCCCAGGGAGAAATTCAAATACCATAGAATCTCACTTACAAGGAGAAGAAAAAGCAAGCACTAACCAACAGGTGGCACTGAACATTTGTATGCGGGCTCCCAGAGGCAAAGAGGGGTGGTGACGGAGGGTGAAAGAGAAGATTAGGCACAAGTGTGTGGTGAGGGCCTGTGATTAGTCTTACACTGGTGAAGATGATGTAAGCTACACAGAAGTCTAAAGCAATGAGGACGTGAATCTGGAAGTTATAGTACGTTCTAATGCAGGGTCATGGCTATAAATTCACCTCAAATCAAAAATCCAAAAAGGGGTCCAGAATGATGTCATAAAGCTTTGGGGGCGGAAAGAGTTTACAGAAGGTGAACTTCCAAGGATGGAAAATCACCTCCAAATGCTTACAGATGCTACAGAAAGGCAGACCATTCCAAATAGGTGAAGAGGAATACTACGAAGAGAACATGATCAGTCCTAAACCCATGAACGAACGGAAAATGTTACCGTCCATGATGTTATTACTAATCACCTTCACGAATAATCCAAACAGGCCCACGTCTTCCCAAGTTCAGGCAAAAGGTTGGTCCAAAAGTACAATTCAGGGCCGGCCCTGTGGTGGAGCAGGTAAGTGCCCACATTCCGCTTGGGCGGCCCGGGCCTCACTGTTTCACATTACGAGTGCATATCACATTAGTAGTGTTAGGAAATATAGATTTCATGGTATGGTGCGGGCAGAGATCATAAATAAGCAGCAATTGTGAGGATACGTTATCAATACGCACAAGAAAAGGAACCATAAGAATATTACAATCTATGGAAGTATCTGGTACACTTCCCAAAGGCAGAAGGAAGGAAAACTTGTGACCTGCCAAGGTGGAATTGGCAGAGTGCCACGAGATGACACCATCATTGTGCATCAGAACATTCCCTGGGCAACTTCAACTTGTGAGGGAGTCCAGGACTTTTTCTGGGTAAGGTCCACCCATTTTGCCATCTACCCAAGATATAAGAGATAAAACCCAGGATAATCTTACAGGAGTGACACCAGTGTCTAGAGAGAATGTAGGAGCCCTTTCGAAGTTCAAGGAGAAAGATAGAAACTGACAACAATTGCAGAAAAAGGAAAACTATCCTACCTAGACAGGGTGAGGAGTCAGACTGGTCTGAGATGGCTGTGAAACTCTGTGTGCACGGAGGTTGTCAGGACAACTTCGAATTTTGAGGTCGCTTATGACATCACGGTGAACATGTCCCCCAGGGTGGCCGCATGGTTACAGTCTGAGGATTGGCCTAGGCTAGGCTATTAAAGGGACAGATACCCAGAAACAGGTTTGGCAAACAGAAAGCAGGCACAGAAACTAGAAGAGATAAAACAGAGTCTGATGCAAGGGATAAGAAAGGAACCCTAGGCCACAAGTGAGAATAGAGGGACAGGCACGGAGAGGAGAACATTGTCATCTATTCAAGTCTATGGGGAGGTCATGCTGATTCAAGCTTGCAACTTCATTGGAAACAAGTGGCCGGACTTGGCGTTCATCACACCTACAGTGCCCTTGTGCCTTAAGCATAATGCAAAGTCAAGAAAGATGTCTTGAGGACATTGAAGAGAAGAATCGATGCCTCCTTTCCAAGGCCCATAGCATTCTTTGCAGGTCAGTCTCTTTTTCCGAAGCTCTGGTGTCACGTGGGCCCACTGGGCACATGGTAATGTGTCCCAAGAGATGTCTTGGAAGCCTTGAAGGAATGGAGCCCTGTCACGCTTGGGGTATGTCTCTTTGTTTGGAAGTGCTCTACAAGGGTGCTGAAAAGCACCCTCTTCCACAGGGCTTCGTTCCTTCGTGAAGGCTGCCCTCCCAGGCTAGTGTGCTCTGTTTGCCTCCATCGAAATTCTCTCCCCCTACCTCTTGCCGTAGAAGGATTATTGATTATGTGTTTTGACACCATATGTAAGGAAGTTGCACGAAAATTAGAACTTTACAGTTGTGTTTCAAGAAAAATAAACAGGCCAGGGTAGAGGATGTAGGGCAAACAAATGGCACACCCTATAAAAATTAAGTAAGCCCGTATCTGGACGGAATCTAGGGGAACGTTCAAGGATCAGGGGTCAAGTTCGAAACTTCCCAAATCCGGAAAAGAGACAGAAAAATATCTTTCCTGGAGAGTGGAATTCATCCGATTTGTCTAAGTTGTCTTGGAAACATTGTGTCCGTGAAGGGAGTTGCCAGGACCACCTCGAATTTGGAGTTTCTGATCTCAGGATGTCAAAGCAACCCACATGACCACGTGTTCTCAGTGCTTAGTTTGACCTAGGCTAGGATAGCCAAGAGTCCTACAAGTGACCGGTGCAAATTCAAGGACAACAACCAAGAGTCACGAAAGCACTCACACCTCACCCTAGAGAACATACAGCGATTAAAGAAATACAAACTAATCCCTCGGAATGAAGGAGAACGGACTGATAAGCATGTCTAAGGGAGATAGCTGAGAAAGACCATGACGAGTATACTATGGAAAAGAAAAAGAGGACCCAGAAAATGGAAGGTGAACAGAAATCACACCTGAATTATCCACAATGAAAGATGATGTCCGTCTTTAGACAGACTCTGCTGGAACGTTTGAAAGTCAGAGAAATTCACAAGCCAAAAAACGGCAGCGAAGGTCAAGCATGGGCTAACTGGGAAGGGTGAGTTATGAGACTGCTCCAAGCAGGCTCTGAAACCTGTATCCAGGAAGCATGCTGGACCTCAGAGACACAATTATGACAAATCCTCTGACATCACAATGGACCCGAAAAACAACCTAGCCTCATCTACACAGTGCTAGAGTTGGGCTCACTAGTATATTTAACTCCCGTTGCACTCAACTGCACGTTGCCACTGAACATGTAAGTGGCCGGCCGGTGGTGCAGTGGTGAGGTCCGCACCTTCTGGGTCTGTGGCCCAGTATGGGCTGGGTGGAATCCTCGGTTTGGGCCTCCTCACCACTGCTTCAGTTGTTCTGGTGCAGGCGTCCGAGGTAGAGTAGAGGCAGATGGGAAGGGACGTTGGACAGGGCCAGACTTCCACAGCAAATACAGGAGCATTGCCAGCAGATGTGAGCACAGCAATGCACTTGTGCCAAAACAAAACCAATTAAAAGTTGCAAAGAACAGAAAAACTGAAGCTAAGAAAAAAAAAACAAAAAAACAGGAGCTTGCCATTACGAAGAATAGGATCTCTGTGAATAACCTTAGCAAAACAGGTGAATTCTATGTTAATTCAAAAACTAGCAAACCTTTGGGGAAAGAAACTCAAGAAGACACAAGAAAAAAAAAGATATCGAGGGATCGAGGAATGGAAGGATTAACACACTTGAAAGGTTCATACCGCAGTAAGGAATCTCTGGATTCCATGCAATCCCAGTCAAAGTTGCAGCAGTATTTGCCACAGAGAAGAAGAGAGAATCCTAAAGTTTCTAGCCAGCAACACGAGACCCTGACTAGGCAAAGGAATCCTCAGGAAAACGAACAAAGCAGCACGTGTCACAATTTCTGATTTCAACATAGAGGACGAAGCGCTAGGTACCGAAACGGCACAGTCTGGGCCCCAAAACAGGCATGAAGACCCATGCAAAACAATTGAGAGCCCAGAGCCCAACTCAAACTTACATGGACAGCCCATTTTGGACCAGGGAGCCAAGTGGAGACAGCGGAGGAAGGAGAGTCTCTACAATAAACGGTGCTGGGAAGCCTGCACAGCCACATGGAACACAACGAGAGTACACCATGATGTTACACCTGGCACAAACACCACCTGAAATGGATTAAAGCCTTGAATGGCAGACTTGAAACCGTGAACCTTGTAGGAGAAGACCTAGGCAGAGTGCTCTTTGCCATCTGTCTGAGCCGCCTATTTGGAAGAAGCATGTCTGACTGGGCAAGGGCAACAAAGGAAACAAGAAACAAACGGGACCACATCAAATGCACACACTTCTGCCCACTCAAGGAAACCATCAACTGAATACTAAGACACCACAACAATTGGGAGAGGATGTTTGCAAACCACACATCGGACAAGGGGTGAAAAGCCCAAAGATACAATCAACTCGCACGTCTCCACAAGAAAAAAAACAAGCCAATGAAAACCTGGTCAAAAGATGGAAGCAGAGATTTCTCCGAAGAAGACAGAAAGAGGGCCAGTAGGTGCATGAAAACTTGTTCACCATCATGAAGTCTCAGGAAAATGCAAATCCAAACTGCAAGGCCATGGCAGCTCACTGTGGTCAGCATGGCTAGAAGGAAGCAGACAGGAAATAACAAGTGTCAGAGAGGAGGTGGAGAGAAGGGAAGCCTCCTGCACTGCTGGTGGGAGTGTAACCCGGTGCAGCCACGATGCCAAAGGTGTGGAACTGCCTCAGAAGTTTAAGTATCCATGTCCCGTATGACCCAGCTATTAATCTGCCGCTTGCTTATCCAAAACAGTCAGAAAGACTACCGCATAAAGACATGTGCATGGCTGTGTTCACCACAGTCTTACTCCGGATATCCAAGACTTGGAAAGCACCCTGGTGTCCAGCAAGGGATGATTGGAGAAGGAAGATGGGCTATAGCCACACAATGGTATACCACTCAGCCGGAACAAATGATGCAATCCAGCCATTTGTGACCACCAGAATGGCTGTGAGGGTTTTAGGGGAAGTGTAACAAGCCCCAGTGAGAAATTCAAATACCATAGAATCTCACTTACAAGGAGAAGAAAAAGCAAGCACTAACCAACAGGTGGCACTGAACATTTGTATGCGGGCTCCCAGAGGCAAAGAGGGGTGGTGACGGAGGGTGAAAGAGAAGATTAGGCACAAGTGTGTGGTGAGGGCCTGTGATTAGTCTTACACTGGTGAAGATGATGTAAGCTACACAGAAGTCTAAAGCAATGAGGACGTGAATCTGGAAGTTATAGTACGTTCTAATGCAGGGTCATGGCTATAAATTCACCTCAAATCAAAAATCCAAAAAGGGGTCCAGAATGATGTCATAAAGCTTTGGGGGCGGAAAGAGTTTACAGAAGGTGAACTTCCAAGGATGGAAAATCACCTCCAAATGCTTACAGATGCTACAGAAAGGCAGACCATTCCAAATAGGTGAAGAGGAATACTACGAAGAGAACATGATCAGTCCTAAACCCATGAACGAACGGAAAATGTTACCGTCCATGATGTTATTACTAATCACCTTCACGAATAATCCAAACAGGCCCACGTCTTCCCAAGTTCAGGCAAAAGGTTGGTCCAAAAGTACAATTCAGGGCCGGCCCTGTGGTGGAGCAGGTAAGTGCCCACATTCCGCTTGGGCGGCCCGGGCCTCACTGTTTCACATTACGAGTGCATATCACATTAGTAGTGTTAGGAAATATAGATTTCATGGTATGGTGCGGGCAGAGATCATAAATAAGCAGCAATTGTGAGGATACGTTATCAATACGCACAAGAAAAGGAACCATAAGAATATTACAATCTATGGAAGTATCTGGTACACTTCCCAAAGGCAGAAGGAAGGAAAACTTGTGACCTGCCAAGGTGGAATTGGCAGAGTGCCACGAGATGACACCATCATTGTGCATCAGAACATTCCCTGGGCAACTTCAACTTGTGAGGGAGTCCAGGACTTTTTCTGGGTAAGGTCCACCCATTTTGCCATCTACCCAAGATATAAGAGATAAAACCCAGGATAATCTTACAGGAGTGAAACCAGTGTCTAGAGAGAATGTAGGAGCCCTTTCGAAGTTCAAGGAGAAAGATAGAAACTGACAACAATTGCAGAAAAAGGAAAACTATCCTACCTAGACAGGGTGAGGAGTCAGACTGGTCTGAGATGGCTGTGAAACTCTGTGTGCACGGAGGTTGTCAGGACAACTTCGAATTTTGAGGTCGCTTATGACATCACGGTGAACATGTCCCCCAGGGTGGCCGCATGGTTACAGTCTGAGGATTGGCCTAGGCTAGGCTATTAAAGGGACAGATACCCAGAAACAGGTTTGGCAAACAGAAAGCAGGCACAGAAACTAGAAGAGATAAAACAGAGTCTGATGCAAGGGATAAGAAAGGAACCCTAGGCCACAAGTGAGAATAGAGGGACAGGCACGGAGAGGAGAACATTGTCATCTATTCAAGTCTATGGGGAGGTCATGCTGATTCAAGCTTGCAACTTCATTGGAAACAAGTGGCCGGACTTGGCGTTCATCACACCTACAGTGCCCTTGTGCCTTAAGCATAATGCAAAGTCAAGAAAGATGTCTTGAGGACATTGAAGAGAAGAATCGATGCCTCCTTTCCAAGGCCCATAGCATTCTTTGCAGGTCAGTCTCTTTTTCCGAAGCTCTGGTGTCACGTGGGCCCACTGGGCACATGGTAATGTGTCCCAAGAGATGTCTTGGAAGCCTTGAAGGAATGGAGCCCTGTCACGCTTGGGGTATGTCTCTTTGTTTGGAAGTGCTCTACAAGGGTGCTGAAAAGCACCCTCTTCCACAGGGCTTCGTTCCTTCGTGAAGGCTGCCCTCCCAGGCTAGTGTGCTCTGTTTGCCTCCATCGAAATTCTCTCCCCCTACCTCTTGCCGTAGAAGGATTATTGATTATGTGTTTTGACACCATATGTAAGGAAGTTGCACGAAAATTAGAACTTTACAGTTGTGTTTCAAGAAAAATAAACAGGCCAGGGTAGAGGATGTAGGGCAAACAAATGGCACACCCTATAAAAATTAAGTAAGCCCGTATCTGGACGGAATCTAGGGGAACGTTCAAGGATCAGGGGTCAAGTTCGAAACTTCCCAAATCCGGAAAAGAGACAGAAAAATATCTTTCCTGGAGAGTGGAATTCATCCGATTTGTCTAAGTTGTCTTGGAAACATTGTGTCCGTGAAGGGGGTTGCCAGGACCACCTCGAATTTGGAGTTTCTGATCTCAGGATGTCAAACCAACCCACATGACCACGTGTTCTCAGTGCTTAGTTTGACCTAGGCTAGGGTAGCCAAGAGTCCTACAAGTGACCGGTGCAAATTCAAGGACAACAACCAAGAGTCACGAAAGCACTCACACCTCACCCTAGAGAACATACAGCGATTAACGAAATACAAACTAATCCCTTGGAATGAAGGAGAACGGACTGATAAGCATGTCTAAGGGAGATAGCTGAGAAAGACCATGACGAGTATACTATGGAAAAGAAAAAGAGGACCCAGAAAATGGAAGGTGAACAGAAATCACACCTGAATTATCCACAATGAAAGATGATGTCCGTCTTTAGACAGACTCTGCTGGAACGTTTGAAAGTCAGAGAAATTCACAAGCCAAAAAACGGCAGCGAAGGTCAAGCATGGGCTAACTGGGAAGGGTGAGTTATGAGACTGCTCCAAGCAGGCTCTGAAACCTGTATCCAGGAAGCATGCTGGACCTCAGAGACACAATTATGACAAATCCTCTGACATCACAATGGACCCGAAAAACAACCTAGCCTCATCTACACAGTGCTAGAGTTGGGCTCACTAGTATATTTAACTCCCATTGCACTCAACTGCACGTTGCCACTGAACATGTAAGTGGCCGGCCGGTGGTGCAGTGGTGAGGTCCGCACCTTCTGGGTCTGTGGCCCAGTATGGGCTGGGTGGAATCCTCGGTTTGGGCCTCCTCACCACTGCTTCAGTTGTTCTGGTGCAGGCGTCCGAGGTAGAGTAGAGGCAGATGGGAAGGGACGTTGGACAGGGCCAGACTTCCACAGCAAATACAGGAGCATTGCCAGCAGATGTGAGCACAGCAATGCACTTGTGCCAAAACAAAACCAATTAAAAGTTGCAAAGAACAGAAAAACTGAAGCTAAGGAAAAAAAAAACAAAAAAACAGGAGCTTGCCATTACGAAGAATAGGATCTCTGTGAATAACCTTAGCAAAACAGGTGAATTCTATGTTAATTCAAAAACTAGCAAACCTTTGGGGAAAGAAACTCAAGAAGACACAAGAAAAAAAAAGATATCGAGGGATCGAGGAATGGAAGGATTAACACACTTGAAAGGTTCATACCGCAGTAAGGAATCTCTGGATTCCATGCAATCCCAGTCAAAGTTGCAGCAGTATTTGCCACAGAGAAGAAGAGAGAATCCTAAAGTTTCTAGCCAGCAACACGAGACCCTGACTAGGCAAAGGAATCCTCAGGAAAACGAACAAAGCAGCACGTGTCACAATTTCTGATTTCAACATAGAGGACGAAGCGCTAGGTACCGAAACGGCACAGTCTGGGCCCCAAAACAGGCATGAAGACCCATGCAAAACAATTGAGAGCCCAGAGCCCAACTCAAACTTACATGGACAGCCCATTTTGGACCAGGGAGCCAAGTGGAGACAGCGGAGGAAGGAGAGTCTCTACAATAAACGGTGCTGGGAAGCCTGCACAGCCACATGGAACACAACGAGAGTACACCATGATGTTACACCTGGCACACACACCACCTGAAATGGATTAAAGCCTTGAATGGCAGACTTGAAACCGTGAACCTTGTAGGAGAAGACCTAGGCAGAGTGCTCTTTGCCATCTGTCTGAGCCGCCTATTTGGAAGAAGCATGTCTGACTGGGCAAGGGCAACAAAGGAAACAAGAAACAAACGGGACCACATCAAATGCACACACTTCTGCCCACTCAAGGAAACCATCAACTGAATACTAAGACACCACAACAATTGGGAGAGGATGTTTGCAAACCACACATTGGACAAGGGGTGAAAAGCCCAAAGATACAATCAACTCGCACGTCTCCACAAGAAAAAAAACAAGCCAATGAAAACCTGGTCAAAAGATGGAAGCAGAGATTTCTCCGAAGAAGACAGAAAGAGGGCCAGTAGGTGCATGAAAACTTGTTCACCATCATTAAGTCTCAGGAAAATGCAAATCCAAACTGCAAGGCCATGGCAGCTCACTGTGGTCAGCATGGCTAGAAGGAAGCAGACAGGAAATAACAAGTGTCAGAGAGGAGGTGGAGAGAAGGGAAGCCTCCTGCACTGCTGGTGGGAGTGTAACCCGGTGCAGCCACGATGCCAAAGGTGTGGAACTGCCTCAGAAGTTTAAGTATCCATGTCCCGTATGACCCAGCTATTAATCTGCCGCTTGCTTATCCAAAACAGTCAGAAAGACTACCGCATAAAGACATGTGCATGGCTGTGTTCACCACAGTCTTACTCCTGATATCCAAGACTTGGAAAGCACCCTGGTGTCCAGCAAGGGATGATTGGAGAAGGAAGATGGGCTATAGCCACACAATGGTATACCACTCAGCCGGAACAAATGATGCAATCCAGCCATTTGTGACCACCAGAATGGCTGTGAGGGTTTTAGGGGAAGTGTAACAAGCCCCAGTGAGAAATTCAAATACCATAGAATCTCACTTACAAGGCGAAGAAAAAGCAAGCACTAACCAACAGGTGGCACTGAACATTTGTATGCGGGCTCCCAGAGGCAAAGAGGGGCGGTGACGGAGGGTGAAAGAGAAGATTAGGCACAAGTGTGTGGTGAGGGCCTGTGATTAGTCTTACACTGGTGAAGATGATGTAAGCTACACAGAAGTCTAAAGCAATGAGGACGTGAATCTGGAAGTTATAGTACGTTCTAATGCAGGGTCATGGCTATAAATTCACCTCAAATCAAAAATCCAAAAAGGGGTCCAGAATGATGTCATAAAGCTTTGGGGGCGGAAAGAGTTTACGGAAGGTGAACTTCCAAGGATGGAAAATCACCTCCAAATGCTTACAGATGCTACAGAAAGGCAGACCATTCCAAATAGGTGAAGAGGAATACTACGAAGAGAACATGATCAGTCCTAAACCCATGAACGAACGGAAAATGTTACCGTCCATGATGTTATTACTAATCACCTTCACGAATAATCCAAACAGGCCCACGTCTTCCCAAGTTCAGGCAAAAGGTTGGTCCAAAAGTACAATTCAGGGCCGGCCCTGTGGTGGAGCAGGTAAGTGCCCACATTCCGCTTGGGCGGCCCGGGCCTCACTGTTTCACATTACGAGTGCATATCACATTAGTAGTGTTAGGAAATATAGATTTCATGGTATGGTGCGGGCAGAGATCATAAATAAGCAGCAATTGTGAGGATACGTTATCAATACGCACAAGAAAAGGAACCATAAGAATATTACAATCTATGGAAGTATCTGGTACACTTCCCAAAGGCAGAAGGAAGGAAAACTTGTGACCTGCCAAGGTGGAATTGGCAGAGTGCCACGAGATGACACCATCATTGTGCATCAGAACATTCCCTGGGCAACTTCAACTTGTGAGGGAGTCCAGGACTTTTTCTGGGTAAGGTCCACCCATTTTGCCATCTACCCAAGATATAAGAGATAAAACCCAGGATAATCTTACAGGAGTGAAACCAGTGTCTAGAGAGAATGTAGGAGCCCTTTCGAAGTTCAAGGAGAAAGATAGAAACTGACAACAATTGCAGAAAAAGGAAAACTATCCTACCTAGACAGGGTGAGGAGTCAGACTGGTCTGAGATGGCTGTGAAACTCTGTGTGCACGGAGGTTGTCAGGACAACTTCGAATTTTGAGGTCGCTTATGACATCACGGTGAACATGTCCCCCAGGGTGGCCGCATGGTTACAGTCTGAGGATTGGCCTAGGCTAGGCTATTAAAGGGACAGATACCCAGAAACAGGTTTGGCAAACAGAAAGCAGGCACAGAAACTAGAAGAGATAAAACAGAGTCTGATGCAAGGGATAAGAAAGGAACCCTAGGCCACAAGTGAGAATAGAGGGACAGGCACGGAGAGGAGAACATTGTCATCTATTCAAGTCTATGGGGAGGTCATGCTGATTCAAGCTTGCAACTTCATTGGAAACAAGTGGCCGGACTTGGCGTTCATCACACCTACAGTGCCCTTGTGCCTTAAGCATAATGCAAAGTCAAGAAAGATGTCTTGAGGACATTGAAGAGAAGAATCGATGCCTCCTTTCCAAGGCCCATAGCATTCTTTGAAGGTCAGTCTCTTTTTCCGAAGCTCTGGTGTCACGTGGGCCCACTGGGCACATGGTAATGTGTCCCAAGAGATGTCTTGGAAGCCTTGAAGGAATGGAGCCCTGTCACGCTTGGGGTATGTCTCTTTGTTTGGAAGTGCTCTACAAGGGTGCTGAAAAGCACCCTCTTCCACAGGGCTTCGTTCCTTCGTGAAGGCTGCCCTCCCAGGCTAGTGTGCTCTGTTTGCCTCCATCGAAATTCTCTCCCCCTACCTCTTGCCGTAGAAGGATTATTGATTATGTGTTTTGACACCATATGTAAGGAAGTTGCACGAAAATTAGAACTTTACAGTTGTGTTTCAAGAAAAATAAACAGGCCAGGGTAGAGGATGTAGGGCAAACAAATGGCACACCCTATAAAAATTAAGTAAGCCCGTATCTGGACGGAATCTAGGGGAACGTTCAAGGATCAGGGGTCAAGTTCGAAACTTCCCAAATCCGGAAAAGAGACAAAAATATCTTTCCTGGAGAGTGGAATTCATCCGATTTGTCTAAGTTGTCTTGGAAACATTGTGTCCGTGAAGGGGGTTGCCAGGACCACCTCGAATTTGGAGTTTCTGATCTCAGGATGTCAAACCAACCCACATGACCACGTGTTCTCAGTGCTTAGTTTGACCTAGGCTAGGGTAGCCAAGAGTCCTACAAGTGACCGGTGCAAATTCAAGGACAACAACCAAGAGTCACGAAAGCACTCACACCTCACCCTAGAGAACATACAGCGATTAACGAAATACAAACTAATCCCTTGGAATGAAGGAGAACGGACTGATAAGCATGTCTAAGGGAGATAGCTGAGAAAGACCATGACGAGTATACTATGGAAAAGAAAAAGAGGACCCAGAAAATGGAAGGTGAACAGAAATCACACCTGAATTATCCACAATGAAAGATGATGTCCGTCTTTAGACAGACTCTGCTGGAACGTTTGAAAGTCAGAGAAATTCACAAGCCAAAAAACGGCAGCGAAGGTCAAGCATGGGCTAACTGGGAAGGGTGAGTTATGAGACTGCTCCAAGCAGGCTCTGAAACCTGTATCCAGGAAGCATGCTGGACCTCAGAGACACAATTATGACAAATCCTCTGACATCACAATGGACCCGAAAAACAACCTAGCCTCATCTACACAGTGCTAGAGTTGGGCTCACTAGTATATTTAACTCCCATTGCACTCAACTGCACGTTGCCACTGAACATGTAAGTGGCCGGCCGGTGGTGCAGTGGTGAGGTCCGCACCTTCTGGGTCTGTGGCCCAGTATGGGCTGGGTGGAATCCTCGGTTTGGGCCTCCTCACCACTGCTTCAGTTGTTCTGGTGCAGGCGTCCGAGGTAGAGTAGAGGCAGATGGGAAGGGACGTTGGACAGGGCCAGACTTCCACAGCAAATACAGGAGCATTGCCAGCAGATGTGAGCACAGCAATGCACTTGTGCCAAAACAAAACCAATTAAAAGTTGCAAAGAACAGAAAAACTGAAGCTAAGGAAAAAAAAAACAAAAAAACAGGAGCTTGCCATTACGAAGAATAGGATCTCTGTGAATAACCTTAGCAAAACAGGTGAATTCTATGTTAATTCAAAAACTAGCAAACCTTTGGGGAAAGAAACTCAAGAAGACACAAGAAAAAAAAAGATATCGAGGGATCGAGGAATGGAAGGATTAACACACTTGAAAGGTTCATACCGCAGTAAGGAATCTCTGGATTCCATGCAATCCCAGTCAAAGTTGCAGCAGTATTTGCCACAGAGAAGAAGAGAGAATCCTAAAGTTTCTAGCCAGCAACACGAGACCCTGACTAGGCAAAGGAATCCTCAGGAAAACGAACAAAGCAGCACGTGTCACAATTTCTGATTTCAACATAGAGGACGAAGCGCTAGGTACCGAAACGGCACAGTCTGGGCCCCAAAACAGGCATGAAGACCCATGCAAAACAATTGAGAGCCCAGAGCCCAACTCAAACTTACATGGACAGCCCATTTTGGACCAGGGAGCCAAGTGGAGACAGCGGAGGAAGGAGAGTCTCTACAATAAACGGTGCTGGGAAGCCTGCACAGCCACATGGAACACAACGAGAGTACACCATGATGTTACACCTGGCACACACACCACCTGAAATGGATTAAAGCCTTGAATGGCAGACTTGAAACCGTGAACCTTGTAGGAGAAGACCTAGGCAGAGTGCTCTTTGCCATCTGTCTGAGCCGCCTATTTGGAAGAAGCATGTCTGACTGGGCAAGGGCAACAAAGGAAACAAGAAACAAACGGGACCACATCAAATGCACACACTTCTGCCCACTCAAGGAAACCATCAACTGAATACTAAGACACCACAACAATTGGGAGAGGATGTTTGCAAACCACACATTGGACAAGGGGTGAAAAGCCCAAAGATACAATCAACTCGCACGTCTCCACAAGAAAAAAAACAAGCCAATGAAAACCTGGTCAAAAGATGGAAGCAGAGATTTCTCCGAAGAAGACAGAAAGAGGGCCAGTAGGTGCATGAAAACTTGTTCACCATCATTAAGTCTCAGGAAAATGCAAATCCAAACTGCAAGGCCATGGCAGCTCACTGTGGTCAGCATGGCTAGAAGGAAGCAGACAGGAAATAACAAGTGTCAGAGAGGAGGTGGAGAGAAGGGAAGCCTCCTGCACTGCTGGTGGGAGTGTAACCCGGTGCAGCCACGATGCCAAAGGTGTGGAACTGCCTCAGAAGTTTAAGTATCCATGTCCCGTATGACCCAGCTATTAATCTGCCGCTTGCTTATCCAAAACAGTCAGAAAGACTACCGCATAAAGACATGTGCATGGCTGTGTTCACCACAGTCTTACTCCTGATATCCAAGACTTGGAAAGCACCCTGGTGTCCAGCAAGGGATGATTGGAGAAGGAAGATGGGCTATAGCCACACAATGGTATACCACTCAGCCGGAACAAATGATGCAATCCAGCCATTTGTGACCACCAGAATGGCTGTGAGGGTTTTAGGGGAAGTGTAACAAGCCCCAGTGAGAAATTCAAATACCATAGAATCTCACTTACAAGGAGAAGAAAAAGCAAGCACTAACCAACAGGTGGCACTGAACATTTGTATGCGGGCTCCCAGAGGCAAAGAGGGGCGGTGACGGAGGGTGAAAGAGAAGATTAGGCACAAGTGTGTGGTGAGGGCCTGTGATTAGTCTTACACTGGTGAAGATGATGTAAGCTACACAGAAGTCTAAAGCAATGAGGACGTGAATCTGGAAGTTATAGTACGTTCTAATGCAGGGTCATGGCTATAAATTCACCTCAAATCAAAAATCCAAAAAGGGGTCCAGAATGATGTCATAAAGCTTTGGGGGCGGAAAGAGTTTACGGAAGGTGAACTTCCAAGGATGGAAAATCACCTCCAAATGCTTACAGATGCTACAGAAAGGCAGACCATTCCAAATAGGTGAAGAGGAATACTACGAAGAGAACATGATCAGTCCTAAACCCATGAACGAACGGAAAATGTTACCGTCCATGATGTTATTACTAATCACCTTCACGAATAATCCAAACAGGCCCACGTCTTCCCAAGTTCAGGCAAAAGGTTGGTCCAAAAGTACAATTCAGGGCCGGCCCTGTGGTGGAGCAGGTAAGTGCCCACATTCCGCTTGGGCGGCCCGGGCCTCACTGTTTCACATTACGAGTGCATATCACATTAGTAGTGTTAGGAAATATAGATTTCATGGTATGGTGCGGGCAGAGATCATAAATAAGCAGCAATTGTGAGGATACGTTATCAATACGCACAAGAAAAGGAACCATAAGAATATTACAATCTATGGAAGTATCTGGTACACTTCCCAAAGGCAGAAGGAAGGAAAACTTGTGACCTGCCAAGGTGGAATTGGCAGAGTGCCACGAGATGACACCATCATTGTGCATCAGAACATTCCCTGGGCAACTTCAACTTGTGAGGGAGTCCAGGACTTTTTCTGGGTAAGGTCCACCCATTTTGCCATCTACCCAAGATATAAGAGATAAAACCCAGGATAATCTTACAGGAGTGAAACCAGTGTCTAGAGAGAATGTAGGAGCCCTTTCGAAGTTCAAGGAGAAAGATAGAAACTGACAACAATTGCAGAAAAAGGAAAACTATCCTACCTAGACAGGGTGAGGAGTCAGACTGGTCTGAGATGGCTGTGAAACTCTGTGTGCACGGAGGTTGTCAGGACAACTTCGAATTTTGAGGTCGCTTATGACATCACGGTGAACATGTCCCCCAGGGTGGCCGCATGGTTACAGTCTGAGGATTGGCCTAGGCTAGGCTATTAAAGGGACAGATACCCAGAAACAGGTTTGGCAAACAGAAAGCAGGCACAGAAACTAGAAGAGATAAAACAGAGTCTGATGCAAGGGATAAGAAAGGAACCCTAGGCCACAAGTGAGAATAGAGGGACAGGCACGGAGAGGAGAACATTGTCATCTATTCAAGTCTATGGGGAGGTCATGCTGATTCAAGCTTGCAACTTCATTGGAAACAAGTGGCCGGACTTGGCGTTCATCACACCTACAGTGCCCTTGTGCCTTAAGCATAATGCAAAGTCAAGAAAGATGTCTTGAGGACATTGAAGAGAAGAATCGATGCCTCCTTTCCAAGGCCCATAGCATTCTTTGAAGGTCAGTCTCTTTTTCCGAAGCTCTGGTGTCACGTGGGCCCACTGGGCACATGGTAATGTGTCCCAAGAGATGTCTTGGAAGCCTTGAAGGAATGGAGCCCTGTCACGCTTGGGGTATGTCTCTTTGTTTGGAAGTGCTCTACAAGGGTGCTGAAAAGCACCCTCTTCCACAGGGCTTCGTTCCTTCGTGAAGGCTGCCCTCCCAGGCTAGTGTGCTCTGTTTGCCTCCATCGAAATTCTCTCCCCCTACCTCTTGCCGTAGAAGGATTATTGATTATGTGTTTTGACACCATATGTAAGGAAGTTGCACGAAAATTAGAACTTTACAGTTGTGTTTCAAGAAAAATAAACAGGCCAGGGTAGAGGATGTAGGGCAAACAAATGGCACACCCTATAAAAATTAAGTAAGCCCGTATCTGGACGGAATCTAGGGGAACGTTCAAGGATCAGGGGTCAAGTTCGAAACTTCCCAAATCCGGAAAAGAGACAAAAATATCTTTCCTGGAGAGTGGAATTCATCCGATTTGTCTAAGTTGTCTTGGAAACATTGTGTCCGTGAAGGGGGTTGCCAGGACCACCTCGAATTTGGAGTTTCTGATCTCAGGATGTCAAACCAACCCACATGACCACGTGTTCTCAGTGCTTAGTTTGACCTAGGCTAGGGTAGCCAAGAGTCCTACAAGTGACCGGTGCAAATTCAAGGACAACAACCAAGAGTCACGAAAGCACTCACACCTCACCCTAGAGAACATACAGCGATTAACGAAATACAAACTAATCCCTTGGAATGAAGGAGAACGGACTGATAAGCATGTCTAAGGGAGATAGCTGAGAAAGACCATGACGAGTATACTATGGAAAAGAAAAAGAGGACCCAGAAAATGGAAGGTGAACAGAAATCACACCTGAATTATCCACAATGAAAGATGATGTCCGTCTTTAGACAGACTCTGCTGGAACGTTTGAAAGTCAGAGAAATTCACAAGCCAAAAAACGGCAGCGAAGGTCAAGCATGGGCTAACTGGGAAGGGTGAGTTATGAGACTGCTCCAAGCAGGCTCTGAAACCTGTATCCAGGAAGCATGCTGGACCTCAGAGACACAATTATGACAAATCCTCTGACATCACAATGGACCCGAAAAACAACCTAGCCTCATCTACACAGTGCTAGAGTTGGGCTCACTAGTATATTTAACTCCCATTGCACTCAACTGCACGTTGCCACTGAACATGTAAGTGGCCGGCCGGTGGTGCAGTGGTGAGGTCCGCACCTTCTGGGTCTGTGGCCCAGTATGGGCTGGGTGGAATCCTCGGTTTGGGCCTCCTCACCACTGCTTCAGTTGTTCTGGTGCAGGCGTCGGAGGTAGAGTAGAGGCAGATGGGAAGGGACGTTGGACAGGGCCAGACTTCCACAGCAAATACAGGAGCATTGCCAGCAGATGTGAGCACAGCAATGCACTTGTGCCAAAACAAAACCAATTAAAAGTTGCAAAGAACAGAAAAACTGAAGCTAAGGAAAAAAAAAACAAAAAAACAGGAGCTTGCCATTACGAAGAATAGGATCTCTGTGAATAACCTTAGCAAAACAGGTGAATTCTATGTTAATTCAAAAACTAGCAAACCTTTGGGGAAAGAAACTCAAGAAGACACAAGAAAAAAAAAGATATCGAGGGATCGAGGAATGGAAGGATTAACACACTTGAAAGGTTCATACCGCAGTAAGGAATCTCTGGATTCCATGCAATCCCAGTCAAAGTTGCAGCAGTATTTGCCACAGAGAAGAAGAGAGAATCCTAAAGTTTCTAGCCAGCAACACGAGACCCTGACTAGGCAAAGGAATCCTCAGGAAAACGAACAAAGCAGCACGTGTCACAATTTCTGATTTCAACATAGAGGACGAAGCGCTAGGTACCGAAACGGCACAGTCTGGGCCCCAAAACAGGCATGAAGACCCATGCAAAACAATTGAGAGCCCAGAGCCCAACTCAAACTTACATGGACAGCCCATTTTGGACCAGGGAGCCAAGTGGAGACAGCGGAGGAAGGAGAGTCTCTACAATAAACGGTGCTGGGAAGCCTGCACAGCCACATGGAACACAACGAGAGTACACCATGATGTTACACCTGGCACACACACCACCTGAAATGGATTAAAGCCTTGAATGGCAGACTTGAAACCGTGAACCTTGTAGGAGAAGACCTAGGCAGAGTGCTCTTTGCCATCTGTCTGAGCCGCCTATTTGGAAGAAGCATGTCTGACTGGGCAAGGGCAACAAAGGAAACAAGAAACAAACGGGACCACATCAAATGCACACACTTCTGCCCACTCAAGGAAACCATCAACTGAATACTAAGACACCACAACAATTGGGAGAGGATGTTTGCAAACCACACATCGGACAAGGGGTGAAAAGCCCAAAGATACAATCAACTCGCACGTCTCCACAAGAAAAAAAACAAGCCAATGAAAACCTGGTCAAAAGATGGAAGCAGAGATTTCTCCGAAGAAGACAGAAAGAGGGCCAGTAGGTGCATGAAAACTTGTTCACCATCATGAAGTCTCAGGAAAATGCAAATCCAAACTGCAAGGCCATGGCAGCTCACTGTGGTCAGCATGGCTAGAAGGAAGCAGACAGGAAATAACAAGTGTCAGAGAGGAGGTGGAGAGAAGGGAAGCCTCCTGCACTGCTGGTGGGAGTGTAACCCGGTGCAGCCACGATGCCAAAGGTGTGGAACTGCCTCAGAAGTTTAAGTATCCATGTCCCGTATGACCCAGCTATTAATCTGCCGCTTGCTTATCCAAAACAGTCAGAAAGACTACCGCATAAAGACATGTGCATGGCTGTGTTCACCACAGTCTTACTCCTGATATCCAAGACTTGGAAAGCACCCTGGTGTCCAGCAAGGGATGATTGGAGAAGGAAGATGGGCTATAGCCACACAATGGTATACCACTCAGCCGGAACAAATGATGCAATCCAGCCATTTGTGACCACCAGAATGGCTGTGAGGGTTTTAGGGGAAGTGTAACAAGCCCCAGTGAGAAATTCAAATACCATAGAATCTCACTTACAAGGCGAAGAAAAAGCAAGCACTAACCAACAGGTGGCACTGAACATTTGTATGCGGGCTCCCAGAGGCAAAGAGGGGCGGTGACGGAGGGTGAAAGAGAAGATTAGGCACAAGTGTGTGGTGAGGGCCTGTGATTAGTCTTACACTGGTGAAGATGATGTAAGCTACACAGAAGTCTAAAGCAATGAGGACGTGAATCTGGAAGTTATAGTACGTTCTAATGCAGGGTCATGGCTATAAATTCACCTCAAATCAAAAATCCAAAAAGGGGTCCAGAATGATGTCATAAAGCTTTGGGGGCGGAAAGAGTTTACGGAAGGTGAACTTCCAAGGATGGAAAATCACCTCCAAATGCTTACAGATGCTACAGAAAGGCAGACCATTCCAAATAGGTGAAGAGGAATACTACGAAGAGAACATGATCAGTCCTAAACCCATGAACGAACGGAAAATGTTACCGTCCATGATGTTATTACTAATCACCTTCACGAATAATCCAAACAGGCCCACGTCTTCCCAAGTTCAGGCAAAAGGTTGGTCCAAAAGTACAATTCAGGGCCGGCCCTGTGGTGGAGCAGGTAAGTGCCCACATTCCGCTTGGGCGGCCCGGGCCTCACTGTTTCACATTACGAGTGCATATCACATTAGTAGTGTTAGGAAATATAGATTTCATGGTATGGTGCGGGCAGAGATCATAAATAAGCAGCAATTGTGAGGATACGTTATCAATACGCACAAGAAAAGGAACCATAAGAATATTACAATCTATGGAAGTATCTGGTACACTTCCCAAAGGCAGAAGGAAGGAAAACTTGTGACCTGCCAAGGTGGAATTGGCAGAGTGCCACGAGATGACACCATCATTGTGCATCAGAACATTCCCTGGGCAACTTCAACTTGTGAGGGAGTCCAGGACTTTTTCTGGGTAAGGTCCACCCATTTTGCCATCTACCCAAGATATAAGAGATAAAACCCAGGATAATCTTACAGGAGTGAAACCAGTGTCTAGAGAGAATGTAGGAGCCCTTTCGAAGTTCAAGGAGAAAGATAGAAACTGACAACAATTGCAGAAAAAGGAAAACTATCCTACCTAGACAGGGTGAGGAGTCAGACTGGTCTGAGATGGCTGTGAAACTCTGTGTGCACGGAGGTTGTCAGGACAACTTCGAATTTTGAGGTCGCTTATGACATCACGGTGAACATGTCCCCCAGGGTGGCCGCATGGTTACAGTCTGAGGATTGGCCTAGGCTAGGCTATTAAAGGGACAGATACCCAGAAACAGGTTTGGCAAACAGAAAGCAGGCACAGAAACTAGAAGAGATAAAACAGAGTCTGATGCAAGGGATAAGAAAGGAACCCTAGGCCACAAGTGAGAATAGAGGGACAGGCACGGAGAGGAGAACATTGTCATCTATTCAAGTCTATGGGGAGGTCATGCTGATTCAAGCTTGCAACTTCATTGGAAACAAGTGGCCGGACTTGGCGTTCATCACACCTACAGTGCCCTTGTGCCTTAAGCATAATGCAAAGTCAAGAAAGATGTCTTGAGGACATTGAAGAGAAGAATCGATGCCTCCTTTCCAAGGCCCATAGCATTCTTTGAAGGTCAGTCTCTTTTTCCGAAGCTCTGGTGTCACGTGGGCCCACTGGGCACATGGTAATGTGTCCCAAGAGATGTCTTGGAAGCCTTGAAGGAATGGAGCCCTGTCACGCTTGGGGTATGTCTCTTTGTTTGGAAGTGCTCTACAAGGGTGCTGAAAAGCACCCTCTTCCACAGGGCTTCGTTCCTTCGTGAAGGCTGCCCTCCCAGGCTAGTGTGCTCTGTTTGCCTCCATCGAAATTCTCTCCCCCTACCTCTTGCCGTAGAAGGATTATTGATTATGTGTTTTGACACCATATGTAAGGAAGTTGCACGAAAATTAGAACTTTACAGTTGTGTTTCAAGAAAAATAAACAGGCCAGGGTAGAGGATGTAGGGCAAACAAATGGCACACCCTATAAAAATTAAGTAAGCCCGTATCTGGACGGAATCTAGGGGAACGTTCAAGGATCAGGGGTCAAGTTCGAAACTTCCCAAATCCGGAAAAGAGACAGAAAAATATCTTTCCTGGAGAGTGGAATTCATCCGATTTGTCTAAGTTGTCTTGGAAACATTGTGTCCGTGAAGGGGGTTGCCAGGACCACCTCGAATTTGGAGTTTCTGATCTCAGGATGTCAAACCAACCCACATGACCACGTGTTCTCAGTGCTTAGTTTGACCTAGGCTAGGGTAGCCAAGAGTCCTACAAGTGACCGGTGCAAATTCAAGGACAACAACCAAGAGTCACGAAAGCACTCACACCTCACCCTAGAGAACATACAGCGATTAACGAAATACAAACTAATCCCTTGGAATGAAGGAGAACGGACTGATAAGCATGTCTAAGGGAGATAGCTGAGAAAGACCATGACGAGTATACTATGGAAAAGAAAAAGAGGACCCAGAAAATGGAAGGTGAACAGAAATCACACCTGAATTATCCACAATGAAAGATGATGTCCGTCTTTAGACAGACTCTGCTGGAACGTTTGAAAGTCAGAGAAATTCACAAGCCAAAAAACGGCAGCGAAGGTCAAGCATGGGCTAACTGGGAAGGGTGAGTTATGAGACTGCTCCAAGCAGGCTCTGAAACCTGTATCCAGGAAGCATGCTGGACCTCAGAGACACAATTATGACAAATCCTCTGACATCACAATGGACCCGAAAAACAACCTAGCCTCATCTACACAGTGCTAGAGTTGGGCTCACTAGTATATTTAACTCCCATTGCACTCAACTGCACGTTGCCACTGAACATGTAAGTGGCCGGCCGGTGGTGCAGTGGTGAGGTCCGCACCTTCTGGGTCTGTGGCCCAGTATGGGCTGGGTGGAATCCTCGGTTTGGGCCTCCTCACCACTGCTTCAGTTGTTCTGGTGCAGGCGTCCGAGGTAGAGTAGAGGCAGATGGGAAGGGACGTTGGACAGGGCCAGACTTCCACAGCAAATACAGGAGCATTGCCAGCAGATGTGAGCACAGCAATGCACTTGTGCCAAAACAAAACCAATTAAAAGTTGCAAAGAACAGAAAAACTGAAGCTAAGGAAAAAAAAAACAAAAAAACAGGAGCTTGCCATTACGAAGAATAGGATCTCTGTGAATAACCTTAGCAAAACAGGTGAATTCTATGTTAATTCAAAAACTAGCAAACCTTTGGGGAAAGAAACTCAAGAAGACACAAGAAAAAAAAAGATATCGAGGGATCGAGGAATGGAAGGATTAACACACTTGAAAGGTTCATACCGCAGTAAGGAATCTCTGGATTCCATGCAATCCCAGTCAAAGTTGCAGCAGTATTTGCCACAGAGAAGAAGAGAGAATCCTAAAGTTTCTAGCCAGCAACACGAGACCCTGACTAGGCAAAGGAATCCTCAGGAAAACGAACAAAGCAGCACGTGTCACAATTTCTGATTTCAACATAGAGGACGAAGCGCTAGGTACCGAAACGGCACAGTCTGGGCCCCAAAACAGGCATGAAGACCCATGCAAAACAATTGAGAGCCCAGAGCCCAACTCAAACTTACATGGACAGCCCATTTTGGACCAGGGAGCCAAGTGGAGACAGCGGAGGAAGGAGAGTCTCTACAATAAACGGTGCTGGGAAGCCTGCACAGCCACATGGAACACAACGAGAGTACACCATGATGTTACACCTGGCACACACACCACCTGAAATGGATTAAAGCCTTGAATGGCAGACTTGAAACCGTGAACCTTGTAGGAGAAGACCTAGGCAGAGTGCTCTTTGCCATCTGTCTGAGCCGCCTATTTGGAAGAAGCATGTCTGACTGGGCAAGGGCAACAAAGGAAACAAGAAACAAACGGGACCACATCAAATGCACACACTTCTGCCCACTCAAGGAAACCATCAACTGAATACTAAGACACCACAACAATTGGGAGAGGATGTTTGCAAACCACACATCGGACAAGGGGTGAAAAGCCCAAAGATACAATCAACTCGCACGTCTCCACAAGAAAAAAAACAAGCCAATGAAAACCTGGTCAAAAGATGGAAGCAGAGATTTCTCCGAAGAAGACAGAAAGAGGGCCAGTAGGTGCATGAAAACTTGTTCACCATCATGAAGTCTCAGGAAAATGCAAATCCAAACTGCAAGGCCATGGCAGCTCACTGTGGTCAGCATGGCTAGAAGGAAGCAGACAGGAAATAACAAGTGTCAGAGAGGAGGTGGAGAGAAGGGAAGCCTCCTGCACTGCTGGTGGGAGTGTAACCCGGTGCAGCCACGATGCCAAAGGTGTGGAACTGCCTCAGAAGTTTAAGTATCCATGTCCCGTATGACCCAGCTATTAATCTGCCGCTTGCTTATCCAAAACAGTCAGAAAGACTACCGCATAAAGACATGTGCATGGCTGTGTTCACCACAGTCTTACTCCTGATATCCAAGACTTGGAAAGCACCCTGGTGTCCAGCAAGGGATGATTGGAGAAGGAAGATGGGCTATAGCCACACAATGGTATACCACTCAGCCGGAACAAATGATGCAATCCAGCCATTTGTGACCACCAGAATGGCTGTGAGGGTTTTAGGGGAAGTGTAACAAGCCCCAGTGAGAAATTCAAATACCATAGAATCTCACTTACAAGGCGAAGAAAAAGCAAGCACTAACCAACAGGTGGCACTGAACATTTGTATGCGGGCTCCCAGAGGCAAAGAGGGGCGGTGACGGAGGGTGAAAGAGAAGATTAGGCACAAGTGTGTGGTGAGGGCCTGTGATTAGTCTTACACTGGTGAAGATGATGTAAGCTACACAGAAGTCTAAAGCAATGAGGATGTGAATCTGGAAGTTATAGTACGTTCTAATGCAGGGTCATGGCTATAAATTCACCTCAAATCAAAAATCCAAAACGGGGTCCAGAATGATGTCATAAAGCTTTGGGGGCGGAAAGAGTTTACGGAAGGTGAACTTCCAAGGATGGAAAATCACCTCCAAATGCTTACAGATGCTACAGAAAGGCAGACCATTCCAAATAGGTGAAGAGGAATACTACGAAGAGAACATGATCAGTCCTAAACCCATGAACGAACGGAAAATGTTACCGTCCATGATGTTATTACTAATCACCTTCACGAATAATCCAAACAGGCCCACGTCTTCCCAAGTTCAGGCAAAAGGTTGGTCCAAAAGTACAATTCAGGGCCGGCCCTGTGGTGGAGCAGGTAAGTGCCCACATTCCGCTTGGGCGGCCCGGGCCTCACTGTTTCACATTACGAGTGCATATCACATTAGTAGTGTTAGGAAATATAGATTTCATGGTATGGTGCGGGCAGAGATCATAAATAAGCAGCAATTGTGAGGATACGTTATCAATACGCACAAGAAAAGGAACCATAAGAATATTACAATCTATGGAAGTATCTGGTACACTTCCCAAAGGCAGAAGGAAGGAAAACTTGTGACCTGCCAAGGTGGAATTGGCAGAGTGCCACGAGATGACACCATCATTGTGCATCAGAACATTCCCTGGGCAACTTCAACTTGTGAGGGAGTCCAGGACTTTTTCTGGGTAAGGTCCACCCATTTTGCCATCTACCCAAGATATAAGAGATAAAACCCAGGATAATCTTACAGGAGTGAAACCAGTGTCTAGAGAGAATGTAGGAGCCCTTTCGAAGTTCAAGGAGAAAGATAGAAACTGACAACAATTGCAGAAAAAGGAAAACTATCCTACCTAGACAGGGTGAGGAGTCAGACTGGTCTGAGATGGCTGTGAAACTCTGTGTGCACGGAGGTTGTCAGGACAACTTCGAATTTTGAGGTCGCTTATGACATCACGGTGAACATGTCCCCCAGGGTGGCCGCATGGTTACAGTCTGAGGATTGGCCTAGGCTAGGCTATTAAAGGGACAGATACCCAGAAACAGGTTTGGCAAACAGAAAGCAGGCACAGAAACTAGAAGAGATAAA
This sequence comes from Equus asinus, assembly GCF_041296235.1. Taxonomy (NCBI): domain Eukaryota; kingdom Metazoa; phylum Chordata; class Mammalia; order Perissodactyla; family Equidae; genus Equus; species Equus asinus. Next base: position 4,383,370 of record NC_091809.1, on the reverse strand, counting down.
ACAGAGTCTGATGCAAGGGATAAGAAAGGAACCCTAGGCCACAAGTGAGAATAGAGGGACAGGCACGGAGAGGAGAACATTGTCATCTATTCAAGTCTATGGGGAGGTCATGCTGATTCAAGCTTGCAACTTCATTGGAAACAAGTGGCCGGACTTGGCGTTCATCACACCTACAGTGCCCTTGTGCCTTAAGCATAATGCAAAGTCAAGAAAGATGTCTTGAGGACATTGAAGAGAAGAATCGATGCCTCCTTTCCAAGGCCCATAGCATTCTTTGAAGGTCAGTCTCTTTTTCCGAAGCTCTGGTGTCACGTGGGCCCACTGGGCACATGGTAATGTGTCCCAAGAGATGTCTTGGAAGGCTTGAAGGAATGGAGCCCTGTCACGCTTGGGGTATGTCTCTTTGTTTGGAAGTGCTCTACAAGGGTGCTGAAAAGCACCCTCTTCCACAGGGCTTCGTTCCTTCATGAAGGCTGCCCTCCCAGGCTAGTGTGCTCTGTTTGCCTCCATCGAAATTCTCTCCCCCTACCTCTTGCCGTAGAAGGATTATTGATTATGTGTTTTGACACCATATGTAAGGAAGTTGCACGAAAATTAGAACTTTACAGTTGTGTTTCAAGAAAAATAAACAGGCCAGGGTAGAGGATGTAGGGCAAACAAATGGCACACCCTATAAAAATTAAGTAAGCCCGTATCTGGACGGAATCTAGGGGAACGTTCAAGGATCAGGGGTCAAGTTCGAAACTTCCCAAATCCGGAAAAGAGACAGAAAAATATCTTTCCTGGAGAGTGGAATTCATCCGATTTGTCTAAGTTGTCTTGGAAACATTGTGTCCGTGAAGGGGGTTGCCAGGACCACCTCGAATTTGGAGTTTCTGATCTCAGGATGTCAAACCAACCCACATGACCACGTGTTCTCAGTGCTTAGTTTGACCTTGGCTAGGGTAGCCAAGAGTCCTACAAGTGACCGGTGCAAATTCAAGGACAACAACCAAGAGTCACGAAAGCACTCACACCTCACCCTAGAGAACATACAGCGATTAAAGAAATACAAACTAATCCCTCGGAATGAAGGAGAACGGACTGATAAGCATGTCTAAGGGAGATAGCTGAGAAAGACCATGACGAGTATACTATGGAAAAGAAAAAGAGGACCCAGAAAATGGAAGGTGAACAGAAATCACACCTGAATTATCCACAATGAAAGATGATGTCCGTCTTTAGACAGACTCTGCTGGAACGTTTGAAAGTCAGAGAAATTCACAAGCCAAAAAACGGCAGCGAAGGTCAAGCATGGGCTAACTGGGAAGGGTGAGTTATGAGACTGCTCCAAGCAGGCTCTGAAACCTGTATCCAGGAAGCATGCTGGACCTCAGAGACACAATTATGACAAATCCTCTGACATCACAATGGACCCGAAAAACAACCTAGCCTCATCTACACAGTGCTAGAGTTGGGCTCACTAGTATATTTAACTCCCGTTGCACTCAACTGCACGTTGCCACTGAACATGTAAGTGGCCGGCCGGTGGTGCAGTGGTGAGGTCCGCACCTTCTGGGTCTGTGGCCCAGTATGGGCTGGGTGGAATCCTCGGTTTGGGCCTCCTCACCACTGCTTCAGTTGTTCTGGTGCAGGCGTCCGAGGTAGAGTAGAGGCAGATGGGAAGGGACGTTGGACAGGGCCAGACTTCCACAGCAAATACAGGAGCATTGCCAGCAGATGTGAGCACAGCAATGCACTTGTGCCAAAACAAAACCAATTAAAAGTTGCAAAGAACAGAAAAACTGAAGCTAAGGAAAAAAAAAACAAAAAAACAGGAGCTTGCCATTACGAAGAATAGGATCTCTGTGAATAACCTTAGCAAAACAGGTGAATTCTATGTTAATTCAAAAACTAGCAAACCTTTGGGGAAAGAAACTCAAGAAGACACAAGAAAAAAAAAGATATCGAGGGATCGAGGAATGGAAGGATTAACACACTTGAAAGGTTCATACCGCAGTAAGGAATCTCTGGATTCCATGCAATCCCAGTCAAAGTTGCAGCAGTATTTGCCACAGAGAAGAAGAGAGAATCCTAAAGTTTCTAGCCAGCAACACGAGACCCTGACTAGGCAAAGGAATCCTCAGGAAAACGAACAAAGCAGCACGTGTCACAATTTCTGATTTCAACATAGAGGACGAAGCGCTAGGTACCGAAACGGCACAGTCTGGGCCCCAAAACAGGCATGAAGACCCATGCAAAACAATTGAGAGCCCAGAGCCCAACTCAAACTTACATGGACAGCCCATTTTGGACCAGGGAGCCAAGTGGAGACAGCGGAGGAAGGAGAGTCTCTACAATAAACGGTGCTGGGAAGCCTGCACAGCCACATGGAACACAACTAGAGTACACCATGATGTTACACCTGGCACACACACCACCTGAAATGGATTAAAGCCTTGAATGGCAGACTTGAAACCGTGAACCTTGTAGGAGAAGACCTAGGCAGAGTGCTCTTTGCCATCTGTCTGAGCCGCCTATTTGGAAGAAGCATGTCTGACTGGGCAAGGGCAACAAAGGAAACAAGAAACAAACGGGACCACATCAAATGCACACACTTCTGCCCACTCAAGGAAACCATCAACTGAATACTAAGACACCACAACAATTGGGAGAGGATGTTTGCAAACCACACATCGGACAAGGGGTGAAAAGCCCAAAGATACAATCAACTCGCACGTCTCCACAAGAAAAAAAACAAGCCAATGAAAACCTGGTCAAAAGATGGAAGCAGAGATTTCTCCGAAGAAGACAGAAAGAGGGCCAGTAGGTGCATGAAAACTTGTTCACCATCATGAAGTCTCAGGAAAATGCAAATCCAAACTGCAAGGCCATGGCAGCTCACTGTGGTCAGCATGGCTAGAAGGAAGCAGACAGGAAATAACAAGTGTCAGAGAGGAGGTGGAGAGAAGGGAAGCCTCCTGCACTGCTGGTGGGAGTGTAACCCGGTGCAGCCACGATGCCAAAGGTGTGGAACTGCCTCAGAAGTTTAAGTATCCATGTCCCGTATGACCCAGCTATTAATCTGCCGCTTGCTTATCCAAAACAGTCAGAAAGACTACCGCATAAAGACATGTGCATGGCTGTGTTCACCACAGTCTTACTCCTGATATCCAAGACTTGGAAAGCACCCTGGTGTCCAGCAAGGGATGATTGGAGAAGGAAGATGGGCTATAGCCACACAATGGTATACCACTCAGCCGGAACAAATGATGCAATCCAGCCATTTGTGACCACCAGAATGGCTGTGAGGGTTTTAGGGGAAGTGTAACAAGCCCCAGTGAGAAATTCAAATACCATAGAATCTCACTTACAAGGCGAAGAAAAAGCAAGCACTAACCAACAGGTGGCACTGAACATTTGTATGCGGGCTCCCAGAGGCAAAGAGGGGCGGTGACGGAGGGTGAAAGAGAAGATTAGGCACAAGTGTGTGGTGAGGGCCTGTGATTAGTCTTACACTGGTGAAGATGATGTAAGCTACACAGAAGTCTAAAGCAATGAGGATGTGAATCTGGAAGTTATAGTACGTTCTAATGCAGGGTCATGGCTATAAATTCACCTCAAATCAAAAATCCAAAACGGGGTCCAGAATGATGTCATAAAGCTTTGGGGGCGGAAAGAGTTTACGGAAGGTGAACTTCCAAGGATGGAAAATCACCTCCAAATGCTTACAGATGCTACAGAAAGGCAGACCATTCCAAATAGGTGAAGAGGAATACTACGAAGAGAACATGATCAGTCCTAAACCCATGAACGAACGGAAAATGTTACCGTCCATGATGTTATTACTAATCACCTTCACGAATAATCCAAACAGGCCCACGTCTTCCCAAGTTCAGGCAAAAGGTTGGTCCAAAAGTACAATTCAGGGCCGGCCCTGTGGTGGAGCAGGTAAGTGCCCACATTCCGCTTGGGCGGCCCGGGCCTCACTGTTTCACATTACGAGTGCATATCACATTAGTAGTGTTAGGAAATATAGATTTCATGGTATGGTGCGGGCAGAGATCATAAATAAGCAGCAATTGTGAGGATACGTTATCAATACGCACAAGAAAAGGAACCATAAGAATATTACAATCTATGGAAGTATCTGGTACACTTCCCAAAGGCAGAAGGAAGGAAAACTTGTGACCTGCCAAGGTGGAATTGGCAGAGTGCCACGAGATGACACCATCATTGTGCATCAGAACATTCCCTGGGCAACTTCAACTTGTGAGGGAGTCCAGGACTTTTTCTGGGTAAGGTCCACCCATTTTGCCATCTACCCAAGATATAAGAGATAAAACCCAGGATAATCTTACAGGAGTGAAACCAGTGTCTAGAGAGAATGTAGGAGCCCTTTCGAAGTTCAAGGAGAAAGATAGAAACTGACAACAATTGCAGAAAAAGGAAAACTATCCTACCTAGACAGGGTGAGGAGTCAGACTGGTCTGAGATGGCTGTGAAACTCTGTGTGCACGGAGGTTGTCAGGACAACTTCGAATTTTGAGGTCGCTTATGACATCACGGTGAACATGTCCCCCAGGGTGGCCGCATGGTTACAGTCTGAGGATTGGCCTAGGCTAGGCTATTAAAGGGACAGATACCCAGAAACAGGTTTGGCAAACAGAAAGCAGGCACAGAAACTAGAAGAGATAAAACAGAGTCTGATGCAAGGGATAAGAAAGGAACCCTAGGCCACAAGTGAGAATAGAGGGACAGGCACGGAGAGGAGAACATTGTCATCTATTCAAGTCTATGGGGAGGTCATGCTGATTCAAGCTTGCAACTTCATTGGAAACAAGTGGCCGGACTTGGCGTTCATCACACCTACAGTGCCCTTGTGCCTTAAGCATAATGCAAAGTCAAGAAAGATGTCTTGAGGACATTGAAGAGAAGAATCGATGCCTCCTTTCCAAGGCCCATAGCATTCTTTGCAGGTCAGTCTCTTTTTCCGAAGCTCTGGTGTCACGTGGGCCCACTGGGCACATGGTAATGTGTCCCAAGAGATGTCTTGGAAGCCTTGAAGGAATGGAGCCCTGTCACGCTTGGGGTATGTCTCTTTGTTTGGAAGTGCTCTACAAGGGTGCTGAAAAGCACCCTCTTCCACAGGGCTTCGTTCCTTCGTGAAGGCTGCCCTCCCAGGCTAGTGTGCTCTGTTTGCCTCCATCGAAATTCTCTCCCCCTACCTCTTGCCGTAGAAGGATTATTGATTATGTGTTTTGACACCATATGTAAGGAAGTTGCACGAAAATTAGAACTTTACAGTTGTGTTTCAAGAAAAATAAACAGGCCAGGGTAGAGGATGTAGGGCAAACAAATGGCACACCCTATAAAAATTAAGTAAGCCCGTATCTGGACGGAATCTAGGGGAACGTTCAAGGATCAGGGGTCAAGTTCGAAACTTCCCAAATCCGGAAAAGAGACAGAAAAATATCTTTCCTGGAGAGTGGAATTCATCCGATTTGTCTAAGTTGTCTTGGAAACATTGTGTCCGTGAAGGGGGTTGCCAGGACCACCTCGAATTTGGAGTTTCTGATCTCAGGATGTCAAACCAACCCACATGACCACGTGTTCTCAGTGCTTAGTTTGACCTTGGCTAGGGTAGCCAAGAGTCCTACAAGTGACCGGTGCAAATTCAAGGACAACAACCAAGAGTCACGAAAGCACTCACACCTCACCCTAGAGAACATACAGCGATTAAAGAAATACAAACTAATCCCTCGGAATGAAGGAGAACGGACTGATAAGCATGTCTAAGGGAGATAGCTGAGAAAGACCATGACGAGTATACTATGGAAAAGAAAAAGAGGACCCAGAAAATGGAAGGTGAACAGAAATCACACCTGAATTATCCACAATGAAAGATGATGTCCGTCTTTAGACAGACTCTGCTGGAACGTTTGAAAGTCAGAGAAATTCACAAGCCAAAAAACGGCAGCGAAGGTCAAGCATGGGCTAACTGGGAAGGGTGAGTTATGAGACTGCTCCAAGCAGGCTCTGAAACCTGTATCCAGGAAGCATGCTGGACCTCAGAGACACAATTATGACAAATCCTCTGACATCACAATGGACCCGAAAAACAACCTAGCCTCATCTACACAGTGCTAGAGTTGGGCTCACTAGTATATTTAACTCCCGTTGCACTCAACTGCACGTTGCCACTGAACATGTAAGTGGCCGGCCGGTGGTGCAGTGGTGAGGTCCGCACCTTCTGGGTCTGTGGCCCAGTATGGGCTGGGTGGAATCCTCGGTTTGGGCCTCCTCACCACTGCTTCAGTTGTTCTGGTGCAGGCGTCCGAGGTAGAGTAGAGGCAGATGGGAAGGGACGTTGGACAGGGCCAGACTTCCACAGCAAATACAGGAGCATTGCCAGCAGATGTGAGCACAGCAATGCACTTGTGCCAAAACAAAACCAATTAAAAGTTGCAAAGAACAGAAAAACTGAAGCTAAGGAAAAAAAAACCAAAAAAACAGGAGCTTGCCATTACGAAGAATAGGATCTCTGTGAATAACCTTAGCAAAACAGGTGAATTCTATGTTAATTCAAAAACTAGCAAACCTTTGGGGAAAGAAACTCAAGAAGACACAAGAAAAAAAAAGATATCGAGGGATCGAGGAATGGAAGGATTAACACACTTGAAAGGTTCATACCGCAGTAAGGAATCTCTGGATTCCATGCAATCCCAGTCAAAGTTGCAGCAGTATTTGCCACAGAGAAGAAGAGAGAATCCTAAAGTTTCTAGCCAGCAACACGAGACCCTGACTAGGCAAAGGAATCCTCAGGAAAACGAACAAAGCAGCACGTGTCACAATTTCTGATTTCAACATAGAGGACGAAGCGCTAGGTACCGAAACGGCACAGTCTGGGCCCCAAAACAGGCATGAAGACCCATGCAAAACAATTGAGAGCCCAGAGCCCAACTCAAACTTACATGGACAGCCCATTTTGGACCAGGGAGCCAAGTGGAGACAGCGGAGGAAGGAGAGTCTCTACAATAAACGGTGCTGGGAAGCCTGCACAGCCACATGGAACACAACGAGAGTACACCATGATGTTACACCTGGCACACACACCACCTGAAATGGATTAAAGCCTTGAATGGCAGACTTGAAACCGTGAACCTTGTAGGAGAAGACCTAGGCAGAGTGCTCTTTGCCATCTGTCTGAGCCGCCTATTTGGAAGAAGCATGTCTGACTGGGCAAGGGCAACAAAGGAAACAAGAAACAAACGGGACCACATCAAATGCACACACTTCTGCCCACTCAAGGAAACCATCAACTGAATACTAAGACACCACAACGATTGGGAGAGGATGTTTGCAAACCACACATCGGACAAGGGGTGAAAAGCCCAAAGATACAAACAACTCGCACGTCTCCACAAGAAAAAAAACAAGCCAATGAAAACCTGGTCAAAAGATGGAAGCAGAGATTTCTCCGAAGAAGACAGAAAGAGGGCCAGTAGGTGCATGAAAACTTGTTCACCATCATTAAGTCTCAGGAAAATGCAAATCCAAACTGCAAGGCCATGGCAGCTCACTGTGGTCAGCATGGCTAGAAGGAAGCAGACAGGAAATAACAAGTGTCAGAGAGGAGGTGCAGAGAAGGGAAGCCTCCTGCACTGCTGGTGGGAGTGTAACCCGGTGCAGCCACGATGCCAAAGGTGTGGAACTACCTCAGAAGTTTAAGTATCCATGTCCCGTATGACCCAGCTATTAATCTGCCGCTTGCTTATCCAAAACAGTCAGAAAGACTACCGCATAAAGACATGTGCATGGCTGTGTTCACCACAGTCTTACTCCGGATATCCAAGACTTGGAAAGCACCCTGGTGTCCAGCAAGGGATGATTGGAGAAGGAAGATGGGCTATAGCCACACAATGGTATACCACTCAGCCGGAACAAATGATGCAATCCAGCCATTTGTGACCACCAGAATGGCTGTGAGGGTTTTAGGGGAAGTGTAACAAGCCCCAGTGAGAAATTCAAATACCATAGAATCTCACTTACAAGGCGAAGAAAAAGCAAGCACTAACCAACAGGTGGCACTGAACATTTGTATGCGGGCTCCCAGAGGCAAAGAGGGGCGGTGACGGAGGGTGAAAGAGAAGATTAGGCACAAGTGTGTGGTGAGGGCCTGTGATTAGTCTTACACTGGTGAAGATGATGTAAGCTACACAGAAGTCTAAAGCAATGAGGACGTGAATCTGGAAGTTATAGTACGTTCTAATGCAGGGTCATGGCTATAAATTCACCTCAAATCAAAAATCCAAAAAGGGGTCCAGAATGATGTCATAAAGCTTTGGGGGCGGAAAGAGTTTACGGAAGGTGAACTTCCAAGGATGGAAA